>NC_080386.1:67218127-67818127 GCF_014773155.1 Arachis stenosperma
CGCTGGGGTCCCTCCCTTCTACTGAGATCTCTGAGACTTTCCCAGATGAGCAACTCTTTGCCATTCAGGAAGCTCCATGGTTTGCAGATATTGCAAATTATAAAGCTTGTGAGGTTCATACCCAAGGAGTACAGCAGAGTGCCAAGAAAGAAATTAATTTCAGATGCCAAGTACTACCTCTGGGATGAACCATATCTTTAAGAGATGTGCTGACGGAGTGATCCGCAGATGTGTACCCAGAGAAGAAGCGCAAAGGATCCTATGGCATTGCCATGGATCACAGTATAGAGGACATTTTGGAAGTGAGCGAACAGCCACTAAGTCCTCCAGTGTGGCTTCTACTGGCCTACTCTCTATAAAGATTCCGAGAGTTTGTGCGTAACTGTGACAGTTGCCAAAGAGCTGGTAACCTGCCTCACGGATATGCCATGCCTCAACAAGGGATATTAGAGATAGAATTGTTTGATGTATGGGGAATTGACTTCATGGGGCCATTCCCACCATCATACTCAAACACTTACATTCTGGTGGCGGTGGACTATGTATATAAGTGGGTAGAAGCAATTGCTACGCCCACTAATGATACCAAGACCGTGCTAAAATTCCTCCAGAAACACATCTTCAGCAGATTTGGTGTTCCCAGAGTACTAATCAGTGATGGGGGCTCTCATTTCTACAACAAACAGCTATACTCTGCTATGGTTAGATATGGAATCAGCCATAAAGTGGCAACTCCGTATCATCCACAGACAAATGGGCAAGCTGAAGTCTCTAACAGAGAGCTAAAAAGAATCCTAGAACGGACTATGATAGCCCGAAAAAAGGATTGGGCAAAGAGCTTGGATGATGCTCTGTGGGCATACAGAACAGCATTCAAGACTCCTATAGGAACCTCTCCATACCAACTGGTGTATGGAAAGGCCTGTCATTTGCCTGTGGAACTGGAACATAAAGCCTACTGGGCAACCAGATTCCTGAACATGGATGCTCAGTTAGCTGGTGAAAAAAGATTGCTCCAGTTAAATGAGCTAGAGGAGTTCAGACTCAATGCCTTTGAAAATGCAAAAATTTATAAGGAAAAGGCAAAGAAGTGGCATGACAAGAAATTGTCAACCAGAGTCTTTGAGCCAGGACAAAAAGTTCTGCTCTTCAACTCCAGGCTCAAATTGTTCCCAGGAAAACTCAAATCCCGGTGGAGGGGTCCGTATGTGATCACAGGAGTGTCACCATATGGATATGTTGAGCTTCAAGATATTGATTCGGACAAAAAGTTCATTGTTAATGGACAGAGAATCAAGCATTATCTTGAGAGCAATTTTGAGCAGGAATGCTCAAAACTGAGACTTGAGTGATTCTCAGTGAAGGTCCAGCTAAAGACAGTAAAGAAGCGCTTGCTGGGAGGCAACCCAGTCATTAGGAGGTTATATGATTAGTTCTTACAGAGGCAAGTATCAAAAAAAGGAATTCACAGAGTTACAGAAGGATTCAGCTCAAAAAGCAGAGAAAATGAGCTTACTGGCAAAAAAAATGCAGTAAGGGGCATTTTGGGCGTTAAACGCCAGGAATAGTGCCATTTTGGGCGTTAAACGCCAGAATGGGCACCATTCTGGCGTTTAACGCCAGGTGTGCAGCATCCTGGGCGTTAGAAAAACGCCCAGTGATAAAGGATTTCTGGCGTTTAACGCCAGCCAGGGCACCTGGCTGGGCGTTAAACGCCCAAAAGGGGCAACAAATGGCGTTAAACGCCAGAATGGGTGCCATTCTGGCGTTTAACGCCAGCAAGGTGGGGGGACCACAATTTGTTTTCAAATCAAATTTTTTCAAACTTTTCTTTTCTCACCCATACTTTTCTACAAAATCACACTTCAATCATTCATCATTCACTTCAAATCTTCAAAAATCAAAACAATTCTTCAAATTTATTTCAAATCAATTACAAACATTGTTCAAAATTTCACCTTTTTTTTTCAATTTCTTTCCATATCTTCTCAAATCTCCTTTCAAATTTCTCTCTTTTTTTTCGAAAACTCCCCTCCCACCTTATAAATACACGTTTGGCTCCCTTTTTCCACACACCATTCGAATTCCTCTCCTCCCTCTCTCTTCCTCCTTTCTTTGCTTGAGGACAAGCAAACCTCTAAGTTTGGTGTGCTTTCCCGTGATCACTAAGCCAAGATCATCAATATCATGGCTCCTAAGGGAAAACAAACCAATTTAAGAGGCAAGAAAGAGAATAATCCAAAGAATCTTTGGAATCAAGAGAAGTTCTTAACCAAAGAACATGAAGACCATTATCACAAAATAATGGGTCTGAGGTCAGTGATCCGAAGTAAAATTCGATCTAAAAGAAGATGAATATCCGGGGATCCAAGAGCAAATTCGAAACAGAGGATGGGAAGTTCTAACCAATCCTAAGACAAAGGTTGGAAGGAACATGGTTCAGGAATTCTACTCAAATCTGTGGCTGACAGATAAGCAGAGAATGACTGGAACCGCTTACCATACCTACAGAACCATGGTCAGAGGGAAAGTTATGTACTTCCATCTGGACAAAATAAGAGAAATCTTCAAGTTGCCTCAACTTCAAGATGATCCTGACTCCTTTAATAGGAGGATGTGAGAGTAGATAAGGGTTGGATCAAGTTCTAGAGGACATATGCCTCCCTGGAACTAAGTGGATAACCAATTCTAAGGGTGTCCCAAACCAACTCAAGAGGGGAGACCTCAAACCAATTGCAAGAGGTTGGCTAGACTTTATTGGGCGTTCCATATTGCCCACTAGCAACCGTTCTGAGGTTACCATCAAGAGAGCAGTGATGATTCATTGCATTATGCTTGGAAAAGAAGTGGAGGTTCATCATGTGATTGCCTGTGAGATCTACACAATTGCAAATAAAAATTCCACTGAAGCCAAACTGGCTTACCCAAGCTTGATCTCCTTGCTCTGCAAAGAGGCTGGGGTGAAGATGGGAGTAGATGAATTCATACCCATTGAACATCCAATCACCAAGAAGTCAATGGAAGGACAAGTGCAAGAAAACTCTATCAAAAGGAGGGCACAGGAGTTCCTCCCTGAATTTCCTGAAATTGGCTACTGGGCCAGCCTAGAAGCATCTATCACCAAGTTGCAAGAAACTATGGAGCAACTTAAGGAAGAACAGCAGAATCAGAACTGCATGATCTGCAAATTGCTGAAGGAGCAAGAGAAGCAGGGGCGTGAACTCCAAGAGATGAAACGCCAAAAGCTCTCCTCTCAAGCTGAGGGAGCATCCACTTCTCAAAATCAAGGTTGTTGAGTCCTAACTCTGTGAAAACCTCTATCATTAGGAGCCTATTTTTGCGTTTTTTTTATTTTATTTTCTAGTCTAATCTTATATTTATTTTTGAGTCTTTGTCTTAATTCATAATTAATAAAATTTAAAGTTTATGCCTTAAAGCTATGAATGTCCTATGAATCCATCACCTCTTAAATGAAAATGCTTTAATCACAAAAGAACAAGAAGTACAGGATTTCGAAATTAATCCTTGAAACTAGTTGAATTAGCTTGATGTGGTGACAATACTTTTTGTTTTCTGAATGAATGCTTGAACAGTGCATATGTCTTTTGAATTTGTTGTTTTGAGAATGTTAAAATTGTTGGCTCTTGAAAGAATGAGGAGAAAGAGACATGTTATTGAGGATCTGAAAAATCATAAAAATGATTCTTGGAGCAAGAAAAAGCAGTGAAAAAAAAAAGAAAAGAGAAGAAAAAGAAAAAAAAAGAAAGAAATAAAGTTGTGAACCAAGGCAAAAAGAGTGTGCTTAAGAACCTTGGACACCTCTAATTGGGGACTCTAGCAAAGCTGAGTCACAATCTAAAAAGGTTCACCCAATTATGTGTCTGTGGCATGTATGTATCCGGTGGTAATACTGGAAGACAGAGTGCTTTGGGCCACAGCCAAGACTTATACACTAGCTATGTTCAAGAATCATCATACTTAACTAGGAGAATCAATAACACTATCTGAGTTCTAAGTTCTTATAGATGCCAATCATTCTGAACTTCAAAGGATAGAGTGAGATGCCAAAACTGTTCGGAGGTAAAAAGCTACTAGTCCCGCTCATCTAATTGGAACTATGTTTCTTTGATATTTTGGAGTCTATAGTATATTCTCTTCTTTTTATCCTATTTTGATTTTCAGTTGCTTGGGGACAAGCAACAATTTAAGTTTGGTGTTGTGATGAGCGGATAATTTGTACGCTTTTTGGCATTGTTTTTAGTATGTTTTTAGTATAATTAGTTAAGTTTTTAGTATATTTTTATTAGTTTTTAGTTAAAATTCACTTTTCTGGACTTTACTATGAGTTTGTGTGTTTTTCTGTGATTTCAGGTATTTTCTGACTGAAATTGAAGGTTCTGAGCAAAAATCTGATTCAGAGACTGAAAAAGACTGCAGATGCTGTTGGATTCTGACCTCCCTGCACTCGAAGTGGATTTTCTGGAGCTACAGAAGCCCAATTGGCGCGCTCTCAACGGCATTGGAAAGTAGACATCCTGGGCTTTCCAGCAATATATGATAGTCCATACTTTGCTCAAGATTTGATGGCCCAAATCGGCGTAGCAATTCGGCCTCAGAAATTCCAGCGTTAAACGCCGGAACTGGCATAAAATTTGGAGTTAAACGCCCAAACTGGCATGAAAGCTGGCGTTTAACTCCAGAAAAGGTCTCTACACGAAAATGCTTCAATGCTCAGCCCAAGCACACACCAAGTGGGCCCGGAAGTGGATTTTTATGCCATTTACTCATTTCTGTAAACCTTAGGTTACTAGTTTACTATTAATAGGATCTTTTGACATTGTATCCGTACCTCATGACATTTTTACACGTTTTTTTGTGTACATTCCACGGCATGAGTCTCTAAACCCCATGGTTGGGGGTGAGGAGCTCTGCTGTGTCTTGATGGATTAATGCAATTACTACTGTTTCTTATTCAATCATGCTTGCTTCCATTCTAAGATATCACTTGCTCTTAACCCGGATGAATGTGATGATCCGTGACACTCATCATCATTCTCAACTATGAACATGTGCCTGACAACCACCTCTGTTTTACTTTAGATTGAGTAGATATCTCTTGGATTCCTTAACCAGAATCTTCGTGGTATAAGCTAGAACTGATGGCGGCATTCAAGAGAATCCGGAAGGTCTAAACCTTATCTGTGGTATTCTGAGTAGGATTCAATGACTGAATGACTGTGACGTGCTTCAAACTCCTAGCAGGCAGGGCGTTAGTGACAGACGCAAAAGAATCAATGGATTCTATTCTGGCCTGACCGAGAACCGACAGATGATTAGCCATGCTGTGACAGAGCATAGGAACGTTTTCACTGAGAGGATGGGAGGTAGCCACTGACAACGGTGAAACCCTACATACAGCTTGCCATGGAAGGAGCCTTGCGTGTTTGATGAAGAAGACAGTAGGAAAGCAGAGATTCAGAAGATGGAGCATCTCCAAAACCTCAACCTATTCTCCATTACTGCTGAACAAGTATTAATTCCATGTTCTTTTGCTTTTTACAATCAATCCTGATTATTTCTGATATCCTGACTAAGATTTACAAGATAACCATAGCTTGCTTCAAGCCGACAATCTCCGTGGGATCGACCCTTGCTCACGCAAGGTATTACTTGGACGACCCAGTGCACTTGCTGGTTAGTTGTGCGGGGTTGCAAAAGTGTGATTGCAATTTCGTGCACTAATCGACCTCACTCTAAGTGAGTTATTACTACTTGATGCGACCCGGTATACTTGCCGGTTGGATTTGTGTGTTGGAAATTCATTTTTCCACAAAAACACCATCACTCCCATCCTCACCCCAGCATCTTTACATAGCAAAGAGATTAAGCTTGGGTAAGCCAGTTTGGCTTCAGTGGAGTTCCTGTTTGCAATTGTGTAAATCTCACAAGCAATCAGATGATGAATCTCCACTTCTTTTCCCAGCATAATGCAATGAATCATCACTGCTCTCTTGACCGTGACCTCAGAATGGTTGCTAGTGGGCAATATAGAACGCCCAATGAAGTCTAGCCAACCTCTTACAATTAGTTTGAGATCTCCCTTCTTGAGTTGGTTTGGGACACCTTTTGAATTGGTTGTCGACTTAGTTCCAAGGAGGCATATGTCCTCTAGAACTTGATCCAACACCTTATCTACTCTCACCATTCTCCTATTAAAGGATTCAAAATCATCTTGTAGTTGAGGCAATTCGAAGACCTCTCTTATTTTGTCCAGATGAAAGTAAATAATTCTCCCTCTGACCATAGTTCTGTAGGTATGAAAAGCAGTTCCAGTCATTCTCTGCTTATCTGTCAGCCACAGATTTGAGTAGAATTCCTGAACCATGTTTCTTCCAACCTTTGTCTCAGGGTTGGTTAGAACTTCCCATCCTCTGTTTCGAATTTGCTCTTGGATCTCCGGATATTCATCTTCTTTCAGATCGAATTTAACTTTCAGGATCACTGACCTTAGACCCATTATTTTGTGGTAATGGTCTGCATGTTCTTTGGTTAAGAACTTCTCTTGACTCCAAATATTCTTTGGAGTATTCTCTTTCTTGCCTCTTGAATTGGTCTGTTTTCCCTTGGGAGCCATAGTCTTGATGAGCCTTAGCTTAGTGATCACAGAAAAGCACACCAAACTTAGAGGTTTGCTTGCCCTCAAGCAAAAGAAAGGAAAGAGGAGAGAGGGGAGGAGAGCAAATTCGAATGGTAGGGAGAGGGGGATGGCCGAACGTGTATTTATAATGGAGGGGGAGAGATTTCAAAAATTTTGAAGGAGATTTGAGAAGATATGGAAAGAATTTGAGAAGATATTTGAGTTTTTGAAGAAGATTTGGAAAGGATTTGAAAGAGGTTTGAAGAATGATTTAGAAAATTGTTTAATTTTTGAAATTTGAAGGTGAATGATGAAAGTTTGTAATGTGTTTATGCAGAAAATTATGGATCAAAATAAGAAAGTTTGAAAAAATTTGAAGTGGAAAGTAAAATCTCTGTCCCTACCTTTCTGGCATTAAACGCCCAGAAGGGTATCCATTCTGGCGTTTAACGCCCAATTGGTGACCATTATGGGCGTTTAACGCCCAGCCAGGTGCCCTAGCTGGCGTTAAACGCCAGAAACCCCTTTATCACTGGGCATTTTGCTGAACACCCAGGATGCTGCAATTCTGGCGTTAAACGCCCAGAATCTAGCGTTTAACGCTCAAAATGGTGCCTTTACTGGCGTTAAACGCCCAGAATGGTATCCATTCTGGGCGTTTAACGCCCAGAGTACCCTTTACTGGCGTTTTCTTGCCATCAAGCTCCTTTTCTCTGCTTTTTTCACTGAATCCTTCTGTAACTATGTGAATTCCTTCAATTTCAATGATCATCCTTGAAGAATATGTATCAAACTTTTATTAAATAAAACAGATAACCTGCTAATGACTGGGTTGCCTCCCAGCAAGCGCTTCTTTATTGTCTTTAGCTGGACCTTTACTGAGACTCATTCAAGCCTCAGTTTTGAACATTCCTGCTCAAAATTACTTTCAAGATAATGTTTGATTCTCTGTCCATTAACAATGAACTTTTTGTCAGAATCAATATCCTGAAGCTCAACATATCCATATGGTGAGACTCCTGTAATCACATATGGGCCCCTCCACCGGGATTTAAGTTTTCCTGGGAATAGTCTGAGCCTAGAGTTGAAGAGCAAAACTTTTTGTCCTGGCTCAAAGACTCTGGATGACAACTTCTTGTCATGCCACTTCTTTGCCTTTTTCTTATAAATTTTTGCATTTTCAATGGCACTGAGTCTGAACTCCTCTAGCTCATTTAGCTGGAGCAATCTTTTTTCACCAGCTAACTTAGCATCCATGTTTAGGAATCTGGTTGCCCAATAGGCTTTATGTTCCAGTTCCACGGGCAGATGACAGGCCTTCCCATACACAAGTTGGTATGGAGAGGTTCCTATAGGAGTATTGAATGCTGTTCTGTATGCCCACAGAGCATCATCCAAGCTCTTTGCCCAATCCTTTCTACGGGCAATAACAGTCCGTTCCAGGATTCTTTTTAGCTCTCTATTAGAGACTTCAGCTTGCCCATTTGTCTGTGGATGATACGGAGTTGCTACTTTGTGGCTAATTCCATATCGGACCATAGCAGAGTACTGCTATTTATTACAGAAATGAGTGCCCCCATCACTGATTAGTACTCTGGGAACACCAAACCTGTTGAAGATGTGTTTCTGGAGGAATTTCAGCACGGTCTTAGTATCATTATTGGGAGTGGCAATTGCTTCCACCCATTTAGATACATAGTCTACTGCTACCAGAATATAAGTGTTTGAGTATGATGGTGGGAAGGGACCCATGAAGTTAATACCCCATACATCAAAGAACTCAATCTCTAAGATCCCTTGTTGAGGCATGGCGTAACCATGAGGCAAGTTACCAGTTCTTTGGCAACTGTCACAGTTACGCACAAACTCTCGGGCATCCCTATAGAGAGTGGGCCAGTAGAAGCCACATTGGAGGACCTTAGTGGCTCTTCGCTCACTTCCGAAATGTCCCCCATACTGTGATCCATGGCAATGCCATAGGATCTTTTGTGCTTCTTCTCTAGGTACACATCTGCGGATCATTCCGTCTGCACATCTCTTAAAGAGATATGGCTCATCCCATAGGTAGTACTTGGCATCAGAAATTAATTTTTTTTCTTTGCACCCTGCTATACTCCTGGGGTATGAACCTCACAGCTTTATGATTTGCAACGTCTGCAAACCATGGAGCTTCCTGAATGGCAAAAGTTTCTCATCTGGAAAGGTCTCAGAGATCTCAGTAGAGGGGAGGGATGCCCCAGCTACTGGTTCTATCCGGGACAGATGATCAGCTACCTGGTTCTCTGTCCCTTTTCTGTCTCTTATTTCTATATCAAACTCTTGCAGATGCAACACCCACCTTATGAGCTTGGGTTTTGAATCCTGCTTTGTGAGTAAGTATTTAAGAGCAGCATGGTCAGTGTACACAATCACTTTTGATCCTACTAAATAGGATCTAAACTTGTCAATGGCATAAACCACTGCAAGTAACTCTTTTTCTGTGGTTGTGTAATTCTTCTGTGCATCATTTAGAACACGGCTAGCATAATAAATGATGTGCAGAAGCTTATTGTGCCTCTGTTCCAACACTCCACCAATAGCATGGTCACTGGCATCACACATTAGTTCGAATGGTAATATCCAGTCTGGTGCAGAGATGACTGGTGCTGTGACCAGCTTGGCTTTCAGGGTCTCAAACGCCTGCAGACACTCTGTGTCAAACACAAATGGCGTGTCAGCAGCTAGCAGGTTGCTTAGAGATTTTGCAATTTTTGAAAAGTCCTTTATGAACCTTCTGTAAAATCCTGCATGCCCTAGAAAACTTCTGATTGCCTTAACATTGGTAGGTGGTGGTAATTTTTCAATTACTTCTATCTTTGCTTGATCCACCTCTATTCCCTTGTCTGAAATTTTGTGCCCAAGGACAATTCCTTCAGTCACCATAAAGTGACATTTCTCCCAGTTTAAGACCAGGTTAGTCTCTTGGCATCTTTTCAGGACAAGTGCTAGATGATTAAGACAAGAGCTGAATGAGTCTCCATATACTGAGAAGTCATCCATGAAGACTTCCAGGAACTTCTCTACCATATCATAGAAGATGGATAGCATGCATCTCTGAAAAGTTGCAGGTGTATTACACAGACCAAAAGGCATTCTTCTGTAGGCAAACACGCTAGAAGGGCAAGTGAATGCTGTTTTCTCTTGGTCCTGAGGATCTACTGCAATTTGGTTGTAACCTGAATAGCCATCCAAAAAGCAGTAATAATCATGACCTGCTAGTCTTCCTAGCATTTGGCCTATGAATGGTAAAGGAAAATGATCCTTTCTGGTGGCTGTATTGAGCCTTCTATAGTCAATACACATACGCCACCCTGTAACTGTTCTTGTGGGAATCAGTTCATTCTTTTCATTATGAACCACTATCATGCCTCCCTTCTTGGGGACAACTTGGACAGGGCTCACCCAGGGGCTATCAGAAATAGGATAAATAATCCCAACCTCTAGTAACTTAGTGACCTCTTTCTGCACCACCTCCTTCATGGCTGGATTTAGCCGCCTTTGTGGTTGAACCACTGGTTTGGCATTATCCTCCAATAGGATCTTGTGCATGCATCTTGCTGGGCTAATGCCCTTAAGATCACTTATGGACCATCCAAGAGCTGTCTTGTGTGTCCTTAGCACTTGAATTAGTGCTTCCTCTTCCTGTGAATTTAAAGCAGAGCTTATGATCACTGGAAAAGTGTCACCCTTTCCCAGAAATGCATACTTCAGGGATGGTGGTAGTGGTTTGAGCTCAGGTTTGGGAGGCTTATCCTCTTCCTGAGAATTTTTCAAAAATTCTCTTATTTCCTCTGGTTCCTCCTGATCAGGCTAAACATCCTTGAAGATGTCCTCTAGCTCTGATTCGAGACTCTCAGTTATATTAATCTCTTCTACCAAAGAGTCAATAATATCAGCGCTCATGCAGTCATTTGATGTGTCTGGATGCTGCATAGCTTTGACAGCATTCAACTTGAACTCATCCTCATTGACTCTCAGGGTTACTTCCCCTTTTTGTACATCAATAAGAGTTCGTCCAGTTGCTAGGAAAGGTCTTCCTAGGATGAGAGTTACACTCTTGTGCTCCTCCATTTCCAGCACTACAAAGTCAGTGGGAAAGGCAAATGGCCCAACCTTGACAATCATGTCCTCAATTACGCCTGATGGATATTTAATGGAGCCATCAGCAAGTTGGAGACATATCCGGGTTGGTTTGACTTCTTCAGTCAAACCAAGCTTTCTGATAGTAGATGCAGGTATTAGGTTGATACTTGCTCCAAAGTCACATAGGGCTGTCTTGGTGCAAGCACCTTCTAATGTGCATGGTATCATAAAGCTTCCTGGATCTTGAAGCTTCTCTAGTAAGCTTTTCAGGATGACTGCACTGCATTCTTTAGTGAGAAACACCTTTTCAGTTTCTCTCCAATCCTTCTTATGACTTAAGATCTCTTTCATGAACTTAGCATAAGAGGGTATTTGCTCAAGTGCCTCTGTAAACGGAATCTTTATTTCAAGAGTCCTTAGATAATCTGCAAAGCGGGCAAATTGTTTATCCTGTTTCGCTTGGTGGAATTTCTGAGGATAAGGCATCTTGGCTTTATATTTTTCAACCTTAGTTACTGCAGGTTTATTCCCTACAGAGGTGGTTGGAGAAGCCTTCTTAGAGGGGTTACTATCAGCATTCTCAGGTGTCTGATTCCTCATTGGCGTTTGAACGCCAGGACTGGGTGTAGGATGGGCGTTTAACGCCAGCTTTCCACCATTTTCTGGCATTTGAACGCCAGAACTGGGCAAGGAATGGGCGTTTAACGCCAACTTTTCCCCCCTTTCTGGCATTTGAATGCCAGGAGTATTCCTCTCTGGGCTCTTACTGTCCTCAGAGCGATTTTGGGCAGTGGTTTTGTTATCCTCTGTCAGTTGTTCCTTTCTTGGCTTTTTGCCACTTTGAGCAGTGTTATTTAATGTCTTTCCACTCCTTAGTTGAACTGCTTGGCATTCTTCTGTTATCTATTTAGATAACTGCTGTTTTGTCTGATTCAACTATGATTCTATATTCTTATTAGCAATTTTAGTTTCTTGGAGCATCTCTTTAAATTCTGCTAACTGTTTTGTCATCAGGAGTAATTGCTGATTAAGTTCAACAACCTATTCTTGAGGATTAGGATCAGTAGTTACTGCCATGGCTTCTTCTTTTGTAGAGGGCTCACTGCTAGAGTACAAATGTTGATTTCTAGCAATAGTATCTATGAGTTCTTGAGCCTCTTCAATTGTCTTTCTCATGTGTATAGATCCACCAGCTAAGTGGTCTAAGGACATCTGAGCTTTTTCTGTAAGCCCATAGTAGATGTCTAACTGTACCCACTCTGAAAACATTTCAGAGGGGCATTTCCTTAGCATACCTCTGTACCTCTCCCAGGCATTATAAAGGGATTCATTATCCTCTTGTTTAAAGCCTTGGATGTCCAGCCTCAGCTGTGTCATCCTTTTTGGAGGGTAAAATTGATTCAGGAATTTGTCTGATAACTGTCTCCATGTTTTTATACTTGCTGTGGGTTGGTTATTCAACCACCTCTTAGCTTGATCTTTTACAGCAAATGGAAACAGTAATAATCTGTAGACATCCTGATCCACCTCTTTATCACGTACTGTGTCAGCAATTTGTAAGAACTGTGCCAGAAACTCAGTAGGTTCTTCCTATGGAAGACCGGAATACTGGCAATTTTGCTGCACCATGATAATGAGTTGAGGATTTAGCTCAAAGCTGCTTGCTTTAATGGGAGGTATACAGATGCTACTCCCATATGCAGCTGTAATAGGGGTTAGCATATGACCCCAGAGTCCTTCTGGACTACTCACTTCCACTTAGGTCCATGATGGAGAAAGGGAGATGATATGGATTGCAAGTAGATTATATTTTTTTATTTAATTAAAAGTGACCGAAAATAATAAAATAAAACAAATGGACAATAAAATAAAATTTCGAAAACTAAAAGAAAATAAAATCAAAGCAAATTGAAAACTAAATTAATTAATTAATTAAAAAGATTTTGGAATTAGCAATTAAAAAGATATGATTGAAAATTATTTTGAAAAAGATTTGATTTTTGAAATGAGGAAAGAGAAAAACAACAAAATGACACCAAACTTAAAATTTTTAGAAAATCAAACACAAATTTTCAAAAATTTAAAGGAAAACACAAAGAAGACACCAAACTTAGAATTTTTAAAGGTAAAGAAACAACTAAGACTATGCAAATTCGAAAAATTAAGAGAAAGTAAAAGCATGCAATTGACACCAAACTTAAAATATGAAACTAGACTCAAATAAAAGACTCTAAACCAACAAAATAAAATACTCCTAATCTAAGCAACAAGATAAACCGTCAGTTGTCCAAACTCGAACAATCCCCGGCAACGGCGCCAAAAACTTGGTGCACGAAATTGCAATCACACTTTTGCAATCCCGCACAACTAACCAGCAAGTGCACTGGGTCGTCCAAGTAATACCTTACGTGAGTAAGGGTCGATCCCACGGAGATTGTCGGCTTGAAGCAAGCTATGGTTATCTTGTAACACTTAGTCAAGAGATCAATAATTCTCAGGTTTAATTGTGAAAAGTAGAAGAACATGAAATAAATACTTGTTTTGCAGTAATGGAGAACAGGTTGAGGTTTTGGAGATGCTCTATCTTCTGAATCTCTGCTTTCCTACTGTCTTCTTCTTCATACACGCAAGGCTCCTTCCATGGCAAGCTGTATGTAGGGTTTCACTGTTGTCAATGGCTACCTCCCATCCTCTCAGTGAAAATGTTTAACGCGCTCTGTCACAGCACGGCTATACATCTGTCGGTTCTCGATCATGTCGGAATAGAATCCAGTGATTCTTTTGCGTCTGTCACTAACGCCCCACAATCGCAAGTTTGAAGCTCGTTACAGTCATTCAATACCTGAATCCTACTCAGAATACCACAGACAAGGTTTAGACCTTCCGGATTCTCAAGAATGGCCGCCAATATATTCTAGCTTATACCACGAAGATTCTGGCTAAAGAATCCAAGAGATATCCACTCAATCTAAAGTAGAACTGAGGTGGTTGTCAGGCACATGTTCATAGGTGAGAATGATGATGAGTGTCACGGATCATCACATTCATCAAGTTGAGGAGCAAGTGATATCTTAGAATGGAAACAAGCGTGTTTGAATGAAAAACAGTAGTAATTGCATTAATCCATCAAGACACAGCAGAGCTCCTCACCCCCAACCATGGGGTTTAGAGACTCATGCCGTAGAAGATACAATAAGAAACATGTAATGTGTCATGAGGTAAAGATACAATGTCAAAAGATCTTATTTATAGTGAACTAGTAACCTAGGATATACAAAAATGAGTAAATGACGTAAAAATCCTCTTCCGGGGTCCACTTGGTGTGTGCTTGGGCTGAGCATTGAAGCTTTCATGTGTAGAGACTTTTCTTGGAGTTAAACGCCAGCTTTTGTGCCAGTTTGGGCATTTAACTCCAACTTTTGTGCCAGTTCCGGTGTTAAACGCCGGGAATTCTGAAGCTGATTTGCAACGCCGATTTGGGCCATCAAATCTCGGAAAAAGTATAGACTATTATACATTGCTGAAAAGTCCAGGATGTCTACTTTCCAACGCAATTGAGAGCGCGCCAATTGAGCTTTTGTAGCTCCAGAAAATCCATTTCGAGTGCAGGGAGGTCAGAATCCAACAGCATCTGCAGTCCTTTTTCAGCCTCTGAATCAGATTTTTGCTCAGGTCCCTCAATTTCATCCAGAAATTACCTAAAATCACAGAAAAATACACAAACTCATAGTAAAGTCCAGAAAAGTGAATTTTAAATAAAAACTCATAAAAACATACTAAAAACTAACTAAAATGTACTAAAAACATACTAAAAAAAGTGCCAAAAAGCGTATAAATTATCCGCTCATCAGAGGGCTTGGAAGGAAACAAGGAACAGGTTGTACCATGATTATTACGACTTATAACTGACTATTGAACAAAATATTGAAGGCTGCCCACTCGAAATTACTGCATTTTATATATAATTAATTGCTAGATTTTAGATTTGTGTGCTGATGTAGTTGCCATAAGGAATTCATTTGGTGCCACAAATTACCCAGCAACGCCAAAGCCTTCTTCCCAACAGCGTTTCTGGCCAAAGCTTCCGAGTCAAGTTTGTAATTTGACTATTTTTTGTTTAATAATTATTGATTCATTGTTTTATTCTGTTCAACAGCTTTTGATTGTTGTTCATTGTGTTATTTATTGTTTATTGTTTATTGAAATTACTTTTGATTGCTGGTTCACTGTTCATTAGTTTATTTGTTATTCATTGCTTCTGATTGTTGGTTATGTGGTTCAATGTTCAATGTATTTGATTAGGGAAATTGCTTCTGGTTGTTGGTTATGTGGTTCAATGTTCAATGTATTTGATTAGGGATGATTGTTGGTTATGTGGTTCAATGTTCAATGTATTTGTTTAGGGAAATTGGTTCTGTGGTTCACTATTCAATGTATTTGTTTAGGAAAATTGCTTCTGATTGTTCAATGTATCTGTTCATTGTTGGTGAGCATATTGAGAACTATCACTGCCACTACTGTTGGCTTTATTAATCAGGTAGAACTTGAAAAGCTTAGGAGATGCTCTGTCCAAGAATTATGTGACTGCCGGAAGATGTGTAATCTTGAAAACCTACCTTGGTCAAATAGGTTTTATCATACTCTGAAGTAGCTTAGTATTGTTTGATGTCGAAGGGTAAGTGTTCCATTTCTTCGATCAGCTAGACATACTTGTTCAATGATACAGTTAGCTTTGGATCTCCTAATTGCTTGAAATGCTTGGATCTTTGTTTGCAGATTTTATGCATTCAGTGAAAAGAGTTCATATGAACAACTTTGGAGAACCTATCAAACTGCAGGTATTTTTAATGTTTAGTGAATCATGATGTTTATGTGCTAGAATTATCCTTTCTTATTGTTTAAATCTGCAGAAATTTACAGGATACAAAAACAAAAAATAGCATATAAATGGTCATGAAAGAGATTGTGTCATGATGATGCATTGGTGCTGTGCCGGTTCCTCTTCCAAATGAATCTACGAGCATCAGATCTCCGACTGCATTGCCTGTTGCGCCAGTCCTCGTAGAAACATTGGAAATTTATATTTATTTTATGTTGTGTTGACTACTAAACTTTTAAACTTCTTTAATTATCGCTTGTTAATTTTTTTGTCATTGAATTTCATTGGATTGAGACTTTGTTAGTTATTGTATATTTGTTTGTTGATTTCAATTTGATGACTTTGTGAAATAATATGGTAGGTTTTTTTTTTAATTGATTGAAAAACTGAACAAACCGAACCAAACCAAACCGAATTTAATTGGTTTGGTTTGGTTCGGATGGTCTCGGTAAAAAAACCGAACCAAACCGAACCGCATATTAATTAAACGATTGGATTGGATGACTTTTCTCTAAAAAACCGAACCAAACCGCACCGCGAACACCCCTGCTATCTCCATGATGCAGCTTGGGCTATTGGTGTAAATAATGTGTTGAGAACCGCTAAGTTTTTTTCTCGTAGGTTTTATTTTTTAAAATTGTATTAAAAGTCTATGCAGTTAGAAACTAGCTAAGTTTTTTCTTGTAGGTTTTATTTTTTATTGTTGACTACGCAACTCTTATTAAGGAATACACTGTATTGATATTATGAATTTGCTTTATAGTTTTGCTAATGCCGTTTACCCATCAATTTATTTTTTTTAGATACAAAATAATTAAGATTTGTTATATTAAAAAAAGTTTCGAAAATAAAAAAAGAAACAAAAAATAATATATAGTACATTTAAATTAAAAAAAAATGTTGATTGCCGGTGCAAAATACAATATTTTTGTGGTCATTTAGCCGGAAAAATGGCAGTGGTTACAAAATGGCCAAAAATAAAACTAAAAATACTGAATATCATCTAACCGCCGCTAAATAAATTTAAAAAACACAAGGTCTTAAATAGCAGTTGTTCAAAACTGTTAGAAAAGTGTTGTCGAATTCAAGGTTGGCCAAATAGCGTCAATTTTAAACCAACGCTAATCCTTGATTTTGTTGCGGTTATGCCGGTGGTTCATTAGAACCGCCGCAAAATCAAATCTCCACCTCTTAAACCGTAAAATTTTTAGAACCTCCGATATGCCATTTTGTGACAGTTTTAAACTGCTGCAAATTACCGGTTGAAAAAGTGTTTTTGAATTTAAGGTTGGTCAAATAGCGACAATTTTAAACCAACGCTAATCCTTGATTTTGTTGCGGTTATACCAGCGATTCATTAAAACCGCTGAAAAATCAAATCTCCACCCTTTAAACTTTAACGTTTTTAGAACCGCTGATATGTTAATTTGCGATAATTTTAAACTGCTGCAAATTACCGGTTCCTTTGTACTGCCTGTGTAACTCACAAAACCATTTCAAGAGAACTAACTTCACTACTATATTATCGTCGGGAATAACTTGCCATCAGAGGCTAGCAATGCTAGCCTTTACATTATTCCAACCAAATTTTGTACAATTCACATAGCATATCAAACGCAATAAACCTAATACCACCAGCAGCACCAGCAAAAACAAAATTACATGCAACCCTTAATAATATTTATATTTTAAAAAAATAGTATATTTAAAAGATAAGCAGAGATATTGAAAGTGACATAAAATGTGTCTTAAGTGTTAGTAGAATTAAGATTTGCTCAGAAATCAAGTTAACAAACATTAATAGTTGTTGGTTTATATATGTGGAGGGGTTTTGGGAATATTTGAATGGTCTTCTTCTTGTTATTTTATTTTATTTTAATTTTGTATTTAATTGTATGAAGCTGTACTTGATCATAAGTTACTCGTTGATTTTGGTAGGTGGGTGGCTCATGCTACTTAAATAAAAAATTTATGGCATGGCGCATGAACAGTGGCAATGGGGGCATCAACCGCTGCTCCTTGACTTTAACAGTTGCACTCGTGATGTCTGAAACAGTGAACTCTGATTATAAATTTGTATTTTTTCTAATCTCAGCCGATTTGAATTTGTCCAACATAGTAGCCAATTATGAAGCGCACGTGTGTTTTTTAAGTTAGTTATAAGTAATTTCAACAGTACAGTGGCAAAACTCGTGAGATATATCATATATGTATCCTGGGAACTCTATGTCATTTTACATTTTAGTATTATATTGATCAATAAAATTTATTCTTTTTTTTGTTAATATTGCATAACAAAAATATTTTTTATAAATTTTAATAATATAAAAAATAAAATATTTTTTTGTTTATAATATTAGTGACTTTTTTAAATTTTTTAATATTTAGTTACATTTAATTTTATTTCTAACATTTTCGATTTGTGTCAAAATTATTTTAAATATTAATTTCATATAAAATATTAAAAACAAAATTTAAAATTTTCAAAAATAGCTTTGATATAAATTGAAAATATTAAAAATAAAATTAAATGAATAAAATATATCAAAATAAATTGGATAAAATTAAATATTAAAAATATTTTTAAAAAAATTTATACACATTAGAAATAAAAAATATATTTTATTGTAGTATAAAAATAAAATATTTTCATAAAATACTGAATAATATTAATAAAAAATATTGAGAATTTAATTTCTTTAGTAGTCGTGCCAAGCTGTCCATGGGGACGCGTGGAAAGTGACAACTCGTATGAAGTGCGAAAAACCAATCCCCACTGATCACACGACTCGTATAAAAATCACACAAAGTGGAGGACCCCTACCAGAGTAATGCATTCAAAATTGGGAGAAATAAAACACTGAAATGCACTGTGGAAGCTAAGAACCGTTGAAAACAACAAAATAGCGCGGGCGAACAAACAGAAACAAAAACAGCCTCATTTGTGAAAAATCTATTTGACTTGCTTTTTATTAGAGATAGTCCAAAAGCAGCTAGACAGAGATGAATCAGGGGAATGAGATCCCACCCATATCCTAATTTTATGCACATTATTATACACCTATTATTATTGTATACGATCTCTGACTTGAAATTGCCGTTGCTGTTAATAAGTTACTAAGAAAGGTTCCCCCATCAATTCATTGCCTTAGGTGACGTGTTTCACCTTGTTGAGAAGAATTGAGTGGTTGTCCCAAAATGGAGGAATCAAAGATAATTTAGATTTAAAAAAATTAATAAGAAAAGCTGACAGGGTGACAGTAAAGGATGGGTCCCAAGATCTAAAAACCTGAGGTTGGAAGACAAATTGAATTCCCATCTGGCAGTGACCCTGGAGCCGAAACAAATGTTGGGTTCGACATGTGATGTGCTAAACAAAATACTAGTAATATGTATATGCCATAATAAATTAATAACTAATTTTTTTATATCCGGACAACCTAATTGTAATTGAGGGTGAAAAGAACCAATTAAAATTGAAAAAGAAGTGAATACAAAAATTATTTCTCCTCACAAAATGATCGAGCAAGCATCTATGATGTATCCATGTAACGCAATGTAGCCATGTGATTCCATGGTGTTTGTTATTCCTACCAACATGTGACTGTCACCCCCTGTATTTATTTGTAAGCCACATAAGCCCTTTTCCCTCTCTTTCCCTATTCCATGGAGTGGGACCCTCTGGACCCCCACCATGTTCCCCTAACACTCACATGTGCCTTTCTTTACATTTTCCTTTGTTCATTCATTCATTGTTCATTCATTCAAAGGCCTTTCAAACCCGTGCAACCCTGCAGTAGTAGTGCTGTTCTCCCTCTTTTGTTCTTTCCTCAAACACTTATCGCTCATAGACAGACTCGTCCTGCTGTTCACCTACGTCCTAATAATACCAATTGCCCCATCACCATAGCTTTCCATTCCAAAATAAATCATGTCTCGACATTTTCTTGTACACATAGATCACAAACCGAAATTTGTCCCCCTTGACAGAATTTAAATTGTGATTAAGAGCTGTAAAGTTTGTGTGATAACGGATTAGTATAACGGATTGAGATACAACATTCGAATTGATAACAGTAGTGAGAAAGAGCAGCCATGGAAAGGAGTCCCGAACATGATGATTAATTCAAAATGATGTTCCTCGGAAGTCAAAAACACTAACATTTGTGGAGCAATCAGAAACGTGTACTTCACCAAATGGCAATGAATGTTCTTTCCAACCCAATAACCATACAAGATTCCCCACATGCAACCAATTTCACATATTACAAACAACAACATGCCACCGACCAATTCCATCCAAATTCAACAGCTTCAAAAAATTCTTATAATAAAATTACAAGAAAAAGAATGGGAAAAAAAAAGTTAGTTCTATTTTCAATCTTGCAAAAATTACAACCTGTCGATGATTTTTGTTTCGTTCTTCACAATAATTCTTACATATACAGAGTGAAAAATAATACACAATTACAGTTCGATCTACTACAAATCTGAGAATTAATTCTAAGTTCCAACTTCACAATTTATATGTCCATCTTTTTTCTTTTAATAATCTAAATAATTTTTTTAACTAACAAAAATTACAATTTTATGAGATTACAAAGAAAGAAAGAAAGAAGGAAGGAAAAGGCGTGTGTCAAAGTGGCACCACCAAAACCTGGCTGCATGCAAATTCTTCAGAATTTCCAATGGAATCTTGTGGCCACGAATCCCGAAGCAGCTTCAGCAACAGCTGCGCCTTCCTCTTCGCCCTCTCCGTGCAATCGCTTTGGACCAAAAGCAGAAGCTGAGTCAGCACACCCGCAGCCACCGCCTCTCTCTGGCACCGCTCCGACTCCGAGCACAGCGCCAGAAGCGCACCGGCGGCATACTCTGTTGCACGCTCTGAGATCTTCAGTATTATCTTCACCAGCAGTGCCACCGTCAGCGCGTGTTCAGCGAACGCCGCGCACCCTGCCGGAACTCTGCATAGGAGCTCCACCGTCGCAAGCGCTCTCTCAGCATCGCACTTCTCGAAATCGGCGAGTCTGTCGACGAGAACCTCCGGCGCACCCGCTGCCACCGCCTTGTGCCGGTTCTGCTTCACAAGACACAGCGCGAACAGCGCCTTGATCCCGATCTTGAGCGCTCGCGGGAACGATATCGGGTTCCGTAGCAAATCAATCACCCCATCGTAGATTTCGTCGACATTGCTAATCTGAGATCGGAGCTCAGGCAACCGAGTCCCGGCGGCAACGATTTCGATCAACGCGGCCGAATTAACACGGACCTCCATTGAACTATGAAACAAAAGCATTGACAGGTACCGGATCTTATCCAAATCAGATGCAACAAACTCGCATTCATTCTCGCCAAGCGAGAACATCACGAGAATCGCAAGCGCCTCATGGTTCATCTCGTCGGAACCGTTACACGAGAAAACGACAGTTAGTAAGATCTGAACGGCGCTGAGGGAAGCAATGAGAGAGCGATTCTTATCCGAGTCGCGGGCGAGTCCTCTGAGTCGGCGGAGCGAGTTGACCCGGAGCTGAGTCGGCGCGGAATCTGACGAAGCTTGGTTGAGCAAGGAGCGAACCATCGAAGGGTCTGCCGGCTGCTTCGGCGTCGGAATCCGCTCGACGCCAAAAGCACGGTTGGCGACGCACCATTCTTGGATTAGCCGTCGGAGTGTGTGGTTAGGGATTAGAGTGAAATCCGTTAGCGGTGCTCGTGTTACCGGACAGGTGGTGTTGCCGGTAGCCACCCATGACTCGATGCTTGGACGGTCGTAGGTCTGACCGGTGCAGACAGTGACCGGGTCTCGCATAAGCTCAAGCGAGATTGGGCACCTGAAGTGGTACGGAATCTGAACCCCCAAATCCAACGGTTCTAAACTGCCAGGCATCTCAATGAGAGAACGAGTTTATGTGTGTATTTCTTGTGTGGTATGGTTTTAAAAGTTTTAGGCTTTAGGTGTACGAACGAGGGAGAAAAGGGGGGGGGGGAGAGAGAGAGAGAGAAAAGAGAATAATAATAATTAGAAAAAATAAAAATAATTGAATATAACGAGTGAGAGGAGAATAATGCTAAATGGGAAGGGTCTGCAAATTCTCTATAGCTAAGTTACGGTTTGCTTTCTCTTATATGAGATGGAACAGAGGAACATGCCCAACAGAGAGGGGAGAGAGTAGAAGTGAGAGAGAGAGAGAGAGAGAAAAAGAGAGGGGCCAGTACTGGCTTTTCTCCTCTCTGCTCCTTATCTGACTCGGTTTTTCTACCACACGTGTGTCGGCATCTATCTCATCTTAGACTAAACTTGGAATCTAACCCTGGTTGGGAAATGCCATCACTGTGAGACAAGGGATTGGTCAAACCTAATGGTCCCACTATTACTGCTTATGATCTTACTCCTGTGAACATCATATTCACTAAGTGCGTCCTCCATTTGCTTTTTTAATAAAGAGTATATACCCATTTTGGTTCTCAAAGAATTTTTGGCTGGACACTTTAGTTTTTAACTAAAATTAATTACTCAATTGGTCCCTAACAATTAATTCCGTCAGTCACTTAGGTCCTTTAGTCCGTTAACTCTAACGGAGAACAAAATAGTCCCTGACAACTCTAACAGGGGACAAAATGGTCCCTGACAATTCTAACAAGGGACAAAATAATTTCTGACCCCTTTATTCGAAAACGATACTGTTCTTCCCTAATTTTTATCATATCTCGCATAACACTAACATTCATACTCTCCTTCTTCACCTTCACAGTCTTCTTTTCCATCTTTTCCTTCATCCTCTTTAGCTCCAAGATTAAGCCATGGTATAACTGTCACACGTGTCACACCTACCTCAACATGTCATGGACCACACACATCCTAAATCCTTGTGACTGGTACATCCATCTCCTCTGCACTTCACCCACCAAAAGCATCCACTTCCACGTCTTCGATAACATCACTTCCAACCCCAACACGTCCACGACATCCTCAAGACCAAGTTCCACAACTACTCCAAGGGCACGCCTTTCTCCACTCTCCGATAAGCAATATAAATTGTTGGACATTAGGACATCATGAGAAGATTCTCCTTCGACATCATATGCAAATTCTCATTTAAAATAGATATTGAGTGCTTCATTCCTTCTTTTCCAGAGTTCAAGTTGGCAAACAGCTTCGACCTCGCATCCAAGCTATCAGTACAACGAGCAATGTCGCCGTTGCCACTCATATGGAAACTGAAGCGATTACTAAACATTGGTTTGGAGAAGAAGCTGAAGGAAGCGATCGGAGTGGTGGACAATGTGGTCATGGAGATGATAGGGCAGAGGAGGAGGGAGATGACAACGACGATGACAGGTTTTAACAAATCAGACTTGCTGTCTAGATTCATGGGATCCGTCGAAGACGATAACTAGTTGAGAGACATAGGCATTAGTTTTCCGAGTATGAATTGGTTGAGAACAAGTTGAGGATTTTTTTTCTTGTGAACATTAAATTTATAGAGTGTGCATGGTGTAGTTTGAAGTTACAGTGTTAGACTGCTAGTGTTATGCGAGATATAATGAAAATTGGGAGAGAACAGTGTCATTTTCGAACAGAGGAGATCAGGGACCATTTTGTCCCCTGTTAGAGTTGTCAGGGACTATTTTGTCCTCCGTTAGAGTTAACGGAGTAAAGGACCTAAGTGACTGACGGAATTAATTGTTAGGGACCAATCGAATAATTAATTTTAGTTGGGGACTAAAGTGTCCAGTCTAAAATTCTTTGAGGACCAAAATAGGTATATACTCTTTAATAAATATACTACTGGTTGTTGTTATTTGTTAATCTAATTTATTATTATTACACATCGCCCCCTCTTTCTTTTTCATCTTCTTTTCTGTTTTGCGTGACTTTGGTCTTATTTCCATTCACTGGCTCTTTTCCTTTGCTTTCCTTTTGTTCCTTCTCTTTTTTATCTTGATTTCTTCTTGACCCTACTACAATCGAAGGGAAATAACCTTTACACTGTTCTATTGCAACTTTTTTGTGTTTTTCTCATGACCGGAATATGTTATGTATAGGGAGGGATCAATGTATATGATTACATGATGGTTCATTGCATCCATCAAAAACAAAAAGGTTTTGACGACGGAAATAGTGTCTGTTTAATTTTCTATTGATAATCATCTTGTAAAAGTTCTTTACCATGGAAAATAAAAAGAAAATGAACCTTTTTTCTAAAAGTATTAATCCGTTTCGAAAGATATGGAAACAGCATCCATGCTTCCGTTGAAAAGAAAGAACGTAACAACATCAATTGGACGTCATGCATGTCAGTTAAACCAATTAGATTTAGAGAGAAAGAGGGGGGGGGGGGGGGTTTAAATAAAATTGGAGAATAATGAAAAGAATATATATATATATATATATATTCCGTCATGCATGTCAATTAAACCAATTAGATTTAAGGGATTTATATATATATAGGGTTAAGTACGGGCTAAAAATTTTTTGTCTTTTTTACAAAATGGTCCCTAAGGTTTAACCTATTTTTAAAATTGACATTCGGACGAAAATGCCTTTTCATTCTTCTCCAAAATTATCATAAGCAAAAGCAAAAGCAATATCAATGAAATAACAATAACCAAAAGCACAACAATAATAACAACAATAACAACAATGAATTATGGAATCAGAAGAACAACAACAACAACAAAAGCAACTACAAGCAAAAGAACAACAACAACAATAGATAATGAAAATATTAAGAAGAAACATCAGAAAATCATCATCATCAACGTCAAGAACCCAGAAAAACAAGAACCCAGATGCAGAACTCAGAACTCAGAAAAACAAAAAAATAATCATCATCATCGTCAAAACTCAGAACCATTAACAAAACTTAGAACTAAAATTCTTCTCCTTTCACTAACAAAACTCAGATGCAATTACAATAATCAGAAATTCCTAAATTCATCTTCAATTACAAGAACCGAAAATCCATAAATATAATTACAAAAATTTCATCTGAAAATCCTTGTTGCAGATTTCGCACACGACCACGACCACAACCACCGCCTCTTCGACGATGATGAACACGAGGGCGCGACTCTGGGAGGTCGAGGTGCGGCGAGACGAGGACGACGGCGAGGCGACGAGGACGATAAGGGCAAGGAGGAGGAGTAGAAACGAAAAACGACGAGGAGCAGGAGCGATGACGGTGAGGAGCAGTGGCGGTAGCCCTTCTCCTTCCCTCTTCCCCCTTCCCCTTCCTTTCCCCTCCCCCTTTTCTTCCCCAAACCAAACACCCCCGGTGATACCCTTCCACCTTCCCCTTTAACCCACTTCCGTTTTTTTAGTAAGGGGTATTTTCGAAATAAAAATAAAAAATTTAGTAAAAAGGACGATTTTAAAACTAAGTTAAATCTTAGGGATCATTTTGTAGGCAAAAAAAAGCCGGAAACGAAAAAAATTTTTAGTCCCTACCTTAGGGACCAAAATCGTACTTAACCCATATATATATGTTTGGAGCCCCAAACGGTCCAACAACGCTTCGGTTTTTAAGCTCAAGTAATTTTTACAGTTCAAATCGGCTAAAAATCAGGAATTATTACTAGCATTCAAATTCAAATATCTATCTTATCTTAGCTAAACAAATAAGATAAGTTAACAAGAAAAATTATATAAAGGGAGTCAAAGCTCTTTTAGGTACGTTACACATTCCTAACCGATATCTATGTCACTTACACTCACCACCTCCTTCACTAAACTAAGTTCTCCGACCTATTATACAAGAACAAAGAGATCTTCACTCTTTTCTCCAAAAGCAAAAAGAAGAATAAAGGGGGTTAGAAACCATGGTGGCTACCATGGCCGAAGCTATGAACCGCTTAGTTTCATTGTGCTCATGAAATCAAGACATTTCCATTGACAAATATGGAAATTCAACTTAGGTGAGTAGTGAGAAAGAGAACTTAGAGCTTTAAGAAGAAGAAAATGAGTTGAATCAAGAATCGCATAAAAGGAGGAAGTTGAGATAATTGAACCGGAATAAATAGTTGGAGAATTGAGAAAAAATGATCAGGAAGTGGATTCCATTATTAATGATTTTTTGTCCACACTAACCAATTCCCTCGATGATCTTGTTGAGCCTTCCCCGATTGAATTCGAAATGGGTGTTGACACAGATTTTATGCAACCTTCGAGGTATGACTTGAGTGATGGGAAGAGCTAGAAGAAGTTGGTGAGAAAGTAATTAAATATGAAGAATGACGTTGGGATTTTTGCCAGTAAAGAATTTCATAAAAGCAGTCGCGTTGTAGATATAGTCTCTAAACCGACAGAAATCCCTTCGTACAAACGTTTTGGTTGTCACAAGTAACAAACCCCTTAAAAATTGTTAACCGAGTATTTAAACCTCGGGTCGTCTTCTCAAGGAATTGCAGGGAGGTATGTTCTTATTATTGGTTATGAGTTGTAAATTGGGGTTTAGGAGGTAAGGAGGGAATATGTTGAATGACAAATAAAATAAAATAAAATAATAACAATAAAATCTCTTGGTAAGGTATAAGAAATTGGAAGTCCAGACCGAATTATCCTTATCAATGATAATAAAAATTGAATCTTAATTTCACTTAGTTAACCCTTACTTAAAGCAGAGGAAGGTCAAGTGACTAATTAGTTTGATCTTCAAATCCGAGTTAATTCCTAAGAAAAGATTGGGATTATTGAAGTTCAATTCAATTAGAGGAGATAACAATTATCAATTATGCTGTTGAGTTGGATAACTTCCTGAGTTACTGATTTCTTAACCAAAACCAAAAGGAAAGGAAATTGAAGCTACTGGAATAAAAATGCCTTCAGATGGGAAGCAATAATCATGTAAATAAAAGAAAGCAATAATAACTGAAATACCTCAAATAATGTTAATTCAAAGAAAATCATAACATGAAAGCCATAAGCCAATTGAGATATAAATAAGAAATGGAGTAATAAAATAAAATAAATAAAAGTAGAAAATACTTTAAGGGAACATTGAACCTGGGATTTAGAGTCACTCCTAAAACTAAGAGAAGTCCTAAATCCTAATCCTAAGAGAGAGGAGAGAACCTCTCTCTCTAAAACTACATCTAGAACATGAAAAGTGAATTATGAGAACCTCCTTATGAATGGATGCATTTCCCATCTTTATAGCCTCTAATCTGTGTGTTCTGGGCTGAAAACTGGGTCAAAAACAGCCCAGAAATCGCTAGTCTCGAATTCAACCACGCTGGATTTCTGTCACTGCAATGCGGCCGCATGGATCACGCGGTCGCGTCACTTAGCATCAGGGAAACTATAGCATATTATATATCAAATCGAAGCTCCGAACGCTAGCTTTCCAACGCAACTGGAACCGCGTCATTTGGACCTCTGTAGCTAAAGTTATAGCCGTTTGAGTGCGAAGAGGTCAGGCTGGACAGCTTAGCAATTTCTCCAACTTATTGTATTCCTTCCATTTTTGCATGCTTCCTTTCCATCCTTTGAGCCATTCCTGCCTTATAATATCTGAAAACAGTTAACACACATATCAAGGCATCTAATGGTAATAAGAGAGGATTAATATTAGCAAATATAAGTCCAAGGAAACATGTTTTCAATCAAAGAACATAATTAGGAAGGCAAATGTAAAACCATGCAAATAGTATGAATAAGTGGGTAAAGAGTAGATAAAAATCACTCAATTGAGCACAAGATAAACCATAAAATAGTGGTTTATCAACCTCCCCACACTTAAACATTAGCATGTCCTCATGCTAAGCTCAAGAGAAACTATAAAGATGAAGATGGATGGTAGAAAGTATGAAATGCAATCCTATCTATATGAATGCAACTAAATGTGAAATGCTTCTAGCTACTTGGTTAAAAATAAATAAGTTCTCCAAGACAAACATAAATCAAATTCCACTAATTCAAATTATACAATAAAAGACAAGTAAACTTGTAAGAAGATAGCTCATGAAAGCAGGGAACATAGAATCAAGCATTGAACCCTCACAGGAAGTGTATATGCACTCTAATCTCTCAAGTGTATAGGGTAATTCACTCTACTCTTCCCTAGTCATGATTTCTAAACCTTGTTCTTCATCTAACCAATCAACAAATATTTAGTATACCAATGCAAACATCATGAGGTCTTTTCCAAGGTTGTAATGGGGCTAAGGTGAAGGTAAGGGTATATATAAGGCTAAGTGAGCTAGTAAAGTGAATCCTTGAGTAGTCTAAGATCTCACCTAACATATACATACTCTATAAAAATTTTAAAATTATACTTAGCTTCCCATAATTTTCTCACTTTTTGTATTACATGCTCATGTATCAAATTTATTTTTGAATTTTGTCCCATGTGCATTGATTCTTTTTTATTTTGCATTTGGGGTAATATTATTTTTCTCTTTTTTTTTGTATCCCCTTATTTAATTACTTAATATTGTTTTTCAATGCACATGGTAATTTAATTATTTTGATTTCACATGAGCATGCTTCCCAAATTTTCAAATAACTTATTTAATTTAATTCCTACTTTTTTTTATATCATCCCATGTTCCCATAAAATTTCCCACACTTAAATTATACACAATATCTATCTTAAGCTAACCAAGGATTCAATCTTGGGATTTTTAATTTGTTTTTCTGCTTAAGGTTAGTAATGTGTTTATAAAATAGAAGGGATTTAAAAGCTCAAGGGGGCTAACAAGGGTGATGTAAGAGGTAGGCTAATTTTGGGATAAGTGAGTTAAAATCAAACAATGGCCTCAATCATATGCAAGCATGTAAATACACTAAATATTGGACATATAGACTGAAACAAAGTAAAGATCACAATTATAGAGAAGTAAACACACAAGAATAAAATATTTATGGTTAAATAATGTAACCATATAAATAAGCTCAAATCTCACAGGTTGTGTGTTCTTTAGCTATAATTCATGTTCTAAATACAACTTCCAAACAAGTTTTAACAAAAATTTTTTTTCAATTTAAATTAGTGAAAATTTTCAAAAATAGAGTCCTAAAAAGAAATTTATTATTTTAACCAAGTAGTAGCTAAATGCACAAAATCAAATAAACATGCAATCAAATATGCAGATGCAACAATGAACAAATAAAGAAAATAAGATTATTGGTGTTGAAAAGAAAGTACTAACCCATGGAGATCGGTATCGACCTCCCCACACTTAAAGGTTGCACTGTCCTCGGAGCATGCTAAGATGTACAAGTGGACGGGCTGTTCCAACTGATGCTTTTTGGTGTGCGAAATTGTGATCACTACACAACTTTACACAACTAACCAGCAAGTGCACTGGGTCGTCCAAGTAATAAACCTTACGCGAGTAAGGGTCGATCCCACGGAGATTGTTGGTATGAAGCAAGCTATGGTCACCTTGTAAATCTTAGTCAGGCAGACTCAAATGGGTATAGATGATGAATAAAACATAAAGATAAAGATAGAGATACTTATGTATATCATTGGTGAGAGCTTCAGATAAGCGTATGAAGATGTTGTCCCTTCCGTCTCTCTGCTTTCCTACTGTCTTCATCCAATCCTTCTTACTCCTTTCCATGGCAAGCTTATGCAAGGGTTTCACCGTTGTCAGTGGCTACCTCCCATCCTCTCATTGGAAATGTTCAATGCACCCTGTCACGGCACGGCTATCCATCTGTCAGTTCTCAATCAGGCTGGAATAGAATCCAGTTATTCTTTTGCGTCTGTCACTAACGCCCCGCCTTCAGGAGTTTGAAGCACGTCACAGTCATTCAATCATTGAATCCTACTCAGAATACCACAGACAAGGTTAGACCTTCCGGATTCTCTTGAATGCCGCCATCAGTTCTTGCCTATACCACGAAGACTCTGATCTCACGGAATGGCTGGCTCGTTTGTCAGGCGATGACTCGGTTGTCAGGCGATCAACCATGCATCATGTATCAGGAATCCAAGAGATAAACATTAGAGCCTCGTTTGCTTGTAGAACAAGAGTGGTTGTCAGTTACTTTGTTCATGAGTGAGAATGATGATGAGCGTCACATAATCATCACATTCATCAAGTTCTTGAGTGCGAATGAATATCTTAGAACAAGAACAAGCGGAATTGAATAGAAGAACAATAGTAATTGCATTAATACTCGAGGTACAGCAGAGCTCCACACCTTAATCTATGGTGTGTAGAAACTCCACCGTTGAAAATACATAAGAACAAGGTCTAGGCATGGCCGAATGGCCAGCCTCCCAAAGTGATCAAAAGATCTAAAGAACAAAAGATTCCAAAGATCAGAAGATGAAAATACAATAGTAAAAGGTCCTATATATAGAAAACTAGTAGCCTAGGGTGTACAGAGATGAGTAAATGACATAAAAATCCACTTCCGGGCCCACTTGGTGTGTGCTTGGGCTGAGCAATGAAGCATTTTCGTGTAGAAACTCTTCTTGGAGTTAAACGCCAGCTTTTATGCCAGTTTGGGCGTTTAACTCCCATTTAGGTGCCAGTTCCGGCGTTTAACGCTGGGAATTCTGAGGGAGACTTTGAACGCCGGTTTGGGCCATCAAATCTTGGGCAAAGTATGGACTATCATATATTGCTGGAAAGCCCAGGATGTCTACTTTCCAACGCCATTGAGAGCGCGCCAATTGGGCTTCTGTAGCTCCAGAAAATCCACTTCGAGTGCAGGGAGGTCAGAATCCAACAGCATCTGCAGTCCTTTTCAGTCTATGGATCAGATTTTTGCTCAGGTCCCTCAATTTCAGCCAGAAAATACCTGAAATCACAGAAAAACACACAAACTCATAGTAAAGTCTAGAAAAGTGAATTTTAACTAAAAACTAATAAAATATACTAAAAACTCAACTCAAACTACTAAAAACATACTAAAAACAATGCCAAAAAGCGTACAAATTATCCGCTCATCACAACACCAAACTTAAATTGTTGCTTGTCCTCAAGCAACTGAAAATCAAATAAGATAAAAAGAAGAGAATATGCAATGAATTCCAAAAAACATCTATGAAGATCAGTATCAATTAGATGAGCGGGGCTTTTAGCTTTTTGCTTCTGAATAGTTTTGGCATCTCACTTTATCCTTTGAAATTCAGAATGATTGGCTTCTTTAGGAACTCAGAATCCAGATAGTGTTATTGATTCTCCTAGTTAAGTATGATGATTCTTGAACACAGCTACTTATTGAGTCTTGGCCGTGGCCCAAAGCACTCTGTCTTCCAGTATTACCACCGGATACATACATGCCACAGACACATAATTGGGTGAACCTTTTCAGATTGTGACTCAGCTTTGCTAGAGTCCCCAATTAGAGGTGTCCAGGGTTCTTAAGCACACTCTTTTTGCCTTGGATCACAGCTTTATTTCTTTCTTTTTCTTTCTTTTTCGTTTTTTTTTTGTTCCTTTTTTTTCTTTTTTTTTTGTATTCACTGCTTTTTCTTGCTTCAAGAATCATTTTTATGATTTTTCAGATCCTCAGTAACATGTCTCCTTTTTCATCATTCTTTCAAGAGCCAACATTCATGAACCACAAATTCAAAAGACATATGCACTGTTTAAGCATACATTCATGCAATTCTTCTCTTTTTCAATTAAGAACATGGTTTATTTAAGAAAGGTGATGGATTCATAGGACATTCATAACTTTAAGGCATAGACACTAATGATCATAAGACACAAACATGGATAAACATAAAGCATAATTTTCGAAAAACAGAAAATAAAGAACAAGGAGATTAAAGAACGGGTCCACCTTAGTGATGGCGGCTTGTTCTTCCTCTTGAAGGTCTTATGGAGTGCTTGAGCTCCTCAATATCTCTTCCTTGTCTTTGTTGCTCCTCTCTCATGATTCTTTGATCTTCTCTAATTTCATGGAGAAGGATGGAATGTTCTTGGTGCTCCACCCTTAGTTGTCCCATGTTGGAACTCAATTCTCCTAGGGAGGTGTTAATTTGCTCCCAATAGTCTTGTGGAGGAAAGTGCATCCCTTGAGGTATCTCAGAGATCTCATGATGAGAGGGGTCTCTTGTTTGCTCCATCCTTTTCTTAGTGATGGGCTTGTCCTCATCAATGGGGGTGTCTCCCTCTATGTCAACTCCTACTGAATAACAGAGGTGACAAATGAGGTGAGGAAAGGCTAATCTTGCCAAGGTAGAGGACTTGTCCGCCACCTTATAGAGTTCTTGAGCTATAACCTCATGAACTTCCACTTCTTCTCCAATCATGATGCTATGAATCATGATGGCCCGGTCTAGAGTAACTTCGGACCGGTTACTAGTGGGAATGATTGAGCGTTGAATAAACTCCAACCATCCTCTAGCCACGGGCTTGAGGTCATGCCTTCTCAATTGAACCGGCTTCCCTCTTGAATCTCTCTTCCATTGGGCGCCCTCTTCACAAATGTCAGTGAGGACTTGGTCCAACCTTTGATCAAAGTTGACCCTAGTGTAAGGATGTTCATCTCCTGCATCATAGGCAAGTTGAATGCCAACCTTACATTTTCCGGACTAAAATCCAAGTATTTCCCCCGAACCATAGTAAGCCAATTCTTTGGATCCGGGTTCACACTTTGATCATGGTTCTTGGTGATCCATGCATTGGCATAGAACTCTTGAACCATTAAGATTCCGACTTGTTGAATGGGGTTGGTAAGAACTTCCCAACCTCTTCTTCGGATCTCATGTCGGATCTCCGGATATTCACTCTTTTTGAGTGAAAAAGGGACCTCGGGGATCACCTTCTTCAAGGCCACAACTTCATAGAAGTGGTCTTGATGCACCCTTGAGATGAATTTCTCCATCTCCCATGACTCGGAGGTGGAAGCTTTTGCCTTCCCTTTCCTCTTTCTAGAGGTTTCTCCGGCCTTGGATGCCATAAATGGTTATGGAAAAACAAAAAGCAATGCTTTTACCACACCAAACTTAAAAGGTTTGCTCGTCCTCGAGCAAAAGAAGAAAGAAGAGAGAGTAGAAGAAGAAGAAATGAGGAAGGGAATGGCTTTGTGTTCGGCCAAAGAGGGGGAGAAGTGGTGTTTAGGTTGTGTGAAAATGAAGGGGGAAGAAGGGTTTATATAGGAGAGGAGGGGCTTATGGTTCGGTCATGTATGGGTGGGTTTGGGAGGGAAAGTGGTTTGAATTTGAAGGGTGAGGTAGGTGGGTTTATGAAGGATGGATGTGAGTGGTGAAGAGAAAGATGGGATTGATAGGTGAGGGTTTTGGGGAAGAGGTGTTGAGGTGATTGGTGAATGGGTGAGAAGAAGAGAGGGTGGTGGGGTGGTGGGGATGTGGGGTCCACAGATCCTGAGGTGTCAAGGAAAAGTCATCCCTGCACCAAATGGCATGCAAAAACGCATTTGTGCCAAATCTGCGTAAACGTGGCTGGTGCCCATTTCTGGCGTTTAACGCCAGGTTCTTGCCCTTTCCTGGCGTTTAACGCCAGTCTGGTGCCCTTTTTCTGGCGTTAAACACCCAGAATGGTGCCAGACTGGGCGTTAAACGCCCAACTGCTAGCCTACTGGCGTTTAAACGCCAGTAGGTTCTCCTCCAGGGTGTGCTATTTTCTTCCTGTTTTTCATTCTGTTTTTGCTTTTTCAATTGATTTTGTGACCTCTTATGATCATCAACCTACAAAAAAACATAAAACAAAAAGAAAGTAGATAAATATAACATTGGGTTGCCTCCCAACAAGCGCTTCTTTAATGTCAGTAGCTTGACAGAGGGCTCTCATGGAGCCTCACAGATACTCAGAGCAATGTTGGAACCTCCCAACACAAACTTAGAGTTTGAATGTGGGGGTTCAACACCAAACTTAGAGTTTGGTTGTGGCCTCCAACACCAACTTAGAGTTTGACTGTGGGGGCTCTGTTTGACTCTGATTTGAGAGAAGCTTTTCATGCTTCCTCTCCATGGTGACAGAGTGGTATCCTTGAGCCTTAAAAACAAAGGATCTTCATTCACTTGATGATCAGTTCACCTCCATCAACATCAATCACAGCCTTTGCTGTGGAGGAAGGGTCTGCCAAGGATGATAGATTCATCCATGCACTTCCAGTCTCTAGGACTATGAAATCAGTAGGGATGTAATGGTCTTCAATCTTCACCAAAACATCCTCTATAAGTCCATAAGCTTATTTTCTTGAGTTGTGCCATCTCTAGTGAGATTCTTGCAGCTTGTACCTCAAAGATCCCTAGCTTCTCTATTACAGAGAGAGGCATAAGGTTTACACTTGACCCTAAGTCACAGAGCCTTCTTGAAGGTCATGGTGCCTATGGTGCAAGGTATGGAAAACTTCCCAGGATCTTGTCTTTTGGTAATTTCTGCCTAGACAAGTCATCCAGTTCTTTGGTGAGCAAAGGAGGTTCGTTCTCCCAAGTCTCATTTCCAAATAACTTGTCATTTAGCTTCATGATTGCTCCAAGGTATTTAGCAACTTGCTCTTCAGTGACATACTCATCCTCTTCAGAGGAAGAATACTCATCAGAGCTCATGAATGGCAGAAGTAAGTCCAATGGAATCTCTATGGTCTCATTTTGAGCCTCAGATTCCCATGGTTCCTCATTAGGGAACTCATTGGAGGTTAGTGCACGCCCATTGAGGTCTTCCTCAGTGGCGTTCACTGCTTCTCCTTCCTCTCCAAATTCGGCCATGTTGATGGCCTTGCACTCTCCTTTTGGATTTTCTTCTGTATTGCTTGGAAGAGTACTAGGAGGGAGTTCAATAATTTTCTTACTCAGCTGTCCCACTTGTGCCTCCAAATTCCTAATGGAGGACCTTGTTTCAGTCATGAAACTTTGAGTGATTTTGATTAGATCAGAGACCATGGTTGCTAAGTCAGAGGGGTTCTGCTTAGAATTCTCTGTCTGTTGCTGAGAAGATGATGGAAAAGGCTTGCCATTGCTATACCTGTTTCTTCCACCATTATTGTTATTGAAACCTTGTTGAGGTCTCTCTTGATTCTTCCATGAGAAATTTGGATGATTTCTACATGAAGAATTATAGGTGTTTCCATAGGGTTCTCCCAGGTAATTCACCTCTTCCATTGAAGGGTTCTCAGGATCATAAGCTTCTTCCTCAGATGAAGCATCCTTAGTACTGCTTGGTGCATTTTGCATTCCAGACAGACTTTAAGAAATCAAATTGACTTGTTGAGTCAATATTTTATTCTGAGCCAATATGGCATTCAGAGTATCAATCTCAAGAACTCCTTTCTTCTGATTAGTCCCATTGTTCACAGGATTCCTTTCAGAAGTGTACATGAATTGGTTATTTGCAACCATTTCAATTAGTTCTTGAGCTTCTGTAGGCGTCTTCTTTAGATGAAGAGATCCTCCAGCAGAGCTATCCAAAGACATCTTGGATAGTTCAGAGAGACCATCATAGAAAATACCTATGATGCTCCATTCAGAAAGCATGTCAGATGGACATTTTCTGATTAATTGTTTGTATCTTTCCCAAGCTTCATAGAGGGATTCTCCATCCTTCTGTCTGAAGGTTTGGACTTCCACTCTAAGCTTACTCAATTTTGAGGTGGAAAGAACTTTGCCAAGAAGGCATTGACTAGCTTTCCCAAGAGTCCAGGCTTTCTTTAGGTTGTAAGTCCAACCATGTCCTAGCCTGTCTCTTACAGCAAAAGGGAATAGCATAAGTCTGTAGACCTCAGGGTCAACCCCATTAGTCTTGACAGTGTCACAGATTTGCAAGAATTCAGCTAAGAACTGATGAGGATCTTCCAATGGAAGTCCATGGAACTTGCAATTCTGTTGTATTAGAGAAACTAATTGAGGCTTAAGCTCAAAGTTGTTTGCTCCAATGGCAGGGATAGAGATGCTTCTCCCATAGAAGTCGGGAGTAGGTGCAGTAAAGTCACCCAGCACCTTCCTTGCATTGTTGTTGTTGTTGCTATTTTCGGCTGCCATGGTTTCTTCTTCTTTGAAGATTTCTGTCAGGTCCTCTACAGAGAGTTGTGCCTTAGCTTCTCTTAGCTTTCGCTTCAAGGTCCTTTCAGGTTCAGGGTCAGCTTCAACAAGAATGCCTTTGTCTTTGTTCCTGCTCATATGAAAGAGAAGAGAACAAGAAAATATGGAATCCTCTATGTCACAGTATAGAGATTCCTTGAGGTGTTAGAGGAACAGAAAAATAGAAAGAAGAGGTAGAAGAATTCGAACTTTAATTAGATAGAGTTCGTATTGTGCATTGAGAAGGAGTGGTACTCCATAAATAGAAGGATGTGGGAAGAGAGGAAGAAATTTTTGAAAATCAAGTGAAATATTGTGAAAACATTTTTGAAAAAATTTAATTAATTTTCGAAAATCAAGAGTGGGAAAGAAATCAAGTAATTTTTGAAAAAGATTTTGAAATTAGAAATAAAAAAGATATGATTAAAAACTGTTTTGAAAAAGATGTGATTAAAAAGATATGATAAAAAAATTATGCTTTTAAAAAGATATGATTGAAAAAGATATGATTGAAAACAATTTAAAAAGATTTGATTTTAAAAATTAATGACTTGCCTAACAAGAAAAGATATGATTCAAACATTAAACCTTTCTCAACAGAAAAGGCAACATACTTAAAATGTTCAATCAAATCATTAATTGTTAGTAGTATCTTTGAAAAAGGAAAGAAATTGATTTTGAAAACATTTGATTGAAAAGATATGATTTGAAAAAGATTTGATTTTGAAAAACTTTGAAAACTTGAAAGAATTGATTTTGAAAACAAAATCCTCCCCCTTGTGCCATCCTGGTGTTAAACGCCCAGAATGGTGCACATCTGGCGTTTAACGCCCATGCACTACCTTTTGGGAGTTAAACGCCCAACCAGGCACCCTGGCTGGCGTTTAAACGCCAGTCTGTCCTTCTTCACTGGGCGTTTTGAACGCCCAGCTTTTTCTGTGTAATTCCTCTGCTGCATGTTCTGAATCTTCAGTTCCCTGTACTATTGACTTGAAAATAGAACCAAGATCAATTAAACAATGCATGCAAGACACCAAACTTAAAATTAGACACTAGACTCAAACAAGAAACATAAAATATTTTTGGTTTTTATGATTTTTAAAATTTTTTTTTGTGCTTTTTCGAAAATTATATGAAAATAGAAAATAAAGGTTTCAGAATTCTCAGTTTGAATTCCAGGAATCATTGCAATGTTAGTCTAAGACTCCGGTCCAGGAATTAGACATGGCTTCACAGCCAGCCAAGCTTTCAAAGAAAGCTTCGGTCCAAAACACTAGACATGGCCAATGGCCAGCCAAGCCTTAGCAGATCATTGCTCCAATAGCAAGATTGATAGAAATCAACAAGCTCTTGTGATGATAGGTTGAAACCTCAGTCCAATAAGATTAGACATGGCTTCTCAGCCAGCCAGACTTCAACAGATCATCATGAAACACTAGAATTTATTCTTAAGAACTCTGAAGAAAAATACCTAATCTAAGCAACAAGATGAACCGTCAGTTGTCCATACTCAAAATAATCCCCGGCAACGGCGCCAAAAACTTGGTGTGCGAAATTGTGATCACTACACAACTTTGCACAACTAACCAGCAAGTGCACTGGGTCGTCCAAGTAATAAACCTTACGCGAGTAAGGGTTGATCCCACGGAGATTATTGGTATGAAGCAAGCTATGGTCACCTTGTAAATCTTAGTCAGGCAGACTCAAATGGGTATAGATGATGAATAAAACATAAAGATAAAGATAGAGATACTTATGTATATCATTGGTGAGAGCTTCAGATAAGCGTATGAAGTGCTGTCCCTTCCGTCTCTCTGCTTTCCTACTGTCTTCATCCATCCTTCTTACTCCTTTCCATGGCAAGCTTATGCAAGGGTTTCACCGTTGTCAGTGGCTACCTCCCATCCTCTCATTGGAAATGTTCAACGCACCCTGTCACGGCACGGCTATCCATCTGTCGGTTCTCAATCAGGCCGGAATAGAATCCAGTGATTCTTTTGCGTCTGTCACTAACGCCCCGCCTTTAGGAGTTTGAAGCACGTCACAGTCATTCAATCATTGAATCCTACTCAGAATACCACAGACAAGGTTAGACCTTCCGGATTCTCTTGAATGCCGCCATCAGTTCTTGCCTATACCACGAAGACTCTGATCTCACGGAATGGCTGGCTCGTTTGTCAGGCGAGCACTCGGTTGTCAGGCGATCAACCATGCATCGTGTATCAGGAATCCAAGAGATAAACATTAGAGCCTCGTTTGCTTGTAGAACAAGAGTGGTTGTCAGTCACTTTGTTCATGAGTGAGAATGATGATGAGCGTCACATAATCATCAGATTCATCAAGTTCTTGAGTGCGAATGAATATCTTAGAACAAGAACAAGCGGAATTGAATAGAAGAACAATAGTAATTGCATTAATACTCGAGGTACAGCAGAGCTCCACACCTTAATCTATGGTGTGTAGAAACTCCACCGTTGAAAATACATAAGAACAAGGTCTAGGCATGGCCGAATGGCCAGCCTGCCAAAGTGATCAAAAGATCTAAAGAACAAAAGATTCCAAAGATCAGAAGATGAAAATACAATAGTAAAAGGTCCTATATATAGAAAACTAGTAGCCTAGGGTGTACAGAGATGAGTAAATGACATAAAAATCCACTTCCGGGCCCACTTGGTGTGTGCTTGGGCTGAGCAATGAAGCATTTTCGTGTAGAGACTCTTCTTGGAGTTAAACGCCAGCTTTTAGGCCAGTTTGGGCTTTTAACTCCCATTTAGGTGCCAGTTCCGGCGTTTAACGCTGGGAATTCTGAGGGAGACTTTGAACGCCGTTTTGGGCCATCAAATCTTGGGCAAAGTATGGACTATCATATATTGCTGGAAAGCCCAGGATGTCTACTTTCCAACGCCGTTGAGAGCGCGCCAATTGGGCTTCTTTAGCTCCAGAAAATCCACTTTGAGTGCAGGGAGGTCAGAATCCAACAGCATCTGCAGTCCTTTTCAGTCTCTGGATCAGATTTTTGCTCAGGTCCCTCAATTTCAGCCAGAAAATACCTGAAATCACAGAAAAACACACAAACTCATAGTAAAGTCCAGAAAATTGAATTTTAACTAAAAACTAATAAAAATATACTAAAAACTCAACTCAAACTACTAAAAACATACTAAAAACAATGCCAAAAAGCGTACAAATTATCCGCTCATCACTTTTCTTCAAGGATTGTGCAGATGGACTTGTTTGTCTCCCCTTATAGAAGTTTCTCCCTTTTCCGTCTTCAGTGGCCAGCCTGAAAGAAGAGAAAAAAGAAGAAAAGTAACCCAAAAGATAGAAAATAAATAAAGTATGGGTGTTAATGCCAAATGATAAGGGTCTCATTTACATGGAAGCTTCAACATGTACGTGAGAAAACAATAGAAGCCATGGCATGCGAGTAGTACAAAATGTACAACAATGGGGAAGAGAGTGTAAGACAATATAAATTCATGTCAATGCAAAATTAATACAAATAACATAAAAGATTAACATTGACTTAAATAGTAGTGCCCAACAGTGTAAAACAAGTTACCAAAATAAATTCAAGAAAAGATGCAACAGTTGAATAAGAAAAGATATTTAACACCAATGGAAAAATAAAAAATTCAGAAAAGAAAATAAAAATATGCACAAATTTAAAATGCAATGAATGAGATATGCAAATAAATTAAAATAAAATAAAAAGAAAAATAAGAAGAATGAGAAAGGAAAGAAGGGAAGAGGAAGTAAATAAGAAAGGAGGGAAGAAAAATTAGGATTGGGGAAGAAAAGATAAAATAATTTGGCATATAAGGTTAAGGTGTGCGACGCTGGCGACGCGGTTGCGTGGGTGACGCGGCCGCGTAGTGCACAATAAGGTCAAGCGCTGCGGACGCGTGGGTCATGCGATCGCGTGACTCGATTTGTGCTAGTGGCGCGAGTGCAGCCTCGTGCTCGCACAACTCTCTGTTCAAAATCTTATTAGTGCCAAAATTAAGTGACGCGATCGCATGGGGCATGCGATCGCGTGAGTGGGCTTTAAAGGAATATGACGCGGTCGCGTGGGTCACGCAGCCGCATGGGAAGGATTATGCGTTCAGCACCAATCCCGCACCACTCTCGCACAACTTTCGAGTGTGCACCACTTTGACGTCGAAATCTTGGTCACGCGGCCGCGTGGGTCACGCGGTCGCGTGGGAGGCCATTATTCCCATATGACGCGGTCGCATCAGCGACGCGGTCGCGTGGGGTGATTTATGCCATTGGCACGCCTCTTGCCACGCTCCAGCATGACTCTTTGTTCGTTTTTATTTTCTCCCTTCACCCTGCGACGCGGACGCGTTGATGAGCGGATAATTTGTATGCTTTTTGGCATTGTTTTTAGTATGTTTTTAGTATCTTTTAGTTAGTTTTCAGTATATTTTTATTAGTTTTTAATTAAAATTCACTTTTCTAGACTTTACTATGAGTTTGTGTGTTTTTCTGTGATTTCAGGTATTTTCTGGCTGAAATTGAGGGACCTGAGCAAAAATCTGATCCAGAGACTGAAAAGGACTGCAGATGCTGTTGGATTCTGACCTCCTTGCACTCGAAGTGGATTTTCTGGAGCTACAGAAGCCCAATTGGCGCGCTCTCAACGGCATTGGAAAGTAGACATTCTGGGCTTTCCAGCAATATATAATAGTCCATACTTTGTCCAAGATTTGATGGCCCAAACCCGCGTAGCAATCCGGCCTCAGAAATTCCAGCGTTAAACGCCGGAACTGGAATAAAAGTTGGAGTTAAACGCCCAAACTGGCATGAGAACTGGCGTTTAACTCCAGAAAAGGTCTCTACACGAATTTCCTTCATTGCTCAGCCCAAGCACACCCAAGTGGGCCAGGAAGTGGATTTTTCTGTCATTTACTCATTTCTGTAAACCTTAGGATACTAGTTTACTACTTATAGGACCTTTTTACATTGTAATCAGTACCTTATGACCTCATAACATTTTGTACACGTTCCTTCCACAGTATGAGCCTCTAAACCCCATGGTTGGGGGTGAGGAGCTCTGCTGTGTCTTGATGGATTAATGCAATTACTACTGTTTCTTATTCAATCATGCTTGCTTCCATTCTAAGATAACACTTGTTCTTAATCCGGATGAATGTGATGATCCGTGACAATCATCATCATTCTCAACCATGAACACGTGCCTGACAACCACCTCTGTTCTATCTTAGATTGAGTAGTTATCTCTTGGGTTCTTTAATCGGAATCTTCGTGGTATAGGCAGGACCTGATGGCAGCATTCAAGAGAATCCGGAAGGTCTAAACCTTGTCTGTGGTATTCTGAGTAGGATTCAATGATTGAATGACTGTGACGTGCTTCAAACCTGTAACCTACTGGGCGTTAGTGACAGACGCAAAAGAGTGATTCTATTCCGGTAGGGGAGGGAACCAAACCGGTGATTGGCAGCACTGTGACAGAGTGTGTGCATTAGCTTTCACTGCGCGGATGGGAGGTAGCTGCTGACAACAGTGAGACCCTACACGAGCTTGCCATGGAAGGAGACATGCGTGTTTGATGAAGAAGACAGTAGGAAAGCAGAGATTCGGAAGATGGAGCATCTCCAAACCTCAACCCATTCTCCATTACTGCAGTACAAGTAACCATTACATGTTCTTTTGCTTTTCTTACAATCAATCCTGATAATTTCTGATATCCTGACTAAGATTTACAAGATAACCATAGCTTGCTTCAAGCCGACAATCTCCGTGGGATCGACCCTTGCTCACGCAAGGTATTACTTGGACGACCCAGTGCACTTGCTGGTTAGTTGTGCGGGATTGCAAAAGTGTTATTGCAATTTCGTGCACCAAGTTTTTGACGCCGTTGCCGGGGATTGTTCGAGTTTGGACAACTGACGGTTTATTTTGTTGCTTAGATTAGGACTGTTTTATTTTTGTTGGTTTAGAGTCTTTTAGTTGAGTCTAGTTTCATATTCTAAGTTTGGTGTCAATTGCATGCTTTTGTTTTTCTTTTAAATTTTCGTTTTTGCATGTTCTTAGTCCCTTTTTGATTCATAAAAATTCTAAGTTTGGTGTCCTCTTTGTGTTTTTCCTTTAAAATTTTCGAAAATTTAGTGTTTGATTTTCTAAAAATTTTAAGTTTGGTGTCTTTTGTGTTTTTCTCTTTCCTCTTTTTAAAAATCAAATCTCTTTCATAAAAATTTTTCAATCATATCTTCTTAATTGCTGTTTTCAAAATCTTTTTTTTTACTAATTGATTCAGTTCTCAATTTGCTTTGATCTTATTTTATTTTTAAATTTTCGAATTTTATTTTATTTTCCTCTTATTTTATTTTATTATATTTTGATTTTTTCGGTTATTTCAAAAAAAAAAAATAAAAAAATAAAAAAATAAAAATAAACAAAATTTATCTCTTTGCAATCATTCTCATTTCCCTTTTGTCCATTATGGACTTAAGTGGAATTAATCAGTCCAAGAGGACTCTGGGGTCTTATGCTAACCCCATTACAGCTGCATATGGGAGTAGCATCTGTATACCTCCCATCAAAGCAAGCAGCTTTGAGCTAAATCCTCAACTCATTATCATAGTGCAGCAAAATTGCCAGTATTCCGGTCTTCCACAGGAAGAACCTACTGAGTTTCTGGCACAGTTCTTACAAATTGCTGACACAGTACATGATAAAGAGGTAGATCAGGATGTCTATAGACTATTACTGTTTCCATTTGCTGTAAAAGATCAAGCTAAAAGGTGGTTAAATAACCAACCTACAGCAAGCATAAAGACATGGAAACAGTTATCAGACAAATTCCTGAATCATTTCTACCCTCCAAAAAGGATGACACAGCTAAGGCTGGACATCCAAGGCTTTAAACAAGAGGATAATGAATCCCTTTATAATGCCTGGGAGAGGTATAGAGGTATGCTAAGAAAATGTCCCTCTGAAATGTTTTCAGAGTGGGTACAGCTAGACATTTTCTACTATGGGCTTACAGAAAAAGCTCAGATGTCTTTAGACCACTCAGCTGGTGGATCTATACACATGAGGAAGACAATTGAAGAAGCTCAAGAGCTTATAGACACTGTTGCTAGGAACCAATATCTATACTCTAGCAATGAGTTCTCTCCAGAAGAGGAAGTCATGACAGTAGTCACTGACTCTAATCCTCAAGAACAGGTAATGGAGCTTAATCAACAACTACTCCTGATGACAGAACAGTTAGCAGAATTTAAAGAGATGCTCAATGAAACTAAAGTTGCTAATAAAAGCATAGAACTACAGTTGAGTCAAGCAAAACAGCAAATATCTAAACAGATAACAGAAGAGTGTCAAGCAGTTCAACTGAGGAGTGGAAAGACCTTGAATAACACTGTTCAAAAGAGCAAAAAGCCAAATAAGGAACAAATGACAGAGGACAACCAACCACTGTTCAAAATCCCTCTGAGGACAGTAAGAGCCCAGAGAGGAATATTGGCGTTCAAACGCCAGAAAGGGAAGGAAAGTTGGCGTTAAACGCCCATTCCTTGCCCAGTTCTGGCGTTCAAACGCCAGAAAGGGAAGGAAAGCTGGCGTTAAACGCCCATTCCTTGCCCAGTTCTGGCGTTCAAACGCCAGAAAAGGAAGGGAAGTTGGCGTTTAACGCCCAAACTTCACCCATTCCTGGCGTTCAAACGCCAAGGGAGGATCAGACACCTGAGAGTGCTGACAGTAATCCCTCTAACAAGGCTTCTTCAACCACTTCTGTAAGGAATAAACCTGCAGCATCTAAGGGTGAAGAATATCAAGCCAAGATGCCTTATCCTCAGAAACTCCGCAAAGCGGAACAGGATAAACAATTTGCCCGCTTTGCAGACTATTTAAGGACTCTTGAAATAAAGATTCCTTTTGCAGAGGCACTTGAGCAAATACCTTCTTATGCTAAGTTTATGAAAGAGATCTTAAGTCATAAGAAGGATTGGAGAGAAACTGAAAAAGTGTTTCTCACTGAAGAATGCAGTGCAGTCATTCTAAAAAGCTTACCAGAAAAGCTTCAAGATCCTGGAAGCTTTCTGATACCATGCACATTGGAAGGCACTTATACCAAGGTAGCCTTATGTGATCTTGGAGCAAGTATCAATTTAATACCTGCATCCACTATCAGAAAGCTTGGGTTGATTGGAGAGGTCAAACCAACCAGGATATGCCTCCAACTTGCTGATGGCTCCATTAAACACCCATCAGGCATAATAGAGGACATGATTGTCAAGGTTGGGCCATTTGCCTTTCCAACTGACTTTGTGGTGCTGGAAATGGAGGAGCATAAAAGTGCAACTCTCATTCTAGGAAGACCTTTCCTAGCAACTGGACGAACTCTCATTGATGTACAAAAGGGGGAAGTAACCTTGAGAGTCAATGAGGATGAGTTCAAGTTGAATGCTGTAAAAGCTATGCAGCATCCAGACACACCAGAGGACTGCATGGACGCTGACATTATTGACTCTCTGGTAGAAGAGATCAATATGGCTGAAAGCCTAGAATCAGAGCTTGAGGACATCTTCAAAGATGCTCAAACTGATCAGGAAGAGCCAGAGGAGGCAAAGGAATTTTCGAAAATTCCTCAGTAGGAGGATAAGCCTCCTAAGCCTGAACTCAAACCACTACCATCATCCCTGAAATATGCATTTCTGGGAGAGGGTGACACTTTTCCAGTGATTATAAGCTCTGCTTTAAATCCACAGGAAGAGGAAGCACTGATTAAAGTGCTAAGGACACACAAGACAGCTCTTGGGTGGTCCATAAGTGATCTCAAGGGCATTAGCCCAGCCAGATGCATGCACAAGATCCTGTTGGAGGATAATGCCAAACCAGTGGTTCAACCACAGAGGAGGCTAAATCCTGCCATGAAGGAGGTGGTGCAGAAAGAGGTCACTAAATTACTAGAGGCTGGGATTATTTATCCTATTTCTGATAGCCCCTGGGTGAGCCCTGTCCAAGTTGTTCCCAAAAAGGGAGGCATGACAGTGGTTCATAATGAAAAAAATGAACTGGTTCCTACAAGAACAGTCACAGGGTGGCGCATGTGTATTGACTACAGAAGACTCAATACAGCCACCAGAAAGGATCATTTTCCTTTACCATTCATAGACCAAATGCTAGAAAGACTAGCTGGCCATGACTATTACTGCTTTTTGGATGGCTACTCAGGCTACAACCAAATTGCAGTAGATCCTCAAGACCAAGAGAAACAGCATTCACATGCCCTTCTGGCGTGTTTGCCTATAGGAGAATGCCTTTTGGTCTGTGCAATGCACCTGCAACCTTTCAGAGGTGCATGCTCTCTATCTTCTCAGATATGGTAGAGAAATTTCTGGAAGTCTTCATGGATGACTTTTCAGTATATGGAGACTCATTTAGCTCCTGTCTTAACCACCTATCACTTGTCCTGAAAAGATGCCAAGAGACTAACCTGGTTTTAAACTGGGAGAAATGTCACTTTATGGTGACTGAAGGAATTGTCCTTGGGCACAAAATTTCAAGCAGGGGGATAGAGGTGGATAAGGCAAAGGTAGAGGTAATTGAAAAATTACCACCACCTGCCAATGTTAAGGCAATCAGAAGCTTTCTGGGGCATGCAGGATTCTACAGAAGGTTTATCAAGGATTTTTCGAAAATTGCAAAACCTTTAAGTAACCTGCTAGCTGCTGACACGCCATTTGTGTTTGACACACAGTGTTTGCAGGCATTTGAGACCCTGAAAGCTAAGCTGGTCACAGCACCAGTCATCTCTGCACCAGATTGGGCATTACCATTTGAATTAATGTGTGATGCCAGTGATCATGCCATTGGTGCAGTGTTGGGACAGAGGCATAACAAACTTCTGCATGTCATTTATTATGCTAGCCGTGTTCTAAATGATGCACAGGAGAATTACACAACCACAGAAAAAGAGTTGCTTGCAGTGGTCTATGCCATTGACAAGTTTAGATCCTACTTAGTGGGATCAAAGGTGATTGTGTACACTGACCATGCTGCTCTTAAATACTTACTCACAAAGCAGGATTCAAAACCCAGGCTTATTAGATGGGTGTTGCTTCTGCAAGAGTTTGATATAGAAATAAGAGACAGAAAAGGGACAGAGAACCAAGTAGCTGATCATCTGTCCAGAATAGAGCCAGTAGCTGGGGCGTCCCTCCCTTCTACTGAGATCTCTGAGACCTTCCCAGATGAGCAACTCTTTGCCATTCAGGAAGCTCCATGGTTTGCAGATATTGCAAACTATAAAGCTGTGAGGTTCATACCCAAAGAGTACAGTTATGTGCAGAGAAAGAAATTAATTTCAGATGCCAAGTACTACCTTTGGGATGAACCATATCTCTTTAAGAGATGTGCTGATGGAGTGATCCGCAGGTGTGTACCCAGAGAGGAAGCACGAAGGATCCTATGGCACTGCCATGGATCACAGTATGGAGGACATTTTGGAAGTGAGCGAACAGCCACTAAAGTTCTCCAGTGTGGCTTCTACTGGCCTACTCTCTATAAAGATTCCCGAGAGTTTGTGCGTAACTGTGACAGTTGCCAAAGAGCTGGTAACCTGCCTCACGGATACGCCATGCCTCAACAAGGGATATTAGAGATAGAATTGTTTGATGTATGGGGAATTGACTTCATGGGGCCATTCCCACCATCATACTCAAACACCTACATTCTGGTGGCAGTGGACTATGTATCTAAATGGGTAGAAGCAATTGCTACACCCACTAATGATACCAAGACTGTGCTGAAATTCCTCCAGAAAAACATTTTCAGCAGGTTTGGCGTCCCCAGAGTGCTAATCAGTGATGGGGGCACTCATTTCTGCAATAAACAGCTATACTCTGCTATGGTCAGATATGGAATCAGCCATAAAGTGGCAACTCCGTATCATCCACAGACAAATGGGCAAGCTGAAGTCTCTAACAGAGAGCTAAAAAGAATCTTGGAACGGACTGTAATGGCCCGAAGAAAGGATTGGGCAAAGAGCTTGGATGATGCTCTGTGGGCATACAGAACAGCATTCAAGACTCCTATAGGAACCTCTCCATACCAATTGGTGTATGGGAAGGCCTGTCATTTGCCAGTGGAACTGGAACATAAAGCCTACTGGGCAACCAGATTCCTAAACATGGATGCACAGTTAGCTGGTGAAAAAAGATTGCTCCAGTTAAATGAGCTAGAGGAGTTCAGACTCAGTGCCTTTGAAAATGCTAAGATCTATAAGGAAAAGGCAAAGAAGTGGCATGACAAGAGATTGTCAACCAGAGTCTTTGAGCCAGGACAAAAAGTTCTGCTCTTCAACTCTAGGCTCAGATTTTTTCCAGGAAAACTCAAATCCCGTTGGAGGGGTCCATATGTGATTACAGGAGTGTCACCATATGGATATGTTGAGCTTCAGGATATTGATTCTGACAAGAAGTTCATTGTTAATGGACAGAGAATCAAGCATTATCTTGAAGGAAATTTTGAGCAGGAGTGCTCAAAACTGAGGCTTGAGTGATTCTCAGCAGAAGTCCAGCTAAAGACAGTAAAGAAGCGCTTACTGGGAGGCAACCCAGTCATTAGGAAGGTATATGATTAGTTCTTACAGAGGCAAGTATCAAAAATGAAGGAATTCACAGAGTTACAGAAGGATTCAGCTCAAAAAGCAGAGAAAATGAGCTTACTGGCGAAAAAACGCCAGTAAAGGGCATTTTGGGCGTTTAACGCCAGGAATGATGCCATTTTGGGCGTTAAACGCCAGAATGGGCACCATTCTGGGCGTTTAACGCCAGGTGTGCAGCATCACTGGGCGTTCAGAAAAACGCCCAGTGAGGAAGGTTTTCTGGCGTTTAACGCCAGCCAGGGTACCTGGCTGGGCGTTAAACGCCCAAAAAGGGTGCCAAGTGGGCGTTAAACGCCAGAATGGGTACCATTCTGGGCGTTTAACGCCAGAAAGGTGGGGGGACCACAATTTTGTTTTCAAATCAGATTTTTTCAAACTTTCCTTTTCTCACCCATACTTTTCTACAAAATCACACTTCAATCATTCATCATTCACTTTCAATCTTCAAAAATCAAAAACCATTCTTCAAATCTATTTCAAATAATCTCAAATCTTCTTCAAAAACTCACCCTTTTCTCAAATATTTTTCATATCTTTTCAAATTTCCTTTCAAATCTCTCTTTTGTTTTCGAAATTCTCCTCCCCCCACTCTATAAATGAACGTTCCTCACCCCTCCTTCCTCACACCATTCGAATTTTCTCCCCCCCTCTCTCTCTATTATCTTCTTTCTTTTCTTTTTGCTTGAGGACAAGCAAACCTCTAAGTTTGGTGTGCTTTTCCGTGATCACTAAGCCAAGATTCATCATATCATGGCTCCCAAGGGAAAACAAACCAACTCAAGAGGAAAGAAAGAGGCTAATCCAAAGAATCTTTGGAATGAAGAGAAGTTCTTAACCAAAGAACATGAAGACCATTATCACAAAATAATGGGTCTGAGGTCAGTGATCCCGGAAGTTAAATTTGATCTGAAAGAAGATGAATATCCGGAGATCCAAGAGCAAATTCGAAACAGAGGTTGGGAAGTTCTGACCAATCCTGAGACAAAGGTTGGAAGGAACATGGTTCAGGAATTCTATTCAAATCTGTGGCTAACAGATAAGCAAAGAATGACTGGAACCGCTTACCATACCCACAGAACCATGGTCAGAGGGAAAGTTATATACTTCCATCTGGACAAAATAAGAGAAATCTTCAAGTTACCTCAACTGCAAGATGATCCTGATTCCTTTAATAGGAGGATGGTGAGAGTAGATAAGGGGTTGGATCAAGTTCTAGAGGACATATGTCTCCCTGGAACTAAGTGGATAACCAATTCTAAGGGTGTCCCAAACCAACTCAAGAGGGGAGACCTCAACCCAATTGCAAGAGGTTGGCTAGACTTTATTGGGCGTTCCATATTGCCCACTAGCAACCGTTCTGAGGTCACCATCAAGAGAGCAGTGATGATTCACTGCATTATGCTTGGAAAAGCAGTGGAGGTGCATCATGTGATTGCTTGTGAAATCTACACAATTGCAAATAAGAATTCCACTGAAGCCAAATTGGCCTACCCAAGCTTGATCTCCTTGCTCTGTAAAGAGGCTGGGGTAAAGATGGGAGTAGATGAGTTCGTACCCATTGAACATCCAATCACCAAGAAGTCAATGGAAGGACAAGTGCAAGACAACTCTATCAAGAGGAGGGCGCGTGAGTTCCTCCCTGAATTCCCTGAAATTGGCTACTGGGCCAGCCTAGAAGCATCCATCAACAGGCTGCAAGAGACTATGGAGCAACTGAAGGAAGAACAGCAGAATCAGAACTGCATGATCTGCAAATTGCTGAAGGAACAAGAGAAGCAGGGGCGTGAAATCAAAGAACTGAAGCGCCAAAAGCTCTCCTCTCAAGCTGAGAGAGCATCCACTTCTCAAAATCAAGGTTGTTGAGTCCTAACTCTGTGAAACCTCTATCATTAGGAGCCTCTGTTTTTCGTTTTTTTTATTATTTTTCCTTTATTTTTAGTCTCATCTTATATCTATATTGAGTCTTGTTCTTAATTAATAAAATTAATAAAGTTTATGCCTTAAAGCTATGAATGTCCTATGAATCCATCACCTCTCTTAAAAAAAAAAATGCTTTAATCACAAAAGAACAAGAAGTACAGGGTTTCGAAATTTATCTCTGAAACTAGTTGAATTAGCTTGATGTGGTGACAATACTTTTTGTTTTCTGAATGAATGCTTGAACAGTGCATATGTCTTTTGAATTTGTTGTTTTAAGAATGTTAAAATTGTTGGCTCTTGAAAGAATGAGGAGAAAGAGAACTGTTATTGAGGATCTGAAAAATCATCAAATTGATTCTTGAAGCAAGAAAAGCAGTGAAAAAAAAATTTCGAAAAAAAAAGAAGAAAAAAAAAAAAAGAGAGAAGGAAATAAAGTTGTGATCCAAGGCATTAAGAGTGTGCTTAAGAACCCTGGACACCTCTAATTGGGGACTTTAGCAAAGCTGAGTCACAATCTAAGAAGGTTCACCCAATTATGTGTCTGTGGCATGTATGTATCCGGTGGTAATACTGGAAGACAGAGTGCTTTGGGCCACAGCCAAGACTCATACACTAGCTATGTTCAAGAATCAATATACTTAACTAGGAGAATCAATAACACTATCTGAGTTCTAAGTTCTTATAGATGCCAATCATTCTGAACTTCAAAGGATAGAGTGAGATGCCAAAACTGTTCGGAGGCAAAAAGCTACTAGTCCCGCTCATCTAATTGGAACTATGTTTCTTTGATATTTTGGAGTCTATAGTATATTCTCTTCTTTTATCCTATTTGATTTTCAGTTGCTTGGGGACAAGCAACAATTTAAGTTGGTGTTGTGATGAGCGGATAATTTGTATGCTTTTTGGCATTGTTTTTAGTATGTTTTTAGTATCTTTTAGTTAGTTTTCAGTATATTTTTATTAGTTTTTAATTAAAATTCACTTTTCTGGAATTTACTATGAGTTTGTGTGTTTTTCTGTGATTTCAGGTATTTTCTGACTGAAATTGAGGGTCCTGAGCAAAAATCTGATCCAGAGACTGAAAAGGACTGCAGATGCTGTTGGATTCTGACCTCCTTGCACTCGAAGTGGATTTTCTGGAGCTACAGAAGCCCAATTGGCGCGCTCTCAACGGCATTGGAAAGTAGACATTCTGGGCTTTCCAGCAATATATAATAGTCCATACTTTGTCCAAGATTTGATGGCCCAAACCCGCGTAGCAATCTGGCCTCAGAAATTCCAGCGTTAAACGCCGGAACTGGAATAAAAGTTGGAGTTAAACGCCCAAACTGGCATGAGAACTGGCGTTTAACTCCAGAAAAGGTCTCTACACGAATTTCCTTCATTGCTCAGCCCAAGCACACACCAAGTGGGCCAGGAAGTGGATTTTTCTGTCATTTACTCATTTCTGTAAACCTTAGGATACTAGTTTACTACTTATAGGACCTTTTTACATTGTAATCAGTACCTTATGACCTTATAACATTTTGTACACGTTCCTTCCACAGTATGAGCCTCTAAACCCCATGGTTGGGGGTGAGGAGCTCTGCTGTGTCTTGATGGATTAATGCAATTACTACTGTTTCTTATTCAATCATGCTTGCTTCCATTCTAAGATAACACTTGTTCTTAATCCGGATGAATGTGATGATCCGTCACAATCATCATCATTCTCAACCATGAACACGTGCCTGACAACCACCTCTGTTCTATCTTAGATTGAGTAGTTATCTCTTGGGTTCTTTAATCGGAATCTTCGTGGTATAGGCAGGACCTGATGGCAGCATTCAAGAGAATCCGGAAGGTCTAAACCTTGTCTGTGGTATTCTGAGTAGGATTCAATGATTGAATGACTGTGACGTGCTTCAAACCTGTAACCTACTGAGCGTTAGTGACAGACGCAAAAGAGTGATTCTATTCCGGTAGGGGAGGGAACCAAACCGGTGATTGGCAGCACTGTGACAGAGTGTGTGCATTAGCTTTCACTGCGCGGATGGGAGGTAGCTGCTGACAACAGTGAGACCCTACACGAGCTTGCCATGGAAGGAGACATGCGTGTTTGATGAAGAAGACAGTAGGAAAGCAGAGATTCGGAAGATGGAGCATCTCCAAACCTCAACCCATTCTCCATTACTGCAGTACAAGTAACCATTACATGTTCTTTTGCTTTTCTTACAATCAATCCTGATAATTTCTGATATCCTGACTAAGATTTACAAGATAACCATAGCTTGCTTCAAGCCGACAATCTCCGTGGGATCGACCCTTGCTCACGCAAGGTATTACTTGGACGACCCAGTGCACTTGCTGGTTAGTTGTGCGGGATTGCAAAAGTGTTATTGCAATTTCGTGCACCACGCATCGCGTAGCAATTTTTTTTTTTGAAATAAAATGCAGAATGCATTGTTAATATGAATGTGATGCAAAACTCCAGGTTCAATATAATAAAATAAAATAAAACTCAAAAGCAAATAAAACTAAATAAAAATGAAAAATGAACGATCATACCATGGTGGGTTGTCTCCCACCTAGCACTTTTAGTTAAAGTCCTTAAGTTGGACATTTGGTGAGCTTCCTGTTATGGTGGCTTGTGCTTGAACTCATCCAGGAATCTCCACCAATGTTTGTGATTCCAGTGTCCTCCGGGATCCCAAACTAGGCGCAGAAAGCCTTCAAGTAAGTTAAAGCAAGTGACAAGGCCCCAAGAGTGGTGATTGGTAGAATGGATTCCGGGGTCCCAGACCTTGCCTTTGCACCCGTCTTTTGGTTGAGCAATATTGTTCCATCCGGGTGGCAAGCAGTCTGAATTCTCACGTAAGCGGCCAAACAACTTTCTAGACCCATTCAGTTGAGCTCTATACCAACCTTTTCTCTTAAACTTAAAGCTTCCAACCACGATGAACCTTATAGGACAATTCTTACCACTGACCATCTTCCTCTTACTCTTGAAGCCACAAAGAGCTCTAAGTTGACCATCCGTCTCCAGTAGCCTATATTCAAGTGGGGTTAGAAAGCTAAGGGATATGAATTTTACCCACTTGAATGTTGTGAAGGATGATGGCGACTTAGGGGGAGGTGTTTCTAATGAAATTGCAAGCTTCACTCCCTTGTGTTCTTTTCTGATAACTACCACCTCCTTGCAAACTTCTTCAATTTCAACCTCTTCCTCTTGGTAGCTCTCTTTCAATTCAATCTCCTCTTCATTGCTTTCCAAGGGCATGGGAGGTTGTGCTTCTTCTTCTTGAATCTCCATCTCTTGATCAACCTCTTCCAAGTCTTCAACTGTGATATGCCTTGGAGGTTGCACACCCTCCTCAGCATCAATTTCAAACATCTTGGAAGGGGGTTCTATGACTTGACTTTCCCATGGAGGTTCAACATCTCCTAAGTCTTCAACCAATTCTTCTTCTTTGATAATTACAGCTTCCTCCATTTGTTCCAGTACAAAGTCATGTTTCGTACTGTCCACCGGAGTTTCTAGTGTCTCCTTCATGCTACGTTCATCATTAGATTGCCCACATGAAGCCATGGGGGTTCCTTGAGTGTCTGAACGTCGGGAAGCTAGTTGACTCATTATTGCTTGCCCCAATTGATGAATGGTTGCCTGACATCGATCCACTGTTTCCTTGAGACGATCCTTTGTCTCTTGATGCACTCGGCTTTCATAAATAGTATCATAGTGCTCTTGGATTGATGGATATGGAGATGGTGAATATTGAAGTGGTGGTTCTTGTGAGTAATTGGGTTGGAATTGGGGTGGTTCTATATATGGTTCATATGGCTCATAAGGTGGTTGGTATGGTGGTTGAGGGTTAGGGTCATATGGAGGTGAATGGCGGAAGGGACTTGTGAGTTTGGTGGTCCACAGTTGTGTTGAGGAGGGGGTTCATAGGTGTATGGTGGTGGTTGTTGATAATCCATTAGAGGTGGTTGTTGCCATGAGGGTTGATTAAATCCATGTGGCTCCTCCCATCTTTGATTTTTCCAACCTTGATGCCTATTCTCATTATAGTTTCCATTCCTAATAATAACATTGGAATCAAACTTGAAGCGAGAGGGGTGAGAATTCATAGTAGTAGGAGAAAATAAAAATAAAAACTAACAAAAAGAAAATATTTTGAAAAAGAGATGATTTAAAAAAAAAATTGAATTTTGAAAAATAAGATAAGATAAGATTAAAAAAAATTTAAAATAAAAATCTGAAAATATTTTTTTTAAATATTTACAATAACCAATAATAAGGCACATATTTGCAATTCCCTGGCAACGGCGCCATTTTGACTATGGGATTTTTGCCAGTAAAGAATTTCATAAAAACAGTCGCGTTGTAGATATAGTCTCTAAACCGACAGAAATTCCTTCGTACAAACGTTTTGGTTGTCACAAGTAACAAACCCCTTAAAAATTGTTAACCGAGTATTTAAACCTCGGGTCGTCTTCTCAAGGAATTGCAGGGAGGTATGTTCTTATTATTGGTTATGAGTCGTAAATTGGGGTTTAGGAGGTAAGGAGGGAATATGTTGAATGACAAATAAAATAAAATAAAATAATAACAATAAAATCTCTTGGCAAGGTATAAGAAATTGGAAGTCCAGACCGAATTATCCTTATCAATGATAATAAAAATTGAATCTTAATTTCACTTAGTTAACCCTTACTTAAAGCAGAGGAACGTCAAGTGACTAATTAGTTTGATCTTCAAATCCGAGTTAATTCCTAAGAAAAGATTGGGATTATTGAAGTTCAATTCAATTAGAGGAGATAACAATTATCAATTATGCTGTTGAGTTGGATAACTTCCTGAGTTACTGATTTCTTAACCAAAACCAAAAGGAAAGGAAATTGAAGCTACTGGAATAAAAATGCCTTCAGATGGGAAGCAATAATCATGTAAATAAAAGAAAGCAATAATAACTGAATTACCTCAAATAATATTAATTCAAAGAAAATCATAACATGAAAGCCATAAGCCAATTGAGATGTAAATAAGAAATGGAGTAATAAAATTAAATAAATAAAAGTAGAAAATACTTTAAGGGAACATTGAACCTGGGATTAGAGTCACTCCTAAAACTAAGAGAAGTCCTAAATCCTAATCCTAAGAGAGAGGAGAGAACCTCTCTCTCTAAACTACATCTAGAACATGAAAAGTGAATTATGAGAACCTCCTTATGAATGGATGCATTTTCCCACTTTATAGCCTCTAATCTGTGTGTTCTGGGCTGAAAACTAGGTCAAAAACAGCCCAGAAATCACTGGTCTCGAATTCAACCACGCTGGATTTCCGTCACTGCAACACGGCTGCATGGATCACGCGGTCGCATCGCCTAGCTTCAGGGAAACTATAGCATATTATATATCAAATCGAAGCCCCAGACGCTAGCTTTCCAACACAACTGGAACCGCGTCATTTGGACCTCTGTAGCTAAAGTTATAGCCGTTTGAGTGCGAAGAGGTCAGGCTGGAAAGCTTAGCAATTTCTCCAACTTATTGTATTCCTTCCATTTTTGCATGCTTCCTGTTCCGAGGGTTACCTGAAACGTGGAGCTCGGTCGTCTTGGTGAGACCCGAGGTGAGGGTTCCGTGACCCGAGCTTGATGCGCTGAGCGGCGGGTGGTTGTACCTGCAATGACACTCCGATGCTTAAGTTAGCATGGGTCCAAGCAGATATGTGTAGAATGTAGAATGTATGTTATACCTGGGTGCTCCAGTGTATTTATAGTAGTTGGCCGTGATCTTCCCTGGATAAGATATTCTTATCTTATCTTATCTTTGGGAGTCTTATCTCTATCTTTTGTGGAACCGCCTTTCCTAGGCCTTTTTCGGCCTTTAGGTTTTGGGCTTCGTTCCTTTTGATGGGCCTTCTTCTTTATTTGTCCGAGGTCCGACCTCAGGCGTGGGCCTTTGGGACGAGGTCGGACCTTCTGCGAACTTCCCGAGTTTGGAGAGCTCGGTCAGGGTATGAACAGTGCCCCTGTCCGAGTTCGTCCTTTTGAGAGGTCGAGCTCGGGCATAGTCGTTCTTTTCAAAATTTGAAAATGGCCGTTTCAGCATTTTATTGCTTTTTACCGTTTCTCCTTGATTTCCGTTCGGGCTCTGTGAAGGCATTATTTATTTGCCCCTTTCCTCATTTTCTTTGTTTATTCTGTTCCCTTTCCCTTTTCCTGGGTTTTTCGCCGCCTCTCTTTCGAGCATCTTCCTTCTTTCTCTCTGTTCTTCTTCTCCGATTCTTTCTGTGCGTTGTTTTTCGGGGTTTCTTCTGCGCCGCTGTTTTCGTTCTTCTTGCATCGGAGCTCGTCGTCTTCTTCCTTTCTCCCAGGTTTGTTTCTTGTCTTTACTTTTGCTGTGCACATATGCTGGGGTTGCCCCGGAAAGAGGCGCCGCCATTGCTTTGGTTGTTTGTATGTGGGGGGGGGGGCTCTTTTCTCTTGGTACTTTGTTTTCGGGTTACTGCATTTTTCTTCTAAAAGAACTTTTGTTTTCTTGCTTCTGCTGAATGGGTTTTTGCTGTCTGCCTATTTATGTGATTTTTGGCTTGCTGTTGTATTCTTCTTTGTAGGCAAGATTTTTTATGTCTCGAAAGGTGTTTCAAGCAATGTCGACCAAGATTCCGAGTGGTCTTGGTTGGGTAGATCCTGTTCCTCTAAGGGTCCCTTCTGTTGTAGATTCTGAGTATCTAGTTAGGTTCCGTAGGGAGTGTAGTATTTGTGAGAACAGGGAGTCTGAACGGGATTATGAGCTAGTAGCCCCAGAGTCCGAGGAGAGAGTGTGCTTCCCGCCTTTAGAAAGTTCCGAGAAGCTATTCTTTTATGCTTACGATTGTTTTTTCTCTAAGCTGGGTGTACGACTTCCTTTTACCGACTTGGAGTCCGAGGTCCTTTGGTCTTGTAACCTTGCCCCTACGCAACTCCATCCAAATTCTTGGGCGTTTTTAAAGCTGTTTCAACTTTTGTGTCAGTTTTTGGGCGTCTCCCCTTCTGTTTCTCTTTTTTCCTATCAGTTCGCGTTTGACGAAGTCGGGGTCGGGTGCTGGGAAGGTGTCTTGGGTCTCTTTTAGGGCTAACCAGGGGAAGAAGTTTTGTACCTTGTATGATGAGTCGTTTCATGATTTCAAGAACTACTATTTCAAGGTCCGGGCTGCTGGAGATGTCCGACCTTTCTTTCTAGATGAGAGTGGGGAGCCTTCTTTTCCTCTTTGTTGGCAGGAGAATGTAGTGTCGGTTAAGTATACTTTTGAGAGTCTAGATGAGGTAGAGCAGGCTTTTGCGGGTGTGTTGAGCAGTTTATGGGGTCGGGCACCTCACTTGGACACGAAGAAAATGTTGGGAGATCCAAGCCTTCTCCGTTCCGAGTTAGGTAGTTCCCGACCTCTCCGAGCTTCATCCTTTTAGTATTTTGCCTGTTTTGGTGGAATTCCTGTTTGTGATAATCCCTTTCTTTTTGTTTCTGCAGAGATGTCTTCTCAGGCGGATTCCATGAAGTTTCTTCGTCGGTCGAAGAAGTCTGCGGCTGCTCGGAATATCGAGGCTGAGGTTTCTGCTCGATCTTCTCCGCAGAAGACTACCGTGGGTGTTCAGACTCGGTCGAAGACCATTCCGACTCCTCAGTTCCGAGCTATAACTCAAGATCCTCCGACCTCCGGACCCGGTCACCTTTCCCCGTCTTCGACCTCGGGTCCTCCCCCAAGAAACAGAAGACCTCTCAAGAGCTTGCTGGTTTCAATGATAAGGATTTTGACGCTCTTGGTTGGATTGAGCAGCACATTCTCCCCCAGACCTTTATTTCTACTGATGATGCGTCTATGGAGCATCACTTTCAGTATATGGCGCGGAGCTGTGTTCGGATGGCTAGTCTTCATGCCGCTATTGCTCGGGAGTTCAAGAAAGCTCCCCTTGGGGCGACCAGCTCCCGACTTGAGAAGGCACGGTCTGAGCTTGATAAGATTAGTCAACTGAAGGCTGCCAGGATTACTGAGCTGGAGGCCTCTTTGGAGGAAGAGAAAACTAGGGCCACCGCGGCTGTGGCGGCGGCGAAGACATCTGAGGAGATGGCGAGGGTGGCGACGGAGAACTATACTAAGCTGTATGCCGAGCTTGTGGAGACGAAGGAGAAGTTGCAGTATGCTCGGGATGATTTTACGAGCTGGAAGATAATGTGGCCAAGGGTATGGATGCTATGTTTGTGAATTTGAGGGATCAGGTCCGGGTTCTTGCTCCCGACCTGGATCTGAGCTTATTCAGTACGGAAAACATTGTTGTGGAGGGAAAGATTGTTCCTGCTCCTGCCGAGGATGAGGTTCCGGTGTCCGACCACAAGGCTCCGGTGTCCGACCCCGAGGTTCCGGTTGTGAACCCGACTTCACCTTTGGCTGAGGATAGATCTGGTGTGGAGGTTTCAAACCGGGATGACGTTGCCGTCGATGCAGTCCCGATATCTATGTTTCAGCCTGCTGTCGATGTGGAGTCCGGAAAGGGCCTCGATCCTCTGTAGTCTTGTACTTCTTGGTGTTTTGCCCGATCTGTGGGCTCTTTTGTTTTTGGGTGGTTTCTGTTGAACACTTTGGACACCTTTTGTTTTATTTAGCTACTTGTAGTAACTTTATTATGCGGTGTTTTTTGTTCGCGCTTGACTTTTTGTTTCCGCTTTTGTGCTTTTTAGTCGTTTTCGGATAACAACTTTTTAGCTAGCGTTTTGACTTCTTGTTTTCGCTTTTGTGCTTTTTAGTTGTTTTCGATTAACAACTTTTTAGCTAGCGTTTTGACTTCTTACTTTCGCTTTTGTGCTTTTTAGTTGTTTTCGATTAACAACTTTTTAGCTAGCGTTTTGACTTCTTACTTTCGCTTTTGTGCTTTTTAGTTGTTTTCGATTAACAACTTTTTAGCTAGCGTTTTGACTTCTTACTTTCGCTTTTGTGCTTTTTAGTTGTTTTCGATTAACAACTTTTTAGCTAGCGTTTTGACTTCTTACTTTCGCTTTTGTGCTTTTTAGTTGTTTTCGATTAACAACTTTTTAGCTAGCGTTTTGACTTCTTACTTTCGCTTTTGTGCTTTTTAGTTGTTTTCGATTAACAACTTTTTAGCTAGCGTTTTGAAACTTCTTTCGATTTCGTTCTTTTCGCTTGTACTTTTTAGTTGCTTTTTGTAAAGCAACTTTTAGTAAGCGTTTTTCGAAATCTTGGTTCTTGCCGTTTTAAGGCTTCTTTCTTGGGCCGAGCTTTTTCTCGGACATCGGGTGCTCGAGTACCTCCTTTTTGTTAGGTCCGACTTTGTCGTTGGTCGGTTCTTCTGAGTTATTTCTGTAATCTCTTTTTATTTGGCTTTTTGAGCCATTTTAGAGTTACTTTATAACTTTTCCCTTTGTTGGGTCCGACTTCGTCGTTTGGTCGGCCTTTTTAAGTTATTTTTGTAACCTCTTTTTTATTTGGCTTTTCGAGCCATTTTCAGGGTTACTTTATAACTTCTCACATTAATTTGAACCTCGTCGCTTTATCTTTGCCGACCTTGTATGGTCTTTTGGCAAATGATTTTTTGTGTTTTGCCGAGCATAAATTAATGCGCCTTGGTGGGGTACTTTCTAGGATTTGCTTCATCATGAGGAAGAGAAAATAGAGAAATTTGATTAGTATTAAAAAAGAAAGAATATTTACAAAGTGTTTACCCTTTAGGTCGGGTATCCTGCTTAACCGGGTGTCTCATTAAAAAACCCTTGTAGGGAAAAAGAGTACACCTCGGGTTAAGTTTTTCTAGCTGTAGTACCGTCTTAGATTACAGGCGTGCCAGGTCCTGGGCAGCTCATTGCCTTCTAGGTCGGATATTTTGTAGTAGCCTGTCCCTAAGACTTCTGTTACCTTGTAGGGCCCTTTCCAATTTGCGGCTAGCTTTCCTTCTCCCGACTTTTGTGTTCCGATGTCATTTCGGATTAGAATCAGGTCGTGAATGGAGAAGCTTCGCTTTATTACCTTTTGATTGTATCTGAGGGCCGTTCGCCGTTTTAAGGCTTCTTCTCGAATCCGAGCTCTTTCTCGGACTTTGGGGAGGAGGTCGAGTTCTTCCCTTTGTGCCTGCGGGTTATCTTTTTCGTTGTAGAAGATGACTCTGGGCGACCCTTCATCTATTTCGATAGGAATCATTGCCTCCATCCCGTAAGCTAGCCGGAATGGGGATTCTCCCGTTGTAGAGTGCGGGTTTGTCCGATATGCCCATAGTACCTGGGGGAGTTCGTCGGCCCACGCCCCTTTGGCCTCTTGGAGCCTTCGCTTTAACCCGGCCAAGATGACTTTATTTGCAGCCTCTGCTTGTCCATTGGCTTGTGGGTGCTCGACCGATGTGAATTGCTGTTTGATTTTTAGTTCGGCCACCAAGTTCTGAAAACTTGTGTCCGTGAACTGTGTTCCATTGTCTGTTGTGATGGAGTAGGGGACTCCGAACCTCGTGACGATGTTTTTGTATAGGAATTTACGGCTTTTCTGAGCCGTAATAGTGGCTAAGGGTTCGGCTTCGATCCACTTTGTGAAGTAGTCGACCCCTACTATGAGGTATTTGACTTGCCCCGGTCCTTGTGGAAACGGGCCGAGTAGGTCGAGTCCCCATTTTGCGAAGGGCCATGGCGCAGTGATGCTGATAAGGTCTTCGGGCGGTGCTTTGTGAAAATTGGCGTGTTTTTGGCAGGGGGGCATATTTTCACAAACTCTGTCGCGTCTCTTTGTAAGGTCGGCCAGTAGAATCCGGCTCTGACTACTTTCTTGGATAGTGCCCGAGCTCCGAGATGGTTCCCACACATGCCTTCGTGGACTTCTTCGAGGACGCCCTTTGTTTCTGAGGTCGGAACGCACCTAAGGAGGGGGTTTGAGAATCCTCTTCTGTATAATACGTCGTGAATTAGCGTATAATTCTGGGCGTCCTTTGTAAGCCTTTTAGCTTCTTTTCTCTCTATGGGGAGAGTTCCTGACTTCAGGTAGTTGAGTATGGGGGTCATCCATCCTTGCTGTTGGTTGGATATATTTAACGTTTCTTCCTCTCTTAGCACGGAGGGAGATTGTAGGGTTTCTTGGAGAAGACTTCTGTTGTTGCCTCCGGGCTTGGTGCTAGCGAGCTTCGAGAGGGCGTCTGCCCGGGCATTTTGTTCCCGAGGTATGTGCTGGATTTGTATTTCCGGGAAGTGTCGTAATTGTGCCTGTGTTTGGTCCAGGTATTTTTTCATAGTAGGGTCTTTGGCCTGGTAACTTCCATTTACTTGTGATGTGACGACCTGGGAGTCGCTGAAGATCGTGATTCTCTGGGCTCCGACCTCTTCGGCTAGCTTTAGTCCTGCTAGTAGGGCCTCGTATTCGGCTTGGTTGTTTGAAGCCTGGAACTCGAATTTTAAGGATAGCTCTATCCGTGTTCCTTGGTCGCTTTCGAGTATAACACCGGCTCCGCTTCCTGTTTTGTTTGAGGACCCGTCGACATACAGATTCCACGAGAGTGGGGTTCCCGGGGTCTCAGTATATTCTGCGATGAAGTCGGCTAGATATTGAGATTTTATGGCAGTCCGGGCTTCATAGAGGAGGTCGAACTCGGACAGTTCCACCGCCCATTGTAGGATTCGTCCTGCCATGTCTGTTTTTTGTAGGATGTGTCTCATGGGTTGGTTCGTCCGGACTTTGATGGTGTGGGCTTGAAAGTAGGGACGGAGCCTCCGAGCCGTGAATACTAGGGCGTAGGCGAATTTCTCTATTTTCTGATAGTTTAATTCGGCCCCTTGTAGTGCCTTGCTTACGAAGTATATGGGGTGTTGTCCTTGGTCATTTTCTCGTATTAATGCTGAAGCAACTGCCCGATGTCCGACCGAGAGGTATAATACGAGCTCTTCCCCTTTTAAAGGTCGGGTTAGGATTGGTGGCTGCCCGAGGAATTCCTTGAATTCTTGGAAGGCTTTTTCGCACTCCGGGGTCCATGAGAAGGGTTTCCCTTTCTTTAGGAGTGAGTAGAGAGGTAGTGATTTTATCGCTGATCCTGCCAAGAATCTTGATAGGGCGGCTAGCCTTCCATTTAGTTGTTGTACTTCTTTGACACACGTCGGGCTCTTCATTTTGAGTATCGCTTGGCATTTGTCCGGGTTTGCTTCGATGCCTCTTTGAGTCAGCATGAAGCCTAAGAACTTTCCGGCTTCTGCGGCGAAGGTGCACTTGGTCGGGTTAAGTCTCATGTTGTGTTTCCTGAGGGTGCCGAAGACACTTGTGAGGTCGGGAACCAAGTTTCTGTCTTCTTGTGTCTTTACCAGCATATCGTCGACGTACACTTCTAGCTGTAGCCCGATGTGCTCTGAGAATACTTTGTTCATTAGTCTCTGGTAGGTTGCCCCGGCGTTCTTCAGCCCGAAGGGCATTACTACGTAGCAGTAGTTTGCCCTTGGGGTTATGAACGAGGTCTTTTCTTGGTCGGGTCCGTACATCGGGATTTGATTGTATCCCGAGTATGCATCCATGAAGGAGAGATATCTGTAGCCTGAGGCTGCGTCGACTAAGGCGTCGATGTTTGGTAGTGGATATGGGTCTTTGGGGCAGGCTTTGTTGAGATCCGTGTAATCGACGCACATCCTCCATTTTCCGTTGGGCTTTTTTACCAGGACCACGTTTGCGAGCCATAGGGGATATTTTACTTCCCTAATGAATCCTGCATCTAGCAGTGCTTGTACCTGTTCTTCTATTGCTTGCATGCGCTCGGGTCCGAGTTTCCGGCGTCTCTGTTGGACGGGTCTGGATCCCGGGTATACTGATAGCTTATGGCACATCAGGTCGGGACTTATGCCTGGCATGTCGGAGGCCTTCCAGGCGAAGAGGTCGGAATTCTCCCTTAAGAGGGTTATGAGTTCCTCCTTTAGGCCTGCTTCGAGGTTTGCTCCAATGTTTGTTACTTTTTCAGGTGTGTTCCCGATTTGGATCCTTTCGGTTTCTCCCTCTGGTTGTGGCCGAAGGTCTTCTCGGGTTTGAACTCGCCCGAGTTCTATTGTGTTGACTTCTTTCCCTTTTAGGCTTAGACTTTCGTTGTAGCATCGCCGTGCTAATTTTTGGTCGCCTTTTAGGGTGGCGATTCCCTTTGCGGTAGGGAACTTCATACAGAGGTGTGGGGTTGATACCACAGCTGCCAGTCTGTTTAGGGTTGGTCGCCCAATGAGGGCATTGTATGCTGAGGTAACGTCGACTATAATGTAGTCGATGCTTAACGTTTTAGATTGCTCGCCTCTTCCGAAGGTAGTGTGTAGCGAGATGTATCCTAAGGGGTGGATCGGGGTGTCCCCTAGCCCAAATAGGTCGGTGGGATAGGCTTTTAGCTCTTTTTCCTCAAGTCCGAGCTTGTCGAAGGCCGCTTTGAACAGGATATCTGCTGAGCTTCCCTGGTCAATCAGGGTTCGATGTAAGTTGGCGTTTGCTAGGATAATGGTGATCACCATTGGATCGTCGTGCCCGGGTATTATCCCTTGAGCATCCTCTCGGGTAAATGAGATAGTGGGTAACTCGGGCAGGGGACTGTCTTCTCGGACATGATAGATTTCTTTGAGGTGTCTTTTTCGCGAGGATCTGGATGCTCCTCCGCCTGCGAAACCTTCATTTATCATGTGAACGTGTCTTTCAGGGGTTCGCGGGACTTGTTCGGCCCGACCTTCATTGTCTCCTCGTCTTCTCTTCCTGGTCTCTTCTCCTTTCTCTGCTATGTATCTGTCGAGCTTTCCTTCTCTGGCTAGCTTTTCTATAACATTCTTTAGGTCGTGGCAGTCGTTGGTAGAATGACCGTAGAGCTTGTGATATTCGCAGTATTCGGACCGATCTCTCCCCGCTCTTTTGTGTTTTAGAGGTCGGGGTGGTGGGATCTTTTCGGTGTGGCATACTTTTCTGTAGATGTCTACCAGGGAGACTCGGAGGGGGGTATAGTTGTGGTATTTCCGTGGCTTGTCCGAGTTGGGTTCTTCTTTCTTCTTCTATTCTCGATCTCGATCTCGGAGTGGGTAGGTTGATTCCTTCCTAGAAGAGTCTCTTAGCTGGGAGGTTTCCTCCATATTGATATATTTTTCTGCCCGCTCCTGCACCTCGTATAGGGAGGTCGGGTATCGTTTGGAGAGGGATTGGCTAAACGGTCCTTCCTTTAGGCCGTTTGCCAATCCCATGATAGCTGCTTCAGTGGGCAAGTGTTGTATGTCCAGGCAGGCTTTGTTGAATCGCTCCATGTATTCTCGGAGAGTTTCTTGGTTACCTTGTTTGATCCCGAGTAGACTGGGGGCATGTTTTGCCTTGTCCTTTTGAATGGAGAACCTTGTTAGGAATTTCTTAGTTAGGTCTTCGAAGCTGGTGATTGATCTCGGTGGCAGGTTGTCGAACCACCTCATGGCTGTCTTGGTGAGAGTGGTGGGGAAGGCTTTGCACCGAATCGCGTCGGAGGCGTCGACTAGGTACATTCTGCTTCTGAAGTTGCTGAGGTGGTGACTTGGATCGGTGGTGCCGTCGTAGAGATCCATATCGGGTGGTTTGAAGTTTCGCGGTACCTTCTCCTTCATGATCTCTTTTGTGAAGGGATCATGATTGCCTTCGGGGGTGGTGTCGCGTTCTGTTCGATCTTTCAGGTTGGCCTCTATTTTCCGTAGTTTTTCTTCTAATTCTCTGCGCTTGCGAGCCTCCCTTCTCAGATCTTGTTCGGTTTCTTTTGCTTCTTTATGTCCTCTTCGAGTTGTTTCAGTCGGTTTTGTTGTGCCCGGACTGCTTCTAGAATTTCCGAGCTCTTTTCTCTTTCGGGATTTTGTGGATCTTTGTTTGGGAGTGATGTACTTGGGCGATTCTGTTTGTTTCCTCCTGGAGTGCGTGGTGATAGAGGGCTGTCCGGTCGTTCTCCGGTGTCAATTTCCTCCTCTTGTTCCGAAGCAGCGTGGTCATTGTTGAGAGGATCGTCCGCCATGGTAAAGGGATGACTTCCAGGGTCCCCGGCAACGGCGCCAATGTTCCGAGGGTTACCTGAAACGTGGAGCTCGGTCGTCTTGGTGAGACCCGAGGTGAGGGTTCCGTGACCCGAGCTTGATGCGCTGAGCGGCGGGTGGTTGTACCTGCAATGACACTCCGATGCTTAAGTTAGCATGGGTCCAAGCAGATATGTGTAGAATGTAGAATGTATGTTATACCTGGGTGCTCCAGTGTATTTATAGTAGTTGGCCGTGATCTTCCCTGGATAAGATATTCTTATCTTATCTTATCTTTGGGAGTCTTATCTCTATCTTTTGTGGAACCGCCTTTCCTAGGCCTTTTTCGGCCTTTAGGTTTTGGGCTTCGTTCCTTTTGATGGGCCTTCTTCTTTATTTGTCCGAGGTCCGACCTCAGGCGTGGGCCTTTGGGACGAGGTCGGACCTTCTGCGAACTTCCCGAGTTTGGAGAGCTCGGTCAGGGTATGAACACTTCCTTTCCTTTCTCTGAGCCATTCCTGCCTTATAATATCTGAAAACACTTAACACACATATTAAAGCATCTAATAGTAATAAGAGAGGATTAATATTAGCAAATATAAGTCCAAAGAAACATGTTTTCAATCAAAGCACATAATTAGGAAGGCAAATGTAAAACCATGCAAATAGTATGAATAAGTGGGTAAAGAGTAGATAAAAACCACTCAATTGAGCACAAGATAAACCATAAAATAGTGGTTTATCAAAGAACCATGTCAAGAAGTGAAAATGGAAGATACTTGCCAAGAGGTGGAGGTAATGAAAGGAGTACAAGGGAGTGGAACTTGCAAGACCATTGAAAACATCTCTTTCTAAGTCACCATCATCCATTACATTATTCAAGTGGGTAAAATTCATATCCTTTAGCTTTCTTATTCCAGTTGAATATGGGTTGCTTGAGATAGATGCTCAACTTAGAGCTCTTTGTGGATTCAAGAGTGAGAGAGATATGGTTAATGGTTGGAAATACCATTTTAGGTTCATTGTGGTGGCATCTTCGAGGTTCAATTTCAAAGGTTGGAGTAGTGCTCAATTGATTGGGTCTAGGAGAGTGCTTGGGTATCCAAATGAAAATTCTGAATGATTACCACTCGGATGAAATTTTGAAAATCAAATAGAAGATGGGTGTAGGAACAAGATTTGGGATCCTGCATACATGAGGATCAATTTTAGGAGTTCCTAGCTTGTTCGGAACTTCATCAAAGCTTGGTGCAATTAACTTGGAACTTTGGAGCATATTGGAAGTCCAAGCATTGGTGGAAGTTCAAGGATGAGTTCAAACATAAGCCACCATGACAAGGAGCTCGCCAAAATGTCCAACGTAAGGACTATAACTAAAAGTGTTAGGTGGGAAACACCCTACCATGGTAAATTCTTTCCATTTTCTCTTTTGTATATATTTAGTGAACAAGTTGAATATTCATTTCTAGGTGGATTTGTTTAGTTTAATTGGTAGTTTATCTTGTTTAATAATGTTTGACATTGCTTTGGTATCTTATTTAAAAAGAGCACCGTTTGTGCGTACGCATGACCAATGCGTATGCATAACCCCCGACTCTTGCCAAAGTCGCGTATGCAGGCAAGTCATGCGTACTCAACATGAAAGGCCAGTAAGCATAGTTCATGTCGCGTGCATGGTAGTTACGTACGCACTCTTGTTAAAAAAAACTATTCGTGCGTATGCATGCTTCATGATCTACAAAGTTTGCCAATCTCGCGTATAATGCGTGAGCATCATATTCCCTTTTTCTTAGCATTTTCTAGTTATTTTTAGTTAGATTTTATTTAGTTTTACATAATTTTAGTGCAAAAATCCTATTTGGATGCTACTTTGAGTTATTTTGGTGTTTTTATGATTTTAGGTAAAATTCGGAGCAATTTGGCGGAGTTTGGAGCTAAAAGGAAGAAACCTGCAGCACCCTCCTTGGGCGTTTAGCGCCAGCAGAGGATCTCAGCCAACACGCCATCACCCCTCTTTGGGTTGTTTAACATCCAATTTGGTGTTAAATGCCAACAACTAGTCCGAATCACCCTTCTTTGGGCCTCTCAAGTGGATTTAGCATTTATTAGTTATATCTTATTTTCTTTTTATAATTTTTATTTACAAACTATATCTTTTACTTTTAAATATCTTATTTTATTTTATTTCCTTTTCAAATTAGGTTAGTATAAAAGGAAAAAAAATCAATCAATCTTCTTCCTTCCGCACGTTTTCAGAACCCTAGTTTTCTCTGTAAGTCATGAGCAACTAAACCTCTTGGTTAAGGTTGGGAGTGATAACGAGAACTATTGTATAGTTTGGAATCAATCAAAACAAACATCAATTCGTTAGTAGCATAGTCCAAACCAACAATGAACTCTCATAATCAAATGTTAAATTCAATACAAAATAACCGAGAGTAATTAAACATCGGGTTGTTTTCCTAGGAGTTGTAATTAAGTATTCATTATTGGCTTTGAGAGAAATGGGGGTTGATGATGGCAAGAGAATGTAAATATGCAAGGAAGTAAATGATCAAGCAAGGAATTAAAAGAAAAGAAGTAAAGGCAATGAAAATGGAAGTTAAATACTAAAAATGACTCTTGGTGAGAATTGGAAAATTTAGGATTCCTATCCTAGTTATGAACCACAAACATGTTAATTGTGTGTGGATTAATCCCAATTAGTCTATCCTAACATCAAGGATAAGTCAAAAGGGCATAATTGATTCCAATCCCTAAGTCCTAAGTCATCACTAGTGGGTCACTTAGAGTCAAGGAAAACCAAACCAATTAACAATCCTCACAAAATGCGGAATGGACATTCGCAACTCAATTCCACCCAAACACTGATGAGCGGATAATTTGTACGCTTTTTGGCATTGTTTTTAGTATGTTTTTAGTATAATTAGTTAAGTTTTTAGTATATTTTTATTAGTTTTTAGCTAAAATTCACTTTTCTGGACTTTACTATGAGTTTGTGTGTTTTTCTGTGATTCAGGTATTTTCTGACTGAAATTGAAGGTTCTGAGCAAAAATCTGATTCAGAGACTGAAAAGGACTGCAGATGCTGTTGGATTCTGACCTCCCTGCACTCGAAGTGGATTTTATGGAGCTACAGAAGCCCAATTAGCGCGCTCTCAACGGCATTGGAAAGTAGACATCCTGGGCTTTCCAGCAATATATGATAGTCCATACTTTGCCCAAGATTTGATGGCCCAAATCGGCATAGCAATTCGGCCTCAGAAATTCCAGCGTTAAACGCCGGAACTGGCATAAAACTTGGAGTTAAACGCCCAAACTGGCATGAAAGCTGGCGTTTAACTCCAGAAAAGGTCTCTACACGAAAATGCTTCAATGCTCAGCCCAAGCACACACCAAGTGGGCCCGGAAGTGGATTTTTATGTCATTTACTCATTTCTGTAAACCTTAGGTTACTAGTTTACTATTAATAGGATCTTTTGACATTGTATCCGTACCTCATGACATTTTTACACGTTTCTTTGTGTACATTCCACGGCATGAGTCTCTAAACCCCATGGTTGGGGGTGAGGAGCTCTGCTGTGTCTTGATGGATTAATGCAATTACTACTGTTTCTTATTCAATCATGCTTGCTTCCATTCTAAGATATCACTTGCTCTTAACCCGGATGAATGTGATGATCCGTGACACTCATCATCATTCTCAACTATGAACATGTGCCTGACAACCACCTCTGTTCTACTTTAGATTGAGTAGATATCTCTTGGATTCCTTAACCAGAATCTTCATGGTATAAGCTAGAACTGATGGCGGCATTCAAGAGAATCCGGAAGGTCTAAACCTTGTCTGTGGTATTCTGAGTAGGATTCAATGACTGAATGACTGTGACGTGCTTCAAACTCCTAGCAGGCAGGGCGTTAGTGACAGATGCAAAAGAATCAATGGATTCTATTCCGGCCTGACCGAGAACCGACAGATGATTAGCCATGCTGTGACAGAGCATAGGAACGTTTTCACTGAGAGGATGGGAGGTAGCCACTGACAATGGTGAAACCCTACATACAGCTTGCCACGGAAGGAGCCTTGCGTGTTTGATGAAGAAGACAGTAGGAAAGCAGAGATTCAGAAGATGGAGCATCTCCAAAACCTCAACCTATTCTCCATTACTGCTGAACAAGTATTAATTCCATGTTCTTTTGCTTTTTACAATCAATCCTGATTATTTCTGATATCCTGACTAAGATTTACAAGATAACCATAGCTTGCTTCAAGCCGACAATCTCCGTGGGATCGACCCTTGCTCACGCAAGGTATTACTTGGACGACCCAGTGCACTTGCTGGTTAGTTGTGCGGGGTTGCAAAAGTGTGATTGCAATTTCGTGCACCAAGTTTTTGGCGCCGTTGCCGGGGATTGTTCGAGTTTGGACAACTGACGGCTTATCTTGTTACTTAGATTAGGACTGTTTATTTGTGTTGGTTTAGAGTCTTTTAGTTGAGTCTAGTTTCATATTTTAAGTTTGGTGTCTTTTGCATGCTTTTATTTTTTTTCTTGATTTTCGTTTTTGCATGTTCTTAGTCCCTTTTTGATTCATAAAAATTCTAAGTTTGGTGTCCTCTTTGTGTTTTTCCTTTAAAATTTTCGAAAATTAGTGTTTGATTTTCTAAAAATTTTAAGTTTGGTGTCTTTTTGTGTTTTTCTCATTCCTCTTTTCAAAAATCAAATCTTTTTCATAAAAATTTTTTCAATCATATCTTTCTAATTGCTATTTTCAAAATCTTTTTAATTAACTATTTGATTCAGTTCTCAATTTGCTTTGATCTTATTTTCTTTTTGATTTTCGAATTTTTATTTTAATTTTCTTTTGTTTTATTTTATTATTTTCGTTTAACTAAAAAAAAAAAAACAACAAAATTTATCTCTTTGCAATCATTATCATTTCCCTTTTGTCCATTATGGACTTAAGTGGGATTAATCAGTCCAGAAGGACTCTGGGGTCATATGCTAACCCCATTACAGCTGCATATGGGAGTAGCATCTGCACACCTCCCATCAAAGCAAGCAGCTTTGAGCTAAATCCTCAACTCATTATCATAGTGCAGCAAAACTGCCAGTATTCCGGTCTTCCACAGGAAGAACCTACTGAGTTTCTGGCACAGTTCTTACAAATTGCTGACACAGTACATGATAAAGAGGTAGATCAGGATGTCTACAGACTATTACTGTTTCCATTTGCTGTAAAAGATCAAGCTAAAAGGTGGTTGAATAACCAACCTACAGCAAGCATAAAGACATGGAAATAGTTGTCAGACAAATTCCTGAATCATTTTTACCCTCCAAAGAGGATGACACAGCTAAGGCTGGACATCCAAGGCTTTAAACAAGAGGATAATGAATCCCTTTATAATGCCTGGGAGAGGTATAGAGGTATGCTTAGAAAATGCCCCTCTGAAATGTTTTCAGAGTGGGTACAGTTAGATATCTTCTACTATGGGCTCACAGAAAAAGCTCAGATGTCTTTAGACCACTCAGCTGGTGGATCTATACACATAAGGAAGACAATTGAAGAAGCTCAAGAGCTTATAGACACTGTTGCTAGAAACCAGTACTTATATTCTAGCAATGAGTTCGTTCCAAAGGAGGAAGTCATGGCATTAGTCACTGACCCTAATCCTCAAGAACAGATGAATGAGCTTAATCAACAATTTCTCCTGATGACTGAACAGTTAGCAGAATTTAAAGAAATGCTCCATGATACTAAGGTTGCTAACAAGAGCATAGAACTGCAGTTGAATCAAGCAAAACAGCAAATATCTAAACAGATAATAGAGGAATGTCAAGCAGTTCAATTGAGGAGTGGGAAGACACTTAATACCACTGCTCAAAAGAGCAAAAAGCCAAACAAGGAACAATTGACAGAGGATAACCAAAACACTGTTCAAAATCCCTCTGAGGACAGTAAGAGCCCAGAGAGGAATGTTATTGGCGTTCAAACGCCAGAAAGGGAAGGAAAGCTGGCGTTAAACGCCCATTCCTTGCCCAGTTCTGGCGTTCAAACGCCAGAAAAGGGGGAAAAGCTGGCGTTAAACGCCCATTCCCTGCCCAGTTCTGGCGTTCAAACGCCAGAAAAGGGGGAAAAGCTGGCGTTTAACGCCCATTTTCCACCCAATCCTGGCGTTCAGATGCCAAGGGAGGATCAGACACCTGAGAGTGCTGACAGTAATCCCTCTAAAAAAAGCCTCTTCAACAACTTCTGTAAGGAATAAACCTGCAGCATCTCAGGTTGAAGAATATCAAGCCAAGATGCCTTATCCTCAGAAACTCTGCAAAGCGGAACAGGATAAGCAATTTGCCCGCTTTGCAGACTATCTAAGGACTCTTGAAATAAAGATTCCGTTTGCAGAGGCACTTGAGCAAATACCTTCTTATGCTAAGTTCATGAAAGAGATCTTAAGTCATAAGAAGGATTGGAGAGAAACTGAAAAAGTGTTTCTCACTGAAGAATGCAGTGCAGTCATTCTAAAAAGCTTACCAGAAAAGCATCAAGATCCTGGAAGCTTTATGATACCATGCACATTAGAAGGTGCTTGCACCAAGACAGCTCTATGTGATCTTGGAGCAAGCATCAATCTAATACCTGCATCCACTATCAGAAAGCTTGGGTTGATTGGAGAAGTCAAACCAACCAGGATATGCCTTCAACTTGCTGATGGCTCCATTAAACACCCATCAGGCATAATAGAGGACATGATTGTCAAGGTTGGGCCCTTTGCCTTTCCAACTGACTTTGTGGTGCTGGAAATGGAGGAGCACAAGAGTGCAACTCTCATTCTAGGAAGACCTTTCCTAGCAACTGGACGAACTCTCATTGATGTACAAAGAGGGGAAGTAACCCTGAGAGTCAATGAGGATGAGTTCAAGTTGAATGCTGTAAAAGCTATGCAGCATCCAGACACTCCAAATGACTGCATGGGCGCTGACATTATTGACTCTCTGGTATAAGAGATCAATATGGCTGAAAGCCTAAAATCAGAGCTTGAGGACATCTTCAAAGATGCTCAACCTGATCAAGAAGAACTAGAGGAAGCAAAGGAATTTTCGAAAATTCCTCAGGAGGAGGATAAACCTCCCAAACCTGAACTCAAACCTCTACCACCATCCCTAAAGTACGCATTTCTGGGAGAGGGTGATACTTTTCCAGTGATTATAAGCTCTGCTTTAAATCCACAGGAAGAGGAAGCACTGATTCAAGTGCTAAGGACACACAAGACAGCTCTTGGGTGGTCCATAAGTGATCTTAAGGGCATTAGCCCAGCTAGATGCATGCACAAGATCCTGTTGGAGGATAATGCCAAACCAGTGGTTCAACCACAGAGGAGGCTAAATCCAGCCATGAAGGAGGTGGTGCAGAAATAGGTCACTAAATTACTGGAGGCTGGGATTATTCATCCTATTTCTGATAGCTCCTGGGTGAGCCCTGTCCAAGTTGTCCCCAAAAAGGGAGGCATGACAGTGGTTCATAATGAAAAAAATGAACTGGTTCCTACAAGAACAGTCACAGGGTGGCGTATGTGTATTGACTACAGAAGGCTCAATACAGCCACCAGAAAGGATCATTTTCCTTTACCATTCATAGACCAAATGCTAGAAAGACTAGCTGGTCATGATTACTACTGCTTTTTGGATGGCTATTCAGGTTACAACCAAATTGCAGTAGATCCTCAGGACCAAGAGAAAACAGCATTCACTTGCCCTTCTGGCGTGTTTGCCTACAGAAGGATGCCTTTTGGTCTGTGCAATGCACCTGCAACCTTTCAGAGGTGCATGCTCTCTATCTTCTCAGATATGGTAGAGAAATTTCTGGAAGTCTTCATGGATGACTTCTCAGTATATGGAGACTCATTCAGCTCCTGTCTTAACCACCTAGCACTTGTCCTGAAAAGATGCCAAGAGACTAACCTGGTTTTAAACTGGGAGAAATGTCACTTTATGGTGACTGAGGGAATTGTCCTTGGGCACAAAATTTCAAGCAGGGGAATAGAGGTGGATAAGGCAAAGGTAGAGGTAATTGAAAAATTACCACCACCTGCCAATGTTAAGGCAATCAGAAGCTTTCTAGGGCATGCAGGATTCTACAGAAGGTTCATAAAGGATTTTTCGAAAATTGCAAAACCTTTAAGTAACCTGCTAGCTGCAGACACACCATTTGTGTTTGACACACAGTGTTTGCAGGCATTTGAGACCCTGAAAGCTAAACTGGTCACAGCACCAGTCATCTCTGCACCAGATTGGGCATTACCATTTGAATTGATGTGTGATGCCAGTGATCATGCCATTGGTGCAGTGTTGGGACAGAGGCATAACAAACGTCTGCACGTCATTTATTATGCTAGCCGTGTTCTAAATGATGCACAGAAGAATTACACAACCACAGAAAAAGAATTACTTGCAGTGGTTTATGCCATTGACAAGTTTAGATCTTATCTAGTAGGATCCAAGGTGGTTGTGTACACTGACCATGCTGCTCTTAAATACTTACTCACAAAGCAGGATTCAAAACCCAGGCTTATCAGATGGGTGTTGCTTCTGCAAGAGTTTGATATAGAAATAAGAGACAGAAAAAGGACAGAGAACCAAGTAGCTGATCATCTGTCCCGAATAGAACCAGTAGCTGGGGCGTCCCTCCCTTCTACTGAGATCTCTGAGACTTTCCCAGATGAGCAACTCTTTGCCATTCAGGAAGCTCCATGGTTTGCAGATATTGCAAATTATAAAGCTGTGAGGTTCATACCCAAGGAGTACAGCAGAGTGCAAAGAAAGAAATTAATTTCAGATGCCAAGTACTACCTCTGGGATGAACCATATCTCTTTAAGAGATGTGCTGACGGAGTGATCCGCAGATGTGTACCCAGAGAAGAAGCGCAAAGGATCCTATGGCATTGCCATGGATCACAGTATGGAGGACATTTTGGAAGTGAGTGAACAGCCACTAAAGTCCTCCAGTGTGGCTTCTACTGGCCTACTCTCTATAAAGATTCCCGAGAGTTTGTGCGTAACTGTGACAGTTGCCAAAGAGCTGGTAACCTGCCTCACGGATATGCCATGCCTCAACAAGGGATATTAGAGATAGAATTGTTTGATGTATGGGGAATTGACTTCATGGGGCCATTCCCACCATCATACTCAAACACTTACATTCTGGTGGCGGTGGACTATGTATCTAAGTGGGTAGAAGCAATTGCTATGCCCACTAATGATACCAAGACCGTGCTAAAATTCCTCCAGAAATACATCTTCAGCAGATTTGGTGTTCCCAGAGTACTAATCAGTGATGGGGGCTCTCATTTCTGCAACAAACAGCTATACTCTGCTATGGTTAGATATGGAATCAGCCATAAAGTGGCAACTCCGTATCATCCACAGACAAATGGGCAAGCTGAAGTCTCTAACAGAGAGCTAAAAAGAATCCTAGAACGGACTGTGATAGCCCGAAGAAAGGATTGGGCAAAGAGCTTGGATGATGCTCTGTGGGCATACAGAACAGCATTCAAGACTCCTATAGGAACCTCTCCATACCAACTGGTGTATGGAAAGGCCTGTCATTTGCCTGTGGAACTGGAACATAAAGCCTACTGGGCAACCAGATTCCTGAACATGGATGCTCAGTTAGCTGGTGAAAAAAGATTGCTCTAGTTAAATGAGCTAGAGGAGTTCAGACTCAATGCCTTTGAAAATGTAAAAATTTATAAGGAAAAGGCAAAGAAGTGGCATGACAAGAAATTGTCAACCAGAGTCTTTGAGCCAGGACAAAAAGTTCTGCTCTTCAACTCCAGGCTCAAATTGTTCCCAGGAAAACTCAAATCCCGGTGGAGGGGTCCGTATGTGATCACAGGAGTGTCACCATATGGATATGTTGAGCTTCAAGATATTGATTCGGACAAAAAGTTCATTGTTAATGGACAGAGAATCAAGCATTATCTTGAGAGCAATTTTGAGCAGGAATGCTCAAAACTGAGACTTGAGTGATTCTCAGTGAAGGTCCAGCTAAAGACAGTAAAGAAGCGCTTGCTGGGAGGCAACCCAGTCATTAGGAGGTTATATGATTAGTTCTTACAGAGGCAAGTATCAAAAATGAAGGAATTCACAGAGTTACAGAAGGATTCAGCTCAAAAAGCAGAGAAAATGAGCTTACTGGCGAAAAAACGCCAGTAAGGGGCATTTTGGGCGTTAAACGCCAGAATGGGTACTGTTCATACCCTGGGTCAAGATGTCCGACCTGGGATGTTTAGCAACAAGCCAACCGACCTCTTCAGGTCAGGCTATCCGACCTCTTCTTAAAGAGCTCGGCCAATATCCGACCTCTTCTTAAAGAGCTCGGCCAATATCCGACCTCTTCTAAAAGAGCTTGGCCAAAACGCCACAGAGGCCCAAGAAGGCCCAAACGAAGGAACACAGCCCAATCCAAAGGCAGCCGAAAGATAAAGGCGGTTCCGTTGAAGATAAGCTGACTTCACCCAAAGATAAGATAAGATAAGATAAGATAACTAACTTATCTTATCTAAGAAGGTCACTTCTCACCATTATAAATACACTGGAGCACCCAGGTATAACTCATACTCTGATTCTACATAAAACCTGTTTAATACCCATGCTAACTTAAGCATCGGAGTCTCTTGCAGGTACCCCCCACCCTCCGGTGACGAAGGATCAGCAGTGCAACCAGTCCAACAAGTCGGACGCGGCGGCTCCGACCACCATCAACAAGTCGGACACAACAGCTCCGACCAGCACAGAAGATCTCATCCGAGATCGACCTACAGTTTCAGGTTACCCTCGGAACATTGGCGCCGTTGCCGGGGAACCTGGAAGTCATCCCATCACCATGGCGGACAACCATGACAAACGACCATGATTCAGATCTAGAGGAAAGAACACCGCACAAAGACGCAGATACTACACCAAAAGATACTCTTCAACCCACCAAAGGCGAGAATTCGCCAAAAGAGGAGGCTATGGAGGCACTTCAAGATCGCTTAAAGCAACTCAAAAAAAAGGTGGAACATCAACAAGAAGCTGAGAGAGACCTACGAAGGGAAGTTAGGTGATGCCACGAGTTAAAGGACAAGCTCCTAAAACTCGAAGCAGATCTCAAGGCCAAAACAACTCGATCCGGTCACGAAGACAGCCCCTACAAAGATCAAGACCCATTCACCAAAGATATCATGAAAGCTAAAGTCCCAAAGGACTTCAAGGCTCCCGACATGATCCCGTACGGCGGCACATTGGATCCAAGCCATCATCTCAGTAATTTCAGAAGAATGTACCTCACCGACACATCGGACGCCATTCGATGCAAAGTCTTCCTGACTACTCTAACGAAGACAGCAATATGGTGCTTCGACAGTTTGTCTCCAAGATCCATCACAAGTTTGACGACCTTGTTAAGAAGATTCCTCGCCAGGTTCTCCATCCAGAAGGATAAAGCCAAACACACTTCAAGCTTGCTGGGAATTAAACAAGGAGATCAGAAAAGCCTTCACAGCTACATGGAAAGATTCAACAACGCATGCCTTGACATACAAAGTCTTCCAACAAAAGCGGCCATCATGGGACTCATCAATGGCCTAAGAGAAGGACCTCTCAGCCACTCAATATCCAAGAAGCACCCAACATCTCTGAACGAGGTACAGGAACGGGAACAAAAATACATCAACATGGAAGAGAACTCTCGACTAGGAGAAAGCTAAAAAACCGAATTCTCCTAACCCACCACGGGACAAGGATAAAGAGTCCAAGAAAAGAGAAGATCAATCGGAGAAGATCCCACCACCTCGCCCAATCAAAAGCAAAAAAGAGAAAGAGGTCGGACAAGGTGAAAGTCCACCTCACACCGAAGAGGTCGGGCGAGTTAAGGTCTACCTCACACCAAAGAGGTCGGACAAGTTGAAGGTCCACCTCACACTGAAGATGTCGGGCGAGTTTAAGCTCCACCTCACACCAAAGAGGTCGGACAAGTTGAAGGTCCACCTCACACCGAAGATGTCGGACGAATTGAAGGTCCACCTCACACCAAAGAGGTCGGACAAGTTGAAGGTCCACCTCACAACCAAGAGGTCGGACGAGTTGAAGGTCCACCTCATACCAAAGAGGTCGAACGAGTTAAACATCTACCTCACACCAAAGAGGTCGGACGAGTTGAACGTCCACCTCACACCAAGGAGGTCGGACGAGTTGAAAAGGACAACGGAGTACGAACAAGCCTTCCGAGATTTCAAAATTCTTGGGGCAACCACCCATCCTTTCCAGACCACGGGAAAGTGAAGAACTCATTATACCTCGCAGTGGGAAGTCAGGCAATAGCCTCAGCACTAGTCAGAGAAGACGAAAGTGGGAAACAACCCGTCTACTTCATCAGCAAAGCTTTACAAGGGACCGAACTAACCTATCAACAGATAGAAAAAGTTCGCCTACACCCTCATACTCACCTCTCGACGACTCCACCCATACTTTCAAGCTCACACTATCAGAGTTCCAACCAACCAGCCAATAAAGGGCATCCTGCAGAAAATAAACTTAGCTGGAAGAATCCTACAGAGGACAGCTCGGATAATTCGGGAGACCTTGGACAAAACCAGAGAACATCTCGGACAATTCGGGGGACTCTGGACAAAAACAGAAAATAGCTCGGACAAATCGGGGAAAATGAAGTCTGACACATAGAATGCCCGAGCTAATGCAGCCAGCACCAACAACTCGGACAAATCGGAGAAAAATGAAGTCCGACACATAGAATGCCCGAGCTTATGCATTTTCAAAACCAGCCAGCACCAACAGCTCGGACAATTCGGGGATATGAGGTCCGACACATACCTTGAGAGCAGAATGCCCGAGCTGATGCATTTTCAAAACTAGCCAACCAAGGGGCAAAAATAGAAGCCTCATCCGAGCTACATTACAAGACCACAACAAATCGGTCTCGAAGGCGGTATAAGGGATGTACTCAGGGTCAGCCACAGTAACACGCATTTAAACTATGAAATCCAGCTAATCAAACACGCTATCCGGGATCTTAGTAGACATCTCAAAGACATAGGTCGACTATGGAATTACTACCAAACAACTCGGGTAAATAAGGAAACTGTTCCGAGGGTTACCTGAAACGTGGAGCTCGGTCGTCTTGGTGAGACCCGAGGTGAGGGTTCCGTGACCCGAGCTTGATGCGCTGAGCGGCGGGTGGTTGTACCTGCAATGACACTCCGATGCTTAAGTTAGCATGGGTCCAAGCAGATATGTGTAGAATGTAGAATGTATGTTATACCTGGGTACTCCAGTGTATTTATAGTAGTTGGCCGTGATCTTCCCTGGATAAGATATTCTTATCTTATCTTATCTTTGGGAGTCTTATCTCTATCTTTTGTGGAACCGCCTTTCCTAGGCCTTTTTCGGCCTTAAGGTTTTGGGCTTCGTTCCTTTTGATGGGCCTTCTTCTTTATTTGTCCGAGGTCCGACCTCAGGCGTGGGCCTTTGGGACGAGGTCGGACCTTCTGCGAACTTCCCGAGTTTGGAGAGCTCGGTCAGGGTATGAACAGTGCCCCTGTCCGAGTTCGTCCTTTTGAGAGGTCGAGCTCGGGCATAGTCGTTCTTTTCAAAATTTGAAAATGGCCGTTTCAGCATTTTATTGCTTTTTACCGTTTCTCCTTGATTTCCGTTCGGGCTCTGTGAAGGCATTATTTATTTGCCCCTTTCCTCATTTTCTTTGTTTATTCTGTTCCCTTTCCCTTTTCCTGGGTTTTTCGCCGCCTCTCTTTCGAGCATCTTCCTTCTTTCTCTCTGTTCTTCTTCTCCGATTCTTTCTGTGCGTTGTTTTTCGGGGTTTCTTCTGCGCCGCTGTTTTCGTTCTTCTTGCATCGGAGCTCGTCGTCTTCTTCCTTTCTCCCAGGTTTGTTTCTTGTCTTTACTTTTGCTGTGCACATATGCTGGGGTTGCCCCGGAAAGAGGCGCCGCCATTGCTTTGGTTGTTTGTATGTGGGGGGGGGGGGGCTCTTTTCTCTTGGTACTTTGTTTTCGGGTTTACTGCATTTTTCTTCTAAAAGAACTTTTGTTTTCTTGCTTCTGCTGAATGGGTTTTTTGCTGTCTGCCTATTTATGTGATTTTTGGCTTGCTGTTGTATTCTTCTTTGTAGGCAAGATTTTTTATGTCTCGAAAGGTGTTTCAAGCAATGTCGACCAAGATTCCGAGTGGTCTTGGTTGGGTAGATCCTGTTCCTCTAAGGGTCCCTTCTGTTGTAGATTCTGAGTATCTAGTTAGGTTCCGTAGGAGTGTAGTATTTGTGAGAACAGGGAGTCTGAACGGGATTATGAGCTAGTAGCCCCAGAGTCCGAGGAGAGAGTGTGCTTCCCGCCTTTAGAAAGTTCCGAGAAGCTATTCTTTTATGCTTACGATTGTTTTTTCTCTAAGCTGGGTGTACGACTTCCTTTTACCGACTTGGAGTCCGAGGTCCTTTGGTCTTGTAACCTTGCCCCTACGCAACTCCATCCAAATTCTTGGGCGTTTTTAAAGCTGTTTCAACTTTTGTGTCAGTTTTTGGGCGTCTCCCCTTCTGTTTCTCTTTTTTCCTATCTGTTCGCGTTTGACGAAGCCGGGGTCGGGTGCTGGGAAGGTGTCTTGGGTCTCTTTTAGGGCTAACCAGGGGAAGAAGTTTTGTACCTTGTATGATGAGTCGTTTCATGATTTCAAGAACTACTATTTCAAGGTCCGGGCTGCTGGAGATGTCCGACCTTTCTTTCTAGATGAGAGTGGGGAGCCTTCTTTTCCTCTTTGTTGGCAGGAGAATGTAGTGTCGGTTAAGTATACTTTTGAGAGTCTAGATGAGGTAGAGCAGGCTTTTGCGGGTGTGTTGAGCAGTTTATGGGGTCGGGCACCTCACTTGGACACGAAGAAAATGTTGGGAGATCCAAGCCTTCTCCGTTCCGAGTTAGGTAGTTCCCGACCTCTCCGAGCTTCATCCTTTTAGTATTTTGCCTGTTTTGGTGGAATTCCTGTTTGTGATAATCCCTTTCTTTTTGTTTCTGCAGAGATGTCTTCTCAGGCGGATTCCATGAAGTTTCTTCGTCGGTCGAAGAAGTCTGCGGCTGCTCGGAATATCGAGGCTGAGGTTTCTGCCCGATCTTCTCCGCAGAAGACTACCGTGGGTGTTCAGACTCGGTCGAAGACCATTCCGACTCCTCAGTTCCGAGCTATAACTCAAGATCCTCCGACCTCCGGACCCGGTCACCTTTCCCCGTCTTCGACCTCGGGTCCTCCCCCCAAGAAACAGAAGACCTCTCAAGAGCTTGCTGGTTTCAATGATAAGGATTTTGACGCTCTTGGTTGGATTGAGCAGCACATTCTCCCCAGACCTTTATTTCTACTGATGATGCGTCTATGGAGCATCACTTTCAGTATATGGCGCGGAGCTGTGTTCGGATGGCTAGTCTTCATGCCGCTATTGCTCGGGAGTTCAAGAAAGCTCCCCTTGGGGCGACCAGCTCCCGACTTGAGAAGGCACGGTCTGAGCTTGATAAGATTAGTCAACTGAAGGCTGCCAGGATTACTGAGCTGGAGGCCTCTTTGGAGGAAGAGAAAACTAGGGCCACCGCGGCTGTGGCGGCGGCGAAGACATCTGAGGAGATGGCGAGGGTGGCGACGGAGAACTATACTAAGCTGTATGCCGAGCTTGTGGAGACGAAGGAGAAGTTGCAGTATGCTCGGGATGATTTTTACGAGCTGGAAGATAATGTGGCCAAGGGTATGGATGCTATGTTTGTGAATTTGAGGGATCAGGTCCGGGTTCTTGCTCCCGACCTGGATCTGAGCTTATTCAGTACGGAAAACATTGTTGTGGAGGGAAAGATTGTTCCTGCTCCTGCCGAGGATGAGGTTCCGGTGTCCGACCCCGAGGTTCCGGTTGTGAACCCGACTTCACCTTTGGCTGAGGATAGATCTGGTGTGGAGGTTTCAAACCGGGATGACGTTGCCGTCGATGCAGTCCCGATATCTATGTTTCAGCCTGCTGTCGATGTGGAGTCCGGAAAGGGCCTCGATCCTCTGTAGTCTTGTACTTCTTGGTGTTTTGCCCGATCTGTGGGCTCTTTTGTTTTTGGATGGTTTCTGTTGAACACTTTGGACACCTTTTGTTTTATTTAGCTACTTGTAGTAACTTTATTATGCGGTGTTTTTTGTTCGCGCTTGACTTTTTGTTTCCGCTTTTGTGCTTTTTAGTCGTTTTCGGATAACAACTTTTTAGCTAGCGTTTTGACTTCTTGTTTTCGCTTTTGTGCTTTTTAGTTGTTTTCGATTAACAACTTTTTAGCTAGCGTTTTGACTTCTTACTTTCGCTTTTGTGCTTTTTAGTTGTTTTCGATTAACAACTTTTTAGCTAGCGTTTTGACTTCTTACTTTCGCTTTTGTGCTTTTTAGTTGTTTTCGATTAACAACTTTTTAGCTAGCGTTTTGACTTCTTACTTTCGCTTTTGTGCTTTTTAGTTGTTTTCGATTAACAACTTTTTAGCTAGCGTTTTGACTTCTTACTTTCGCTTTGTGCTTTTTAGTTGTTTTCGATTAACAACTTTTTAGCTAGCGTTTTGAAACTTCTTTCGATTTCGTTCTTTTCGCTTGTACTTTTTAGTTGCTTTTTGTAAAGCAACTTTTTAGTAAGCGTTTTTCGAAATCTTGGTTCTTGCCGTTTTAAGGCTTCTTTCTTGGGCCGAGCTTTTTCTCAGACATCGGGTGCTCGAGTACCTCCTTTTTGTTAGGTCCGACTTTGTCGTTGGTCGGTTCTTCTGAGTTATTTCTGTAATCTCTTTTTATTTGGCTTTTTGAGCCATTTTAGAGTTACTTTATAACTTTTCCCTTTGTTGGGTCCGACTTCGTCGTTTGGTCGGCCTTTTTAAGTTATTTTTGTAACCTCTTTTTTATTTGGCTTTTCGAGCCATTTTCAGGGTTACTTTATAACTTCTCACATTAATTTGAACCTCGTCGCTTTATCTTTGCCGACCTTGTATGGTCTTTTGGCAAATGATTTTTTGCGTTTTGCCGAGCATAAATTAATGCGCCTTGGTGGGGTACTTTCTAGGATTTGCTTCATCATGAGGAAGAGAAAATAGAGAAATTTGATTAGTATTAAAAAAGAAAGAATATTTACAAAGTGTTTACCCTTTAGGTCGGGTATCCTGCTTAACCGGGTGTCTCATTAAAAAACCCTTGTAGGGAAAAAGAGTACACCTCGGGTTAAGTTTTTCTAGCTGTAGTACCGTCTTAGATTACAGGCGTGCCAGGTCCTGGGCAGCTCATTGCCTTCTAGGTCGGATATTTTGTAGTAGCCTGTCCCTAAGACTTCTGTTACCTTGTAGGGCCCTTTCCAATTTGCGGCTAGCTTTCCTTCTCCCGACTTTTGTGTTCCGATGTCATTTCGGATTAGAATCAGGTCGTGAATGGAGAAGCTTCGCTTTATTACCTTTTGATTGTATCTGAGGGCCGTTCGCCGTTTTAAGGCTTCTTCTCGAATCCGAGCTCTTTCTCGGACCTCGGGGAGGAGGTCGAGTTCTTCCCTTTGTGCCTGCGGGTTATCTTTTTCGTTGTAGAAGATGACTCTGGGCGACCCTTCATCTATTTCGATAGGAATCATTGCCTCCATCCCGTAAGCTAGCCGGAATGGGGATTCTCCCGTTGTAGAGTGCGGGGTTGTCCGATATGCCCATAGTACCTGGGGGAGTTCGTCGGCCCACGCCCCTTTGGCCTCTTGGAGCCTTCGCTTTAACCCGGCCAAGATGACTTTATTTGCAGCCTCTGCTTGTCCATTGGCTTGTGGGTGCTCGACCGATGTGAATTGCTGTTTGATTTTTAGTTCGGCCACCAAGTTCTGAAAACTTGTGTCCGTGAACTGTGTTCCATTGTCTGTTGTGATGGAGTAGGGGACTCCGAACCTCGTGACGATGTTTTGTATAGGAATTTACGGCTTTTCTGAGCCGTAATAGTGGCTAAGGGTTCGGCTTCGATCCACTTTGTGAAGTAGTCGACCCCTACTATGAGGTATTTGACTTGCCCCGGTCCTTGTGGAAACGGGCCGAGTAGGTCGAGTCCCCATTTTGCGAAGGGCCATGGCGCAGTGATGCTGATAAGGTCTTCGGGCGGTGCTTTGTGAAAATTGGCGTGTTTTTGGCAGGGGGGCATATTTTCACAAACTCTGTCGCGTCTCTTTGTAAGGTCGGCCAGTAGAATCCGGCTCTGACTTCTTTCTTGGATAGTGCCCGAGCTCCGAGATGGTTCCCACACATGCCTTCGTGGACTTCTTCGAGGACGCCCTTTGTTTCTGAGGTCGGAACGCACCTAAGGAGGGGGTTTGAGAATCCTCTTCTGTATAATACGTCGTGAATTAACGTATAATTCTGGGCGTCCTTTGTAAGCCTTTTAGCTTCTTTTCTCTCTATGGGGAGAGTTCCTGACTTCAGGTAGTTGAGTATGGGGGTCATCCATCCTTGCTGTTGGTTGGATATATTTAACGTTTCTTCCTCTCTTAGCACGGAGGGAGATTGTAGGGTTTCTTGGAGAAGACTTCTGTTGTTGCCTCCGGGCTTGGTGCTAGCGAGCTTCGAGAGGGCGTCTGCCCGGGCATTTTGTTCCCGAGGTATGTGCTGGATTTGTATTTTCGGGAAGTGTCGTAATTGTGCTTGTGTTTGGTCCAGGTATTTTTTCATAGTAGGGTCTTTGGCCTGGTAACTTCCATTTACTTGTGATGTGACGACCTGGGAGTCGCTGAAGATCGTGATTCTCTGGGCTCCGACCTCTTCGGCTAGCTTTAGTCCTGCTAGTAGGGCCTCGTATTCGGCTTGGTTGTTTGAAGCCTGGAACTCGAATTTTAAGGATAGCTCTATCCGTGTTCCTTGGTCGCTTTCGAGTATAACACCGGCTCCGCTTCCTGTTTTGTTTGAGGACCCGTCGACATACAGATTCCACGAGAGTGGGGTTCCCGGGGTCTCAGTATATTCTGCGATGAAGTCGGCTAGATATTGAGATTTTATGGCAGTCCGGGCTTCATAGAGGAGGTCGAACTCGGACAGTTCCACCGCCCATTGTAGGATTCGTCCTGCCATGTCTGTTTTTTGTAGGATGTGTCTCATGGGTTGGTTCGTCCGGACTTTGATGGTGTGGGCTTGAAAGTAGGGACGGAGCCTCCGAGCCGTGAATACTAGGGCGTAGGCGAATTTCTCTATTTTCTGATAGTTTAATTCGGCCCCTTGTAGTGCCTTGCTTACGAAGTATATGGGGTGTTGTCCTTGGTCATTTTCTCGTATTAATGCTGAAGCAACTGCCCGATGTCCGACCGAGAGGTATAATACGAGCTCTTCCCCTTTTAAAGGTCGGGTTAGGATTGGTGGCTGCCCGAGGAATTCCTTGAATTCTTGGAAGGCTTTTTCGCACTCCGAGGTCCATGAGAAGGGTTTCCCTTTCTTTAGGAGTGAGTAGAGAGGTAGTGATTTTATCGCTGATCCTGCCAATAATCTTGATAGGGCGGCTAGCCTTCCATTTAGTTGTTGTACTTCTTTGACACACGTCGGGCTCTTCATTTTGAGTATCGCTTGGCATTTGTCCGGGTTTGCTTCGATGCCTCTTTGAGTCAGCATGAAGCCTAAGAACTTTCTGGCTTCTGCGGCGAAGGTGCACTTGGTCGGGTTAAGTCTCATGTTGTGTTTCCTGAGGGTGCCGAAGACACTTGTGAGGTTGGGAACCAAGTTTCTGTCTTCTTGTGTCTTTACCAGCATATCGTCGACGTACACTTCTAGCTGTAGCCCGATGTGCTCTGAGAATACTTTGTTCATTAGTCTCTGGTAGGTTGCCCCGGCGTTCTTCAGCCCGAAGGGCATTACTACGTAGCAGTAGTTTGCCCTTGGGGTTATGAACGAGGTCTTTTCTTGGTCGGGTCCGTACATCGGGATTTGATTGTATCCCGAGTATGCATCCATGAAGGAGAGATATCTGTAGCCTGAGGCTGCGTCTACTAAGGCGTCGATGTTTGGTAGCGGATATGGATCTTTGGGGCAGGCTTTGTTGAGATCCGTGTAGTCGACGCACATCCTCCATTTTCCATTTGGCTTTTTTACTAGGACCACATTTGCGAGCCATAGGGGGTATTTTACTTCCCTAATGAACCCTGCATCTAGTAGTGCTTGTACTTGTTCTTCTATTGCTTGCATGCGTTCGGGCCCGAGCTTCCTGCGTCTTTGTTGGACAGGTCAGGATCCCGGGTACACTGATAGCTTGTGGCATATCAGATCGGGGTTTATGCCTGGCATGTCGGAGGCTTTCCAGGCGAAGAGGTCGGAATTCTCCCTTAAGAGGTTTAGGAGTTCCTCTTTTAGGCCTGCCTCAAGATTTGCCCCTATGTTTGTTATTTTTTCAGGTGTGCTCCCAATCTGGACTTTTTCGGTTTCTCCCTCTGGTTGTGGCCGAAGATCTTCTCGGGCTTGAACTCGTCCGAGTTCTATCGTGTTGATCTCTTTCCCTTTTAGGCTTAGGCTTTCGTTGTAGCATCGCCGTGCTAGCTTTTGGTCGCCCTTTAGGGTAGCGATTCCCTTTGCGGTAGGGAACTTCATACAGAGGTGTGGGGTTGATACCACAGCTGCCAGTCTGTTTAGGGTTGGTCGCCCAATGAGGGCATTGTATGCTGAGGTAACGTCGACTATAATGTAGTCGATGCTTAACGTTTTAGATTGCTCGCCTCTTCCGAAGGTAGTGTGTAGCGAGATGTATCCTAAGGGGTGGATCGGGGTGTCCCCTAGCCCAAATAGGTCGGTGGGATAGGCTTTTAGCTCTTTTTCCTCAAGTCCGAGCTTGTCGAAGGCCGCTTTGAACAGGATATCTGCTGAGCTTCCCTGGTCAATCAGGGTTCGATGTAAGTTGGCGTTTGCTAGGATAATGGTGATCACCATTGGATCGTCGTGCCCGGGTATTATCCCTTGAGCATCCTCTCGGGTAAATGAGATAGTGGGTAACTCGGGCAGGGGACTGTCTTCTCGGACATGATAGATTTCTTTGAGGTGTCTTTTTCGCGAGGATCTGGATGCTCCTCCGCCTGCGAAACCTCCATTTATCATGTGAACGTGTCTTTCAGGGGTTCGCGGGACTTGTTCGGCCCGACCTTCATTGTCTCCTCGTCTTCTCTTCCTGGTCTCTTCTCCTTTCTCTGCTATGTATCTGTCGAGCTTTCCTTCTCTGGCTAGCTTTTCTATAACATTCTTTAGGTCGTGGCAGTCGTTGGTAGAATGACCGTAGAGCTTGTGATATTCGCAGTATTCGGACCGATCTCTCCCCGCTCTTTTGTGTTTTAGAGGTCGGGGTGGTGGGATCTTTTCGGTGTGGCATACTTTTCTGTAGATGTCTACCAGGGAGACTCGGAGGGGGGTATAGTTGTGGTATTTCTGTGGCTTGTCCGAGTTGGGTTCTTCTTTCTTCTTCTGTTCTCGATCTCGATCTCGGAGTGGGTAGGTTGATTCCTTCCTAGAAGAGTCTCTTAGCTGGGAGGTTTCCTCCATATTGATATATTTTTCTGCCCGCTCCTGCACCTCGTATAGGGAGGTCGGGTATCGTTTGGAGAGGGATTGGCTAAACGGTCCTTCCTTTAGGCCGTTTGCCAATCCCATGATAGCTGCTTCAGTGGGCAAGTGTTGTATGTCCAGGCAGGCTTTGTTGAATCGCTCCATGTATTCTCGGAGAGTTTCTTGGTTACCTTGTTTGATCCCGAGTAGACTGGGGGCATGTTTTGCCTTGTCCTTTTGAATGGAGAACCTTGTTAGGAATTTCTTAGTTAGGTCTTCGAAGCTGGTGATTGATCTCGGTGGCAGGTTGTCGAACCACCTCATGGCTGTCTTGGTGAGAGTGGTGGGGAAGGCTTTGCACCGAATCGCGTCGGAGGCGTCGACTAGGTACATTCTGCTTCTGAAGTTGCTGAGGTGGTGACTTGGATCGGTGGTGCCGTCGTAGAGATCCATATCGGGTGGTTTGAAGTTTCGCGGTACCTTCTCCTTCATGATCTCTTTTGTGAAGGGATCATGATTGCCTTCGGGGGTGGTGTCGCGTTCTGTTCGATCTTTCAGGTTGGCCTCTATTTTCCGTAGTTTTTCTTCTAATTCTCTGCGCTTTGCGAGCCTCCCTTCTCAGATCTTGTTCGGTTTCTTTTTGCTTCTTTATGTCCTCTTCGAGTTGTTTCAGTCGGTTTTGTTGTGCCCGGACTGCTTCTAGAATTTCTGAGCTCTTTTCTCTTTCGGGATTTTGTGGATCTTTGTTTGGGAGTGATGTACTTGGGCGATTCTGTTTGTTTCCTCCTGGAGTGCGTGGTGATAGAGGGCTGTCCGGTCGTTCTCCGGTGTCAATTTCCTCCTCTTGTTCCGAAGCAGCGTGGTCATTGTTGAGAGGATCGTCCGCCATGGTAAAGGGATGACTTCCAGGGTCCCCGGCAACGGCGCCAATGTTCCGAGGGTTACCTGAAACGTGGAGCTCGGTCGTCTTGGTGAGACCCGAGGTGAGGGTTCCGTGACCCGAGCTTGATGCGCTGAGCGGCGGGTGGTTGTACCTGCAATGACACTCCGATGCTTAAGTTAGCATGGGTCCAAGCAGATATGTGTAGAATGTAGAATGTATGTTATACCTGGGTGCTCCAGTGTATTTATAGTAGTTGGTCGTGATCTTCCCTGGATAAGATATTCTTATCTTATCTTATCTTTGGGAGTCTTATCTCTATCTTTTGTGGAACCGCCTTTCCTAGGCCTTTTTCGGCCTTAAGGTTTTGGGCTTCGTTCCTTTTGATGGGCCTTCTTCTTTATTTGTCCGAGGTCCGACCTCAGGCGTGGGCCTTTGGGACGAGGTCGGACCTTCTGCGAACTTCCCGAGTTTGGAGAGCTCGGTCAGGGTATGAACAGAAACAACTCGGACAATAACAGTAAAACATAAAGTGACAGACGTGGCAGTAAAAAGGAAACCCCAGGACTCACACAAAAGTCCAAGGGCACCCTTTGGAGGCAACAACAGAGCAAAAACCCAAATACAAAGTCAAAGCTTTACATCAAAAAGCATGCCAACTTCCACATTGCCCCACCAGAGGAGCTCATCAGTGTAACATCACCTTGGCCGTTCGCAAAGAGGGGACTCAACCTCCTCGGACTATTTTTCCAAGGATCGGGACAAGTCAAGTTCCTCATTGTAGGGGTGGATTACTTCACAAAATAGATTGAGGCAGAGCCCCTAGCTAATGCCACTGCTCAAAGAAGTCAGAAATTCTTGTACAAGAACATTATTACAAGGTTTGGGGTTTCTTACTCCATCACCACAAACAATGACACTCAATTCACGGACACAGGTTTCAAGAAAAGAGTGGCTAACTTGAAAATAAAGCACCAATTCACATCCGTAGAACACCCACAAGCCAATGGACAAGCAGAAGCTGCCAACAAAGTCATACTAGCTAGGTTAAAACGGAGACTAAAGGACACAAAGGGAGCTTGGGCTGAAGAGCTCCCACAAGTCCTATGGGCATATCGGACAACTCCACACTTCACCACGGGGGAATCACCCTTCCGATTGATTTACGAAATGGAGGCAATGATCCCAGTAGAGATCGAAGAAGGATCCCCCAAGAATGATCTTCTACAATGAAGAGGTCAACTCCCAAATCAAAGAACTCGACCTACTTCCAAGAGTCCGAGAGAGAGCTCCGATCAAGGAAGAGGCGTTAAAACGTCGAATGGCCTCAAGATACAATCAGAAGGTAGTACAGCGAAGCTTTGCCAACAACAACCTTATCCTAATCCGAAATGATATCGGAACAACTCGACCTGGAGAAGGAAAGCTAGCACCCAACTGGAAAGGACCATACCAAGTTGTTTAGAAGAACTGGGGAAAGGTTGCTACAGACTGCCCGAACTTGAAGGGCAAGAGCTACCAAGGTCATGGCATGCCTGCAATCTAAAAAGGGCGCCAGGCCGAGATCCAAAAAGATTGCCCGACCTAGAAAGGTAAGTACTAACATGTACACACTCTTATCTTTATATTATTGTTTAAAAGATTGCAGATTCCCTAAAAAGTTTCCTACCAAGACGCCCGACTACGGCAGGTCGGCAAGGTGAAACACCAAAATCATCGCCCGATCACGACAAAGTCGGCAAGGTGAAAACCAACTTCACCGCCCACGATGAAAACCGAATTCATCATTCGATTTCGACAAAGTGAAAACAAAATTCACTGCTATACCAAGACGCATTAATCCAAGAAAGAGGGTTACGAAATAACTTAGAAGAGATCGACATAAAGAAGTCGGTCTCCTACAACGGACAAGTTATAAAAGTAATCCCTGAAAGAGATCTGACAAAGGTCCAAGAAAGAGGATTACAAAAATAACTTGGAGAAGGGACTGACGTAAAGAAGTCGTCCCATAAACAAAAAGTTATAAAAAGTAATCCCTGAAAGAGACCTGACAGAGGTCCAATAAAGAGGATTACTAGAAATAACTTAGAAGCGACCAACATGAAGAAGTCGGCCCAAAGCTACAGCGTGGAACAAACAAGAAAAAGTCGGACCAACAAAAGCTACAGCTTGGACCGACAAGAAGAAGTCGGACCAACAAAAACCACAGCTTGGACCGACAAGAAGTCGGACCAACGAAAGCTACAGCTCGTCGACACGAGAAATTGGACCAACGAAAAGCGTGCGCTAAAAGGGACATAGCTTTGCCCAAAAAGCCACGGCTCCATGACAATGCTATCAAAATTGTTCAGACCAACTAAAAAGGTTCTACCAAAGAACACTAAAAAGTCGTCGGACAAGTTAGCCCCAAGGACCACCTCAACCAAGCAGAAAGTGGACAAAACCGGCAGTGATCAAAAGAGGTCGGACAACAAAATACCGACACTCTACAAAGATCCACAAAGGGGACAAAGACATCTCGCAACGGCCAGAGGAATGCCATGAATGCTTTGCTAAAAGGTACGAAGTCTTGAAAAAAGACACTACTTAAAAGGCAAAAGCACAAATCAAAACGGCGCTAAAAAGTCATCCAAACAGACTATAAAAAGGTTTCCCATCAGGAACTATACCTAAAAAAGTTGTTGGATTATAACTAAAAAGCCCGAACTGTGAAGACAAACAAGTCGGAAGAAGGCTGAAAAGACCTCTCAACAAACTAAAAAAGGCAATGCCAAACTCGCACAAGATAAAACTACTCAAGATCGACCAAAGTCAGGATGCTTGAGTACGACTTCCCCCAAAGAGAGCACGATCTCACGGAAAGATCGAACTCAAGCAGGGGCAAAGTTGTACAGGTCGACGTCAGCTAAGAAGAGGCGCAAGTACAATCTCAAAAAAAGAACAAGCCAAAAGGTTAAGAAAAAACCTTAAGGCTCAAAAGTGCTTAGCTAAAAGGGATACAACTCCACTCAAAGAAGGCACAATCTCAAACAGGGCTACGTACGTCATCCGAGACTAAAAAGGTTCTATACAAAGAACACTAAAAAGTCATCAGACAAGTCACTAAGAGTCCGGATATCAAGCCGCAAGGATAACTTCACCAAAGCAGAGGGTTGTCAACACAAAAGCAAGGCGTGATCCAGAAGGCAAGGGTAGAAAACCCACACTACTACTCAAAAGAGGACGAACTGTGAAGTACCAAACCTCTAGAAAATCTGCAAAAGATTTCAAAGCAATGAAGAATCAAAGCCAGACAGATGCTTGAGCACGACTTCCAAAGAGATCGAAGCTCTGAAAAACACGATCTCACAAAAAGATCGAACTCAAGCAGGGGCACTGTTCATACCCTGGGTCAAGATGTCCGACCTGGGATGTTTAGCAACAAGCCAACCGACCTCTTCAGGTCAGGCTATCCGACCTCTTCTTAAAGAGCTCGGCCAATATCCGACCTCTTCTTAAAGAGCTCGGCCAATATCCGACCTCTTCTAAAAGAGCTTGGCCAAAACGCCACAGAGGCCCAAGAAGGCCCAAACGAAGGAACACAGCCCAATCCAAAGGCAGCCGAAAGATAAAGGCGGTTCCGTTGAAGATAAGCTGACTTCACCCAAAGATAAGATAAGATAAGATAAGATAACTAACTTATCTTATCTAAGAAGGTCACTTCTCACCATTATAAATACACTGGAGCACCCAGGTATAACTCATACTCTGATTCTACATAAAACCTGTTTAATACCCATGCTAACTTAAGCATCGGAGTCTCTTGCAGGTACCCCCCACCCTCCGGTGACGAAGGATCAGCAGTGCAACCAGTCCAACAAGTCGGACGCGGCGGCTCCGACCACCATCAACAAGTCGGACACAACAGCTCCGACCAGCACAGAAGATCTCATCCGAGATCGACCTACAGTTTCAGGTTACCCTCGGAACAGGTACCATTCTGGGCGTTTAACGCCAGGAATGGTGCCATTTTGGGCGTTAAACGCCAGAATGGGCACCATTCTGGGCGTTTAATGCCAGGTGTGCAGCATCCTGGGCGTTTAGAAAAACGCCCAGTGATAAAGGATTTCTGGCGTTTAACGCCAGCCAAGGCACCTGGCTGGGCGTTAAACGCCCAAAAGGGGCAACAAATGGGCGTTAAACGCCAGAATGGGTGCCATTCTGGGCGGTTAACGCCAGCAAGGTGGGGGGACCACAATTTTGTTTTCAAATCAAATTTTTTCAAACTTTCCTTTTCTCACCCATACTTTTCTACAAAATCACACTTCAATCATTCATCATTCACTTTCAAATCTTCAAAAATCAAAACAATTCTTCAAATTTATTTCAAATCAATTACAAACATTGTTCAAAAATTTCACCCTTTTTTTTTCAATTTCTTTCCATATCTTCTCAAATCTCCTTTCAAATTTCTCTCTTTTTTTTTCGAAAACTCCCCTCCCCACCTTATAAATACACGTTTGGCTCCCTCTTTCCACCACACCATTCGAATTTCCTCTTCCTCCCTCTCTCTTCCTTCCTTTCTTTTGCTTGAGGACAAGCAAACCTCTAAGTTTGGTGTGCTTTCCCGTGATCACTAAGCCAAGATTCATCAATATCATGGCTCCTAAGGGAAAACAAACCAATTTAAGAGGCAAGAAAGAGAATAATCCAAAGAATCTTTGGAATCAAGAGAAGTTCTTAACCAAAGAACATGAAGACCATTATCACAAAATAATGGGTCTGAGGTCAGTGATCCCGGAAGTAAAATTCGATCTAAAAGAAGATGAATATCCGGGGATCCAAGAGCAAATTCGAAACAGAGGATGGGAAGTTCTAACCAATCCTGAGACAAAGGTTGGAAGGAACATGGTTCAGGAATTCTACTCAAATCTGTGGCTGACAGATAAGCAGAGAATGACTGGAACCGCTTACCATACCTACAGAACCATGGTCAGAGGGAAAGTTATGTACTTCCATCTGGACAAAATAAGAGAAATCTTCAAGTTGCCTCAACTTCAAGATGATCCTGACTCCTTTAATAGGAGGATGGTGAGAGTAGATAAAGGGTTGGATCAAGTTCTAGAGGACATATGCCTCCCTGGAACTAAGTGGATAACCAATTCTAAGGGTGTCCCAAACCAACTCAAGAGGGGAGACCTCAAACCAATTGCAAGAGGTTGGCTAGACTTTATTGGGCGTTCCATATTGCCCACTAGCAACCGTTCTGAGGTTACCATCAAGAGAGCAGTGATGATTCATTGCATTATGCTTGGAAAAGAAGTGGAGGTTCATCATGTGATTGCCTGTGAGATCTACACAATTGCAAATAAAAATTCCACTGAAGCCAAACTGGCTTACCCAAGCTTGATCTCCTTGCTCTGGGGAGTAGATGGGTGAAGATGGGAGTAGATGAATTCATACCCATTGAACATCCAATCACCAAGAAGTCAATGGAAGGACAAGTGCAAGAAAACTCTATCAAAAGGAGGGCGCAGGAGTTCCTCCCTGAATTTCCTGAAATTGGCTACTGGGCCAGCCTAGAAGCATCTATCACCAAGTTGCAAGAAACTATGGAGCAACTTAAGGAAGAACAGCAGAATCAGAACTGCATGATCTGCAAATTGCTGAAGGAGCAAGAGAAGCAGGGGCGTGAACTCCAAGAGATGAAACGCCAAAAGCTCTCCTCTCAAGCTGAGGGAGCATCCACTTCTCAAAATCAAGGTTGTTGAGTCCTAACTCTGTGAAAATCTCTATCATTAGGAGCCTATTTTTGCGTTTTTTTTATTTTATTTTCTAGTCTAATCTTATATTTATTTTTGAGTCTTTGTCTTAATTCATAATTAATAAAATTTAAAGTTTATGCCTTAAAGCTATGAATGTCCTATGAATCCATCACCTCTCTTAAATGAAAAATGCTTTAATCACAAAAGAACAAGAAGTACAGGATTTCGAAATTAATCCTTGAAACTAGTTGAATTAGCTTGATGTGGTGACAATACTTTTTGTTTTCTGAATGAATGCTTGAACAGTGCATATGTCTTTTGAATTTGTTGTTTTGAGAATGTTAAAATTGTTGGCTCTTGAAAGAATGAGGAGAAAGAGACATGTTATTGAGGATCTGAAAAATCATAAAAATGATTCTTGGAGCAAGAAAAAGCAGTGAAAAAAAAAAAGAAAAGAGAAGAAAAAGAAAAAAAAAGAAAGAAATAAAGTTGTGAACCAAGGCAAAAAGAGTGTGCTTAAGAACCTTGGACACCTCTAATTGGGGACTCTAGCAAAGCTGAGTCACAATCTAAAAAGGTTCACCCAATTATGTGTCTGTGGCATGTATGTATCCGGTGGTAATACTGGAAGACAGAGTGCTTTGGGCCACAGCCAAGACTCATACACTAGCTATGTTCAAGAATCATCATACTTAACTAGGAGAATCAATAACACTATCTGAGTTCTAAGTTATTATAGATGCCAATCATTCTGAACTTCAAAGGATAGAGTGAGATGCCAAAACTGTTCGGAGGCAAAAAGCTACTAGTCCCGCTCATCTAATTGGAACTATGTTTCTTTGATATTTTGGAGTCTATAGTATATTCTCTTCTTTTTATCCTATTTTGATTTTCAGTTGCTTGGGGACAAGCAACAATTTAAGTTTGGTGTTGTGATGAGCGGATAATTTGTACGCTTTTTGGCATTGTTTTTAGTATGTTTTTAGTATAATTAGTTAAGTTTTTAGTATATTTTTATTAGTTTTTAGCTAAAATTCACTTTTCTGGACTTTACTATGAGTTTGTGTGTTTTTCTGTGATTTCAGGTATTTTCTGACTGAAATTGAAGGTTCTGAGCAAAAATCTGATTCAGAGACTGAAAATGACTGCAGATGCTGTTGGATTCTGACCTCCCTGCACTCAAAGTGGATTTTCTGGAGCTACAGAAGCCCAATTGGCACGCTCTCAACGGCATTGGAAAGTAGACATCCTGGGCTTTCCAGAAATATATGATAGTCTATACTTTGCCCAAGATTTGACGGCCCAAATCGGCGTAGCAATTCGGCCTCAGAAATTCCAGCGTTAAACGCCGGAACTGGCATAAAACTTGGAGTTAAACGCCCAAACTGGCATGAAAGCTGGCGTTTAACTCCAGAAAAGGTCTCTACACGAAAATGCTTCAATGCTCAGCCCAAGCACACACCAAGTGGGCCCGGAAGTGGATTTTTATGTCATTTACTCATTTCTGTAAACCTTAGGTTACTAGTTTACTATTAATAGGATCTTTTGACATTGTATCCGTACCTCATGACATTTTTACACGTTTCTTTGTGTACATTCCACGGCATGAGTCTCTAAACCCCATGGTTGGGGGTGAGGAGCTCTGCTGTGTCTTGATGGATTAATGCAATTACTACTGTTTCTTATTCAATCATGCTTGCTTCCATTCTAAGATATCACTTGCTCTTAACCCGGATGAATGTGATGATCCGTGACACTCATCATCATTCTCAACTATGAACATGTGCCTGACAACCACCTCTGTTCTACTTTAGATTGAGTAGATATCTCTTGGATTCCTTAACCAGAATCTTCGTGGTATAAGCTAGAACTGATGGCGGCATTCAAGAGAATCCGGAAGGTCTAAACCTTGTCTGTGGTATTCTGAGTAGGATTCAATGACTGAATGACTGTGACGTGCTTCAAACTCCTAGCAGGCAGGGCGTTAGTGACAGACGCAAAAGAATCAATGGATTCTATTCCGGCCTGACCGAGAACCGACAGATGATTAGCCATGCTGTGACAGAGCATAGGAACGTTTTCACTGAGAGGATGGGAGGTAGCCACTGACAACGGTGAAACCCTACATACAGCTTGCCATGGAAGGAGCCTTGCGTGTTTGATGAAGAAGACAGTAGGAAAGCAGAGATTCAGAAGATGGAACATCTCCAAAACCTCAACCTATTCTCCATTACTGCTGAACAAGTATTAATTCCATGTTCTTTTGCTTTTTACAATCAATCCTGATTATTTCTGATATCCTGACTAAGATTTACAAGATAACCATAGCTTGCTTCAAGCCGACAATCTCCGTGGGATCGACCCTTGCTCACGCAAGGTATTACTTGGACGACCCAGTGCATTTGCTGGTTAGTTGTGCGGGGTTGCAAAAGTGTGATTGCAATTTCGTGCACCAAACACCCAATTTCTTAACCAAGAGTGTGAAAACTAAACATGCAAGAAATTAAACATCAAAGCAATAAAAGTCAAAGTAATTAAATGCAAGGAAAGGAAACTTCAAATGCAAGAAAACCTCTTGGTAAGTAATTGAGAGCTAAGGTTACCTATCCTAGACATTGACCACAAACATATGATGATTATGAAGAGTTAATCCTACTTAGTCAACCTTACATCGAAGATAAGTCAAATAGGCATAGTTGATTTCAATCTATAAGTCCTATGTCAACACTAAGGGTCACATAGAGTCAATGGAAACCAAATTAACTAACTACTCTAATGTATCAAACAAGAATGGATATCAATGACTCAAGGATCACCAAAGTCAACAATTTCAAGCCAAGAGTGGAGAAAAACTAAGTAAAAACTAAGCCAAGCATTTTATCAAACACTTGGTGTCCATGAAAATAAAATAACATTAAATTGTATTAAAAATAAAAGCTAACTACCAAAAGCAAGAAAATGACAATAACAATTAAAGAAAGCATTAAATGAGCATAAAACATAAATTGCATTAATTGAAAATTAAAATAACAAGAGTGTGCATAACCATAAAAATGACAAAATAAAGGAAATAACAAGAGAAATAAAGAAGAACAAAGATGCAATAACAATAAATGACTAGGAAAAGTAAATGAAAACAATAATTAAAAGTAGAAATTACAAGAAAGTAAACTAAAGAACCCTAATTCTAGAGAAAGGGGAGAGCTTCTCTCTCTAGAAACTAAGAGAAAACATCATAAAATCTAACCCTAATTGCCCCCTTCATTCCTCTTCACTTTGTCCTTAAATAGCTTCAGAAAATATGTTGGACTGGATTTTGGAGGCCCAAAAATCGCCCCCAGTGATTTGCAGTTAATGACTCACGTGCATGCAGTCGTGTGTATACACAATTGCGCGAAATTCCTATCGTGCGTACGCATGACAATTGGTGCATACGCATCCTTGCACGAAGTCACCGTTGTGCGTACGCATGCATCACTGTGCGTACGCACCTTTGCAGCAGCTTCCAAACTCCATTTTCTTCATGATTTCTCCCCTTTTGGATGCTCTTTCTTCACTTCTTCAACCCAAACTTGCCTTGAAAACCTTAAATCACTTAACAAATACATCAAGGCACCAAATGGGATTAAAGTGAATAAAAATTGACTAAATTAAGCACAAAAGAGCATGTTTTCACTTTCAAGCACATTTTAGGAAGAAATCTCAAAAGTATGCTATTTAGATGAATAAATGCGGGTTTATGTGATGCAATCCACTCAAATCAAACCAAAATATATCGTCAAATATGGATTCATCAGGGAGCTCTGTTTATTTCTATAGATTAGAACAATTATTCTTTTATTTTAATTAATGTATTGATTCAATTCTAAGGATTGTTTTCGTTCTTAATCTTATGAATTGGGTGGAACGAGAGTATGACCCTTTTCTACATGAGTTCTTGTGGTTCTCAAGAAAGTTATCTCGCTTGAACTACAGGTTGAAAACAAATTCCTCCTAAATTGCTAATTACATGAACTAATTGGGATATGTGACATATAATCCTGTTAGCTTTGGGTAATTAGGGCTTTTGTGGCCATAAACTAGTTTTGAACTTAACCCTCTAATCGAAATTAAGTGACCACGAGAGTGCCAGTTAATGAAGGTTAGAAGAGGGTAAATCACTAAGAGATTAGGGTTTAGACATTTACAGATTGTCATAGAATGAATCATGCATTGTTAAAATAGTTGGTAAGAACTTTTAATCCAGAAAGATAAAAATCTTCGAAGGCTTAACTGTTTCTCATACTGTTTTTACACCAAACCATTATTTGCTTTCTTTATTTCACTGTTTATTATTTATGCGAATTGGAACTCACCAAAACCCTTTTCGATTCGCTTAACTAAGTCCAACTGGATAGCCATTGTTGCTCAGTCTGACAATCCTCGTGAGATTGACTCTCACTCACATGAGGTATTACTTGGATGACCCGATGCACTTGCCGGTTAAGCTGTGGGAATCTCGAATTCACACACCTAGTTTTTGGCGCTGTTGCCGCGAATTATTTGTGATTGACAACTACCAATTGTCTTGTTCCTTAGATTAAGTATTTTTATTAGTTTTTGTTTATTTACTTTTCCTTTTTATTTTCAATTTTTAATTCAATTTAGCTTCCTTTATTTTCGAATTTTTGCCTTATTTATTTTCTCTTAATTTCTAATTTTAAGTTTGGTGTCCCCTTAGTGTTTTCCTTTCTTTTTTATTTCGAAAATTTTTAGTGTCTTTTCCTCTTTAGTTTTCAAATTTCGTTTTACCATTGCATTTTTATTTTCAAATTTTTTAGGTTAATTGCTTACTTTGTTTTATTTTATTTCTTTTTACATAGGATATCTCACTTTTCTTTGTTTCTTGTTTGTTTCTGAACAGGAACAGGGATAAAGAATCCCTTCTTGAGCTTGATCCTGAACCTAAGAGAATCTTGAGGCAGCATTTGCAACAAACCAAAGCTTACAAAGCCGAAGAAAGTCTCAAGGAAACTTTTGAGAGGGAAGTTATGGATGCTAATGGTGGAAACCCGAATGCTAATGAGCATGCAAGGAAGACTTTGAGCTCTTACACTGCCCCCACTCGTGACTTTTATGGGCGCGATATTTCAATACCTGCTATTGGTGCTAATAATTTTGGGCTGAAGCCGCAGTTGATCACTCTAGTGCAACAGAACTGCCAGTTTCACGGACTCCTGCAGGAAGACCCAAACTTATTTATCTATAACTTCCTATAGATCTGTGACACTGTGAAGACGAATGGAGTGAATCTTGAGGTCTACAAGCTCATGCTCTTCCCATTTGTTGTTAGAGACAGAGCAAAGCAGTTTCCTGACTCTCAATCTATGGAGAGCCTGAACACGTGGGACAAGGTGGTCACTGGATTTCTAACCAAATTTTTTCTACCTCAGAAGCTGACTAAGCTTAGGGAGGATGTCTAGACCTTCAATTCAGGTAAAAAGATGGAGAGTCCATTTAGGAAGCCTGGAAGAAATTCAAGCTGATGATTAGGAAGTGTCCCCCCTACATGTTTCCAGAGTGGACTAGGCTGTAAATCTTTTATGATGGCTGATAAACCACTATTTTATTATTTATCTTGTGCTCAATTGAGTGGATTTGATCAATCTTTCATACACTTATTCATACTAATTGCATGAGTTTACGTTTTCCTTCCGGATTTTGTGCTATGATTGAAAACATGCTTCTTTGGCCTTATATTTGCTAATATTAATCCTCTCTTATTACCATTAGATGCCGTGATATGTGTGTTAAGTGATTTCAGGGATTACAGGGCATGAATGGCTCAGAGGATGGAAAGGAAGCATGCAAAAGTGGAAGGAATACAAGAAGTTGAAGAAACTGCTAAGCTGTCCAGCCTGACCTCTTCGTACTCAAACAGTCATAACTTGAGCTACAGAGGTCCAAATGAGATGGTTTTAGTTACGTTGGAAAGCTAACATCTGGGGCTTCGCAATGATATATAATTTGTCATAGCTGCCCCGAAGTTAGATGACGCGAATGCGTGGATGACGCGCCCGCGTCGCATCTGCAAAATCTCAATCCACGCAAACGCGTGGGTGTCGCCTCCACGTCACTTTGCCGTGACCTGTACGAACCAAATTTCACAATCAGCGATTTCTGGGCTGTTTCTGACCTAGTTCTTGGCCCAGAAAACATAGATTAGAGGCTATAAAGTGGGGAAATCCATTAATTCATCATCATACATTCATAATACACACTTTTCACAATTTAGATGTAGTTTTTGGAGAGAGAGGTTCTCTCCTCTCTCTTAGGTTTTAGGATTAGGATTTCTTTTAGTCATTAGGATTGTTTCTTCGTATCAGGTTCAATAATTTATGTTTCTCTTCTATTTTTGTTTACTCTGGAGCTTTTATTTGTATTTGATTTATGTTGCCCAATTGGCTTATGAACTTTTCCATGTTAGAATTGATATCTTCATTCAATTTGAGGTATTCCAGATATTTATAATTTTAATTTAGCTTTCTATATTCTTGGTTTTGGTTGACTAATTGGTAACTCTTGAGTTATCAAACTCATCATGATTGATAATTATTATTCTTGATGATTAATTTAGATTCCTATAACTCTAGTCTTTCAACCCAGTTTTCGGCCCAGAAACACAGATTAAAGTCAGGGAACATGCAGAGACTCAAGACATTACTTTAGATCTCCAGTTATACACTTTTCATAATTTGAGATGTAGTTTTTAGAGAGAGAGGTTCTCTCCTCTCTCTTAGGATTAGGATTAGGATTTTTATTAGGATTAGGAATATTTCTTCTTCATCTCAGGTTTAATGTTCTTTTTATTTATTTTCTCTTTTATTTGTTTAATGACCATTCATGTTATGATTTTCGTAATTAATATAATTTGAGGTATTTCAGACTCATGATTGCTTTTCCCTATTTATAATTTAGATTATTTACTATTGGCTTTGGTTGATTAATTGGTGACTCTTGAGTTGTCAAACTCATCGTGATTGATAATTATTGTTCTTGCTAATTAATTTAGATTCCTATAACTCTAGTCTTTCCTTAAGAAGTTGACTAGGACTTTAGGTATTGGTGGACGAAATTGTGATCATCAAAGTTGGTCTCTTTGTACTTGTATGAAATTTATTATTATGGCACTTTGCTATGCGTGGTCACAACTCCGTTCAACTAACCAGCAAGTGTACTGGGTCATCCAAGTAATACCTTACGTGAGTAAGGGTCGATCCCACAGAGATTGTTGGTATGAAGCAAGCTATGGTCATCTTGTAAATCTCAGTCAGGCGGATAATAATTGATTATGGATTTTCGAAAATTAATAGTAAATAATAAACATAAAATAAAGATAAAGTTACTCATGTATTTCCATGGTGCGAATTTCAGATAGGTGTGTGGAGATGCTGTGCTCCTCCTGAATCTCTGCTTTCCTACTGCTTTCATCCAATCCTTCTTACTCCTTTCCATGGCAAGCTGTATGTAGGGCATCACCGTTGTCAATGGCTGCATCCCATCCTCTCAGTGAAAATGGTCCAAATGCTCTGTCACAGCACGGCTAATCATCTGTCGGTTCTCAATCAGGTTGGAATAGAATCCCTTTATTCTTTTGCGTCTATCACTAACGCCCAGCCTTCAGGAGTTTGAAGCTCGTCACAGTCATTCAATCCCAGAATCCTACTCGGAATACCACAGACAAGGTTAGACTTTCCAGATTCCCATGAATGCCGCCATCAATTCTAGCTTATACCACGAAGATTCTGTTTAAGGAATCCAAGAGATATGCGCCCGGCCTAAGGTAGAACGGAAGTGGTTGTCAGTCACACGCGTTCATAGGTGAGAATGATGATGAGTGTCATGGATCATCACATTCATCAAGTTGAAGTGCAACGAATATCTTAGAATAGGAATAAAGAGAATTGAATAGAAAATAATAGTAATTGCATTGAAACTTGAGGTACAGCAGAGCTCCACACCGTTAATCAATGGTGTGTAGAAACTCCACCGTTGAAAATACATAAGTGAAAGGTTCAGGTATGGCCGAATGGCCAGCCCCCATGAAGGTCTAAGGACTAGGCGTCCAGAGATGTCTAATACACTAGTAAAAAGTCCTATTTATAATAAACTAGCTACTAGGGTTTACAGGAATAAGTAATTGATGCATAAATCCACTTCTGGGGCCCACTTGGTGTATGTTTGGGCTGAGCTTGATCTATCTATGAGCTGAGGCTTCTTTGGGAGTTGAACGCCAAGTCGTAACGTGTTTTGGGCGTTCAACTCTGGGTTGTGACGTGTTTCTAGCGTTTTACTCCAGATAGCAACATGGAATTGGCGTTGAGCGCCAATTTACATCGTTAATTCCCAAATAAAGTATGGACTATTATATATTGCTGGAAAGCTCTGGATGTCTAATTTCCAACGCCGTTGAGAGCGCGTCATTTGAAGTTCTATAGCTCCAGAAAATCCATTTCGAGTGCAGGGAGGTCAGATTCCAACAGAATCAGCAGTCCTTTGTCAGCCTCCTATCATAGTTTTGCTCAAGTTCCTCAATTTCAGCCAGAAATTACCTGAAATCACAGAAAAATACACAAACTCATAGTGAAGTCCAGAAATGTGAATTTAACAAAAAAACTAATGAAAACATCCCTAAAAGTAGCTTGAACTTACTAAAAACTACCTAAAAACAATGCTAAAAAGCGTATAAATTATCCGCTCATCACAACACCAAACTTAAATTGTTGCTTGTCCCAAAGCAACTGGAAATCAAACAGGATAAAAAGAAGAGAATATACTATAAATTCCAAAATATCAATGAATATTAATTCTAATTAGATGAGCGGGACTTGTAGCTTTTTGCTTCTGAACAGTTTTGGCATCTCACTTTTTCCTTTGAAGTTCAGAATGATTGGCTTCTCTAGGAACTTATAATTTCGGATAGTGTTATTCACTTTCCTAGTTAAGTATGTTGATTCTTGAACACAGCTACTTATGAGTCTTGGCCGTGGCCCTAAGCATTTTGTTTTCTAGTATTACCACCGGATACATAAATGCCACAGACACATGACTGGGTGAACCTTTTCAGATTGTGATTCAGCTTTGCTAGAGTCCCCAGTTAGAGGTGTCCAGAGCTCTTAAGCACACTCTTTTTGCTTTGGATCACGACTTTAACCACTTAGTCTCAAGCTTTTCACTTGAACCTTCATGACACAAGCACATGGTTAGGGACATCTTGATTTAGCCGCTTAGGCCTGGATTTTATTTCCTTAGGCCCTCCTATCCATTGATGCTCAAAGCCTTGGATCCTTTTTACCCTTGCCTTTTGGTTTTAAGGGCTATTGGCTTTTTCTGCTTGCTTTTTCTTTTTCTTTCTAATTTTTTTGCCACTTTTTTTTTCACAAGCTTTTTCTTGCTTCAAGAACCAATTTCATGATTTTTCAGATTGTCAATAACATTTCTCTTTGTTCATCATTCTTTCAAGAGCCAACAATTTTAACATTCATAAACAACAAGATCAAAAATATGCACTGTTCAAGCATTCATTCAAAAAACAAAAAGTATTGTCACCACATCAATATATTTAAACTAAATTCAAGGATAAATTCAAAATTCATGTACTTCTTGTTCTTTTGAATTAAAACATTTTTCATTTAAGAGAGGTGAAGGATTACTGGAATTTTTCATAACTTTAAGACATAGTTACTCAATACTAATGATCATGAAGTAGAGACATAAAACATAATTAAACATAAAGCATAAAAACCGAAAAGCAAAAAAAAAAATAAGAACAAGGAATGAATCAACCTTAGTGGCGTCTTCTTCTTGAAGGACCAACAATGTCCTTAAGCTCTTCTATGTCCCTTCCTTGCCTTTGTTGCATGATCCCTAGTGATTTTGGTGCTCCTATCCTTAGTTGCTCCCAATAATTGTTGGAGGAAAATGTATCCCCTGAGGTATCTCAGGGATCTCTTGATTTGCAGTCAAATGCTCTTATACTGAGCTATGGACCCTTGAGATAAATCTCTCCATCTCCCAAGATTCGGAGGTGGAGGTTTTTCTGGCCTTAGGTGCCATCAATGGTTATGGAAAAGCAAAAAAGCTATGCTTTTACCACACCAAACTTAGAATGTTGCTCGCCCTCGAGCAAAAGAAGAAAGAATAGAAGAAGGAGAAGAAGATATGGAGGAGAGGGAGAGATGGTTGTGATTTGGCTATGTAGGGTGGGTTTGGGTGGTAATGATGGATGGATGTGAGTGGTGAAGAGGTGATGGAGAAGAGAGATTGAGGTGATTGGTGAAGGGTTTTTGGGAAAGTGTGTTATAGAATTATTAGGAGGTAAGGTGGGAATATGTTATTGATGACAAGTCATCTTAGCCTAGTTTCACTAGTCTTTTTCTTTTGTTTTCACTTGAATTATGCACTTTCTTGAGGTCTAAGCAAGCCAATTTGGGTAGATTTTTATGCTTCCTTTGATTTAATCAACCATAGATGAATTAATGCAATTTCATGAGGTTTTATGCTATAATTGTTGCATATTATGATAGATTGAATATCTCATGATCTTGAGCATAGCTTTGATGTGTTTGGTTGATTAATGATAGGTGAAGAAAGCTTGGAGAAAGGTTGAAGCAAGAAGGAATGGCTAGGAGCAAAGAGAGGGCAATGGAATAAGTGAAAATGAACCAGGAAGCAAAAAGCTGGACCAAAAGTTAGCCTCAAACTTTTGCACAAACTTTTGGGTGAAAAGTTAGCCCCAACGTTAGCCTCTAACTTTTGGGGTAACGTTGGCACATGAGAATTTCTCCCTGGGGCACCAAAAGTTTGCGCCAACGTTAGCCTCCAACTTTTGGGCTAACGTTGGCGCATGAAAAGAACACCCTGGCACCAAAAGTTTGCGCCAACGTTAGCCTCCAACTTTTGGGCTAACGTTGGCACATGAAGAATACACCCTTGGAGCAAAAGTTTGCGCCAACGTTAGCCTCTAACTTTTGGGCTAACGTTGGCGCATGAAAATCAAAGAGGGAGGAGCAAAAGTTTGCGCCAACGTTAGCCTCCAACTTTTGGGCTAACGTTGGCGCCATAAGTATACAAGAGGAGGCCAACGTTGGAGAAAAAGTTAGACCCCTAACTTTTGCCCCAACGTGGATTGCAGCAAAGCATGTCTACTGATATGAAAAGTTAGAGTAAAAGTTAGCCTCAAACTTTTACTCAAACTTTTACTCAAACTTTTGCAAAACTCCAACCCGGTTCAATTGGTTCACTTTGATTCCTCTCCAAACTCCAAGAGCAATCAACCAAGGCCTCTCTCAACCCAATTCCACCAAGAGCAAAGGCCCAATTCAAAGCTTGAAGATTATTTGAAGAAAGTGTATAAATAGGATAGAATTCAAGTTATTCGGGGAGCTTCCTTTTTAGTTTTCATAGAGCTTTCTTTTCGGTTGGCATTGGGAGCTCACTTTTACATTCTAGCATTGTTGTTTTAATTCAATAGAATTGGGGAGGAGAATTGATCTCTCTTCTTCCTTGTTCTTGCTAAGCACTCTTTACTTTCCTTGCTTCGGATCTTAGGGAGAGAATTGAAGAAATTCTGTTTCAATCTCACCTTGGGATCTTGTTTAATTTTCTGCTTAATTGAATTTCAGTTTCGGTTACTTGCTTCTTCATCTAATCTCTTTGCAATTTACAATTTCCTTGCAATTGTTCTTGTTGGATCTAGGAAGGCATTGAGATCTAGACTTGGTTTTCTAGTCTCTTGGGTCCTGAGATCCGGATTTCCCATTTACCACTCCCTGTTTAATGTTTCCATGCTCATTTACTTTTCTGTTTAAGATCCGGTTTGATCCAAGCCATTCTCTAATTCTCTGCTTGTTGCAATTTTACTTTTCCTTGTTTAATTTTTGCAAATCCAACTCCTAATTCCTTTTACAATTCACGGCATTTACATTTCTTGCATTTTAAGATTTTGCAATTTACATTTCTTGCGTTCTAAGTTTCCGCCATTTAATTTATTGTTCTTTAAGATTCAGCACTTTAACTCCTGTTCTCTTTAATTTCATGCCAATTACCCATTCCCTTTACTTTCTATGCAATTTAAATTTTGCAAATCACAAATCACTCAACCAAATCTTGATTCGCTTGACTAAATCAACCACTAAACTAAAATTGCTCAATCCTTCAATCCCTGTGGGATCGACCTCACTCCCGTGAGTTATTATTACTTGATGCGACCCGGTGCACTTGCCGGTGAGTTTTGTGTCGGATCGTTTTCCGCACATCAAGTTTTTGGCGCCGTTGCCGGGGATTGATTAGATTGACAATGATTAAGTGAAGTGGTGGTCTAGATCAAGCACCTTTACTTTACTGTCTTTTAATTTTCAATTAACCCACTAACTGTTTGATTTTTTGCTTAAACTAACTAAAAACTTCAATCCAGCATTAGATTGAAGTGTCACTAGCTGAGTGTGTTTCTTATGCTCTGCTTGTATGTCAGGTACAAGAAGAACCACACCCATTTTTCAGGAACAAGACGAAAGAACTCTTAGGAGGTTAAGAAGAGCTGAAAGAGGGAAAAATATTGTTGGAGAAGAGGAATCCGAGGAAGAATTCCAAGATATGGAGGAACATTCAACGAATCCACTAGGTGGAGCAGACAACAACAATGACAACCCACCCCAGAGGAGAGTTTTGGCCTCCTATACCTTTGCAAATCCTAGATATTGTGGAAACAGCATTTTGGCTCCAAATGTCAATGCAAACAATTTTGAACTTAAGCCACAACTCATCACTTTGGTTCAGAACAATTGCTCTTTTGGTGGAGGATCACTTGAAGACCCGCACCAACACTTATCCACCTTCTTGAGGATATGTAACACTGTCAAAACTAATGGTGTGCCTCTTGACAGTTACAAACTGATGCTATTCCCATTCTCTCTCAGGGACAAGGCCACTCAATGGTTGGAATCGTTTCCAAGGGACAGCATCAACAACTGGGATGATTTGGTAACCAAGTTCCTTGCCAAGTTTTATCCACCTCAGAGGATTATAAGGCTGAAGGCTGAGGTACAAACATTTACACAAATGGAGGCTGAACCCATTTATGAGGCATGGGAGAGGTACAAGGCTCTAGTCAGAAAATGCCCCCTGCCATGTTTAATGAATGGGAGAAGCTGCAAAACTTCTATGAAGGCTTAACATTGAAATCCCAGGAAGCTTTGGATCACTCAGCTGGAGGTTCCTTGCAACTCATGAAAACTGCAGAGGAGGCTCAAGAACTCATTGATATGGTGGCTAACAACCAATATTTCTTTGCTCATCAAAGAAGCCGCCAACCATCACAAAGAAGAGGAGTAATAGAGCTAGAAGGAGTGGATTCAATCCTGGCTCAAAACAAATTAATGCAGCAGCAAATTCAACAACAATTTGAGCAAATGACCAAGAGGATTGATGGCCTCCAAGTTGCGGCAGTTAACACTAGCCAACCATCAACCACATGGGGGCAAAATGAAGAAATTCAAGAAGAGCAACAGCAAGAACAAGTCCAGTACATGCATTCTAGTCCAAATGAAGTTTATGGTGATACTTACAACCCCTCATGGAAGAATCACCCCAACCTCAGATGGGGAGACACTCACAACCAAAACCAACAACCATGGCAGAGGAACTCAAACCAAAACAACCCAAGAAACAACCAAAATTACAACCAGCATCAAACCAACCAAAACACTTACAGAAAACCTCAAAACAACTACCCCAATCTCAACCAATACCAATCCAACAACCAACCTACCAACCAAAATGCCCACCATCCACCACCCACAGCTCACAACCCACCACAAGCACCACCTGAATCCCAAAGACTCACAAACCTGGAGACCTTGATAGACAAAATGATGAAATACCAGGAAATGACAACTAAAAACCATGAGGCTTCCATGAAGAGCCTAGAGAGGCAGATCGGGCAAATCTCCAAGCAAATTTCTGTTGAGAGACCTTCAAGCTCACTGCCCAGTGACACAATCCCAAATCCCAAGGAGGAATGCAAGGCAATACAATTAAGGAGTGGGAGAACATTGATGAGCAACAATGACACTACAAAGAAGCAAGCAGAGAGCATCAAAGAACCAACAGAGGACAAAAAGCAAACAAAGGCAGATGAAGCCAAGGATCAAGAGATGATGCCAAACAAAAGCACTAAGAAACTTAAAGAGAAGGGCAACCAACAAAGTCAACAGCAAGTAGGGAAAAGCATCACAACTCCACTGCCTTATCCCCAGAGGTTCAACAAGGAAGTTAAGGACCAGCATTTCCACAAGTTCCTTGAGACCTTCAAAAAGCTGGAAATCAATATTCCCTTGGCTAAAGCACCGGAGCAAATGCCTCTGTATGCCAAGTTCCTGAAGGAGCTTATCAATAAGAAAAGAAGTTGGGATGAGAAAGAACCCATACTGCTTACTGAGGAATGCAGGACCTTGATTTAAAGAGAGCTTCCTCCCAAGCTTGAGGACCCAGGGAGCTTCCTGTTGCCCTGCATCATTGGGGAAGTGACCATCACTAAAGCAATGTGCGATCTCGAAGCAAGTATTAATTTGATACCATCTTTCCTGGTGAAAAAGCTGCATATAGAGGAAGTCAAACCAGTACAAATATCTCTGGAACTGGTAGATAAGTCAATGGTATACCCCAGGGGCGTAATTGAAAATCTTTTGGTCAAGGTGGATAGTTTTATATACCCTGCTGATTTTGTGGTTCTGGATTCAAATGAGGATGATGGTGACTCTGTTATACTGGGAAGGCCATTCTTGGCCACTGTTAGAGCTATCATAGATGTAGAGGAAGGGGAATTAACCCTCAGGATGCACGATCAGAGTGTCACTCTAAAGGTATTACCAGAGGCACAATTTAGCAAGGAGAAGAAAGACTATATGAAAAGTGACAAGGGAGAATCACAGTTGAAGGAAGAAAATGACAAGGAGAGTCACAGCAACATCCCAAAGATAAGAGTTGTGCAGACTGATGAAGGAGCCCAAGAGGATAGTGGAGTATTAGCCACTGAGAAGAGAGGTCCCCAAGGGAAACCTACGGCCAGAAAAGAAAGGTCAACAAAAGGAAAGATGAAACACAGAAACAAAACAAAAAGGGCTTGGAAGAACAGGAAGATCCCAACAGAGGGGCTTTCCAAAGGTGACAAGGTGCAACTGATATATCAACAGCTGGGGGGCAAACCAACAAACTGAGGACTACTACACTATCAGTAACATACTCTCATTAGAGCATGCTGAAATTGAACACCAGGGAACAAAGAAGAGGATCACAGTCAGGAGAGACAAATTGAGGCTCTACAAGCACCAACCACCATAAAAGAAAGCCTCAATGTCAAGCTAATGACAATAAAAGAGCGCTCCATGGGAGGCAACCCATGATTTAAGATTCATGTCATTTTAAATTCAATAAGTTATGATCATTTGAGCATGAATTCTTTTCCCTTTCATGAACATGTCCATTAACTGCATGCACTGTTTTGAAACATATGCTGAGAATTCTAAGTTTGGTGTGCCTTCAAGCACATATGTTACAAACAATTCCGTTTTACACGCTCAAAGTATCTTGACAAAGCATATGGCCAAACACTAAGTTTGGTGTACACATAGGTTCATGAAAATTAGAAATTCATGCATCAATAATCATACAATTGTTATTTTTTTTTCAAAACCTTATAAATGGAAAAATTCTTTTTCGGTAATGAAGGTATCAATTGTGATGTACCCCTTGACAAGAAACAAGTTTGGTGTTCACCAAACTTTGATGCACCGATTTAGGGACACAATTAATTCTTCATGAAAAAAAAAGGGGAAAAAGAAAATGTGATGAAAACAATTCTTATAAACATTTAACTAAGTGTGACATTGAGATTTCACTAATTGGAGGAAGGGACACAATTTTCTTATTGACCAAACATTAAGTTTGGTGTCCTCCAAGGAAAGTCACGGTTCAAATGAATATAAGGATTGATGATTAGTATAATGTTAATAAAAGAAACACTCTAGCCACGGTTGGATAAGCTAATGTATGTTGTCTTGTTGTGATGACTAGGTAGTCAAAGAATCTTCAATGAAAGAGACAAGACAAAGGAAAGCATAGCATGAGGACAAAATCTCATCACATCAAAAAGAGAATCTGCCACTCCATGAGATGATCACGGCAAAGACAATTGAGGAAGCAAGCTTTGTCTTCATTTATCCTTACATGCACACCTTTGATTCACATAGTATCTAATTGCATCCTAGCCCTTCATTGTTCATTTAAATAACACACCACCTTCAAGCCATCCACATGACCGAATCCTTGCACTCCAACCTTTTAAACTTCATTCCCTTCATCACTTCTTAACATAATAAGCTCAGCCTCGAACTTTCTCTTGCTCCATACACACATCAAAATCTCCAACACTCTTCACTCCTTCTAAAAGCTCAATCGATCAAAGGATCATGGCTTCTTCTTCAAGAACCAAACGAAGAAAAGGAAAAGAGCCTGTGGTGGAGGAGAGCAACCCTGAATATGACAGATGGAGATTCAAATCTTCGTACCATCAAATGCAAATTGAATGGATGAACGAGAAAAAGATTTATCCTGAAATTCCACTCTTATTGCCGGATGATGGATGCCAAGAAATGAAGAACAAAATTCGAAAGAGGAGGTGGGAGGAACTTGCATCACCAGCCACCCGAATCAATGCCAATATCATAAGAGAGTTTTATGCAAATGTCTCAAGGCTTGACATGCGTGAGCCCCCAACGTACAAGAGCTATGTGAGGGGAGTGGAAGTAGACTTTAGCTCGGATGCAATCAAGAAAGTCTTGGGACTAAAGTCAGTCCGCTTTAGTGAACCAGGATACCAACAATGATTGAATGAAGATCAGGATTATGATGAGATTGCTAGAGATATTTGTATGGAGAACTCAGAGTGGGAAGGAGATGACAAGAACAAATATAAGTATCTGAAGAGATGTAACCTCACCCCGAAAGCAAAAGGATGGTATGAGTTGATGAAAAGATCAATTCTGGGCACAGTGAACACCTCAGAAGTCAACAGGGAGAGAGCTGTGATGTTGCATTGCATCATTGTGGGAGGAGAGATAAAAGTTCATGAAATCCTTGCAAAAGATATCCAAAGGCTTGCTGAGAAGAATTCGGCCGGGTCTTGGTTGTACTACCCAAGTACCATTTGGAGGTTGTGTGCAAAGGCTAAAGTGCCAATGGAAGATGAGAATCCAATGTGGTTAAACCAAGGCTTGCCCATAACCATTGAAAGAATGACAATGGCTCCCGAAGCACATCAAGGCCGAAGGCCACATGGAAGAAGGGAAAGAGAAGAACCAATGGAAGAAGATGAGCTACACCTAGAAGAAGAACCACAAGAGGAGGAGGAACGGTCGCATTTTTTCCCACATGGCAATATGGATATGACTCAAATGCAGGAAGCAATTGGAAGATTGTCACAACAATACACAAGAATTCAAGAAAGGCAAGAAGAGTACTGTTCCGAGGGTTACCTGAAACGTGTAGCTCGGTCGTCTGGCAAGACCCGAGGTAGGGGTTCCGTGACCCGAGCTTGGTGTGCTGAGCGGCTGGGGGTTGTACCTGCAATGACACTCCGATGCTTAAGTTAGCATGGGTATTAAACAGGTTTTATGTAGAATCAGAGTATGAGTTATACCTGGGTGCTCCAGTGTATTTATAATGGTGAGATGTGGCCTCCTGTGGATAGGATAAGTTAGTTATCTTATCTTATCTTTAAGTGAGGTCATCTTATCTTCAAGGGAACCGCCTTTATCTTTCTGGGCTTTAGCCGCCTTTAGATTGGGCTATGTTCCTTCGTTTTGGGCCTTCTTCTTTATTTGTCCGAGGTCCGACCTCAGGCGTGGGCCTTTGGGACGAGGTCGGACCTTCTGCGAACTTCCCGAGTTTGGAGAGCTCGGTCAGGGTATGAACAGTGCCCCTGTCCGAGTTCGTCCTTTTGAGAGGTCGAGCTCGGGCATAGTCGTCTTTTCAAAATTTTGAAAATGGCCGTTTCAGCATTTATTGCTTTTTACCGTTTCTCCTCGATTTTCGTTCGGGCTCTGCGAAGGCATTATTTATTTGCCCCTTTCCTCATTTTCTTTGTTTATTCTGTTCCCTTTCCCTTTTTCTGGGTTTTTCGCCACCTCTCTTTCGAGCATCTTCCTTCTTTCTCTCTGTTCTTCTTGCATCGGAGCTCGTCGTCTTCTTCCTTTCTTCCAGGTTTGTTTCTCGTCTTTACTTTCGCTGTGCACATATGCTTTTGTTTCTTTTTCTTCTATGCTGGGGTTGCCCCGAAGAGAGGCGCCGCCATTGCTTTGGTTGTTTGTATGTGGGGGGGCTCTTTTCTCTTGGTACTTTGTTTTCGGGTTACTGCATTTTTCTTCTAAAAGAACTTTTGTTTTCTTGCTTCTGCTGAATGGGTTTTTTGCTGTCTGCCTATTATGTGATTTTTGGCTTGCTGTTGTATTCTTCTTTGTAGGCAAGATTTTTATGTCTCGAAAGGTGTTTCAAGCAATGTCGACCAAGATTCCGAGTGGTCTTGGTTGGGTAGATCCTGTTCCTCTAAGGGTCCCTTCTGTTGTAGATTCTGAGTATCTAGTTAGGTTCCATAGGGAGTGTAGTATTTGTGAGAACAGGGAGTCTGAGCGAGATTATGAGCTAGTAGCCCCGGAGTCCGAGGAGAGAGTGTGCTTCCCGCCTTTAGAAAGTTCCGAGAAGCTATTCTTTTATGCTTACGATTGTTTTTTCTCTGAGCTGGGTGTACGACTTCCTTTTACCGACTTGGAGTCCGAGGTCCTTTGGTCTTGTAACCTTGCCCCTACGCAACTCCATCCAAATTCTTGGGCGTTTTTAAAGTTGTTTCAACTTTTGTGTCAGTTTTTGGGCGTCTCCCCTTCTGTTTCTCTTTTTTCCTATCTGTTCGTGTTGACGAAGCCGGGGTCGGGTGCTGGGAAGGTGTCTTGGGTCTCTTTTAGGGCTAACCAGGGAAAGAAGTTTTGTACCTTGTATGATGAGTCGTTTCATGATTTCAAGAACTACTATTTCAAGGTCCGGGCTGCTGGAGATGTCCGACCTTTCTTTCTAGATGAGAGTGGGGAGCCTTCTTTTCCTCTTTGTTGGCAGGAGGATGTAGTGTCGGTTAAGTATACTTTTGAGAGTCTAGATGAGGTGGAGCAGGCTTTTGTGGGTGTGGTGAGCAGTTTATGGGGTCGGGCACCTCACTTGGATACGAAGAAAATGTTGGGAGATCCAAGCCTTCTCCGTTCCGAGTTAGGTAGTTCCCGACCTCTTTGAGATCTTAGTATTTCGGCTTCGTTTTGGAGGTTTTTCTGTTGTGATAATCCCTTTCTTTTGTTTCTGCAGAGATGTTTTCTCAGGCTGATTCCATGAAGTTCCTTCGTCGGTCGAAGAAGTCTGCGGCTGCTCGGAATATCGAGGCTGAGGCTTCTGCCCGATCTTCTCCGCAGAAGACTACCGTGGGTGTTCAGACTCGGTCGAAGACCATTCCGACTCCTCAGTTCCGAGCTATAACTCAAGATCCTCCGACCTCCGGACCCGGTCACCTTTCCCCGTCTTCGACCTCGGGTCCTCCCCCCAAGAAACAGAAGACCTCTCAAGAGCTTGCCGGTTTCAATGATAAGGATTTTGACGCTCTTGGTTGGATTGAGCAGCACATTCTCCCCCAGACCTTTATTTCTACTGATGATGCGTCTATGGAGCATCACTTTCAGTATATGGCGCGGAGCTGTGTTCGGATGGCTAGTCTTCATGCCGCTATTGCTCGGGAGTTCAAGAGAGCTCCCCTTGGGGCGACCAGCTCCCGACTTGAGAAGGCACGGTCTGAGCTTGATAAGATTAGTCAACTGAAGGCTGCCAGGATTACTGAGCTGGAGGCCTCTTTGGAGGAAGAGAAAACTAGGGCCACCGCGGCTGTGGCGGTGGCGAAGACATCTGAGGAGATGGCGAGGGTGGCGACGGAGAACTATACTAAGCTGTATGCCGAGCTTGTGGAGACGAAGGAGAAGTTGCAGTCTGCTCGGGATGATTTTTACGAGCTGGAAGATAATGTGGCCAAGGGTATGGATGCTATGTTTGTGAATTTGAGGGATCAGGTCCGGGTTCTTGCTCCCGACCTGGATCTGAGCTTATTCAGTACGGAAAACATTGTTGTGGAGGGAAAGATTGTTCCTGCTCCTGCCGAGGATGAGGTTCCGGTGTCCGACCACAAGGCTCCGGTGTCCGACCCCGAGGTTCCGGTTGTGAACCCGACTTCACCTTTGGCTGAGGATAGATCTGGTGTGGAGGTTTCAAACCGGGATGACGTTGCCGTCGATGCAGTCCCGATATCTATGTTTCAGCCTGCTGTCGATGTGGAGTCCGGAAAGGGCCTCGATCCTCTGTAATCTTGTACTTCTTGGTGTTTTGCCCGACCTGTGGGCTCTTCTGTTTTTGGATGGTTTCTGTTGAACGCTTTGGACACCTTTTGTTTTATTTAGGTACTTGTAGTAACTTTATTATGTGGTGTTTTTTGTTCGCGCTTGACCTTTTGTTTCCGCTTTTGTGCTTTTTAGTCGTTTTCGGATAACAACTTTTTAGCTAGCGTTTTGACTTCTTGTTTTCGCTTTTGTGCTTTTTAGTTGTTTTCGATTAACAACTTTTTAGCTAGCGTTTTGACTTTATGTTTCCGCTTTCGTGCTTTTTAGTTGTTTTTCGGATAACAACTTTTTAGCTAGCGTTTTGAAACTTCTTTCGATTTCGTTCTTTTCACTTGTACTTTTTAGTTGCTTTTTGTAAAGCAACTTTTTAGTAAGCGTTTTTCGAAATCCTGGTTCTTGCCGTTTTAAGGCTTCTTTCTTGGGCCGAGCTTTTTCTCGGACATCGGGTGCTCGAGTACCTCCTTTTTGTTAGGTCCGACTTTGTCGTTGGTCGGTCCTTTTGAGTTATTTCTGTAATCTCTTTTTATTTGGCTTTTTGAGCCATTTTAGAGTTACTTTATAACTCTTTGTTGGGTCCGACTTCGTCGTTTGGTCGGCCTTTTTAAGTTATTTTTGTAACCTCTTTTTTATTTGGCTTTTCAAGCCATTTCAGAGTTACTTTATAACTTCTCACATTAATTTGAACCTCGTCGCTTTATCTTTGCCGACCTTGTATGGTCTCTTGGCAAATGATTTTTTGCGTTTTGCCGAGCATAAATTAATGCGCCTTGGTGGGGTACTTTCTAGGATTTGCTTCATCATGAGGAAGAGAAAATAGAGAAATTTGATTAGTATTAAAAAGAAAGAATATTTACAAAGTGTTTACCCTTTAGGTCGGGTATCCTACTTAACCGGGTGTCTCATTAAAAAACCCTTGTAGGGAAAAAGAGTACACCTCGGGTTAAGTTTTTCTAGCTGTAGTACCGTCTTAGATTACAGGCGTGCCAGGTCCTGGGCAGCTCATTGCCTTCTAGGTCGGATATTTTGTAGTAGCCTGTCCCTAAGACTTCTGTTACCTTGTAGGGCCCTTTCCAATTTGCGGCTAGCTTTCCTTCTCCCGACTTTTGTGTTCCGATGTCATTTCGGATTAGAATCAGGTCGTGACTGGAGAAGCTTCGCTTTATTACCTTTTGATTGTATCTGAGGGCCGTTCGCCGTTTTAAGGCTTCTTCTCGGATTCGGGCTCTTTCTCGGACCTCGGGGAGGAGGTCGAGTTCTTCCCTTTGTGCCTGTGGGTTGCCTCTTTCGTTGTAGAAGATGACTCTGGGCGACCCTTCATCTATTTCGATAGGAATCATTGCCTCCATCCCGTAAGCTAGCCGGAATGGGGATTCTCCCGTTGTAGAGTGCGGGGTTGTCCGATATGCCCATAGTACCTGGGGGAGTTCGTCGACCCACGCCCCTTTGGCCTCTTGGAGTCTTCGCTTTAACCCGGCCAAGATGACTTTATTTGCAGCCTCTGCTTGTCCATTGGCTTGTGGGTGCTCGACCGATGTGAATTGCTGTTTGATTTTTAGTTCGGCCACCAAGTTCTGAAAACTTGTGTACGTGAACTGTGTTCCATTGTCTGTTGTGATGGAGTAGGGGACTCCGAACCTCGTGACGATGTTTTTGTATAGGAATTTACGGCTTTTCTGAGCCGTAATAGTGGCTAAGGGTTCGGCTTCGATCCACTTTGTGAAGTAGTCGACCCCTACTATGAGGTATTTGACTTGCCCCGGTCCTTGTGGAAACGGGCCGAGTAAGTCGAGTCCCCATTTTGCGAAGGGCCATGGCGCAGTGATGCTGATAAGGTCTTCGGGCGGTGCCTTGTGAAAATTGGCGTGTTTTTGGCAGGGGGGGCATATTTTCACAAACTCTGTCGCGTCTCTTTGTAAGGTCGGCCAGTAGAACCCGGCCCTGACTACTTTCTTGGATAGTGCCCGAGCTCCGAGATGGTTCCCACACATGCCTTCGTGGACTTCTTCGAGGACGCCCTTTGTTTCTGAGGTCGGAACGCACCTAAGGAGGGGGTTTGAGAATCCTCTTCTGTATAATACGTCGTGAATTAGCGTATAATTCTGGGCGTCCTTTGTAAGCCTTTTAGCTTCTTTTCTTTCTATGGGGAGAGTTCCTGACTTCAGGTAGTTGAGTATGGGGGTCATCCATCCTTGCTGTTGGTTGGATATATTTAACATTTCTTCCTCTCTTAGCACGGAGGGAGATTGTAGGGTTTCTTGGAGAAGACTTCTGTTGTTGCCTCCGGGCTTGGTGCTAGCGAGCTTCAAGAGGGCGTCTGCCCGGGCATTTTGTTCCCGAGGTATGTGCTGGATTTGTATTTCCGAGAAGTGTCGTAATTGTGCCTGTGTTTGATCCAGGTATTTTTTCATAGTAGGGTCTTTGGCCTGGTAACTTCCATTTACTTGTGATGTGACGACCTGGGAGTCGCTGAAGATCGTGATTCTCTGGGCTCCGACCTCTTAGGCTAGCTTTAGTCCTGCTAGTAGGGCCTCGTATTTGGCTTGGTTGTTTGAAGCCTGGAACTCGAATTTTAAGGATAGCTCTATCCGTGTTCCTTGGTCGCTTTCGAGTATAACACCGGCTCCGCTTCCTGTTTTGTTTGAGGACCCGTCGACATACAGATTCCATGAGAGTGGGGTTCCCGGGGTCTCAGTATATTCTGCGATGAAGTCGGCTAGATATTGAGATTTTATGGCAGTCCGGGCTTCATAGTGGAGGTCGAACTCGGACAGTTCCACCGCCCATTGTAGGATTCGTCCTGCCATGTCTGTTTTTTGTAGGATGTGTCTCATGGGTTGGTTCGTCCGGACTTTGATGGTGTGGGCTTGAAAGTAGGGACGGAGCCTCCGAGCCGTGAATACTAGGGCGTAGGCGAATTTCTCTATTTTCTGATAGTTTAATTCGGCCCCTTGTAGTGCCTTGCTTACGAAGTATATGGGGTGTTGTCCTTGGTCATTTTCTCGTATTAATGCTGAAGCAACTGCCCGATGTCCGACCGAGAGGTATAATACGAGCTCTTCCCCTTTTAAAGGTCGGGTTAGGATTGGTGGCTGCCCGAGGAATTCCTTGAATTCTTGGAAGGCTTTTTCGCACTCCGGGGTCCATGAGAAGGGTTTCCCTTTCTTTAGGAGTGAGTAGAGAGGTAGTGATTTTATCGCTGATCCTGCCAAGAATCTTGATAGGGCGGCTAGCCTTCCATTTAGTTGTTGTACTTCTTTGACACACGTCGGGCTCTTCATTTTGAGTATCGCTTGGCATTTGTCCGGGTTTGCTTCGATGCCTCTTTGAGTCAGCATGAAGCCTAAGAACTTTCCGGCTTCTGCGGCGAAGGTGCACTTGGTCGGGTTAAGTCTCATGTTGTGTTTCCTGAGGGTGCCGAAGACACTTGTGAGGTCGGGAACCAAGTTTCTGTCTTCTTGTGTCTTTACTAGCATATCGTCGACGTACACTTCTAGCTGTAGCCCGATGTGCTCTGAGAATACTTTGTTCATTAGCCTCTGGTAGGTTGCCCCGGCGTTCTTCAGCCCGAAGGGCATTACTACGTAGCAGTAGTTTGCCCTTGGGGTTATGAACGAGGTCTTTTCTTGGTCGGGTCCGTACATCGGGATTTGATTGTATCCCGAGTATGCATCCATGAAGGAGAGATATCTGTAGCCTGAGGCTGCGTCGACTAAGGCGTCGATGTTTGGTAGTGGATATGGGTCTTTGGGGCAGGCTTTGTTGAGATCCGTGTAATCGACGCACATCCTCCATTTTCCGTTGGGCTTTTTTACCAGGACCACGTTTGCGAGCCATAGGGGATATTTTACTTCCCTAATGAATCCTGCATCTAGCAGTGCTTGTACCTGTTCTTCTATTGCCTGCATGCGCTCGGGTCCGAGCTTCCGGCGTCTCTGTTGGACGGGTCTGGATCCCGGGTATACTGATAGCTTATGGCACATCAGGTCGGGACTTATGCCTGGCATGTCGGAGGCCTTCCAGGCGAAGAGGTCGGAATTCTCCCTTAAGAGGGTTATGAGTTCCTCCTTTAGGCCTGCTTCGAGGTTTGCTCCAATGTTTGTTACTTTTTCAGGTGTGTTCCCGATTTGGATCCTTTCGGTTTCTCCCTCTGGTTGTGGCCGAAGGTCTTCTCGGGTTTGAACTCGCCCGAGTTCTATTGTGTTGACTTCTTTCCCTTTTAGGCTTAGACTTTCGTTGTAGCATCGTCGTGCTAATTTTTGGTCGCCTTTTAGGGTGGCGATTCCCTTTGCGGTAGGGAACTTCATACAGAGGTGTGGGGTTGAGACCACAGCTGCCAGTCTGTTTAGGGTTGGTCGCCCAATGAGGGCATTGTATGCTGAGGTAACGTCGACTATAATGTAGTCGATGCTTAACGTTTTAGATTGCTCGCCTCTTCCGAAGGTAGTGTGTAGCGAGATGTATCCTAAGGGGTGGATCGGGGTGTCCCCTAGCCCAAATAGGTCGGAGGGATAGGCCTTTAGCTCTTTTTCTTCAAGTCCGAGCTTGTCGAAGGCCGCTTTGAACAGGATATCTGCTGAGCTTCCTTGGTCAATCAAGGTTCGATGTAAGTTGGCGTTTGCTAGGATAATGGTGATCACCATAGGATCGTCGTGGCCGGGTATTATCTCTTGAGCATCTTCTTGGGTAAATGAGATGGTTGGTAGCTCGGGCAGGGGATTGTCTTCTCGGACATGATAGATCTCTTTGAGGTGTCTTTTTCGCGAGGATCTGGATGTTCCTCCGCCTGCAAAACCTCCGTTTATCATGTGTATGTGCCTTTCAGGGGTTCGCAGGGTCTGTTCGGCCCGATCCTCGTTATCTCCCCTCCTTCTCTTTTTGGTCTCTTCTCCTTTTTCCGCTATGTATCTGTCGAGTTTTCCTTCTCTGGCTAGCTTTTCTATAACATTCTTCAGGTCGTGGCAGTCATTAGTAGAATGACCGTAGAGCTTGTGGTATTCACAGTATTCGGACCGATCTCTCCCCGCTCTCTTGTGTTTTAAAGGTCGGGGCGGTGGGATTTTTTCGGTGTGGCATACTTCTCTGTAGACGTCTACCAGGGAAACTCGGAGGGGAGTGTAGCTATGGTACTTCCGTGGTTTGTCCGAGTTGGACTCTTCTTTCTTTTTCTGTTCTCGATCTCGGTCTCGGAGTGGGTAGGTTGATTCCTTCCTAGAAGAGTCTCTTAGCTGGGAGGTTTCCTCCATGTTGATATATTTTTCTGCCCGCTCTTGCACCTCGTATAAGGAGGTCGGGTATCGTTTGGATAGGGATTGGCTAAATGGTCCTTCTTTTAGGCCGTTTGCTAGTCCCATGATGGCTGCTTCAGTGGGCAAGTGTTGTATGTCCAGGCAGGCTTTGTTGAATCGCTCCATGTATTCTCGGAGAGTTTCTTGGTTACCCTGTTTGATCCCGAGTAGACTGGGGGCATGTTTTGCCTTGTCCTTTTGAATAGAGAACCTTGTTAGGAATTTCTTGGTTAGGTCCTCGAAGCTGAAGATTGATCCTGGTGGCAGGTTGTCGAACCACTTCATGGCCGACTTGGTGAGAGTGGTGGGGAAGGCTTTGCACCGAATCGCGTCGGAGGCGTCGACCAGGTACATTCTGCTTCGGAAGTTGCTGAGGTGGTGACTTGGGTCGGTGGTGCCGTCGTAGAGATCCATATCAGGTGGTTTGAAGTTTCGCGGTACCTTCTCCTTCATGATCACTTGCGTGAAGGGATCATGGTTGTTTTCGGGGGTGGCGCCGCGTTCCGTCCGGTCTTTCAACTCGGCCTCTATCTTCCGCAGCTTTTCTTCTAACACTCTGCGCTTGCGAGCTTCCCTTCTCAAATCTTGTTCAGTTTCTTTCTGCTTTTTTATGTCCTCTTCGAGTTGTTTCAGTCGGTTTTGCTGTGCCCGTACTGCTTCTAGAATTTCTGAGCTCTCTTCTTTTTCGGGATTTTGTGGATTTTTGTTTGGAAGTGATGTCTTTGGGCGATTCTGTTTGTTTCCTCCTGGAGTGCGTGGTGATAGAGGGCTGTCCGGTCGTTCTCCGGTGTCAATTTCCTCTTCTTGTTCTGATGTAGCGTGGTTATTGTTGGGAGGGTCGTCCGCCATGGTAAAGGGATGACTTCCAGGGTCCCCGGCAACGGCGCCAATGTTCCGAGAGTTACCTGAAACGTGTAGCTCGGTCGTCTGGCAAGACCCGAGGTAGGGGTTCCGTGACCCGAGCTTGGTATGCTGAGCGGCTGGGGGTTGTACCTGCAATGACACTCCGATGCTTAAGTTAGCATGGGTATTAAACAGGTTTTATGTAGAATCAGAGTATGAGTTATACCTGGGTGCTCCAGTGTATTTATAATGGTGAGATGTGGCCTCCTGTGGATAGGATAAGTTAGTTATCTTATCTTATCTTTAAGTGAGGTCATCTTATCTTCAAGGGAACCGCCTTTATCTTTCTGGGCTTTAGCCGCCTTTAGATTGGGCTATGTTCCTTCGTTTTGGGCCTTCTTCTTTATTTGTCCGAGGTCCGACCTCAGGCGTGGGCCTTTGGGACGAGGTCGAACCTTCTGCGAACTTCCCGAGTTTGGAGAGCTCGGTCAGGGTATGAACAAGTACCATTCACAATACTTGAAGCATCAACAAAAGCAAAAAGAATGGCAGCTGAAAATGATGAACCAACAAAGTGAGTTTGAGTCAAAATTCCTTGTGATGCAAGAAGAACATGCCTTCCAATCTCACGAAGCATTTGGGAAGTTGGCACAAATGCAGGCCGAAACTATGAGAGCTCTCAATGAGTTTACAACCCTCCAAGATGCAAGATATGAAGTCCAAGCCGATTACAACATTAATAGTCAAATCAAACTGAACTATATTGGAGAACATCCGCACAACATGGATCCAGCATTCCCAAATATATAATGCCGGTGGAGTACCCGGAGATCCTATATCAGATTTTGAGATGGGGTTGGAAACTTCTAGCCAACCCCGTGACTGAGGTTGGAGTATTGATGGTGTATGATTTCTCTGATTGGGTGATAGAAAAGCATGTCAGAGGCGTGAACCTGCAGCCAAAGAATTAGCGAACCATAGTCAAAGGGCACATTATGGATTTCAACACAGAGAGTGTGAGAGTGGCGCTACAGTTACCACCATTTAGAGAGGACCCTCAGTCATACCCTCGAAGGGTCAATACTGACCAGCAGTTGGATCAAGTTCTAGCTGACATTTGCCTCTCCGGAGCTCAGTGGAGGAGGGATTCTAAGGGCAAGTGAAACCAGCTGGGTAGGCATGACCTTAAGCTAGTAGCAAGGGGATGGTTGGAGTTCATCCAATGCTCCATTCTTCCTACGAGTAATTGTTCTAAGGTTATAGTCGAGCGGGTAGTGATGATTCACTGTATTATACTCAGCAATGAAGTGGAGGCGCACGAGGTAATCCCTCAAGAGTTCTACAGAATAGTTGACAAGTCCTCTACCACTGCGAGACTGGCTTTCCCTTGTCTCATCTACCACCTATGTGCAGCAGCTGGAGCTCACATTGATGGAGATACCCTGATCGAGTTGAGATGCCGATCACAAAAAAGGGTATGGAGCATGCTAGAAAGCTCGGGCAGGGATCACAGCAGGAGCCAGTTCCACCACCTCCACAGGATCTTCTAGAGATGCCTCAGGGAGTTTACTTCCCTCCCCGTGACTACTAGGATCAGTTGACCACATCTATAGGGGAGATGACATCATCAGTTGATCAGTTGAGGCTAGAGCATCACGCTGCACTCCTCCATTAGATGATGGAAGAGCAGAGGAGGTAGGGGCATCATATAGAGGAGCTTAGGCGCTCTAGAGGATTCTTCGGAGGGAGCAGCAGCCACCTTTACTAAGGTGGTTGAGTTTTATTCTCCCTTCTTTTATCTTATTTCTGTTTTTAGTATTTCATTCTATTTTCTATTCTCTTTTTTGAGTTTGCATGATCACTATTAGGATTTTCTTGCTTTCTATTTTAGTTGTTTATTATAGTATTTTATGTTTGTTTTAAAAGGATGTCTCATGCATTGTGCACTGAGCTTAAACAAAAAATTAAAAGAAAAAGAAGTAGAAAAATGCATGAGATTTTGAGTTGTATATTGTGTGTTCTAGTTATTTTAATGTGGTGGCATTATCTTTAATTCGGAATGTATGAATTAACTGTGCATATTTGATATTGGAGTTGAGAATACTGGTTCTTGAAGAATAGGAACTTAGAGAAGTATTATTGATTCTCTGAAATAAGAAAGAAATTGATCCTTGAAGCAAAACAAATAGCAAAAAGAATTGAAAAGAAAAGAAAAATCAAAAGAAAAGGGTCCAAGGCTTTGAGTATCAATGGTTAGGATGGTCAAAACTAATCTATAAGCTCAAAAGAGTGGTTTTCCCTAACCATATACTTGTGGTGTGAAAATGTCAAGTAACCCTTGATACTAATCATTTAAAGTCGTGACTAATTTTTGTTACAGAGTATGCCTACGGCTCTGAGCACCACTGTCTGGGAGAAACAGAAAGAAAAATTAGACTTCAAGGAGTTCCCCAGTTAAGTGCTTGTGGTGTTCTTGTTTCAAGTTAAGCTTGAAGACAAAACACTTAGAGTCATGGCTAGGCTCAAGGTGTAAAGCACCAAAGAAAAGAAAGAAGAGCTGTGTTCAAGAATTAATTAGAACCTAAAGAAGAGAATCTATAATATCATCGGAGTTATAGTTCCAAAGGATACTAATATTTATGAGCTTCGAAGGATAGTGAGATGCCAAAGCTATTCCGAATTAGAGCATCATAAACCCCATTCAGTAACTGGACCTGAGCCTAAACGATAAATAAAGTCTTAGATATTTTCTCTTCTTGGTCTTATATTGTTTTGGTTGCTTAAGACAAGCAATATTTTAAGTTTGGTGTTGTGATGCATGATCATCTTATACCCTTTTACTTAGCATTTTCCAGTTGTTTTTAGTTACATTTTTTTAGCTTTACTTAATTTTAGTGCAAAAATTCCCATTGGATGCTACTTTGAGTTGTTTTGGTGTTTTTATGATTTCAGGTGAAATTCGAAGCAATTTAGCAGAGTTTGGAGCTAAAAAGAAGAAAGCTTGTAGCACCCTCCCTCAGTGCTAAACGGCCAACTGGCATTTAGCGCCAACAGGGGATCTCAACCAACACGCCATTACCCCCTTTGGGGCGTTTAACGTCTAATCTGGTGTTAAACGCCAGTTGCTAGTCCAAATCACCCCTCTTTGGGCCTCTCAAGTGGATTTAGCATTTTTTAGTTAGATCTTATTTTCTTTTTATAATTTTTATTTACAGACAATATCTTTTAGTTTTAGAATTTATTATTTTATTTTATTTTCATTTCAAATTAGGTTAGTATAAAAGGGAAAAGATCAATTTTATTCAATCTTCTTTGTTCCGCACATTTTTAGAACCTTAGTTTTCTTCGTAAGTCATGAGCAACTAAACCTCTTGGTTAAGGTTAGGAGCTCTGTTTATTTCTATGGATTAGAATTATTATTCGTCTATTTTAATTAATGTATTGATTCATTTCTAAGAATTATTTTCATTCTTAATCTTATGAATTGGGTGGAACGAGAGTATGAACCTTTTCTACATGACTTCTGTGATTCTCAAGGGAGTTATCTCGCTTGAACTACAGCTTGAAAATAAATTCCTCCTAAATAGCTAATTACATGAACTAATTAGTATATGTGACATATAATCCTGTTAGCTTTGGGTAATCATGGTTTTTGTGGCAATAAACTAGTTTGAATTTAACCCTCTAATCGGAATTAAGTGACCACAAGAGTGGCGGTTAATGAAGGTTAGAGGAGGCTAAATCACTAAGAGATTAGGGTTTAGACATTTATAGTTTGCCATAAAATAAATCATGGATTGTTAAAATAGTTGGTAAGAACTTTTAATCTGGAAAGATAAACATCTCTGAAGCCTTAAAATAGTTTGCCATTATTTGCTTTCTTTATTTAACTTTTTATTGTTTATGAGAATTGCAACTCACCAAACCCCTTTTTGATTCGCCTAAGTCCAACTAGATATCCATCGTTGCTCAATCCAACAATCCTCGTGGGATCGACCCTCACTCATCTGAGGTATTACTTAGATGACCCGGTGTAATTGTTGGTTAAGCTGTGGGAATCTTGAATTCCCACACCAGTGTTTGCAAGCAAGTCATGCGTACACGACATAATGGGGCAGTGGCAATACCCTACGTGTACCACCATCCCTCACGTATGCATCACTCCCTAATTACCCTAGTCATGCGTACGCATAAGTAATGCGTATGCATGAATTCAAAAATCCACCCACCATTATGCGAATGCCCTAGTTGTATTTGCACAAAACCTTTTCCAACATTCTTTCTCCTTCTCCAATGTCTCTTCTTGCTCTTCACCCTAAACCTCTACTATTGTCACCTTTCAACCACCACCGTTCCAGTGCCACCGGCAACCAGCGTTACTCGCCGCCGTCAACCCTTCTTCCCTTATCTTTTTACATTTCTCTTTTTTCTTCTCTTTCTCTCTCTTCTCTCCCTTCCCTCTGTTTCATGCCGCATTCCTTGGGCGGCCATTATCACTATAGCCCACCTCCAGCAGCCATCTCAAGTGGCAACCACTGCTACCCAACACCATCATTCCCTTCCCTTTTCCCTCTGTTCTACTTCTGCATTCCTAGGTCCTTTAATGCATTTTTCTTTAATTTCTGTTATGTCTCTTTATTTTTGTTTGTTAATTTCATTTTGCTTGATTAGATTAGTTAGATTTTATGTTTAGTGGAATTTTGGGTGGTTAGGTAGGATGAACTTTGTTTGTAGAGGATTTAGGTTTGGAATTTTATTACTGTGTGTGTTTGGAATTGTCTTAAATTTGCTTGGATGATGATGGTTCACTATGTTCTTGTTACAAATCGAACTTTATTGCTTGATTCAATTATGTTTATTTGTCTGAATTCCTATGACTTCTATGTTGAATGGTTGTTGAAAATTTGTGACAATTAACTAAATTTACTTGATGTTTTGTCTGCTTCAGTGGATTATTTAACCATGTTGGTTACTGGCTGAATTTGCTGAAATTATGTTGCTGAATTGATTGAGTATTTCTCATTATGCGTTCTCGGTAATTGATGTCAATTCAGCTGAGGTTTTATGCTGAAATTGGTTGACATTGTGTAGAACATTGTCTTGAAAATGTGCTTAGCTCTATTGACCAATTACTAAGCTTATTTGATCCCATTTACTGCTGTTGTGCTCCTTTAGTTTTTGTTTGAAGCTTTGTTTTATGAACCGGTGATACAAGGTTCTTATTGATGGTTTTCAGTGTCAATAAGAGCTTGCACATCAATTGGTTATTGAATTTGCATCAATGATTTAACTGATGGTTTTTGGTTGAATTTTTGTTTCATTGTCATTTTCCATTCATTTCAACAAAATGTGTTGAAGTAAGCATTTTAAAGTTTCTAAATGACTAAACATTTGAATTTTGCATTTTTATTATTGAACGCATTGATGGTGAAAAATGTTGTTTTACTTTTACTCTTATCTATTTCATCATCATTGGCTTGTGCATATGCACTTATGACAATTAAACTTTATTTGATTAAATGTGTGCACTACACACGACTTGAATTGGTCATTTTTAGCATAATGCACATTGTGTGGAGTTGTATATCGCTTGTCTGTTTGGAACCTTTTGAAAACCTTTATAGGTTAAGAATCATGATTGCTATGAACATGATATTTAACTTTCTTTTTCCCTTAACTTTTATTTTTCAACTGACGTTTTTACCCTTTACTTTTCATTTTCCAACTAATTCTTTTTCCTTTTTTTAGTGCATAGCAACATTGTTTCTTACTTTCTTCTGTTAAACGGGGAAGTGTCTTAACTTTCATTGGATATAATTGTTTGGAATGTGAATTCTAATCGACTTTGATTCTTATTTTCATTCACATTCCAAGTCAATTCTACTCTTATCCGTTCACTTCATAGTTTTGCTATTCCCTATCTCAGTCTCTTACTTCTTGTCTGCTTGCCATAATTACTTTGCTTTACTTGCCTTTAAAATACACTTTACATACCGGTTTTTGTTTTTCCTTCTTAGGATGACGGATAGGATAGGAAAGGGTAAGGCCACTGGCCCGAGTAAGAGAAAAAGAACTTCACATACCGCTGAAACAGTGGAAGAGCCATTACAAGAGAGATAAATTAGTGAATCAAAACATACCCTCTTTTGATCTGTCTAAGTTTGTAAACCTCTACTCGGAGCTGAGGTTCCCAGATTTTCTACAAAAGAGGAGCCTCCATGTTGAGAGGAAGCTTCAGATTCTCCCTGAGCTCCAAAAGTTTACTAAGCATCAGATCACTCAAAGGGGATGGACATTCCTAGAGAGACCTAGTAGGAGTGAACGCATCTTGGGTCCACGAATTCTACTGCAACTATTGTAGAGTGACCCTTGATGCAGTTCTCCTCCAAGGAAAGCAGATCTTAGTTACAGAGGAGGCAATTGAAGAAGTCCTCCGGTTCTGACCTAAGGCTACTGAGAAAAATGATTTTTAGAAGACAGAAGAGGCCACACATATGATGGAGTTTGATTGGGATGCAGTGTTTCGAGTGATAGCCATCCACCCTGACAGCCCTTGGATCTATGGGCTGTCGAAGTCGAGTCTGAAAGGCATATTGATCAAATATCTCACCATGAGGCTAGGCTCTAGCATCAGATTCTAATCAACTATGTGATGCCTAGTACTCACGAGACAGAGATCAATTCATACATGACTGTATTTATTTGGTGGGTTTTGGAGGGGAAACAACTGTACCTTCCAAAGCTCATCAGAAAATACTTGGGTCGGATGCATTACATTGGCAACATAGCATTTTCATGTCTGATTACACAGCTGGGTCTAAGAGTTGGGGTAGTTTGGGAGGATGCAGAGGAGAAGTTGACAGTTGCCGGTAGCAAGAGAATCATCCCAAATGGCAACTGGTTTCAGTCATCCACTAGACGCCAAGGATGCAGGACGACCACCACCACAGAGGCCTACTTCATCATTATCAGTAGCAGACCCATTAGCACCCTTAGCACCATCTGGCCAGCAGCACCATTATCATCCTCACAGCCAATCTATCGTCTTGTGCAGCAACTCTTCTTGTGGATTGATAAGATGGATCATCGCAATAAGCGATGTTATGAATACTTGAAGAGGATCTTTGGCTTCACTAAATTCCCACCAGAGGAGCCTGACACCTGCTCGAAGCACGAACCTACCAGCTGACGGAGGCGATGAGGAAGACTCTTTCCACACTGCAGGGTTCATTGAGCACCAAGGATGGTGCCAGATTTTAACTGCCAGATTTTGGGTGACAATTCTTCCATTTTGAACACTTTAGTTTTAGTTTTTATTATGCTTTTTAGATATTTTGTTAGCATTTTATTATTTTGGATACATTTTAGTTTGTTGCACTTTTATTAGTTTTGTTTGTACACAACTAGTATCTTTATAGTTTGATGCACTTTTATTTTGGCTTGTATATATGCTTTTATTCTTTAGTTGTTGATCGTAATTGGATAATGTGATGATTGCACCTAGTTCAAGTGAAAAGCTTGAGACTGAGTGGTTAAAGTCGTGATCCAAAGCAAAAGAGTGTGCTTAAGAGCTCTGGACACCACTAACTGGGGACTCTAGCAAAGCTGAGTCACAATCTGAAAAGGTTCACCCAGTCATGTGTCTGTGGCATTTATGTATCCGGTGGTAATACTGGAAAACAAAGTGCTTAGGGCCACAGCCAAGACTCATAAGTAGCTGTGTTCAAGAATCAACATGCTTAACTAGGAAAATCAATAACACTATCCGAAATTCTAAAGCTCCTAAGAGACGCCAATCACTCTAAACTACAAAGGAAAAAGTGAGATGCCAAAACTGTTCAGAAGCAAAAAGCTACAAGTCCCGCTCATCTAATTATAATTAATATTCATTGATATTCTGGAATTTATAGTATATTTGATGAGCGGATAATTTGTACGCTTTTTGGCATTGTTTTTAGTATGTTTTTGGTAGTTTGAGTTGCGTTTTTAGTATATTTTTATTAGTTTTTAGTTAAAATTCACTTTTCTGGACTTTACTATGAGTTTGTGTGTTTTTCTGTGATTTCAGGTATTTTCTGGCTGAAATTGAGGGACCTGAGCAAAAATCTGATCCAGAGACTGAAAAGGACTGCAGATGCTGTTGGATTCTGACCTCCCTGCACTCGAAGTGGATTTTCTGGAGCTACAGAAGCCCAATTGGCGCGCTCTCAACGGCGTTGGAAAGTAGACATCCTGGGCTTTCCAGCAATATATGATAGTCCATACTTTGCCCAAGATTTGATGGCCCAAACCGGCGTTCAAAGTCTCCCTCAGAATTCCCAGCGTTAAACGCCGGAACTGGCACCTAAATGGGAGTTAAACGCCCAAACTGGCATAAAAGCTGGCGTTTAACTCCAAGAAGAGTCTCTACACGAAAATGCTTCATTGCTCAGCCCAAGCACACACCAAGTGGGCCCGGAAGTGGACTTTTATGTCATTTACTCATCTCTGTACACCCTAGGCTACTAGTTTTCTATATATAGGACCTTTTACTATTGTATTTTAATCTTCTGATCTTTGGAATCTTTTGTTCTTTAGATCTTTTGATCACTTTGGGAGGCTGGCCATTCGGCCATGCCTAGACCTTGTTCTTATGTATTTTCAACGGTGGAGTTTCTACACACCATAGATTAAGGTGTGGAGCTCTGCTGTACCTCGAGTATTAATGCAATTACTATTGTTCTTCTATTCAATTCCGCTTGTTCTTGTTCTAAGATATTCATTCGCACTCAAGAACTTGATGAATGTGATGATTATGTGATGCTCATCATCATTCTCACTCATGAACAAAGTGACTGACAACCACTCTTGTTCTACAAGCAAACGAGGCTTTAATGTTTATCTCTTGGATTCCTGATACACGATGCATGGTTGATCGCCTGACAACCGAGTGCTCGCTTGACAAACGAGCCAGCCATTCCGTGAGATCAGAGTCTTCGTGGTATAGGCAAGAACTGATGGCGGCATTCAAGAGAATCCGGAAGGTCTAACCTTGTCTGTGGTATTCTGAGTAGGATTCAATGATTGAATGACTGTGACGTGCTTCAAACTCCTGAGGGCGGGGCGTTAGTGACAGACGCAAAAGAATCACTGGATTCTATTCCGGCCTGATCGAGAACCAACAGATGGATAGCCGTGCCGTGACAGGGTGCGTTGAACATTTCCACTGAGAGGATGGGAGGTAGCCACTGACAACGGTGAAACCCTTGCATAAGCTTGCCATGGAAAGGAGTAAGAAGGATTGGATGAAGACAGTAGGAAAGCAGAGAGACGGAAGGGACAGCATCTTCATAAGCTTATCTGAAGCTCTCACCAATGATATACATAAGTATCTCTATCTTTATCATTATGTTTTATTCATCATCTATACCCATTTGAGTCTGCCTGACTAAGATTTACAAGGTGACCATAGCTTGCTTCATACCAACAATCTCCGTGGGATCGACCCTTACTCGCGTAAGGTTTATTACTTGGACGACCCAGTGCACTTGCTGGTTAGTTGTGCGAAGTTGTAGTGATCACGATTTCGCACACCAATATTCTCTTCTTTTTATCCTGTTTGATTTTCAGTTGCTTGGGGACAAGCAACAATTTAAGTTTGGTGTTGTGATGAGCGGATAATTTATACGCTTTTTGGCATTGTTTTTAGGTAGTTTTAAGTAAGTTCAAGCTACTTTTAGGGATGTTTTCATTAGTTTTTATGTTAAATTCACATTTCTGGACTTTACTATGAGTTTGTGTGTTTTTCTGTGATTTCAGGTAATTTCTGGCTGAAATTGAGGGACTTGAGCAAAACTCTGAAAAAGGCTGACAAAAAGGACTGCTGATGCTGTTGGAATCTGACCTTCCTGCACTCGAAATGGATTTTCTGGAGCTACAGAACTCCAATTGGCGCTCTCTCAACGGCGTTGGAAAGTAGACATCCAGAGCTTTCCAGCAATATATAATAGTCCATACTTTATTCGGAAATTAACGACGTAACTTGGCGTTAAACGCCAAGTACATGCTGCTGTCTGGAGTTAAACGCCAGAAAAACGTCATGATCCGGAGTTGAACGCCCAAAACACGTCATAACTCGGAGTTCAACTCCAAGAGAAGCCTCAGCTCGTGGATAGATCAAGCTCAGCCCAAGCATGCACCAAGTGGGCCCCGGAAGTGGATTTATGCATCAATTACTTACTCATGTAAACCCTAGGAGCTAGTTTATTATAAATAGAACCTTTTACTATCATATTATCCTCCTGGATTGTATTTTGAATCTGGTGATCACGTTTTGGGAGCTGGCCATTCGGCCATGCCTGAACCTTTTACTTATGTATTTTCAACGGTGGAGTTTCTGCACACCATAGATTAAGGGTGTGGAGCTCTGCTGTACCTCAAGTTTCAATACAATTACTATTACTTTTTATTCAATTCTCTCTTATTCTTATTCTAAGATATACGTTGCACAACACTTTGATAAATATGATGATCCGTGACACTCATCATCATTCTCACTTATGAACGCGCGTGATTGACAACCACTTCCGTTCTACCTTAGGTCGGGCGCATATCTCTTAGATTCCCCAACAGAATCTTTGTGGTATAAGCTAGATAGATGGCGGCATTCATGGGGATCCGGAAAGTCTAACCTTGTCTGTGGTATTCCGAGTAGGATCCTGGGAATCCGGAAAGTCTAACCTTGTCTGTGGTATTCCGAGTAGGATTCCGGTATTGAATGACTGTGACGAGCTTCAAACTCCTGAAGGCTGGGCGTTAGTGACAAATGCAAAAGAATCAATGGATTCTATTCCAACCTGATTGAGAACCGACAGATGATTAGCCGTGCTGTGACAGAGCATTTAGACCATTTTCACTGAGAGGATGGGATGTAGCTATCAACCAAGGGTTATGCCTCCAGACGATTAGCCGTGCAGTCACAGCACATAGGACCATTTTCCCGAGAGGATTGAAAGTAGCCATTGATGATAGTGATGCCCTACATACAGCTTGCCATGGAAAGGAGTAAGAAGGATTGAAGGAAGAGTGAGTAGTGAAGTAGAGTTTCAAGAGGAACACAGCATCTCCATACACCTATCTGAAATTCCCACTATTGATTTACATAAGTATTTCTATCCCTTTTATTTTCTATTTTATTATTAATTTTCGAAACCATAAACCAATTTAATCTGCCTAACTGAGATTTACAAGGTGACCATAGCTTGCTTCATACCAACAATCTCTGTGGGATCGACCCTTACTCACGTAAGGTTTATTACTTGGACGACCCAATACACTTGCTGGTTAGTTGAACGGAGTTGTGAATTCAAATAGAGCCAATTATTAAATTCCATACAAGTACAAAGACAATAGATCACAATTTCGTCCACCACTCATTCAGTCTGATGTAGAACGGAGGTGTTTGTCAGGCACACGTTCATGGATTGAGGGAGGTGATGATGAGTGTCACGGATCCTCACCTCCTTCATAATTAAGCGCGAATAAACATCTTAGATCGGACCATACGCACGTTTGAATGGAATAGAAACAATTGCATTAATTCATCGAGACGCTGCAGAGCTCCTCACCCCCAACAATGGAGTTTAGAGACTCATGCCGTCAAAAAGTATGTAATTCAGATCTGAAAATGTCATGAGGTACAAAATAAGTCTCTAAAAGTTGTTTAAATAGTAAACTAGTAACCCAGGTTTACAGAAAATGAGTAAACTAAGATAATTGGTGCAGAAATCCACTTCTGGGGCCCACTTGGTGTGTACTGGGGCTGAGACTAAAGCTATCCACGAGCTGAGGCTTTTCTTGGAGTTGAACTCCAAGTTATAACGTGTTTTGGGCGTTCAACTCCGGATCATGACGTGTTTCTGGCGTTTAACTCCAGACAGCAGCATGTACTTGGCGTTCAACGCCAAGTTACGTCGTCTATCCTTGTGCAAAGTATGGACTATTATATATTGCTGGAAAGCCCTGGATGTCTACTTTCCAAAGCCGTTGAGATCGCGCCAATTGGACTCTTATAGCTCCAGAAAATCCATTTCGAGTGCAGGGAGGTCAGGATCCAACAGCATCAGCAGTCCTTTTTCAGCCTAACTCAGATTTTTGCTCAGCTCCCTCAATTTCAGTCAAAAAATACCTGAAATCACAGAAAAACACACAAACTCATAGTAAAGTCCAGAAATATGATTTTTGCCTAAAAACTAATAATATTTAACTAAAAACTAATTAAAACATGCTAAAATCTACATGAAATTACCCCCAAAAAGCATATAAAATATCCGCTCATCACAACACCAAACTTAAACTGTTGCTTGTCCTCAAGCAACTAGATGAATAAAATAGGATAAAAAGAAATCAAGAAGCAATAATATTTCAGAGTTTTAAGTGAAGCTCAGATTCTAATTAAATGAGCGGGGCTTGTAGCTTTTTGTTTTTGAATAGTTTTGGCATCTCCCTCTATCCTTTGAAATTCAGAATGATTGGCATCCATAGGAACTCAGAATTAAGATAGTATTATTGATTCTCCTAGTGTAGTATGTTGATTCTTGAACACAGTTACTTTATGAGTCTTGGTCGTGGCCCTAAGCACTTTGTTTTCCAGTATTACCACCAGATACATAAATGCCACAGACACATGACTAAGTGAACTTTTTCAGATTGTGACTCAGCTTTGCTAGAGTCCCCAGTCAGAGGTGTCCAGAGCTCTTGAGCACACTCTTTTTGCCTTGGATCACGACTTTAACCACTCAGTCTCAAGTTTCTAACTTAGACCTGCATGCCACAAGCACATGGTTAGGGACAGCTTGATTTAGCCGCTTAGGCCTGGAACTATTTCCTTAGGCCCTCCTATCCACTGATGCTCAAAGCTTTGGATCCCTTTCACCCTTGCCTTTTGGTTTTAAGGGCTGTTGGCTTTTATTCCTTTTGATCCAAATTTTTTTTTGACTGCTTTTTCTTGCTTCAAGAATCAATTTCATGATTTTTCAGATCATCAATAATATTTTTCGTGTTCCTCATTCTTTTAGGAGCCAATATTCATAAAATTCAAGATAAAAATTATGCACTGTTCAAGCATTCATTCAGAGAACAAAAAGTATTGCCACCACATGTAATTAATTATAATTTTTATTATTAAAAACTCGAAAAATATAAATTACTTCTTTATTCTAAAAATCTACTACTTTATTCATGCTTGATGATGATGAGAAGAATAAATTATAACTTAATTGGAAATAAAATCAAAATAGATATACTAATTACTACTACTACTACTATATATATCTCCTAAGGTAAATTTCTATAAAAATACTATCACAGAGTTAAAGCTAAAATTAGAACTCAACAACCTGTGTTCTGAGAAAGTAGATGTTCCTCTAATCTGTGGGGTGCTTTTCAAGGATTAATTTTTGGCGCTTCAGCTCCCTTAGATCACGCCCTTGCTCTTCCTGTTCCTTAAGCAGTTTGCAAAGCATGCTACTTTGATTGTTCTGTTCTTCCTTTATTTGGCCCATAGCTTCTTGCAATTTGGAAATAGAAGCTTCAAGATGTCCCCAATATTCGAATTGAGGGAGTTCTGGGAGGACTTCCTGTGCTCTCCTCTTGATTGGATCATCCTGCAGCTGTTGTCTGTCCATTGATATTCTAGTGATTGGCCTCTCAACTGAGATATACTCTGTTATTCCCATCTTCACTCCGGCATCTTTGCAGAGCATAGAAATTAAGCTTGGATAGGCCAGTCTAGCGTCCTTGGAATTCCTGTTTGCTATTTTGTATAATTCACATGAGATCAGTTGATGGACTTCTACTTCTTTTCCCAACATGATGCAGTGAGTCATTAATGCTCTTTTAATGGTAACTTCAGAACGGTTGCTGGTGGGCAATATGGAACGCCCAATGAAATCCAGCCAGCCTCTGGCTACTGGTTTTAGATCTTCTCTTTTGAGTTGAATTGGGGTGCCAGTCATGCTGGTGGTCCACCTGACTTCAGGGATGCATATATCCTCTAGAATCTTGTCTAGACCTTTATTTACTCTCATCATTCTCCTATTAAAGGAGTCTGGGTCATCTTTCAGTTGAGGAAGCTTCAATATCTCCCTGATCTTGTCAGGATGGGTATGAACAATCTTTCCTCTGACTAAGGTCCGATGGTCATAGAGAGCAGCTCCAATTATTCTTTGCCTGTCTTTCTGCCATAGATTAGCATAGAACTCCTGAACCATGTTCCTTCCCACTTTCGTTTCAGGATTGGCTAGAATTTCCCAGTTCCTGTTTCGAATTTGCTCTTGGATCTCCGGATATTCATCTTCTTTCAGATCAAATTTGACTTCCGGGATCACTGATCTGTGACTCATTATTTTATAGTAATGGTCTGAATGTTCTTTAGTTAAGAACTTCCCTTGATCCCAAAGTGGATTTGGAGTATTCTCTTTCTTGCCTCTTGGGGTGGGTTGTTTTCCTTTAGGAGCCATGATCTTAATGAGTATGTTTTTGTGATCACGGATAACCACACCAAACTTAGAGCTTTGCTTGTCCTCAAGCAAAAGAGAAGAAAGGAGAGGGATGGGAGGAGAGCAAGTGTGGCATGGTGATGATGAGAGGGGCGCCGAATTCAATATATAGGGAGGGGGTAGGAAATTTCAAAAATAAGAAAAAGATGAGATAGAACGAATTTTTAATTTTGAATAATAATTAAAAAGATAAATAATAATTAAAAAGATAAATCTGAATTTTTAATTTTGAAAAAGATTTTAAAAAGATAATTGAGTTTTGAAAACAAATTTAAAAGAGTTGGATTGGATTTGGAAAACAATTTGTCTTTATGGATTAAGATATATTTGATATTTTTGAAAAAGGGATTTTAGAAATTAGGGTTCTTAGAAAACTAATTTGATTTTGAAGGATGACATTTTGAAACATGTTTATGCAAGAAATCATGAATTGAAACATAAAAATTTAGAAAAATTGTAAAGAAAAACGAATTTTACCTCCTCCCCACCATCCTGGCGTTAAACGCCCAAACGATGCATGTTTTGGGCGTTTAACTCCCAAATGTTGCTTCTCCTGGGCGTTCAACGCCCAGCTGATGCTTCTTTCTGGCGTTGAACGCCAGGAAGTCCTTTGTCACTGGGCATTTTTCTGAACGCCCAGGATGCTAACAATCTGGCGTTAAACGCCCAGAAGGTGCTTTTTTCTGGTGTTCAACGCCCAGAAGATGCTCCTTTCTGGCGTTTAACGCCCAGATGGCTACCCTTACTGGCGTTGAACGCCCAGTGGGTGCTTCTTTTGGGCGTTCAACGCCCAAAATGTTTCTTACTGGCTTTTTCACGCCAGTGAGCTTCCAAATTTCCCTGTAACTCTGTGAATTCAATCAATTGCTATTTTTACCCTTTGAAGATACTTGGACACATACCTGTAAAAAAAAAGAAATTTATTTAATTAGTAAATAGACTTTGTAAATGGCTGGGTTGCCTCCCAGCAAGCGCTTCTTTATTATCTTTAGCTGGACTACCACTGAGCTCTAATTAAGTCTCAGTTTTGAGCATTCTTGCTCGAAGTTACTTTCAAGATAATGTTTAATTCTTTGTCCATTAACAATGAACTTTTTGTTAGAGTCATTATCTTGAAGCTCTACGTATCCATATGGTGATACACTTGTAATTACATATGGACCTCTCCACCGGGATTTTAATTTCCCGGGGAATAATTTGAGCCTAGAATTAAATAGCAGAACTTTCTGCCCCGGCTCAAAGACTCTGGATGACAATTTCTTATCATGCCATCTTTTTGCTTTCTCCTTGTAAATTTTTGCATTCTCGAAAGCATTGAGTCTAAATTCCTCTAGCTCATTTAGCTGGAGTAAACGTTTTTCTCCAGCTAACTTGGCATCAAGGTTTAGGAATCTGGTTGCCCAGTAGGCCTTGTGTTCCAGTTCCACTGGCAAGTGACATGCCTTTCCATACACAAGCTGGTATGGAGAGGTCCCTATAGGGGTCTTGAATGCTGTTCTGTATGCCCACAGAGCGTCATCCAAGCTCCTTGCCCAATCCCTTCTACGGTTAATTACAGTCCGTTCCAGGATTCTTTTGAGTTCTCTATTTGAGACTTCAGCTTGCCCATTAATCTGTGGGTGATATGGAGTAGCTACCCTGTGGCTAACTCCATAACGAACCAAAGCAGAGTAAAGTTGTTTATTGCAGAAATGAGTACCCCCATCACTGATTAATACTCTAGGGGTACCAAATCTGCTGAAGATGTGTTTCTGGAGGAATTTTAACACTGTTTTAGTGTCATTAGTGGGTGTTGCAATAGCCTCCACCCATTTGGATACATAATCCACTGCCACCAGAATATAAGTGTTTGAGTATGATGGTGGGAAAGGTCCCATGAAGTCAATGCCCCATACATCAAACAACTCAATCTCCAAGATCCCTTGTTGAGGCATGGCATAACTGTGAGGTAGATTGCCATATCTTTGGCAACTGTCACAATTAAGCACAAACACTCGGGAATCTTTATAGAGAGTAGGCCAGTAGAAGCCACTTTGGAGGACTCTTGTGGCTGTTCGCTCACTTCCAAAATGTCCTCCATACTGTGATCCATGGCAATGCCAAAGGATCTTCTGCGCTTCTTCTTTAGGCACACATCTACGGATTACTCCGTCTGCACATCTCTTAAAGAGATACGGCTCATCCCAAAGATAATGCTTTGCATCTGTGATCAGCTTCTTTGATTGCTGTCTATTGTACTCTTTGGGTATGAATCTCACTGTCTTGTAGTTTGCAATGTCTGCAAACCACGGCACTTCCTGGATGGCAAAGAGTTGCTCATCCGGAAAGGTTTCAGAGATCTCAGTGAGAGGGAGGGACGCCCCTTCTACTGGTTCTATTTGGGACAGGTGATCTGCTACTTGATTCTTTGTCCCTTTTCTGTCTCTTATTTCTATATCAAACTCTTGCAGAAGCAACACCCATCTTATAAGTCTGGGTTTTGAATCCTGCTTTGTGAGTAGATATTTAAGAGCAGCATGATCCGTATACACAATCACTTTTGATCCTACTAAATAGGATCTGAACTTGTCAATGGCGTAAACTACTGCAAGTAGCTCTTATTCTGTGGTTGTGTAATTCTTCTGTGCGTCATTTAAAACACGGCTAGCATAGTAAATGACGTGCAGAAGCTTGTCATGCCTTTGTCCCAACACTGCACCAATGGCATGGTCACTAGCATCACACATCAATTCAAATGGTAATGTCCAGTCTGGTGCAGAGATGATTGGTGCTGTAACCAATTTAGCTTTCAGAGTCTCAAATGCTTGCAGACACTCTTTATCAAAGATAAATGGCGTATCAGCAGCTAGCAGGTTGCTCAGAGGTTTGGCGATTTTTGAAAAATCCTTTATAAACCTCCTGTAGAATCCTGCATGCCCCAGAAAGCTTCTGATTGCCTTAACATTAGCAGGTGGTGGTAATTTTTCAATTACCTCTACCTTAGCTTGATCCACCTCTATCCCCTTGTTCGAGATTTTGTGCCCAAGGACAATTCCTTCAGTCACCATAAAGTGACACTTCTCCCAGTTTAAAACCAGGTTAGTCTCTTGGCATCTCTTTAGAACAAGTGCTAAATGGTTAAGGCAGGAGCTGAATGAGTCTCCAAACACTGAAAAGTCATCCATGAAGACTTCCATAAATTTTTCCACCATATCAGAGAAAATTGAGAGCATGCACCTCTGAAAGGTTGCAGGTGCATTGCACAGGCCAAATGGCATCCTTCTGTATGCAAATACTCCAGATGGGCATGTGAATACCGTTTTTTCCTAATCCTGGGGATCTACTGCAATTTGATTATAACCTGAATATCCATCCAGGAAGCAGTAGTATTCATGACCTGCTAGTCTTTCTAGCATCTGGTCTATGAATGGTAAAGGAAAATGATCCTTTCTGGTAGCTGTATTGAGCCTTCTGTAATCAATACACATACGCCACCCAGTAACTGTTCTTGTAGGAACCAGTTCATTTTTTTCATTATGAACCACTGTCATGCCACCTTTCTTAGGGACGACTTGGACAGGGCTCACCCAGGGGCTATCAGAAATAGGATAAATAATCCCAGCCTCTAGTAACTTAGTGACCTCTTTCTGCACCACTTCCTTCATGGCTGGATTCAGCCGCCTTTGTGGTTGAACCATTGGCTTGGCGTCACCCTCCAGTAAGATCTTGTGCATGCATCTAGCTGGGCTAATGCCCTTAAGATCACTGATGGACCACCCAAGAGCTGTCTTGTGTGTCCTTAGCACTTGAATTAGTGCTTCCTCTTCCTGTGGCTCTAAGGTAGAGCTTATGATCACAGGAAAGGTATCACCTTCTCCCAGAAATGCGTATTTCAGGGACGGTGGTAATGGTTTGAGCTCGGGTTTAGGAGGTTTTTCCTCTTCCTGAGGGATTTTCAGAGGTTCTACTATTCTCTCTGATTCCTCCAGATCAGGCTGAACATCTTTAAAGATGTCCTCTAGCTCTGATTCGAGACTCTCAGCCATCTTGACCTCTCTTACTAGAGAGTCAATAATATCAACACTCATGCAGTCATTTGGGGTGTCTGGATGTTGCATGGCCTTGACAACATTCAACTTGAACTCCTCCTCATTGACTCTCAAGGTTACTTCCCCTTTTTGGACGTCAATGAGGGTTCGGCCAGTTGCTAGGAAAGGTCTTCCTAGAATGAGAGTTGTACTCTTGTGCTCCTCCATTTCCAGCACCACAAAGTCAGTAGGGAAGGCGAATGGCCCAACCTTGACAATCATGTCTTCAATCACGCCTGATGGGTATTTAATGGAGCCATCAGCAAGTTGAAGACATATCCGGGTTGGTTTGACCTCTTCAGTCAAACCAAGCTTTGTGATAATAGATGCAGGTATTAGGTTGATACTTGCCCCAAGATCACATAGAGCTTGCTTGGTACAAGTACCCTCTAATGTGCATGGTATCATAAAGCTCCCAGGATCTTTAAGCTTCTCAGGTAAGCTTTTCAGAATGATTGCACTGCATTCTTCAGTGAGGTAAACTTTTTTAGTCTCCCTTCAATCCTTCTTATGACTTAAGATCTCTTTCATGAACTTAGCATAAGAGGGTATTTGCTCAAGTGCTTCTGCAAACGGGATCTTTATTTCAAGAGTCCTAAGATAGTCTGCAAAGCGGGCAAATTGCTTATCCTGTTCCGCTTGGCGGAGTTTTTGAGGATAAGGCATTTTGGCTTTGTATTCCTCAACCTTAGTTGCTGCAGGTTTATTACCTACAGAAGTGGGTTGGGAAGCCTTTTTAGAAGGGTTGTTATCAGCACTTGTATGTGACTGATCCCCCACTGGCATTTGAATGCCAGGGGTGGAAGCTGACGCCACCTCCTTATTTGTTACTAGCGTCTGAACGCTAGAACCATGCTCCCTTTGGGTGTTCAACGCCGGATTCATGCTTGTTTCTGGCGTTGAACGCCAGGAATGAGCATGGTCTGGGCGTTCAGCGCCAGCATTATTCCTCTCTGGGCTCTGACTGTCCTCAGAGGGATTTTGAGTAGCCATTTGTTCATTTCTTGGCTTCCTGCTGCTTTGAAGTGAAGTATTTAATGTTTTTCCACTTCTTAATTGAACTGCTTGGCATTCTTCTGATATTTGTTTTGACAGTTGCTTTTCTGTTTGCTTTAACTGTACTTCCATATTCCTGTTAGCCATTCTTGTTTCCTGTAGTATTTCCTTGAATTCTGCTAGCTGTTGAGTTAGAAAGTCTAATTGCTGATTGAATTCATTAGCCTGATCTACAGGACTGAGTTCAGCAGTTACTGTTTTAGCTTCTTCTTTCATGGAAGATTCACTGCTTAGGTACAGATGCTGATTTCTGGCAACTGTATCAATAAGCTCTTGAGCTTCTTCAATTGTTTTTCTCATATGTATAGATCCACCAGCTGAGTGGTCTAGAGAAATCTGAGCTTTTTCTGTAAGCCCATAGTAGAAGATGTCTAATTGCACCCATTCTAAAAACATTTCAGAGGGGCATTTTCTTAGCATCTCTCTGTATCTCTCCCAGGCATCATAAAGGGATTCATTATCTCCTTGTTTGAAGCCTTGGATGCTTAGCCTTAGCTGTGTCATCCGTTTTGGAGGGAAATAGTGACTCAGGAATTTTTCTGACAGCTGCTTCAATGTTTTTATGCTGTTCTTAGGCTGGTTATTTAACCATCTCTTAGCTTGATCTTTTACAGCAAATGGAAACAGTAATAATCTGTAGACATCTTGATCCACTTCCTTATCATGTACTGTATCAGCAATTTGTAAAAATTGTGCCAGAAACTCTGTAGGTTCTTCATGTGAAAGACTAGAATACTGGCAGTTTTGCTGCACCATGATAATGAGCTGAGGATTCAACTCAAAGCTACTAACTCCAATGGAGGGTATACAAATACTACTCCCATATGAAGCAGTAGTGGGGTTAGCATATGACCCCAGAGTCCTCCTGGACTGTTCATTCCCACTTAATTCCATGATGGAATAAAAGAGATGATATGTATGTTGATATTATTTATTTTATAAAAATTAATTTTTATAAAATAAAATAAAAACGAAATAAATAAAAGAAATTGGAAATATTTTGAAATTGAAATTTGAATTTTTATATAAAATTTTCGAAAAATGTTGTTCAAAATTATTTAGAAAGTATATATTTTTTTGAATTTTGAATTTTATGATGAAAGAGAAAAATATGCAAAAGACACAAGATTTAAAATTTTTAGATCCAATGTTCCTTATTTTCGAAAATTTTGGAGGGAAAACACCAAGGAACACCAAACTTAAAAATTTTAATATCAAAACACAAGAAAGACTCAAGAACACCTTGAAAATTCACAAGAACACCAAGAACAAAAGAAAGAACACCAAACTTAAAATTTTTAGAAAACCAAGACAAATTTTCGAAAATTAAAGAAAAATTAACAAGGAAACACCAAACTTAGAGTTTGGCACAAAATTCAATCAAAGAAAAATTATTTTTGAAAAAGATTCCAAAGAGGATACCCAATTATCAAGAACAACTACTAAAGCTCCAGCCAATTGGGCAGCAACTTCAGAGTTGATTTTAAAAATGTATTATATTTATAGATAAAAGTATAAAATTTTTGAAAGCTAATGTTTTGAAAAAGCACCAGAAAAAAAAGAAAAGACACAACACAAGAAAAACTTAAGATCAAACAAGAAAATAAACAAGAACAACTTGGAGATCAATGAAGAACAAAGAACACAAGTTCGAAAATTTAAAGAAAAAAAAGATAAAAAATGCAATTGACACCAATCTTAGAACAAGACACTAGACTCACGAAAAATTAACAATTAATAAAGAAAAATAATAATTTTTTTAAAAGAAATTTTTGAAAAGAAACTATCCTACCAGAATTTGATGACTCTATAACAATAACAATAGAAATAAATTATTCCTAATCTAAGAAATAAAATAAACCTTTATTTGTTCAAACTCGAATAATCCCCGGCAACGGCGCCAAAAACTTGGTGCACGAAATCTTAATCCCAATTATCAAAGTCAAAATTTCTTATGATCTCGTACCACTAACCAGCAAGTGCACTGGGTCGTCCAAGTAATACCTTACGTGAGTAAGGGTCGATCCCACGGAGATTATTGGTTTGAAGCATGCTATGTTTATTTTATTAATCTTAGTCAGCATATTAATTAAAATTATCAGTTGGAATTATTAGATTGGAAAAATAAAAGAAAATAAAATCGTTACTTGTTGTGCAGTAATGAGAAATATGTTGGAGTTTTGGAGATGCTTTGTCCTCTGAATTTCTGCAATGTAACATTCAATTCAATTGTTTGTAAAGCACGTCTACGGCAAGCTGTATGTAGGGTGTCACCATTGTCAGTGGCTACCTCCCATCCTCTCAGTGAAAACGTTCCTATGCTCTGTCACAGCACGGCTAATCAGCTGTTGGTTCTCGATCATGTTGGAATAGGATCCATTGATCCTTTTGCGTTTGTCATCACGCCCAGCAATCGCGAGTTTGAAGCGCGTCACAACCATTCAATCCTTGAATCCTACTCGGAATACCACAGACAAGGTTTAGACCTTCCGGATTCTCAAGAGTGGCCGCCATCAATTCTAGCTTATACCGCGGAGATTCTGATTAAGGAATCTAAGAGAAGCTCATTTAGTCTGATGTAGAACGGAGGTGTTTGTCAGACACACGTTCATGGATTGAGGGAGGTGATGATGAGTGTCACGGATCCTCACCTCCTTCATAATTAAGCGCGAATAAACATCTTAGATCGGACCATACGCACGTTTGAATGGAATAGAAACAATTGCATTAATTCATCGAGACGCTGCAGAGCTCCTCACCCCCAACAATGGAGTTTAGAGACTCATGCCGTCAAAAAGTATGTAATTCAGATCTGAAAATGTCATGAGGTACAAAATAAGTCTCTAAAAGTTGTTTAAATAGTAAACTAGTAACCCAGGTTTACAGAAAATGAGTAAACTAAGATAATTGGTGCAGAAATCCACTTCTGGGGCCCACTTGGTGTGTGCTGGGGCTGAGACTAAAGCTATCCACGAGCTGAGGCTTTTCTTGGAGTTGAACTCCAAGTTATAACGTGTTTTGGGCGTTCAACTCCGGATCATGACGTGTTTCTGGCGTTTAACTCCAGACAGCAGCATGTACTTGGCGTTCAACGCCATGTTACGTCGTCTATCTTTGCGCAAAGTATGGACTATTATATATTGCTGGAAAGCTCTGGATGTCTACTTTCCAACGCTGTTGAGAGCGCGCCAATTGGACTCCTGTAGCTCCAGAAAATCCATTTCTAGTGCAGGGAGGTCAGGATCCAACAGCATCAGCAGTCCTTTTTCAGCCTAACTCAGATTTTTGCTCAGCTCCCTCAATTTCAGTCAGAAAATACCTGAAATCACAGAAAAACACACAAACTCATAGTAAAGTCCAGAAATATGATTTTTGCCTAAAAACTAATAATATTTAACTAAAAACTAATTAAAACATGCTAAAATCTACATGAAATTACCCCCAAAAAGCGTATAAAATATCCGCTCATCACGCGCGTCCATGGGCGAGTTCAACTTCTTTGACTTTTCATGATTTCTCCACTTTGCATGCTTTTCTCTTCACTCCTTTGATCCATTCCTAGCCTTTTCAATCTGAAATCACTAACAAGCACATCAAGGCATCTAGTGGAATCGAAGGTGAATAAAAACCATCAAATTAAAGGTCTAAAAGCATGTTTTCACATCTAGGCACAAATTAGGAGACAATCACAAAATTATGCTATTTCATTGAATAAATGTGGGTAAAAGGTGTTAAAATCTCCTAAAATCAATACAAGTTAAACCATACAAATGGGGTTTTTCAACGACCCAGAGTCCAAATACTCCGGTTAATTCTTATTTGGGGTTTGTTCTTTGTGACAAAACCATAATTTTAATTTGATTCGAGAATTTACTATCGGTTTGGATTATACTAACAACGAAATTATTTTGTGAAATTCTGAACTGGTATCAATTCCTGCATATCAGCGATTTCTAGGCCTCCAAAACCCAGTCCAACTCATTTCTGAAGCTATTTGAGGCCAAAGTGAAGAGGAATGAAGGGGGGGCAATTAGGTTTAGCTTTTATGATGTTTTCTCTTAGTTTCTAGAGAGAGAAGCTCCTCCCTCTCTCTAAAATTAGGGTTTTTAGCTTAGTTTTCTTTTAATTTCAGCACTTTAATTATTGTTTTAATGTAGTTTCATTTATATTTTTATGCTTTCTTGTCTTCATCTTCTTCATCCCTTTTGTTATTTTCTCTTTTATGTCAATTTTCATGTTATGAACAGTTTTGTTATTTTAATTCCAATTAATTCAATTTTATGTTTCCATGTCATTTATTGCTTTCTTTAGTTGTTATTGCTATTTTCTTGCTTTGGTAGCTCTGGAATTTATTGTAATGCAATTTAATATTATTTTATTTTCATGCACACCAAGTGTTTGATAAAATGCTTGACTTAGTTTTTACTTAGTTTTTCTCCACTCTTGGCTTGAAATTGATGACTTTGGTGATCTTTGAGTCATTAATGTCCATTCTTGTTTGATACATTAGAGTAGTTAGTTGATTTGGTCTCCATTGACTCTATGTGACCCTTAGTGTTGACATAGGACTTATGGATTGAAATCAACTATGCCTACTTGACTTATCACTACAAGAAAATGGAACATTTGTAACAAAAAATTTGTATTAAATTTAAAATTGTTACAAATTATAGTTTTTTCGTAACAATAATTATTTATTGTTACAAATTAAGAATATTTTGTAACAACAAGAAAATTTGTTACAAAATATTTCAATATTTTGTAACAACGTGATTTCTTTTGTTACAAATTATGTTGGCTTTCGTATCGAATTGTTGTTTTGTTGCAAAATGTTATAATATTTTGTAACAAAAGATTATATTGTTGTAAAAATTCAAAACATTTTGTAACAAAATATCTATTTATTTCAAAAGCTCTAAATATTTTGTAACAAAAAATTAATTTATCACAAAATACAATATTTTTGTAACAAGTTATTTATTTGTCACAAAATTCAAAGATTTTTTTATAATTAATAAAAAATTTTGTTTTAACATATTAAATGTAAGACTTCAAATTTTTGAAAATTAACTTAATGAGTTATTTATGATTTATTATATTTATTTAAGATTTTATATTCAAAAATTTATTTTCTAAAAATATTTAAGTCAAATTAATGATACTTTGAGTTTAAAATTATTTTAAAATTAAATCATTTATGATTTATTGTATTATTCAAAATAAATTTTTAGAGATTTATATATTAAACGGAGTATTTTTTTATTTATAATTTAAAGTTTTAATATTTAAAAAATATAAAAATTTATAGTATTTCAAGAATAATTAATTTAAAGTTTTAATAATAAAATAGTATTTCAAGAATAATTAATTTGGTTATTTCATATAATTTGAAATTAAAATTCAGTAATAAAAACATTATATAATTTAATTTGAGAAATTTGTATTATGATTAAATTACGATTTATTTATTAAATTGAGCTTTTAGAGATTAATTTATTAAGAGTGATTAAATTTATTTTTTTAAATACTTTAAGTTTATGCCAATTAATATTTATGTACAATTTTTATTATAATTCGTTATTTTATAAATTAAAATTAAAATCCCGGTAATAGAAAAAATAATAAAAAATTATATCATTTAATTTAAATAATCAATATATTAAACATAAACTATATTTTATAAAAAATGATTAATATGTTCATTTAATAATTTAAATTAAAATAATTAATTAAACTTAGTAATATATTAATAAATAATATTCTTAAATATTTTTTAAAAAATATATTTAATTTTAAAATTATTCTATTCTCCAATTTTATCAAAATATTTATTCATATTTATCTTTATTCTTTTATAAAATTCCTAATTTTTTACTCTAAATTTTTAAATTAAATCAAAAACCTAATTCCCAAATTGTAACCTAACCTAAACACCCCCCCTCACCTTCGCATGACACAGCCCCCACCCACCCCCTTTCCTTTCCAAAAACGCAACATACACACAGTGGGAATCAGAGAAGAGAGATCGGGAAGGGAAAGAGGGAGCCACGCTTTGTGCCGTCCAGCCCAAACCGTCACCGCTGAACCGCCGATCTGCCTTGGAGCGTGCGAGGGAGCAAAGGCCAAGGAGAGGAAGAGCACCGTCGCGGGCTGGCCGTTGGGGGAGCTTCTGCGAGCTCGCGTCATCTGCGCCGTCGCCCCCTGACCGTGTCGCTGTTGTGCCCTAGTGCCGTCGAGGGAAGTTGCCACCACGGTTGGAATCGCGAACTGAGGAGGAAGTCGTCGATTCTGTCACCGGCACCATGTCTCGTCACCGTTGCTGCCACCAGAGGAAACCACTGTCACTAACGCAAGGAACAGAACTCGAAGAGGGAGGCAGCGGAGGGTGATGCTGCTGTTATCGTCGCTGTGGAGGTGAACCAACGTCGTGTCTTTGCTTCCCAGAACCACCGTTGCTGCTGCCATCATCCCCTAGCTCGGTTGTCATCGCTACTGGAAACTCTGATTGCTGTTGTTGCCCGTTAGAGAGAGGAATTGTTCTGTGAAGAGAGGGCTACTGGGGTTGCTGCTGCTGGTTCTAATTCTGTTACATTGATTCTGGTCTGTTCTTTTCCTTGGTTCTGAACCATTTGCAAGTTCTGTTCTTTTCCTTGGTTCTGTTCTTTTTATTTAGGTTTTCATCTTCAATTTCTCCGATTCTGAGATTTTTGAATACTTTGTGATTTTTGCGTCTTTCTTTTGTGTGCTATGTGTGTGCAGCGACTATTATTTGGGTCTCGAATTGCATGACGAATTGGAATTCATTGAGCGTACAGCTGCCAATAAGCAACAACTCCAAAAACTATCTGATATGGTGAGCTTCAGCTTCTACTCTCCAATTTTCCATTTGCACTCGAGATGCTTGCATAAATGTGAGTGTGCTCCATGAGCATGAACAAAATCATTATTGTGTATTGAATTAGTTTCTGGTGAACTCTGTGATCCATGAAGATAGATTTAAGATCTGGTTACAAGGTAATACTTTAGCTCAATTTCAATTTCAATTATGTGCAGTACTATACTTTGCAACTACTGACTGCCCTTCTCACTAATTCTTCACAGAGGTATTAGTATTATAAATTCTATTTGCATTAGTTCCTCAAATTGTTAAATCATCTTTCTCATTAAAGACATTTGCTGGATTCCTCTTCAGGTTGCAGGAAGCTATATTGAACATCCCTCGTGGAATAACATGGCTAATGGATATGCTCATGGATCGCGAGGTACAAGACTTGAAAGCTCCGCAGTCTTCTCAATAACTTTTTCAAACTTAATTGATGTATTTTCTCATATGGCTACACAATATATACTTGTTTAACCTTTCATATTTATGTTGGCTGGTTAAAATTTCAATAAATATGTTGGTGATAATTTGGTACTCTGTAAAAATATTTACCTTTGAAAATTGGAATATTCTTATATAGGTTGCCTATTGATCCTCATTTTGAAAGAAAGCTTGAAATATAATAATCAAAGTTTACCTCCAGCTCCAGGTAATAAGGAACGAAGCCTTATTGCTTCTTACTCACTTGACGCGTGAAGCTGGGGTAAACTTTTTGTTCTACTAGTATTTTTTGTATTTATTGTGTTGGATGATAGAGTGTTTATCTTATTTAAATTTATTTAATGATTATAGGACATTCAAAAGATTGTCATCTTTGAAGGTGCATTTGAGAAGATTTTGAGTATCATAAGAGGTGAAGGAAATTCAGATGGTGGAGTTGTTGTACAGGTGATATATTAATACTATCAGAAAGTTAAGTAAATTTGTTTTATGTGATTCATGATGAAGCATACTAACCCATGGTTATGGTCTCTACTTGGAACTTCCAAATTTAGATTTCCTCAAGTCTTTGTGCATACAAATATTTTTCTTTTGGGATAGATAATAGGAGTTTAGGTAAATGAGTCTTGCAGAGAGCTTACTTGTTTTGTTTTCTAATTATGATGAGCTAGTTTTGTTTACAAATCAATATGATTTATTATTATTATTATTATTATTATTATTATTTGGATCCAATCAGGTTTGTTGATATCAATTTTAAAGCTGAGAGGAAGTGCTTTCTCTTTTACTCAACAGAAGGTTAGATTCATTAATACTTGAATAGTGGAATTTTTAGCTAAATCTTTTGTTGCTGTAAATTTTTTTGTTCCTTTGCCAAGTATATTGATTTTTTTGTTGAATGGAAAATTTAGGATGGGTGTATAGTTTCTGTGATGAGGATATTGATGCTTTGATAAGCATGTGCTTATGCCTTTGGTTGGTAATAAAATAGGGTTTTGAATTTTAGCAGATTGTTGATATTGGCAAAACTCTGCCATTATTCATGGAGCTTCAAACCTTAGGTGACAGGATGTGAAGAATCATGCTCTGCAAAGTGTCTTGTTTTCAATGTTGCAGGTCTCATTTAATTTGAGTTGAACCGTTTGGTTATGATTTTCTCACATGTTTGTACTAACTGAACAATTTGAAATAGGTATTAGAGACAGTAAAGCTCAAATTTTCTAGACAATTTTTTAGAATTGCATTAATTGACACCATATTGTTATTGTTGGTCGTCTTTTCAGGTGTGTGGCACTTATTAAAAGCTTCTTCATGAGAAAGAAGATGTATGAATATGATGGAGTTTGTAATTTGTAGTTTATATTTTGGAGATTTATAATTCCTTGTTTTTCTTGTCCTATGTATCTATCTAGTTCATTAGGGTTCTCCAATGTATCTTGTTAGTTTGTACTTTAAAGTTTATATGTTGAAGATTTATAAAATAATCTTAGTTAAATGAAAGATATTTGAACTATCTATGTTATTATATATTATATGAATGCTGATTTGCTGAGTAAATTAGTTAATATATTAATTAAAAAAATAATTACAAAATAAATAGTGTTTTGTAACTAAAGAAAAAAATGTTACAAAATCAAGTTACATTTTGTAACAAAATTTTATGATAGGAAAAAATATATTGTTACCAAAAATCCCTTCAAAATCAAAATTTGTTACCACTTTTGTAACGGCTTCTGGTTTTTTGTATCAGAAAAAATTGTTACAAAATATGGTATTGAATTGTAACAGTTTCATTTTTCGTTACAAAAACTTTTTGTAACGGGAATTACTGCAATGGACCCTTTTTTTGTTACAAAAAACTTTTGTTTCAAAATTTCGACGTTTTGTAACAATATTTTTTGTTACAAATGCGCCTTTTTCTTGTAGTGTTCAGAAAATTGGTGACCGACCTGAACATAAAACACCAATTCACATCTGTAGAACACCCTCAGGCCAACGGACAAGCAGAAGCTGCTAACAAAGTCATATTAGTCGGGTTAAAATGGAGATTACAGGACGCAAAGGGAGCCTGGGCGGAGGAGCTCTCGCAAGTCCTATGGGCATATCGGATAACTCCACACTCCACCACAAAGAAATCACCTTTCCGATTAGCTTACGAATTAGAGGCAATGATCCCAGTGGAGATCGAAGAAGGATCGCCCAGAGTGATTTATTATAATGAAGAAGCCAACTCCCAACTTCAAAGGGAAGAACTCGACCTACTTCCGGATTTTTGAGAAAGAGCTCGAATCAGGGAAGAGGCATTGAAATGTCAAATAGCTTCAAGATACAATCAAAAGGTAGTATCGCGAGGTTTTACCGAGAACGACCTCATCCTAATCCGAAATGATATCAGAACAACTCGACCTAGAGAAGGAAAGATGGCAGCAAACTGGAAAGGACCCTACCGAGTCGTATAGGTACTTGGAGTCTATAGTATATTCTCTTCTTTTTATTCTATTTTGATTTTCAGTTGCTTGGGGACAAACAACAATTTAAGTTTGGTGTTGTGATGAGCGGATAATTTATACGCTTTTTGGCATTGTTTTGAGTATGTTTTTAGTATATTTTAGTTAGTTTTTATTATATTTTTATTAGTTTTTAATTAAAATTCACTTTTCTGGACTTTACTATGAGTTTGTGTGCTTTTCTGTGATTTCAGGTATTTTCTGGCTGAAATTGAGGGTCCTGAGCAAAAATCTGATTTAGAGGCTGAAAAGGACTGCAGATGCTGTTGGATTCTGACCTCCCTGCACTCGAAGTGGATTTTCTGGAGCTACAGAAGCCCAATTGGCGCGCTCTCAATGGCATTGGAAAGTAGACATCCTGGGCTTAACAACAATGTATAATAGTCCATACTTTGCCCGAGATTTGATGGCCCAAACCGGCGTTGCAAATCAGCTTCAGAATTCCCAGCGTTTAACGCTGGAACTGGCATAAAAATTGGAGTTAAATGCCCAAACTGGCATAAAAGCTGGCGTTTAACTCCAGAAAGAGTCTCTACACGAAAATGCTTCAATGCTCAGCCCAAGCACACACCAAGTGGGGCCCGGAAGTGGATTTTTCTGTCATTTACTCAATTCTGTAAACCCTAGGTTACTAGTTCACTATTAATAGGATCTTTTGACATTGTATCTGGACCTCATGACACTTTACACGTTTCTCATTGTATCTTCTACAGCATGAGTCTCTAAACCCCATGGTTGGGGGTGAGGAGCTCTGCTGTGTCTTGATGGATTAATGCAATTACTACTGTTTTTCATTCAATCATGCTTGCTTCCATTCTAAGATATCACTTGTTCCTAAACCTGATGAATGTGATGATCCGTGACACTCATCATCATTCTCAACTATGAACGTGTGTCTGACAACCACCTCCGTTCTACCTTAGATTGAGTAGATATCTCTTGGATTCCTTAATCAGAATCTTCGTGGTATAAGCTAGAATTGATGGCGGCATTCAAGAGAATCCGGAAGGTCTAAACCTTGTCTGTGGTATTCTGAGTAGGATTCAAGGATTGAATGACTGTGACGAGCTTTAAACTCCTGAGGGCTGGGCGTTAGTGACAGACGCAAAAGAATCACTGGATTCTATTCCAACCCGATTGAGAACCGACAGATGATTAGCCGTGCTGTGACAGAGCGCGTTGAACATTTTCACTGAGAGGATGGGAGGTAGCCATTGACAATGGTGAAACCCTACATACAGCTTGCCATGGAAGGAGCCTTGCGTGTTTGAAGAAGAAGACAGTAGGAAAGCAGAGGTTCAGAAGACAGAGCATCTCCAAAACCTCAATCTATTCTCCATTACTGCAAAACAAGTACTTATTTCATGTTCTTTTGCTTTTCACAATCAATCCTGATAATTTTTGATATCCTGACTAAGAGTTACAAGATAACCATAGCTTGCTTCAAGCCGACAATCTCCGTGGGATCGACCCTTACTCACGTAAGGTATTACTTGGACGACCCAGTGCACTTGCTGGTTAGTTGTCCGGGATTGCGAAAGTGTGATTGCAATTTCGTGCACCAGGTTTTGGTGCCGTTGCCGGGGATTGTTCGAGTTTGGACAACTGACGGTCTATCTTGTTGCTTAGATTAGGACTGTTTTATTTTTGTTGGTTTAGAGTCTTTTATTTGAGTGTAGTTTCATATTTTAAGTTTGGTGTCAATTGCATGCTTTTGTTTTTCTTTTGATTTTCGAATTTGCATGTCCTTAGTCCCTTTTTGATCTTTAAAAATTCTAAGTTTGGTGTCTTCTTTGTATTTTTCTTTAGGTTTTTGAAAATTCATGTTTGATTTTCTGAAAAATTTTAAGTTTGGTGTTTCTTTGTTGTTTTTATTTTTCCTCTTTTCAAAAAAATATATCTACATATATATCTTGATTACTATTCACATCAATTCCCTTTTCTCCATCATGGACATAAGTGGGAATGAACAGTCCAAAAGGACTCTGGGGTCATATGCTAACCCCATTACAGCTGCATATGGGAGTAGCATCTGCATACCTCCCATCAAAGCAAGCAGCTTTGAGCTAAACCCTCAACTCATTATCATGGTGCAGCAAAATTGCCAGTATTCCGGTCTTCCACAGGAAGAACCTACTGAGTTTCTGGCACAATTCTTACAACTTGCTGACACAGTACGTGATAAAGAGGTGGATCAGGATGTCTATAGATTATTACTATTTCCATTTGCTGTAAAAGATCAAGCTAAGAGGTGGTTAAATGACCAACCTACAGCAAGCATAAAGACATGGAAACAGTTATCAGACAAATTCCTGAATCAATTTTACCCTCCAAAAAGGATGACACAGCTAAGGCTGGATATCCAAGGCTTTAAACAAGAGGATAATGAATCCCTTTATAATGCCTGGGAGAGGTATAGAGGTATGCTAAGAAAATGCCCCTCTGAAATGTTTTCAGAGTGGGTACAATTAGACATCTTCTACTATGGGCTTACAGAAAAAGCTCAGATGTCTCTAGACTACTCAGCTGGTGGATCTATACGTATGAGGAAGACGATTGAGGAGGCTCAAGAGCTTATAGATACTGTTGCTAGAAATCAACATTTATACTCTAGCAATGAGCCCTCTACACAAAAAGAAGTTATGGCATTAGCCAATGATCCTAGTCCTCAAGAACAGATGGTTGAGCTTAATCAACAATTACACCTGATGACAAAACAGTTAGCAAAAATTTAAAGAGATGCTCCAAGAGACTAAAATTTCTAACAAGAACATAGAATCACAGTTGACTCAGGCAAAACAGCAGCTATCTAAACAGATAACAGAAGAATGCCAAGCAGTTCAACTAAAGAGTGGGAAGACATTGAATAACACTGCTCAAAGTAGCAAAAAGTCAATAAAGGAACAATTAACAGAGGATGGCCAAACCACTATCCAAAATCCCTCTGAGGACAGTAAGAGCCCAGAGAGGAGTACTATTGGCGTTCAAACGCCAGAAAAGGGGGGAAAGCTGGCGTTAAACGCCCATTCCCTGCCCAGTTCTAGCGTTCAAACGCCAAAAAAGGGGAAAAGTTGGCGTTAAACGCCCATTTTCCACTTAATCCTGGGGTTCAAACGCCTGAGGGGAACCAGACACCTGCGAGTGCTGATAGTGACCCCTCTAAAAAGGCTTCTCCAACCACTTCTATAAGGAATAAACCTGCAGCAACCAAGGTTGAAGAATATAAAGCTAAGATGCCTTATCCTCAGAAACTTCGCCAAGCGGAACAGGATAAGCAATTTGCTCGCTTTGCAGACTATCTAAGGACTCTTGAAATAAAGATTCCGTTTGCAGAAGCACTTGAGCAAATACCTTCTTATGCTAAATTCATGAAGGAGATCTTAAGCCATAAGAAGGATTGGAGAGAAACTGAAAAAGTATTTCTCACTGAAGAATGCAGTGCAGTCATTCTGAAAAGCTTACCAGAAAAGCTTCAAGATCCAGGAAGCTTTATGATACCATGCACATTAGAAGGTGCTTGCACCAAGATAGCCCTGTGTGATCTTGGAGCAAGCATCAATCTAATACCTGTATCTACTATCAGAAAGCTTGGGTTGACTGAAGAAGTCAAACCAACCCGGATATGCCTCCAACTTGCTGATGGCTCCATTAAATATCCATCAGGCATAATTGAGGACATGATTGTCAAGATTGGGCCATTTGCCTTTCCAACTGACTTTGTAGTGCTGGAAATAGAGGAGCACAAGAGTGCAACTCTCATTCTAGGAAGACCTTTCCTAGCAACTGGACGAACTCTCATTGATGTACAAAAAGGGGAAGTAACCCTGAGAGTCAATGAGGAAGAGTTCAAGTTGAATGCTGTAAAAGCTATGCAGCATCCAGACACACCAAATGACTGCATGGGCGCTGACATTATTAACTCTTTAGTGGAAGAGGTCAATATGACTGAAAGTCTAGAATCAGAGCTTGAGAACATCTTCAAGGATGCTCAGCCTGATCAGGAAGAGCCAGAGGAAACAAAAGAATTTTTGAAAATTCCTCAGGAGGAGGATAAGCCCCCCAAACCTGAACTCAAACCACTACCACCATCCCTAAAGTATGCATTTCTGGGAGAAGGTGACACTTTTCCAGTGATTATAATCTCTGCTTTAAATCCACAGGAAGAGGAAGCACTGATTCAAGTGCTAAGGACACACAAGACAGCTCTTGGGTGGTCCATAAGTGATCTTAAGGGCATTAGCCTAGCAAGATGCATGCACAAGATCCTATTGGAGGATAATGCCAAACCAGTGGTCCAACCACAAAGGCGGCTAAATCCAGCCATGAAGGAGGTGGTGCAGAAAGAGGTCACTAAATTACTAGAGGCTGGGATTATTTATCCTATTTCTGATAGCCCCTGGGTGAGCCCTGTCCAAGTTGTCCCCAAGAAGGGAGGCATGACAGTAGTTCATAATGAAAAAAATGAACTGGTTCCTACAAGAACAGTCACAGGGTGGCGCATGTGTATTGACTACAGAAGGCTCAATACAGCCACCAGAAAGGATCATTTTCCTTTACCATTCATAGACCAAATGCTAGAAAGACTAGCTGGTCATGATTATTATTGCTTTTTGGATGGCTATTCAGGCTACAACCAGATTGCAGTAGATCCTCAGGACCAAGAGAAAACAACATTCACTTGCCCTTCTGGCGTGTTTGCCTACAGGAGGATGCCTTTTGGTCTGTGTAATGCTCCTGCAACCTTTCAGAGATGCATGCTATCCATCTTTTCTGATATGGTGGAAAAATTCCTAGAAGTCTTCATGGATGATTTCTCAGTATATGGAGACTCATTCAGCTCCTGTCTTAACCACCTAGCACTTGTCCTGAAAAGGTGCCAAGAGACTAACCTGGTTTTAAACTGGGAGAAATGTCACTTTATGGTGACTGAAGGAATTGTCCTTGGGCACAAAATTTCAAGCAGGGAATAGAGGTGGATAAGGCAAAGGTAGAGGTAATTGAAAAATTACCACCACCTGCCAATGTTAAGGCAATCAGAAGCTTTCTGGGGCATGCAGGATTCTACAGAAGGTTTATAAAGGATTTTTCGAAAATTGCAAAACGTCTGAGCAACCTGCTAGCTGCTGACACACCATTTGTGTTTGACACACAGTGTTTGCAGGCATTTGAGACCCTGAAAGCCAAGCTGGTCACAGCACCAGTCATCTCTGCACCAGACTGGACATTACCATTCGAATTAATGTGTGATGCCAGTGACCATGCCATTGGTGCAGTGTTGGGACAGAGGCATAACAAGCTTCTACACGTTATTTATTATGCCAGCCGTGTTCTAAATGACGCACAGAAGAATTACACAACCACAGAAAAAGAGTTACTTGCAGTGGTCTATGCCATTGACAAATTCAGATCCTATTTAGTAGGATCAAAGGTGATTGTGTACACTGACCATGCTTCTCTTAAGTACTTACTCACAAAGCAGGATTCAAAACCCAGGCTCATAAGATGGGTGTTGCTTCTGCAAGAGTTTGATATAGAAATAAGAGACAGAAAAGGGACAGAGAACCAAGTAGCTGATCATCTGTCCCGAATAGAACCAGTAGCTGGGGCGTCCCTCCCTTCAACTGAGATCTCTAGGACTTTCCCAGATGAGCAACTCTTTGCCATTCAGGAAGCCCCATGGTTTGCAGATATTGCAAATTATAAAGCTGTGAGGTTCATAACCCAGGAGTACAGCAGAGTGCAAAGAAAGAAATTAATTTCAGACGCCAAGTACTACCTATGGGATGAGCCATATCTCTTTAAGAGATGTACAGACGGAATAATCCGCAGATGTGTACCCAGAGAGGAAGCACAAAGAATCCTGTGGCATTGCCATGGATCACAATATGGAGGACACTTTGGAGGTGAGCGAACAACAACCAAGGTCCTCCAATGCGGATTCTACTGGCCTACTCTCTATAGAGATGCCCGAGAGTTTGTGCGTAACTGTGACAGTTGCCAAAGAGCTGGTAACTTGCCTCATGGTTATGCCATGCCTCAGCAAGGGATCTTAGAGATTGAATTGTTTGATGTATGGGGAATTGACTTCATGGGTCCCTTCCCACCATCATACTCAAACACTTATATTCTAGTGGCAGTAGACTATGTATCTAAATGGGTGGAAGCAATTGCCACACCCAATAATGATACCAAAACCGTGCTGAAATTCCTCCAGAAATACATCTTCAGCAGGTTTGGTGTTCCCAGAGTACTGATCAGTGATGGAGGCACCCATTTCTGCAATAAACAACTGTACTCTGCTATGGTTAGATATGGAATTAGCCACAAAGTAGCAACTCCGTATCACCCACAGACAAATGGGCAAGCTGAGGTCTCTAACAGAGAGCTCAAAAGAATCCTGGAACAGACTGTTATTGCCCGTAGAAAGGATTGGGCAAAGAGCTTGGATGATGCTCTGTGGGCATACAGAACAGCATACAAGACTCCTATAGGAACCTCTCCATACCAACTGGTGTATGGGAAGGCCTGTCATCTGCCCGTGGAACTGGAACATAAAGCCTACTGGGCAACCAGATTCCTAAACATGGATGCTAAGTTAGTTGGTGAAAAAAGATTGCTCCAGCTAAATGAGCTAGAGGAATTCAGACTCAATGCCTTTGAAAATGAAAAAATTTATAAGGAAAAGGCAAAGAAGTGGCATGACAAGAAATTGTCATCCAAAGTCTTTGAGCCAGGACAAAAGGTCCTGCTCTTCAACTCTAGGCTCAGATTGTTCCCAGGAAAACTTAAGTCCCGCTGAAGGGGTCCGTATGTGATTACAGGAGTATCACCATATGGATATGTTGAGCTTCAGGATACTGATTCTGACAAGAAGTTCATTGTTAATGGACAGAGGATCAAGCATTATCTTGAAAGCAATTTTGAGCAAGAATGCTCAAAACTGAGACTTGAGTGATTTCCAGTGAAGGTCCAGCTAAAGACAATAAAGAAGCGCTTGCTGGGAGGCAACCCAGTGATAAGAAGGGTATCTGTTCTGTCTAATCAAGCTTTAATACATATTCTTAAAGAGTAATTATCAAATTTGAAGGAATTCACAGAGTTACAGAAGGATTCAGTGCAAAAAGCAGAGAAAAAGAGCTTACTGGCAAAAAAACGCCAGTAAGGGGCACTTTGGGCGTTAAACACCAGAATGGGCACCATTCTGGGCGTTTAACGCCAGTAATTGTGCCATTTTGGGCGTTAAACGCCAGAATGGGCACCATTCTGGGCCTTTAGCGCCAGGTGTGCAGCATCCTGGGCGTTTAGCAAAACGCCCAGTGATAAAGGGATTTCTGGCGTTTAACGCCAGCCAGGATACCTGGCTGGGCGTTAAACGCCCAAATAGGCTACCAAATGGGCATTAAACGCCAGAATGGATACCATTCTGGGCGTTTAACGCCAGAAAGGCAGGGGGAGGAGATTTTGTTCCCACTTCAAATTTTTTCAAACTTTCTTGTTTTAATCCATATCTTTTTACATAAACACATTACAAACTTTCATCATTCACCTTCCAATTTCAAAAATTAGAATCTTCTTCAAATCTATTTCAAATCCTTTCCTAAACTCTTTCAAAAAACTCAATTATCTCCTCAAATTCTTTCCATATCTTCTCAAATCTCCTTCAAATTTTCGAAAATCTCTCCTCCTCTCCTATTTAAACACGTTCGGCCACCCTCCTTCCCCACACCATTCGAATTTGCTCTCCTCTTCTCTCCCCTCTTTGCCTTCTTTTGCTTGAGGACAAGCAAACCTCTAAGTTTGGTGTGCTTTCCGTGATCACTAGGCCAAGATTTATCAAGATCATGGCTCCTAGAGGAAAACAAACCAATTCAAGAGGCAAGAAAGAGAATAATCCAAAGGATGTTTGGAGTCAAGAGAAGTTCTTAACCAAAGAACATACAGACCATTACCACAAAATAATGGGTCTGAGGTCAGTGATCCCGGAAGTCAAATTCAATCTGAAAGAAGATGAATATCCGGAGATCCAAGAGCAAATTCGAAACAGAGGATGAGAATTTCTAACCAACCCTGAGACAAGGGTTGGAAGGAACATGGTTCAGGAATTCTACTCAAATCTGTGGCTGACAGATAAGCAGAGAATGACTGGAACTGCTTTTCATACCTACAGAACCATGGTCAGAGGGAGAATTATTTACTTCCATCTGGACAAAATAAGAGAGGTCTTCAAATTGCCTCAACAGCAAGATGATCCTGAATCCTTTAATAGGAGGATGGTGAGAGCAGATAAAGGGTTGGATAAAGTTCTAGAGGACATATGCCTCCCTGGAACTAAATGGATAACCAACTCAAAGGGTGTCCCAAACCAACTCAAGAGGGGAGACCTCAAACCAATTGTAAGAGGTTGGCTAGACTTTATTGGGCGTTCCATATTGCCCACTAGCAACCGTTCTGAGGTCACCATCAAGAGAGCAGTGATGATTCATTGCATTATGCTTGGAAAAGAGTGGAGGTTCATCATCTGATTGCTTGTGAGATCTACACAATTGCAAATAAGAATTCCACTGAAGCCAAACTGGCTTACCCAAGCTTGATCTCCTTGCTCTGTAAAGAGGCTGGGGTGAAGATGGGAGTAGATGAATTCATACCCATTGAACATCCAATCACCAAGAAGTCAATGGAAGGACAAATGCAAGACAATTCTATCAAAAAGAGGGCGCAGGAGTTCCTCCCTGAATTTCCTGAAATTGACTACTGGGCCAGCCTAGAAGCATCTATCACCAAGTTGTAAGAAACTATGGAGCAACTTAAGGAAGAACAGCAGAATCAGAACTGCATGCTCTGCAAATTGCTGAAGGAACAAGAGAAGCAAGGGCGTGAACTTCAAGAGATGAAACGCCAAAAGCTCTCCCCTCAAGTGGAGGGAGCATCCACTTCTCAAAATCAAGGTTGTTGAGTCCTAACTCTGTGATGACCTCTATCATTAGGAGCCTACTAAAATTTTTTGTTTTTTATTATTAGTCTTATCTTATATCTACTTTTGAGTCTTGTTCTTAGTTCATGATTAATAAAATTTAAAGTTCATGGCTTAAAGCTATAAATGTCCTATGAATCCATCACCTCTCTTAAATGAAAAATGCTTTAATCACAAAAGAACAAGAAGTACAGGATTTCGAATTCATCTCTGAAACTAGTTGAATTAGTTTGATGTGGTGACAATACTTTTTGTTTTCTGAATGAATGCTTGAACAGTGCATATGTCTTTTGAATTTGTTGTTTTAAGAATGTTAAAATTGTTGGCTCTTGAAAGAATGATGGAAAGGGAGAACTGTTTTTGAGGATCTGAAAAATCATCAAATTGATTCTTGAAGCAAGAAAAAGCAAAAAAAAAAACAAAAAAAAAAGAAAAAGAAAGAAATAAAGTTGTGATCCAAGGCCAAAAGAGTGTGCTTAAGAACCCTGGGCACCTCTAATTGGGGACTCTAGCAAAGCTGAGTCACAATCTGAAAAGGTTCACCCAATTATGTGTCTGTGGCATGTATGTATCTGGTGGTAATACTGGAAGACAGAGTGCTTTGGGCCACAGCCAAGACTCATAAAGTAGCAATGTTCAAGAATCATCATACTTAACTAAGAGAATCAATAACACTATCTGAATTCTGAGTTCTTATAGATGCCAATCATTCTAAACTTCGAAGGATAAAGCGAGATGCCAAAACTGTTCGGAAGCAAAAAGCTACTAGTCCCGCTCATCTAATTGGAGCTAAGTTTCTTTGATATTTTGGAGTCTATAGTATATTCTCTTCTTTTTATTCTATTTTCATTTTCAGTTGCTTGGGGACAAGCAACAATTTAAGTTTGGTGTTGTGATGAGCGGATAATTTATACGCTTTTTGGCATTGTTTTGAGTATGTTTTTAGTATATTTTAGTTAGTTTTTATTATATTTTTATTAGTTTTTAATTAAAATTCACTTTTCTGGACTTTACTATGAGTTTGTGTGTTTTTCTGTGATTTCAGGTATTTTCTGGCTGAAATTGAGGGTCCTGAGCAAAAATCTGATTTAGAGGCTGAAAAGGACTGCAGATGCTGTTAGATTCTGACCTCCCTGCACTCGAAGTGGATTTTCTGGAGCTACCGAAGCCCAATTGGCACGCTCTCAACGGCATTCGAAAGTAGACATCCTGGGCTTTCCAGCAATGTATAATAGTCCATACTTTGCCCGAGATTTGATGGCCCAAACCGGCGTTGCAAATCAGCTTCAGAATTCTCAGCGTTTAACGCTGGAACTGGCATAAAAATTGGAGTTAAACGCCCAAACTGGCATAAAAGCTGGCGTTTAACTCAAGAAAGAGTCTCTACACGAAAATGCTTCAATGCTCAGCCCAAGCACACACCAAGTGGGGCCCGGAAGTAGATTTTTCTATCATTTACTCAATTCTGTAAACCCTAGGTTACTAGTTCACTATTAATAGGATCTTTTGACATTGTATCTGGACCTCATGAAACTTTACACATTTCTCATTGTATCTTCTACAACATGAGTCTCTAAACCCCATGGTTGGGGGTGAGGAGCTCTACTGTGTCTTGATGGATTAATGCAATTACTACTGTTTTTCATTCAATCATGCTTGCTTCCATTCTAAGATATCACTTGTTCCTAAACCTGATGAATGTGATGATCCGTGACACTCATCATCATTCTCAACTATGAACGTGTGCTTGACAACCACCTCCGTTCTACCTTAGATTGAGTAGATATCTCTTGGATTCCTTAATCAGAATCTTCGTGGTATAAGCTAGAATTGATGGCGGCATTCAAGAGAATTCGGAAGGTCTAAACCTTGTCTATACCACGAAGATTCCGATTCAAGAATCCAAGAGATATTCACTAAGCCTCGGATGCTTGTAGAACAAGAATGGTTGTCAGTCACCTTGTTCATAAGTGAGAATGATGATGAGAGTCACGGATCATCACATTCATCAAATTGAAGAACAAGTGATATCTTGGAACAAGAATAAGCGGAATTGTATAGAAGAACAATAGTAATTGCATTAATACTCGAGGTACAGCAGAGCTCCACACCTTAATCTATGGTGTGTAGAAACTCCACCGTTGAAAATACATAAGAACAAGGTCTAGGCATGGCCGTGAGGCCAGCCTCCCAAATGATCTAAGAACTAGATGTCCAAAGATGATCTAGAGATCTAAAGTGATCAAAAGATGAAAATACAATAGTAAAAGGTCCTATATATAGAAAACTAGTAGCCTAGGGTGTACAGAGATGAGTAAATGACATAAAAATCCACTTCCGGGCCCACTTGGTGTGTGCTTGGGCTGAGCAATGAAGCATTTTCGTGTAGAGACTCTTCTTGGAGTTAAACGCCAGCTTTTATGCCAGTTTGGGCGTTTAACTCCCATTTAGGTGCCAGTTCCGGCGTTTAACGCTGGAATTTCTTGAGGTGACTTTGAACGCCGGTTTGGGCCATCAAATCTTGGGCAAAGTATGGACTATTATATATTGCTGGAAAGCCCAGGATGTCTACTTTTCAACGCCGTTGAGAGCGCGCCAATTGGGCTTCTATAGCTCCAGAAAATCCACTTCGAGTGCAGGGAGGTCAGAATCCAACAGCATCTGCAGTCCTTTTGAGTCTCTGGATCAGATTTTTGCTCAGATCCCTCAATTTCAGCCAGAAAATACTTGAAATCACAGAAAAACACACAAACTCATAGTAAAGTCTAGAAAAGTGAATTTTAATTAAAAACTAATAAAAATATAATAAAAACTAAACTAAAACTACTAAAAACATACTAAAAACAATGCCAAAAAGCGTACAAATTATCCGCTCATCATGGACCAACTAAGGGTGGAGCACCAAGAGCACTCCATCATTCTCCATGAGATTAGAGAAGATCAAAGAGCTATGAGGGAGGAGCAACAAAGGCAAGGAAGAGACATAGTGGAGCTCAGGTGTTCCATTGGATCTTCAAGAAGAAGAACTAGCCGCCATCACTATGTTTGTGTCTTTACTACATGATCATTAGTGTCTAGCGTCTATGCCTTAAAGCTATGAATAATTCCATGAATCCTTCACCACTCTTAAATGAAAAATGTGCCTAATTACAAAAGAACATGAAGTACTTGGATTTCAAATTTTATCTTGAAATTAGTTTAATTATTTTGATGTGGTGGCAATACTTTTTGTTTTTTGAATGAATGCTTGAACAGTGCATATTTTTTATAGTGAAATTTATGAATGTTAAAATTGTTGGCTCTTGAAAGAATGATCAACAAAGAGAAATGTTATTGATAATCTGAAAAATCATGAAATTGATTCTTGAAGAAAGAAAAAGCAGTGAAAAAAAAGTAGCGAAAAAAAATATGGTGAAAAAAAAGAAAAAGAAAAAGCAAGCAGAAAAAGCCAATAGCCTTTTAAACCAAAAGGCAAGGGTAAAGAGGATCCAAGGCTTTGAGAATTAATGGATAGGAGGGCCTAAAGGAATAAAATCCTGGCCTAAGCGGCTAAATCAAGTTGTCCCTAACCATGTGCTTGTGGCATGAAGGTCCAAGTGAAAAGCTTGAGATCGAGTGGTTAAAGTCGTGATCCCAAGCAAAAAGAGTGTGCTTAAGAACTCTGGACACCTCTAATTGGGGACTTTAGCAAAGCTGAGTCACAATCTGAAAAGGTTCACGCAGTTATGTGTCTGTGGCATTTATGTATCCGGTGTTAATACTGGAAAACAAAGTGCTTAGGGTCACGTCCAAGACTCATAATGTAGCTGTGTTCAAGAATCAACATAGTGAACTAGGAGAATCAATAACACTATCTAAAATTTTGAGTTCCTATAGATGCCAATCATTCTGAATTTCAAAGGATAAAGTGAGATACCAAAACTGTTCAGGAGCAAAAAGCAACTAGCCCCGCTCATCTAATTTGGACTAAGTTTCATTGATATTGTGAGATTCATTGTATATTCTCTTTTTTTTTATCCTATTTTGTTTTTAGTTCCTTGGGGACAAGCAACAATTTAAGTTTGGTGTTGTGAAGAGCGGATAATTTATACGCTTTTTGGCATTGTTTTTAAATTATTTTTGGAAGGATCTAGCTACTTTTTAGTATATTTTTATTAGTTTTTAAACAAAATTCACATTTCTGGACTTTACTATGAGTTTGTGTGTTTTTCTATGATTTCAGGTATTTTCTGGCTGAAATTGAGGGACTTGAGCAAAAATCTGATTCAGAGACTAAAAAAGGACTGCTAATGCTGTTGTATTCTGACCTCCCTACACTCGAAAAGGATGTTTTGGAGCTACAGAAGTCCGAATGGTGCGCTCTCAATTGCGTTGGAAAGTAGACATCCAGGGATTTCCAGCAATATATAATAGTCCTTACTTTGCCCGAGTTTTGACGACGCAAACTAGCGTTCAAAAGCCAACTTCCTGCCCTATTCTGGTGTTAAACGCCAGAAATAGGTTACAAGCTAGAGTTAAACGCCAAAAACGGGTTGTAAACTGGTGTTTAACTCCAAGAAAAGTCTCTACACATGAAAGTTTCAATGCTCAGCCCAAGCACACACCAAGTGGGCCCGGAAGTGGATTTCTGCATCATTTACTTATTTTTGTAACCCTAGTAACTAGTTTAGTATAAATCGAACTTTTTACTATTGTACTAGGAGATCTTAGGGACTTTTGACATCTTTGGATCATTTTTAGTCCTTAGACATTAGGGACTGGCCTCATGGCCATTCCTGGACCTTCATCACTTATGTATTTTTAATGGTGGAGTTTCTACACACCATAGATTAACACTACAAGAAAATGGAACATTTGTAACAAAAAATTTGTATCAAATTTAAAATTGTTACAAATTATGATTTTTTGGTAACAATAATTAGTTATTGTTACAAAATAAGAATATTTTGTAACAACAAGAAAATTTGTTACAAAACATTTCAATATTTTGTAACAACGTGATTTCTTTTGTTACAAATTATGTTGGTTTTCGTATCGAATTGTTGTTTTGTTGCAAAATATTATAATGTTTTGAAACAAAAGATTATATTGTTGCAAAAATTCAAAATATTTTGTAACAAAATATCTATTTGTTTCAAAAGGTCTAAATATTTTGTAACAAAAAATTAATTTATCACAAAATACAATATTTTTGTAACAAGTTATTAATTTGTCACAAAATTCAAAGACTTTTTTGCAACTAATAAAAAATTTTATTTTAACATATTAAATGTAAGACTTTGAATTTTTGAAAATTAACATAATGAGTTATTTATGATTTATTATATTTATTTAAGATTTTATATTCAAAAATTTATTTTACTAAAAATTTTTAAGTCAAATTAATGATATTTTGAGTTTAAAATTCTTTTAAAAATTAAATAATAAGTCATTTAAACAAAATATTTTTTTAGTTATAATTTAAAGTTTTAGTAGTTAAAAAATATAAAAAATTTATATGATTTGATTTAAATATTTAAAATTTTTAAATTCAATACTTTAAATTTTATGAAAAAAATTATTTTAAGTATCTCTAATTTTATTTTAATTAGTGTTTATTTAAAAATAATGTATAAATTAATAATAAAATAATATTTTAAAAATAATTAAACTAACCCTAACCCTAATTCCCAATTTGATTTTACCTAAATTTCTAAATCATTTTTAAACAAACAAATTCTAACCCTTTTAACCTAACCCTGACTGCCTTGCAACCTCCCCCCACATCTCAACACTACCCTCACCTTTCCCCTTCAGCAGCACAATACACACACACACACACACACACACACACATACACACACACACACTCTGAAACAGAAAAAAAAAGGAGAAATGGAAATAAGCAAAGGAATGAGAGCAGAGGGGGATTCGAGAGAGAGGAAGAGAGCGTTGGGGGAGGAGCTGTCCACACCGCCATCACGCGTCACCGCCGCCGAGCCTCGTCGCCGTCGCCACTGGGGCCGCCGAGCCTCGACGTCGCCACTGGGGCCACCGAGCCGTCACCGTCACTATTGGGTCGTCATCGCCGTCAGTTCCATCGAGAGGAGAGTTCGCGCGAGAGGGAGGTGACGTCGAGAGAGAGAGCTGCGCAAGGAATGGGAGTTCTGTCCAACCGTTGCAGCCACTGTCACGAGTTGGGGGTTGTGTCGCCGAAGCTCCGTCGCCATCCATGGAGTCGCAGGTGTGCATCACCATCGAGAGGAAGAGCGCCACGCTGAGAGAGAACCAACTAGAGAGAGGAAGAGGCGTCGCGTCTGCTGCAAGCCTGCCATCGTCACCCTCATCGCCACTTGTCACCGCCACTGTGAGCCTTTTCTCCTGCCATTCAAGGAGCTGTGCTCCGTCGCCGTTTTGCCACCGTTGGAGCCGCCATCTCCTTGGTAAGCTTTAGCCTTGTTCTGGTTTTTTCTCATTGTCGGTCAAAATCCTGGTTACTATAAGAGTTGTTGCTGAGATTGTTTGTGCCAGGGATTGTTTATCATGAGTTGCTCCGTCGTACGTCACCGTTGGAGCCATCATTCCGCTGCTGCCCCCTTGCTCTGAGCCGTTTCATTGTTGCAGCAAGTGTTGTTATTGTGGTTGCTCGATTTAGTCGCACCACTTTAGTATAGTAAGCTATTCCTTGATTCAGTTTTGAACTTTAGTATGGTAAGCTATTTGATGGATTGCTGCTAGTTGTTGACTTATTTATTTCATTGTTGCTGCCTTGCTGGTTGTTCTGTTGAATTACTGAAACTACTTCTGCTTGTGCTACTCCTCTGCTCTTCTGGTCCCTGGACCTTTGCCTCTACTGGTCTAGTTTATTTCGGCCATTCTTCCTCCCCGGTAGTTCTCAGCATTGTCGTTCCCTAGTTGTTGTGCGTCGCTTGGTTGCTGGTTTATGGTTTCTGGTTCATTTCGGCTGTTCTTCCTTTACAGCTGTTCTTTTTTCTTGTTTTAATTCGTCTTATGTTTTTCTTATAGCAGCTTTTTCATAGTGTTAGAAATAGTTAGAGCATAGCATCCATTGTTGGAAGTAAACAAAGAATTGGTGGAAGTGCACCCAGCTTAAGAAAATTCTGCGCCTCACTTACCCATGCAAAAAGGAGCCAACGCCAAGTAAGGTTTTCTCTGTCTTTTTGTGAGCCTGTGTTTTATTTTTTCCCACTGTTGGTGAACTGATCATTGGAGACCTGATTTAATTAGCTACCTTTATATGCTTGACAGTTGAGTAGTTGCTTCCTCATATATATGAAAGATGATAGTATAGAGGGAATATATGATACTTTGAAGGAGTGTGCTGTCATTAGCAAATCAGCAGGGGGAATTGATGTTTCTGTTCACAATATCTGTGCCACTGGTAGCTACATACGTGGAAATATTGCAGTACTTATGTTTTATTGGGTAATATTGCAGTCTTATGTTTTATTGGGTAAACTTTCAGTTTTTGCATTGTTGACGAGGAAATCTTAGGTTCATTTTAATTGTTCATTGCTTAGTCATGGTGATTCTTTTAATTATTGAATGCCAATGATATTTTTTCTTATAAATGATAATGAGTAATGGTTTGGGGTTTGGCTTGAAGCCTGAAACTTAATTGAACTGATTGTATTTGCCCACCTATCTGCAGTGACTGAAGATGATGCTTCCTTGGTCAAGCAAATTGGCCAGATTTTCTAGTATTCTAAAATAGAGGTATATTCCTCTTCTTATATTCATGAATAGTCAGTTTTGTTCCTTGTTAACATACATGCATCATCTATGTATGGAAGACTAAACATAGATCGAATCCATTTTCTTATCAAGGCAAGAAGGGAGGAACAAATCCAAGCTGCTCATGGTGAAGCCATGTTTGGTGCTTCAGCACTTTCACCTCCTACCAGTACTGACAGTGAGCCTGAAAGGGAGAATGAGAAAGAAGTTGATAAAAAAGTTGTTGTTACAAGCCTCTTAAGTGAAACGGTAAGTGGTTTCACTGCAAACTTATGTGGATAAGAATGATGAGTCATTTAAGTAATCCTTGTATTTGTGTGTGCATTTGTTGTTGAATAATTTCTCACATTAAGTTGTTATTGCTGCTCTATACTTGCTGTTGGTTGCTGCTGATTTTTTCCCCTCATTGCTTGCTTATTGAATGATTGTTAAATTCAATGAGAAAGGAAATGCTGCTGAGTTATTATTGTTTGTGTTGGAATAGATGATGGTTGCTGAACTGAGATTGGTTTTATTGATAAATCTGTTGCTGAAATCATTTAGTTTGACTTGATTGATTTTCTGTTGAATTAATGGATAAACTGCTATGCCCCTGCTGCTTGCAAGTATAATGGTTATTGACTTCAATTAATAGAATGCTGCCTAAATCCATTACCTTTGTTCATTTTACTATTTTGGGTGCTGTATGATGGGCCATTGATTGCTGTTCTGCTAAGTGCTGCTCTGCTTCTTGCTGGTTGGATTGGTTTTAATTGTTTCCTCATGTTTTCTTGCTGGAATTGGCTTATTTACTCCCTTCCTATGAATTCATTATGATTTTTTGTGTTTTTAACTGTCAAAGAATTCATATGGAATTTGAATTGATTGATTGAAATTGTGAAATAGGCAAATTTACTGCTGAAATACTGCCGGAATTTATTTTAAGCTGTTTTCAATATTCATCTTTAATTCAATTGATTGATTGAGTTGGTATTTAATTGCTTTTGGTTTTCAACTGTTGCTAAGCTCAATTGATTGATTATTCGGCTAAGTGCTTCACTTTTTTGGTTGTTGGAAGCTGGAAGCTTCGGGTTTTGTTATTCACTATTTGGTTGTTGTCCTATTTGGTTGCTCAATTAAACTGCATTGTGTTGTTTGAAAGGGTGCAAGTTGTGAATTGGTTGTGTTTGTTAAAACCATAGACGGTGGAAATATCCAAGTTTTAGGAGAGGTTCTGCCAAAATTTTTCTAAACAGTTTGGATAAAACTTAGTGAAAAAATTATAGATATTGTTATATCTTGTTTCTAACTTTTTGGTTTTGGTTTTTCTTATTTACAGGAGTGCTGAAATGGTGACCATATGCTACCTTGAGGGCTCAAGAATGTTTTGATGCATAGAGACACTAATTTATGTTAGAACTTTTATGTTTTGGTTGAACTTTTATGTTAGAACTTTTTTGTTTTGGTTGAACTAATCAATGTACTCACTAGCTAATGTTATTTTGTTTCAAGACAATTTTAGCTAAACAGATCTTGTTTGACTTATGTATGTTTTTGCATATTATATACATGTAAACTTGCTTATTAAAAGTGTTAATATATTAGTTAATTTAAAAAATAATTTAGTAAATTATGCATGTAATTTGTAATAAAAAAAAGTTGTTACAAAATAATTTATTTGCTTTCGTAACTGAAGAAAAAAAATGTTACCAAATCATGTTACATTTTGTAACAAATTTTTTTGATAGGAAAAAAATTGGCTGTCACGAAAAATACCTTCAAGATCAAAATTTGTTACCACTTTTGTAACGGCTTCTGATTTTTTGTATCAGAAAAAATTGTTACAAAATATGATATTGAATTGTAACAGTTTCATTTTTCGTTACAAAAACTTTTTGTAACGGGACTTACTGCAATGGACCCTTTTTTTGTTACAAAAAACTTTTGTGTCAAAATATCGATGTTTTGTAACAATATTTTTTGTTACAAATACGCCTTTTTCTTGTAGTGTAAGGTGTGGAGCTCTGCTGTTCCTCGAGTATTAATGCAATTACTACTGTTTTCTATTCAATTCATGCGTATTCTTGTTCTAAGATATCCATTCACACACAAGAACATGATGAATGTGATGATTATATGACGCTCATCACCATTCTCAACTTATGAATGTGTGCCTGACAAACACTTCTGTTCTACATGAAAACAAGCTTGAATGCATATCTCTTGGATTCCTGGTTCGCGACACATGGTTGCCTCTCCTGACAACAGATCCTTCCATTCCGTGAGATCAGAGTCTTCGTGGTATAAGCTAGAATCAATTGCCAGCATTCTTGAAATCCGGAAAGTCTAAACGTTGTTTGTGGTATTCCGAGTAAGATCTGGGATGGGATGACTGTGACGAGCTTCAAACTCATGACTGTTGGGCGTAGTGACAGACACAAAAGGATCACTAGATCCTATTCCAACACAAGTGAGAACCGACAGATGATTAGCCCTACGTAACCCGTAGCCGGACCATTTTCACTGAGAGGACGGGAGGTAGCCATTTACAACGGTGATGCCCGAACATACAGCTTGCCATAGAAAGGAGTATGAAGGATTGGACGAAGGCAGTAGGAAAGCAGAGATTCAGAAGGAATGACGCATCCCCATACGCTTATCTAAAATTCCCACCAATGAATTACATAAGTATCTCTATCTTTATTTTATGTTTATTTATATTTTAATTATCAAAACTCCATAACCATTTGAATTCGCCTGACTGAGTTTTACAAGATGACCATAACTTGCTTCAAACCAACAATCTCTGTGGGATCGACCCTTACTCATGTAAGGTTTATTACTTAGACGACCCATTGCACTTGCTGGTTAGTTGTGCGAAGTTGTGAATAAGAGTTGAGATTACAATTGTGCGTACCAAGTTGTTGGCGCCATTGAGATCACAATTTCGTGCACTAGACACGCACGCGTCGATGGAGCACCTGGGACAAAGCACACGCACGCGTGACTGGCGCTGAAGCCTGGATCTGACATTTGGCTACCCACGCGCACGCGCAGAGGATGCGCACGCGTGGGCAGCGTTCATTAAGCAAACGTAGCGCTCAATAAGAGAACGCTATTGAAGACGCGTACGCGTGAAAAGGGCGCGCGAACATGGTGGGAGCTGAAGATTGATAGTGACGCGCACGCGTAAGTGACACGTATGAGTCGATGAGCAAATCGCAAAGGGACATGCGCGCACAAGGGATATGCACGCGTGGATGAATGAACGCTGCGCTCACAACGCAACGTTCCCCTGGAAGCAATAATCAAGTGCCATTTTGATCCATTTCTCCACATGCCGAAAAGCCCACTCCAAGTGCTTGAGGACTAAAATAGAAAGTGTATAAATAGGAGCAGAATTGATTTCATAGGGGGCTCTCTTTTAGTTTCTTTTGAGAATTTTAGAATTAAGGGGAAATCTGAGTTTTCCTTTCTATTTTGTTTTCTCTCTTCTGCAACTTTTACTTTTATGTTTGGTCTTGGACTTTGGATTGAAGAATTTTTCTGAATTCCTTCATCGTGGAGTTTTCTTTTATTTTTCCTTGGATAGTTTTATGAGTTGGAGATCTGATCATAGTTTACTTTCTGTTTTTCTTTCTTCAGTAATTTCTTCTTTTTTGTTTTGTTAAGAGAGCAATTGAGAACTAAATTTTCTTTCTGTTTTTGTTATTCCTCTGCACTTGTCAATTTTTATCTTAGGATTTTAAAGTTGATCTAAGTTTTCATTCTGTTTTAATTCTTCTGCAATTTCACTTTTCTATATTGGTACTGAAGTCCTGATTTGAATTATGTCATCTGAGAGTTCTTTAGTTTACTGCACTTTACATTTTCCAGTTTTCTTTTGATTCCAATTACCCAAATCCTTTTATTTTTCATGCAATTTAAGTTTCCTGGCAATTTAGATTCAACAATTTAAGTTACTTGTACTTTAAGTTTCAGTTGTTTACTTTTCTTGCAATTTAAGTTTCAGCTCTTTTAATTTCTTGCACTTTAAGTTTCTACAATTTACTCCTTCAGCAATTTAAGATTCTGCCAATTTACTTTCTGCATTTTATTTTCCTTGAAATTTCACTTCTATTAGTCGAATTTCACCCAAATCTTCAAATATTCGCTTAACTAAATTCATCACCATACTAAAGTTGCTCAATCCATCAATCCCTGTGTGGGATCGACCTCACTCATGTGAGTCATTACTACTTGATGCGACCCGGTACACTAGCCGGTGAGTTTGTGTGGAATCGTTTTTCCCTCATCACCCTCATAGGCAGCATTGCTACTGTTGAACGTCAGCGAAGGAGCAGCCCTTGGGTGTTCAAACGCCAATGCCGAGATTCAGGGAATCTGAAATTTCCTAGCCTCTCAGGACATGTGGGTCCCACAGCATCTTTCACCCACCCCTACTTATTCCTATCTACTTTCACACTTCTCCATACACACTTCCCTATAAACCCTAGCCCAATCACATCCATACCACTTCCCCATGACCATTATAATTCCCACCAACCCCCACCCACTTTAAAATCAAATTTCCCACCCAAAACCCACCCTATGGCCGAAACCTAACCTACCTCCATCCTATAAATACCCCTCTCCATAACCCTTCATACACACGCCTCTCATACCTTTATACACCCCACAAGGGCGAGGCCTCTTTTTCCCTCTCTATACTTCTATTTTCTTCTTCTTCTGCTCCATTCTTCTCCTTTCTTTATTTTTGCTCAATAACGAGCAAAGTTTTAAGTTTGGTGTTGGAAAAGCATAGCTTTTTTCTTTCCACTACCATTCATGGCACCAAAGGTTGGAGACTCTTCTAGAAAGAGGAAAGGAAAGGCAGTAGCCAATCCCTCTGAATCTTGGGAGATGGAGAGATTTATCACCAAAGCCCACCAAGACCACTTCTATGAAGTAGTGGCTAAGAAGAAAGTGATCTCTGAGGTCCCTTTCAATCTCAAGAAGAATGAGTATCCGAAAATCCAAAGAGAGATCTAGAGAAGAGGTTGGGAAGTCCTAACTAATCCCATTCAAGATGTTGGGATTCTCATGGTGCAAGAGTTCTATGCTAATGCATGGGTTACCAAAAACCATGACACTAGTGTGAACCCAAATCCAAGGAATTGGAGCACCATGGTTCGAGGAAGAATCATAGATTTCAGCCCAAAAAGTGTGAGGTTGGTATTCAATTTGCCTCTAATGCAAAGAGATCCTCATCCTTACACTAGGAGAGTCAACTATGATAAAAGATTGGATCAAGTGCTCTCAGACATCTGTGTAGAAGGCGCACAGTGGAAAAGGGATTCCCAAGGCATGCCCTTTCAACTAAGAAGGGTTGACCTTAAGCCCATAACTAGAGGATGGTTGGAATTTATCCAAAGATCCATCATCCCTACTAGCAATCGGTTAGAAGTGACCATTGACAAAGCCATCATGATCCATTGCATCATGATTGGAACTCAGGTGGAAGTACATGAGGTAATTCCTCAAGAATTATACAAGGTAGTTGAGAAGCGTCACACCAATGCGAGGTTGGCATTCCCACACCTCATCTGTCACTTATGCAATTTATCTGGAATTGTCATAAATGGAGATATCTCCAATGGGGGGGGATAAGCCCATCATTAAGAAGCAGATGGAGTAAACTAGAGAGCATGCACAAGAGCCTGTGCATCCGATTCATCATGAGATCCCTGAGATGCCTCAACGGATGAATTTTCCTCTCCAAAGCTATTGGGATCAATGGAAAATTCTCTTGGAGAATTGAGCACTAACATGGACGAATTGAGAATGAAGCATCAAGAGCATGCTACCACTCTCAATAAAATAAGAGAAGATTAGAGAACCATAAGGGAAGACCAAAGTGCTATGAGGGAAGAGCAACAAAGGCAAAGGAGTGATATAGAAGAGATCAAAAATCACATTGGATCCTCAAGGAAGAGCACTAGACGCCACCATTAAAGGTGGATTCGTTCTCTTTACACCCGTTTGTTGTAATTTTTCTGTTTCCTATCTGTTTATTTATCTATTCTCTTATTCTATTTGCATGATCATCTGCATTTGATGTCTTAAAGTTGTAAAATGTTCCATATATCTCTCACCTTGCTTAAAATAAAACTTTCATTAAAAAGAACTGAGAGATGAATGAATTTTAAGTTTAAAATAAGATTAGTTTAATTATGTTGATGTGGTGTCATTTGCTTTTTTTTTTGAATGTATGAATGAACAATGCATATTTGGAGTTGTGATTTTAGAATGCTGGCTCTTGAAAGAATAAGGAAAAATATTATTCATATTCTGAAAAATCTAAAAATTGATTCTTGAAGCAAGAAAAAGCAGCAAAAGCAAAAGAAAAAGCATGTTGCAAAAGAAAAAAATTATACGCACGCGAAAAAGAAAAAATGACGAAAAGAAAAAAGAAAAAAATAAAAAAAAGAAAAATCCATTACTGCCAAAAAATGCAGGAAAAGGAGGGCAGATTGAAAAAGCCAGTAACCCTTTAAACCAAAAGGCAAGGGTAAAAGGACCCAAGGCTTTGAGCATCAGTGGTTAGGAGGGGACAAACGAATAAAATCCTGGCCTAAGCAGCTCAACCAAGCTATCCCAACCGTGTGCTTATGGCGTGAAGGTGTCAAGTGAAAAGCTTGAGACTGAGGAGTTAAAGTCATGGTCCAAAGCAAAAAAAGTGTACTTAAGAACTCTAAACGTACACCTCTATTTGGGGACTCTAGCAAAGCTGAGTCACAATCTGAAAAGGTTCACCCAGTCAAAGTGTCTGTGGCATTATTGTATCCGGTGGTAATACTGGAAAACAAGTTGCTTAGGGTCACAGCCAAGACTCTAAAAGCTGTGTTCAAGAATCAAAAAGAGCTTAACTAGGAGAGTAAATAATATCATCTGGATTCTAAGTTCCTAAAGATGCCAACCAATCTAAGTTTTAATGGATAGTGAGATGCCAAAACTATTCAGAAACAAAAAGCTACTAAGTCCCGCTCATCTGATTGTAACTGAGCTTCATTTAAAACATAGAAATTTATTGTATCATAATTTTGTCTTTTATCCTACTGTGTTTTTAGTTTCTTGGGGATAAGCAATGGTTTAAGTTTGATGTTGTCATGAGCGGATATTTTATACGCTTTTTGACATCATTTTCATATAGTTTTTAGTAGTTTTTGTTTAATTTTTATTGAGTTTTTATAGGTTTCATTGTTAAATTCACATTTTTAGATTCTACTATGAATTTTTGTGTTTTTGTACAATTTCAGGTATTTTTTGGCTGAAATTGAGGAGCTGGAGCAGAAGTCTGATTCAGAGACAGAGAAAGCACTGCAGATGTTGTCCGGATCTGACCTCCTTGCACTCGGAAGAGCATCTCTAGGGCTACAAAAGTCCAAATGGAGTGATATCAATGGCTATGGAAATCTGACTTTCAGAGCTTTCCAGAAATATTTAATAGTCGATAATTTTCTTAAGATTATAAGGTCCAAAACTAGCGTCCAATGCCGGCTTCCTGCCCCCTTCCTAGCATCCAGCGACCAAAAAGCAGATACCGGCGTCCAAACTCCTAATGAGGACCCCTAGCTGGCGTTCCATGCCCAAGAGACCTCATAGCACATGGATCTCATCAAAACTTAGCCCAAACACTCAGCAAGTGGACCCCAGAAGTGGATTTTAGCATTAAAAATACTATTTTACCCTTACTAGTCATCTATTTAGTATTTAAGGGATTTAATTTATGTAATTTGGACCGGGGGAAAGCATCATCTTCATCCATCATATACATTTTTTCTTTGTATTTTACTTCAGTATGAGTTTCTAAACCTCCTAGGTTGAGGGGAAGAGCCCTGCTGAGTCCTATGAATTAATAAAAGTATTATTATTTCTTCTTCGATCCGTGTTTGATCTATTTCTAAGATGTATATCTGATCTTCATCGTGGTGAATAGGATGATCTTACAAATTAGCTCTGTTCATCACATTAAGACGAACGTGCCTGACAAACACCTGCGTCTACTTGGGTTCGTGTGAATACGTGACTGGAAAGTACGAGCCAACAGCTATGTTTATACATCTCTCAGACGGTTAATCCACGACTTCATTGGGAACTTCTTGAGACACTGGTTTAGCTGATTTATGGGGAGATTTATAGGCTAGAATCCAAAGAAGCAACATTCTCTGATCCGGAAGATTTGACCTTGTCTGTGGCGCTTTGAGTAGGATCGCCAGGAGAATGACTTGCTAACGCTTTACCCTTCGTCCCATTGGATGACCACGGCCAATGGCATTCAATCTGTAGTAGAGGAGATCAGTGACCATGGCCCATGGTGTTGATCACATACAGCCTGCCATAAAAGAAGATCATTCACAAGTAGAGAAGACAGTAATACCAGAGTTAATTCAGAAAGACAAGGCAACTCCAACTCTCAACTCTATCCTTAATTATAACCATTTTACTGATTTCTATTCCAATACTCCTTTAATGCAAATTTGACAACTATTCCAACAACCTTCTGATCTGCCTGACTAAAACCTGCAAGACAACCATACCTTGCTTCAAACCATAATCCTCGTAGGATCGACCCTGACTCGCTCAGGTATTACTTGGACGACCTAGTGCACTTGCTGGTACACCAGTACGAAAGTGTGGGGATTCGTGCTACCACTAAGCAAATTTACCACTGATTCATCCAATCACGCCCTCCAGTCCATACATAACTGAATCATAGCCTCTAGCCCAACACAAATCAAATCTCGGCCTCCGACCCAAACATAATCAAATCACCACTCAAACCACCAAAGTTCAAACCAACCAGTCACAATCACAAGTAATAAAGTTTAAACACAATCAAGAGCAATTACAGTAAGTATGGCAATTAGTATATATACAAAAATATTCAAATAGGCAAACTAAATACAATATGCACATCCAATAAATGTCACATAGATACATATGATGCATACCTATCATACTGGCCATGATTTCACGTGTCGGTTTTATTGCTAGAACCAAACACGAGTAAGAAGGATTAACCAACCGTCCTTATCCGTATGTTCCACAAGCAAATGAGATTAACCAACCATTCTTGCCCAGAACACGCAAGTGGGATTAACCACTGTCCTTGCCTATCACATTTGCCCACAGTAAGCGGGATTAACCAATCGTTCGTACTGGATACCTCAAACAAGCGAGATTAACCAACTATCCTTGTCTGGATCACATTAGTCCATGAGTAAGCGGGATTCACCTCCATCCTTACTAGGTACCTCGAACAAGTGGGATTAACAAACCGTCCTTGTCTAGAACAAATCTCATAAATATTCACAATCAACCAGGCCCAAACTCATAATCAAGCTCAACTCATAATCATTATCAAATCACAAGCCTTCTGATGAGTCCATATTTGATGACATATTTTGACTCAATTTCGATGGATTCTAGCATATAAACTCACACTTAAGCACCCAAGTAGCATACTTTTGTGTTTTGTCTCTAATTTGATCCTAAATATGAAAACATGCGATTTTATGCTTGAAATGAGCAACTTAATTCCACTTTTATTCCATTTGATGCCATGACATGTTTGTTGAGTAATCTTAGGTCATAGAGGCAAGAATGGATAGCCAAAAGTGGAAGAAAGTATGTACAAGGGAGAAAACATGAAGAAAACAAGGAAAAGCACACACAGAGAAGTGTGCATGCGCACAAGCATCTGTGCATGCGCAATAGAAGGAATTTCCATGTGTGCGTGTGCACGAACACCTGTGCATACGCACAGGTCAACTTTCAGCCAAGTGTGCGTATGCACAGGTCCCTGCACGTGGTTGCATTAATGAATCACGTGCTGCGCATTTTCTGAGGGCTTTTGGCCCATTTTGGAAGGCTTGAAGGCTGAATTTGGATGCTATATGAAGGGGAATTTAAGACATATGAATGCATTAGTTATTATTAGTTTGGCATTAGGTAGTAGTAGTGTAGGAAGCTTCCATAGGAGCAGGAGTAGTGTAGAGTAGAGAGCTCTCTTAGGGTTTATTGATGAGCGGATAATTTATACGCTTTTTGGCATTGTTTTTAGGTAGTTTTTAGTAGGATCTAGCTACTTTTAGGGATGTTTTTATTAGTTTTTATGCAAAATTCACATTTCTGGTCTTTACTATGAGTTTCTGTGTTTTTATGTGATTTCAGGTATTTTCTGGCTGAAATTGAGGGACCTGAGCAAAAATCTGATTCAGGCTGACAAAGGACTGCTGATGCTGTTGGATTCTGACCTCCCTGCACTCGAAATATATTTTTCTGGAGCTACAGAACTCCAAATGGTGCGCTCTCAACGGCGTTTGAAAGTAGACATCCAGAGCTTTCCAGCAATATATAATGGTCCATACTTTGTTCGAGTTTAGACGACGCAAATTGGCGTTCAACGCCAGTTCCATGCTGCAGTCTGGAGTAAAACGCCAGAAACACGTCACAAACCAGAGTTAAACGCCTAACTGAGATTTACAAGATGATCATAGCTTACTTCATACCTATTGATATCTTGACTAAGAATAATAAGATAACCATAGCTTTCTTCAAGCCGGCAATCTCCGTGGGATCGACCCTTACTCACGTAAGATATTACTTGGACGACTCAGTGCACTTGCTGGTTAGTTGTACGGAGTTGTGACAAAGTGTGATTCACGTTTGAGAGCGCTACCAAGTTTTTGGTGCCATTGTTGATGATCATAATTTCGTGCACCAAGTTTTTGGCGCCGTTGCCGGGGATTGTTCGAGTTTGGACAACTGACGGTTTATCTTGTTGCTCAGATTAGGTAATTTTATTTTCAAAAAGTTTTCAAAAATCTTTCAAAAATTTTTTTCTTTTTTCTTTTTTGTTTTTTCTAAAGATTATTTTCAAAAAAAATACAAAAAAATTAATGAAATTATAAAAATAAAAAATTATTTTGTGTTTCTTGTTTGAGTCTAGTGTCAATTTTTAAGTTTGGTGTCAATTGCATGTTTTTAAAAATTTATGCATTTTTCAAAAATTTCATGCATGGTGTTCTTCATGATCTTCAAGTTGTTCTTGGTAAGTCTTCTTGTTTGATCTTGATATTTTCTTGTTTTGTGTTTTTTGTTGTTTCTCATGTGCATTTTTGTGTTTTTCTTTTCTTGAAAATTTTTCAAAAAAATAAGTCTTGATGTTTATCTTGATCTTCAAAGTGTTCTTAGTGTTCATCTTGACATTCATAGTATTCTTGCATGCATCTTGTGTTTTGATTCATAATTTTCATGTTGTGAGTCATTTTTGTGTTTTTCTCTTTCATCATTAAAAATTCAAAAAAATAAAAAAATATCTTCTCCTTATTTTACTTAAAAATTCGAAATCTTTGGGTTGACTTAGTCAAAAAATTTTAAAATTAGTTGTTTCTTGTTAGTCAAGTCAAGATTTCATTTTTAAAAAAACCTTTCTTTTCAAAATCTTTTTCAAAAATCAAATCTTTTTCATTTTTTCTTTATGATTTTCGAAAATTTTTAAAATTTAATTTCAAAATCTTTTTCTTATCTTTATTTCAAAATTTTGAAAACTTTACTAACAATTAATGTGATTGATTCAAAAATTTGAAGTTTGTTACTTTCTTGTTAAGAAAGGTTCAATCTTTAAATTCTAGAATCATATCTTTTAGTTTCTTGTTAGTCAAGTAATCAATTTTAATTTTAAAAATTAAATCTTTTTCAAAATATCTTTTTTTTTTAAAATCATATCTTTTTCAAAAATTTGATTTCAAAATATCTTTTCTAACTTCTTATCTTTTCAAAATTGATTTTCAAATCTTTTTCAACTAACTAATTGACTTTTTGTTTGTTTTACTAATTCTTATTTTTTTCAAAACCACCTAACTACTCTTCTCTCTCTAATTTTCGAAAATCATCCCCCTCTTTTCAAAATTCTTTTAAATTAACTAATTGTTTCAAATTTTAATTTTTAATTTTATTTCTTCTCCTAATTTTTGAAAATCACTAACCTTTTTTTCAAAATTAATTACAAAAAATTCTATCTCTCTCATCTCCTTCTATTTATTTATCTACTAACACTTCTCTTCCACTCAAGAATTCGAACCCACTCTTCCCCCTTGTGTTTAGTTTCTTACTTTTTCACTTCTTCTATTCTTTTCTTCTTCCACTAACATAAAGGAATCTTTTTACTGTGGTAAAGAGGATCCCTATTATTATTTTCTATTCCCTTCTTTTTCATATGAGTAGGAGCAAGGACAAGAATATTCTTGTTGAAGCAGATCCTGAACCTGAAAGGACTCTGAAGAGGAAACTAAGAGAAGCTAAATTACAATAATTCAGAGACAACCTTACAGAAATTTTCGAAAAGGAAGAGGAGATGGCCGCCGAAAATAATAATACAAGGAGGATGCTTGGTGATTATACTACACCTACTTCCAAATTTGACGGAAGGAGCATCTCAATCCCTGCCATTGGAGCAAACAATTTTGAGCTGAAACCTCAACTAGTTGCTCTAATGCAACAGAACTGCAAGTTTCATGGACTTTCATCAGAAGATCCCTATCAGTTTTTAACTGAATTCTTGCAGATCTGTGAGACTGTTAAGATTAATGGAGTAGATCCTGAAGTCTACAGGCTCATGCTTTTCCCTTTTACCGTAAGAGACAAGGCTAGAACATGGTTGGACTCTCAACCTAAAGATAGCCTGGACTCTTGGGATAAGCTGGTCAGGGCCTTCTTGGCTAAGTTCTTCCCTCCTCAAAAGCTGAGCAAGCTTAGAGTGGATGTTCAGACCTTCAAACAAAAAGATGATGAATCCCTCTATGAAGCTTGGGAAAGATACAAGCAGTTGACCAAAAAGTATCATTCTGACATGCTTTCAGAATGGACCATCCTGGATATATTCTATGATGGTTTGTCTGAATTGTTTAAGATGTCATTGGACCATTCTGCAGGTGGATCTATTCACCTGAAGAAAATGCCTGCAGAAGCTCAGGAACTCATTGACATGGTTGCTAATAACCAATTTATATACACCTCTGAGAGGAATCCTGTGAGTAATTGGACGCCTCAGAAGAGGGGAGTTCTTGAAATCGATACTCTGAATGCCATATTGGCTCAGAACAAAATGTTGACTCAGCAAGTCAACATGATTTCTCAGAGTCTGAATGGATGGCAAAATGCATCCAACAGTACTAAAGAGGCATCTTCTGAAGAAGAAGCTTATGATCCTGAGAACCCTGCAATGGCAGAGGCGAATTACATGGGTGAACCCTATGGGAACACCTATAATTCTTCATGGAGAAATCATCCAAATTTCTCATGGAATGATCAATAAAAGCCTCAATAAGGCTTTAATAATGGTGGAAGAAACAGGCTTAGCAATAGCAAGCCTTTTCCATCATCTTCTCAGCAATAGATAGAGAATTCTGAGCAAAGCCCCTCTAGCTTAGCAAACATAGTCTCTGATATATCTAAGGCCACTTTAAGTTTCATGAGTGAAACAAGGTCCTCCATTAGAAATTTGGAGGCACAAGTGGGCCAGCTGAGTAAGAAAATCACTGAAACCCCTCCTAGCACTCTCCCAAGCAATACAGAAGAGAATCCAAAAAGAAAGTGCAAGGCCATTGACATAATCACAATGGCCGAATCCAAAGAGGAGGAGAAGGATGTAAATCCCAGTGAGGAAGACCTCCTGGGATGTCCTCTGAACAAAAAGGAGTTCCAAACTGAGGAACCTAAGGAATCTGAGGCTCACCTAGAGACCATAGAGATTCTATTGAACCTCCTTTTTCCATTCATGAGCTTTGAGAACTATTCTTCTTCTGAAGAGGATGAAAATGTAACTGAAGAGCAAGTTGCTCAATATCTAGGAGCCATCATGAAGCTGAATGCCAAGTTGTTTGGTAATGAGACTTGGCAAGGTGAACCCCCCTTGCTCATTAGTGAACTAGATACATGGGTTCAGCAAACTCTACCTCAAAAGAAACAAGATCCTGGTAAATTCTTGATATCCTGTACCATAGGCACCATGACCTTTAAGAAGGCTCTGTGTGACCTGGGGTCAGGTATAAATCTTATGCCACTCTCTGTAATGGAGAAGCTGGGGATCTTTGAGGTACAAGCTGTAAAAATCACATTAGAGATGGCAGGCAAGTTAATAAAATAAGCTTATGGATTGGTAGAGGACGTGTTGGTAAAAGTTAAAGGCCTTTACATCCCTGCTGATTTCATATTCTTAGACACTAGGAAGGATGAGAATCAATCCATCATTCTTGGAAGACCCTTCCTAGCCACAGTAGGAGCTGTGATTGATGTTGACAGAGGAGAGTTAGTCCTTCAATTGAATGAGGACTACCTTGTGTTTAAAGCTCAAGGTTATCCTTCTGTAAACATGGAAAAGAGGCACGATAAGCTTCTCTCAATACAGAGTCAAACAAAGCCCCTACAATCAAACTCTAAGTTTGGTGTTGGGAGGCCACAACCAAACTCTAATTTTGGTGTTGAACCCCCACATTCAAACTCTAAGTTTGGTGTTGGGAGGTCCCAACAATGCTCTGATGATCTGTGAAGCTCTATGAGAGCTCACTGTCAAGCTATTGACATTAAAAAAGCGCTTATTGAGAGGCAACCCAATTTTTATTTCTACTGTTCTCTTAGGTTTTATTAGGTTTATGATCATGTGGAGTCACAAAACAATTGCAAAAATTTAAAATAGAATAAAAAATTAGCAGAAGAAACAGCACACCCTGGAGGAAGAGCTTACTGGCATTTAAACGCCAGTAAGGAGCATCTGGTTGGCGTTCAACGCCAGAACAGAGCATGAATCTGGCGTTGAACGCCAGAAACATGCAACAGTCTGGCATTTAAATGCTAGGATTGCACCCTGAGGAAAGCTGGCGTTTAACGCCAGCAACAAGCATCAGGCTGGCGTTAAACGCCAGAAACATGCTACATCTGGGCGTTTAACGCCAGAAACAAGCTTCAGTCTGGCGTTAAACGCCAGGATTGCATGCAGAGGGCGTTCTACACGCCTAATTGGTGCAGGGATGATAAATCCTTGACACCTCAGGATCTGTGGAACCCACAGGATCACCTCAGGATCTGTGGACCCCACAGGATCCCCACCTACCTCAACTCACCTTCTCTCTTCTTCACTCACATCCATAAACCCCACCTACCTTCAAATTCAAAATCTCTTTCCCATCCAAACCCACCCTAAATGACCGAACCTACTACCCTCTCCCTCCACTATATAAACCCCTTCATCCTTCTTCTTTTTCACACAACACAACCCTCTCTTCTCTCCCTTGGCCGAATACACATCTCTCCCTCTCCTCCATATCTTCTTCTTCTTCATCTATTTTTTCTTCTTTTGCTCAAGGATGAGCAACATTCTAAGTTTGGTGTGGTAAAAGCATAGCTTTTTTATTTTTCCATAACTATTGATGGCACCTAAGGCCAGAGAAACCTCAAGAAAGAGGAAAGCGAAAGCAATTGCTTCCACCTCTGAGTCATGGGAGATGGAGAGATTCATCTCAAGGGTCCATAGCTCAGTAATAGAGCATTTGACTGCACAACAAGAGAGCCCACTCATGGACCTCAACAAGAGCATGAGAAATTCCCTCATCAAGAAATCCCTGAAATGCCTCAAGGGATACATTTTCCTCCACACAATTATTGGGAGCAACTAAGGATAGGAGCACCAAAATCACTAGGGATCAAGCAACAGAGGCAAGGAAGAGAGATAGAGGAGCTCAAGAACACCATTGGTCCTTCAAGGAGAAGGCGCCACCATCACTAAGATGGACTCATTTCTTAACTTCCTTGTTCTTATCTCCCTATTTTTTTATTTTTGAGCTTCATGTTTGTCTATGTTTGTGTCTTTATTACATGATCATTAGTATTTAGTAACTATGTCTTAAGGCTATGAATAATTCCATGAATCCTTCACCTTTCTTAAATGAAAAATGTTTTTAATACAAAAGAACCATAAGTACATGAGTTTCAAATTCATCCTTGAAATTAGTTTAATTATATTGATGTGGTGACAATACTTTTTATTTTCTGAATGAATGCTTAAACAGTGCATATTTTTTATCTTGTTGTTTATGAATGTTAAAATTTTTGGCTCTTGAAAGAATGATGAACAAGAGAAATATTATTGATGATCTGAAAAATCATAAAATTGATTCTTGAAGCAAGAAAAAGCAGTGAAGAACAAAGCTTGCAAAAAAAAAGTGGTGAAAAAAATTAGGAAAAAAAAGAAAAAGCAAGCAGAAAAAGGCAATAGCCCTTAAAACCAAAAGGAAAGGGTAAAAAGGATACAAGATTTTGAGCATCAATGGATAGGAGGGCCCAAGGAAATAAATCCAGGCATAAGCGGCTAAATCAAGCTGTCCCTAACCATGTGCTTGTGGCATGCAGGTCCAAGTGAAAAGCTTGAGACAGAGTTGTTAAAGTCATCATCCAAAGCAAAAAGAGTGTGATTAAGAGCTCTGGACACCTCTAACTGGGGACTTTAGCAAAGCTGAGTCACAATCTGAAAAGGTTCAACTAGTCATGTGTCAGTGGCATTTATGTATCCGGTGGTAATACTGGAAAACAAAGTGCTTAGGGCCACGGCCAAGACTCATAAAAGTAGCTGTGCTCAAGAATCAACATACTTAACTAGGAGAATCAATAACACTATCCGAACTCTGAGTTCCTATAGAAGCCAATCATTCTGAACTTCAAAGGAAAAAGTGAGATGCCAAAACTGTTCGGAAGCAAAAAGCTACAAGTCCCGCTCATCTAATTAGAACTAATATTCATTGATATTTTAAAATTTATAGTATATTCTCTTCTTTTTATCCTATTTGATTTTCAGTTGCTTGGGGACAAGCAACAATTTAAGTTTGGTGTTGTAATGAGAGGATAATTTATACGCTTTTTGGCATTGTTTTTAGGTAGTTTTTAGTAGGATCTAGTTACTTTTAGGGATGTTTTTATTAGTTTTTATGCAAAATTCACATTTCTGGACTTTACTATGAGTTTGTTGTGTTTTTTTGTGATTTTAGGTATTTTCTGGCTGAAATTGAGGGACCTGAGTAAAAATTTGATTCAGGCTGACAAAGGACTACTGATGCTGTTGGATTCTGACCTCCTTGCACTCGAAATAGATTTTCTGGAGCTACAAAACTCTAAATGGCGCGCTTACAATGGCGTTGGAAAGTCGACATCCAGAGCTTTCTAGCAATATATAATAGTCCATACTTTGTTCGAGTTTAGACGACGCAAACTGGCGTTCAACGCCAGTTCCATACTGCATTCTTGAGTAAAACGCCAGAAACACGTCACACACCAGAGTTAAACGCCAAAAACACGTTACAGCTTGGCATTTAACTCCAAGAGAATCCTCTGCACGTGTAAAGCTCAAGCTCAGCCCAAGCACACACCAAAGTGGGCCCCGGAAGTGGATTTCTGCATTTAGACTTATTTCTGTAAACCTTAGTAACTAGTCTAGTATAAATAGGATACTTTACTATTGTATTAGACATCTTTGGTCTCCGTTTTAATCCATTGTTTATCTTAGGAGACTATTGATCACGTTCATGGGGGATGGCCTCTCGGCCATGCCTGGACCATCACTTATGTATTTTCAACGGTGGACCATCACTTATGGATTTTTGCTTCTTTAATTGTAAGTACTCTCAATTTCCTCTTTAATATCATTATCTTTACTTTCAATTTTAAGTTCTTGAAGTTTTGATTGATGAATTTCATATCTTATGCTTCCTTTATGCTTGATTGCTTGTCTCTTGTTGATATTATTGATAGTTGGTTATAGTTTTCGAATTATCCTTGCAATTTCTCATGTTTTGGTTTTATGCACTGGTGCATGAAATTATGATTCACACCTTTCACAACTCCGGTGCCACTAACTTGCAAGTGCACTGGGTCATCCAAGTAATACCTTACGTGAGTAAGGGTCGATCCCACGGAGATTGTTGGCTTGAAGCAATCTATGGTTATCTTGTAAACCTTAGTCAGGAGATTAATAATGAAAAGAGTTCTGTTTGTGAAAAGTAAAAGAACATGAAATGAATAATACTTGTTATGCAGTATTAGAGAACAGGTTGAGGTTTTGGAGATGCTCTGTCTTTTGAATCTCTGCTTTCCTACTATTGTCTTCTTCACGCATGCAAGGCTCCTTCCATGGCAAGCTGTATGTTGGTGGATCACTGTTGTCAATGGCTACCATCCATCCTCTTAGTGAAAATGGTCCAACTACGGATTCCGTAGGGCTAATCATCTGTTGGTTCTCACTTGTGCTAGAATAGGATCCATTGATCCTTTTGCACAGTGTCACTGCGGCTAACATTTGTGAGTTTGAAGCTCGTCACAGTCACCCCTTCCGAGATCCTATTCGTAATACCACAGACAAGGTTTAGACTTTCTGGATCTCAAGAGTGCTGCCAATTGATTATAGCTTATGCCACGAAGACTCTAATTTCACGGATTTAAACACTCTGTTGTCAGGAGAGGCAATCAAACTCGTGAACCAGGAACCCAAGAGATACACACCCAACCATGGGGTTTAGAGACTCATGATGTAAAAGATATAAATTCAGATGTAAAATGTCATGAGGTACAAAATGAATCTCTAAAAGTAGTTTTTATACTAAGCTAGTAATCGAGGTTTACAGAAAATGGGTAAACTAAGATAGATAGTGCAAAAATCCACTTCTGGGGCCCACTTGGTGTGTGTTTGGGCTGAGCATTAAAGCTTTCACGTGCATAGGCTATTCCTGGAGTTAAACGCCAGCTTTGGTGCCAGTTTGGGTGTTTAACTCCAACTTTTATGCCAGTTCTGGCGTTTAACGCTAGAAAAGGGTAAAAAGCTGGCGTTTAAATGCCAGTTTGCACTTTCAAATCTCGGGCAAAGTATAGACTATTATACATTGCTGGAAAGTCCAAGATGTCTACTTTCCAATGCAATTAAGAGCGCGCCAATTAGGCTTCTGTAGCTCCAAAAAATCTATTTCGCATGCAGGAAGGTCAGAATCCAACAGCATCTGCAATCCTTTTTCAGCCTTTGAATCAGATTTTTGCTCAGGTCCCTTAATTTCAGCCAAAAAATACCTGAAATCACAGAAAAATACACAAACTCATAGTAAAGTCCAGAAATGTGAATTTTGCATAAAAACTAATAAAAATATACTAAAAAGTAACTAAAACATACTAAAAACTACATGAAAATACCACCAAAAGCGTATAAAATATCCGCTCATCATGCACACATGGTGTTTGTGAAAATGTCAACTTTAGATTTTGAGTATATTTTCCCACCTTGGCTTGGGATTTGAGTTCCTAGGATACTAAAGTTATAATGTCCGACATTTAGTGGTAATTCTTGGGTAGTTAGTTGACTCTTGTCTCCATTGACACTAGCTTTTTATCAACTAGTTTGGTAAGTAAGCTATGACTTATGGATTAAGGTCAATTATGCTTGATTGATTAATCCTCGATGTTTGGGGTTAACTAGGCAAGATTGACTTATCATAATTATCATAGTTGTGGTTATGGCAATGATAGTGTTCCGAGGGTTACCTGAAACTGAAGGTTGACCTCAGATGAGATCTGTTATTGTGGCCAGAGTTATCATGTCCGACTTGTTGAATCTGGAGGCGCTGCTGATCCTTGATCACCGGAGGGTGGTGGTACCTGCAAAAGACTCCGATGCTTAAGTTAGCACGTGCTTTAGACAGGATTTTGTGTAGAATCAGAGTATGAGTTATATGTGGATGCTCTAGTGTATTTATAGTAGTGTTGATGACCTTCCTTTGAGATAAGTTTGTTATCTTATTTTATCTTTGGTGGGTGAGGTCACCTTATCTTACCTTTTAGAGTGGGGCGTGTCCTTTGGTTTGGGCCTGCTTGGGCCGCTATGGCAATTTGGCCGAGCTCTTTATGAAGAGGTCAGTATTTGACCAACCTGTATAAGAGGTCGGTCACTTCTTGACTCTGACCCAGGTCATATAGCTCGAGCTAGAGTATGAATAGATAGGATTTCTTGGATCCTCATTTTCCATGTCAAGGCTCTTTATTACATATCTTGCAATTTCACTATTTTTGACCTTACTTCCTTTTTACTTGCACTAATTACAATATTGATAATTTCTTTGTTCTTTTAATTTCTTAAGTTCTTTTAATCTTTCGTTCTTTGATTTGGAAACCACCCCTTTTTGCCTCCACAACCAAGAGAGTAACACTTTCAACTACATTCCAAGGGAGAATGACCCGAGGTTGAATTACTCTTGATCTCGGTTTATATGTTTTATAATTGAATTAAACTTTGATGTTTTGGGATTGAATTGCCAGGTTGGACTTTACTCACAACGGTACTATTTTATCTAATTTCCGAACCGGTGCAAATCCTAAATTATCAAGTTTTTTAGCGCCATTACCGGGGACGCAATTGGTGTTATATCTTAGGTTGTTGTAAATATGTCAATAGTGTAAATAGCTTACTCTTTTATTATTTGGTTGTTTTTTTGCTAACATTTAGGTGTTCGTTTTCTTGTTTTGTTGATGTCTTTTGCTTTTATTTTCTATTTTCTCTATGAGTTATCACCCTTGTTGCTTAGAGCTTGGTTGTGAGTATTTTGTGGAGCATGATGAATTTAAATTGGGATTGTTTCATGGAGTGGGAGAATCAACTTAGGGAGGAACTAATAGTGTATGAGCAACACTCATGGTAAACATTTCCCTCATACTACAACGAGCCACACTCTACTCTATATGAATATCAAACCCAAGGATATGAGAAATACCTCATACACAACCCTCAACCACCAAACCTTCAAGTACCATATCATACACCTCCATGGAATCAAAATGTCTATACACATTGCTACCAACCATATGAACCATCACCCCCTTATACACCACCTCAATATCCCCACCCACATGAACTACCTCCTACATATACAACCATTCTCCCAATCTTTGAACCTTCTTTTCCACTTCAATGTAAAGGTTTCCAACCCTTGCCCCAAGAGGAACAAGACCTTCAAGCATTCTTCTAGGAGCAAGAAGAGTTTCGAAGGAAGCAAGGGGAGTTCATTGCCACCATAGCCGAAACGGTAAACTGCCTAACCTCGCTATGCTCAAGTAATCAAGACATTTCCCTTGAGGAATGTGGAGGAGCAACGAAGGAGTGTAGAGAGGAGGATAGCATGAAGGCTCAAGGAAAAGAAGAAGAGTTAGAGCTTGAAGTGCAACAAGAGGAAGAAAGGGAAGTATGTGAACCGGAGGAAAGAAAGGGGGAATTGAGAGAGATTGATCAAGATGAGGACTCCATCATTGGTGATTTTTTGTTTTTCTTGGTCAATCCCCTCAATGATCCCAAAGAGCCTCTCCCCATTGAGTTTGATAGAGTCCTGTGCGTATGCACAGCCTTGTGCGCGCGCACAGTTCCCCTGTTTTTCCATCCCTGTGCGTATGCACAACAACGTGCGCACGCACTCTCTTAAACACTTCATCTGTTCACAGCATGCGCACGGCTTGTGCGTGTGTACACCCCTTCCTTTCTTTCTATGCGTCCGCACCTTGCGTGCACGCGCACATTCCTTCCTTTTCTTAGAAAGAAAAGACCCTTCCTGTGCATGCGCATAGCTATGTGCGCACGCACAACCTTTGGAACCTCCTCTGCTCGCAGCACACGCACCTTTTGTGCGTGGGTACACCCCTTCTTTCCCCTTATGTGCGTCCGGACACGCCTCTGTGCGTGCGCACAGACTCTTATATCCTCTCTATTCAGAGCACTCGCACACACCTGTACGTCCGCTCACCCCCATTTCTTCACCCCCCTGTGCGTGCCCACATCTTGGTGTGCACGCACACATCTTGATATGATGGGTATAAATGATAGACAATAATGTAACTTGATATGTTGTTACTATTGCCATGAGTATAAGGTAGTGTAGAAACTTAGTCACACTTTTAGCATTGAACAATTTAGGTATGTAATAAAATTAACTTTCACTAAATGTAGTAGATAAGCCACCTTTCCGATTCCGGTGACATTAGGAAAAAAGACTAAAATATCTCATTTCCAACTTCTAACTCTTGTGCCATGACACAGATTGCTGCTGGTATACTTGCAGTTTGACGAATATATAGTTACCCACCTTGAATAGCACAACATTATTCACAAGTTCATTATTTTGGAATCTATAGAAGAAAGTGGCACCCGAAAAATTTATAACGGGGAGAAGGACAAAGCGGGCATTGATGCGGGAGGATGTTGATAACGCTGTGGTGGCAAAGCATCAATAACATCTAGTGAGGTTGGACAGAAAGTGATGCAATACTTGTGCTAAAGTCAAATAAAATTAAGCCAGGCGGTGAATATTCCCCTTCCTTGAACAAAAAAAAAATATTTTTTACATATTTTTTTAATACTGTATGATATTTACTCATTGAACAAATGAACAGTAATATGATGGGTATAAATGATACACAATAATGTGGCTTAATTTGTTGTTACAACGCCCTGAGTGTAAGGTAGAGATGGAACTCAATCACACTTTAAGCGTTGAACAATTTAGGTATGTAATCAAATTAATTTACACTAAATGCAGTAGACAAGCCACCTTCCGGATTCTAGTGACAACAGAAAAAAAGACCAAAATATCTCATCCCCAGCTTCTGACTCTTGCGCCATGCCACTGATTGCTACTGGTGTGGCTGTAGTTTGAGGAATACATAGTTACCCACCTTGAATAGCACAACATTATTCGCAAGTTCTTCCTTTTACCAGCCATATAAGAAAGTGGCACCTGAAAAAGTTTCAACAGGGAGACAGGCAAAGTGGACATTGATGTGGGAGGCTGTTGATAATGCTGTGGCAGCAAAGCATCAATAACATCTGGTGAGATTGGCTGGAAAGTGATGCAATACCTGTGGTGAATTCAGATGAAATGAAGCCAGGCGGTGAAAACTCTCCTTCCCTAATGGAAAAAATATTTTTCACTTATTTTTTTTAATACTGTATGATATTTACTCATTGAACTAATGTACCATAATATGATGGGTATAAATGATAGACAATAATGTAGCTTGATATGTTGTTACTATTGCCATGAGTATAAGGTAGTGTAGAAACTTAGTCACACTTTTAGCATTAAACAATTTAGATGGGTAATAAAATTACCTTTCACTAAATGTAGTAGATAAGCCACCTTTTCGATTCTAGTGACAATAGGAAAAAAGACTAAAATATCTCATTTACAACTTCTAACTCTTACGCCATGACACAGATTGCTGCTGGTATACCTTTATTAGTTTGACGAATACATAGCTACCCACCTTGAATAGTACAACATTATTCACAAGCTCAATATTTTGGAAGCCACATAAGAAAGTGGCACCCGAAAACGTTATAACAGGGAGAAGGACAAAGTGGGCATTGATGCAGAAGGCTGTTGATAATGCTATGACGCCAAAGCATTAATAACATCTGGTGAGGTTGGCAGAAAGTGATGTAATACTTGTGTTAAAGTTAAATAAAATTAAGCCAGGCGGTGAATACTCCCCTTCCCTGAAGAAAAAAAAATATTTTTTACATATTTTTTTAAATACTGTACAATTTTTACCCATTGAACAAATGTACAATTATATGATGGGTATAAATGATACACAATAATTTGGCTTAATATGCTGTTACTAGTGCCATGAGTGTAAGGTAGAGATGGAACTCAGTCACACTTTAAGCATTAAACAATTTAGGTGTGTAATTAAATTAATTTACACTAAATACAGTAGATAAGTAATAGACAAAATTGTGACTCATACTTTTCACAACTCGAACAATTCCTAGTAATGGCTCCAAAAACTTGGTGCACAATACTATGGTTCACACACATTCTTCACAACTTCGCACAACTAACCAGCAAGTGCACTAGGTCGTCCAAGTAATAAACCTTACGTGAGTAAGGGTCGATCCCACGGAGATTGTTGGTATGAAGCAAGCTATGATCATCTTGTAAATCTCATTCAGGTGGATTATAATGGTTATAATGGATTTCGAATATAAAGATAAATAAAGCATAAAATAAAGATAGAGATACTTATGTAATTCATTGGTGGGAATTTCAGATAAGCGCATGAAGATACTGTGTTCCTTCTGAATCTCTGCATTCCTATTGCTTTCATCCAATCATTCTTACTCCTTTCCATGGCAAGCTGTATGTTGGGGATCACCGTTGTCAATGGCTACTGTCCTTCCTCTCAGTGAAAATGGTCCAGGTGCGCTGTCACCGCATGGCTAATCATCTGTCAGTTCTCGATCACGTTGGAATAGAATTGGTGCGCGAAATTGTGATCACTACACAACTTTGCACAACTAACCAGCAAGTGCACTGGGTCGTCCAAGTAATAAACCTTACGCGAGTAAGGGTCGATCCCACGGAGATTGTTGGTATGAAGCAAGCTATGGTCACCTTGTAAATCTTAGTCAGGCAGACTCAAATGGGTATAAATGATATATGAATAAAACATAAAGATAAAGATAGAGATACTTATGTATATCATTGGTGAGAGCTTCAGATAAGCGTATGAAGATGTTGTCCGTTCCGTCTCTCTGCTTTCCTACTGTCTTCATCCAATCCTTCTTACTCCTTTCCATGGCAAGCTTATGCAAGGGTTTCACCGTTGTCAGTGGCTACCTCCCATCCTCTCAGTGGAAATGTTCAACGCACCCTGTCACGACACGGCTATCCATCTGTCGGTTCTCGATCAGGCCGGAATACAATCCAGTGATTCTTTTGCGTCTGTCACTAACGCCCCGCCCTCAGGAGTTTGAAGCACGTCACAGTCATTCAATCATTGAATCCTACTCAGAATACCACAGACAAGGTTAGACCTTCCGGATTCTCTTGAATGCCGCCATCAGTTCTTGCCTATACCACGAAGACTCTGATCTCACGGAATGGCTGGCTCGTTTGTCAGGCGAGCACTCGGTTGTTAGGCGATCAACCATGCATCGTGTATCAGGAATCCAAGAGATAAACATTAGAGCCTCGTTTGCTTGTAGAACAAGAGTGGTTGTCAGTCACTTTGTTCATGAGTGAGAATGATAATGAGCGTCACATAATCATCACATTCATCAAGTTCTTGAGTGTGAATGAATATCTTAGAACAAGAACAAGCGGAATTGAATAGAAGAACAATAGTAATTGCATTAATACTCGAGGTACAGCAGAGCTCCACACCTTAATCTATGGAGTGTAGAAACTCCACCATTGAAAATACATAAGAACAAGGTCTAGGCATGGCCGTGAGGCCAGCCTCCCAAAGTGATCAAAAGATCTAAAGAACAAAAGATTCCAAAGATCAGAAGATTAAAATACAATAGTAAAAGGTCCTATATATAGAAAACTAGTAGCCTAGGGTGTACAGAGATGAGTAAATGACATAAAAATCCACTTCCGGGCCCACTTGGTGTGTGCTTGGGCTGAGCAATGAAGCATTTTCGTGCAGAGACTCTTCTTGGAGTTAAACGCCAGCTTTTATGCCAGTTTGGGCGTTTAACTCCCATTTAGGTGCCAGTTCCGGCGTTTAACGCTGGGAAATCTGAAGGTGACTTTGAACGCCGGTTTGGGCTATCAAATCTTGGGTAAAGTATGGACGATCATATATTGCTGGAAAGCCCAGGATGTCTACTTTCCAACGCCGTTGAGAGCGCGCCAATTGGGCTTCTGTAGCTCCAGAAAATCCACTTCGAGTGCAGGGAGGTCAGAATCCAACAGCATCTGCAGTCCTTTTTAGTCTCTGGATCAGATTTTTGCTCAGGTCCCTCAATTTCAGCCAGAAAATACCTGAAATCACAAAAAAACACACAAACTCATAGTAAAGTCCAGAAAAGTGAATTTTAACTAAAAACTAATAAAAATATACTAAAAACTCAACTCAAACTACTAAAAACATACTAAAAACAATGCCAAAAAGCGTACAAATTATCCACTCATCACAACACCAAACTTAAATTGTTGCTTGTCCCCAAGCAACTGAAAATCAAATAAGATAAAAAGAAGAGAATATGCAATGAATTCCAAAAACATCTATGAAGATCAGTATCAATTAGATGAGCGGGACTTTTAGCTTTTTGCCCCTGAATAGTTTTGGCATCTCACTCTATCCTTTGAAATTCAGAATGATTGGCTTCTTTAGGAACTTAGAATCCAGATAGTGTTATTGATTCTCCTAGTTAAGTATGATGATTCTTGAACACAGCTACTTATTGAGTCTTGGCTGTGGCCCAAAGCACTCTGTCTTCCAGTATTACCACCGGATACATACATGCCACAGACACATAATTGGGTGAACCTTTTCAGATTGTGACTCAGCTTTGCTAGAGTCCCCAATTAGAGGTGTCCAGGGTTCTTAAGCACACTCTTTTTGCCTTGGATCACAACTTTATTTCTTTCTTTTTCTTTCTTTTTCTCTTTCCCTTTTTTCGTTTTTTTTTGTATTCACTGCTTTTTCTTGCTTCAAGAATCATTTTTATGATTTTTCAGATCCTCAGTAACATGTCTCCTTTTTCATCATTCTTTCAAGAGCCAACATTCATGAACCACAAATTCAAAAGATATATGCACTGTTTAAGCATACATTCAGAAAACAAAAGTATTGCCACCACATCAAAATAATTGAACTGTTATAAAATTCAAAATTCATGCAATTCTTTTCTTTTTCAATTAAGAACATTTGTTTATTTAAGAAAGGTGATGGATTCATAGGACATTCATAACTTTAAGGCATAGACACTAAGACACTAATGATCATAAGACACAAACATGGACAAACATAAAGCATAAATTTTCGAAAAACAAGAAAATAAAGAACAAGGAGATTAAAGAACGGGTCCACCTTAGTGATGGCGGCTTGTTCTTCCTCTTGAAGGTCTTATGGAGTGCTTGAGCTCCTCAATGTCTCTTCCTTGTCTTTGTTGCTCCTCTCTCATGATTCTTTGATCTTCTTTAATTTCATGGAGGAGGACGGAATGTTCTTGGTGCTCCACCCTTAGTTGTCCCATGTTGGAACTCAATTCTCCTAGGGAGGTGTTAATTTGCTCCCAATAATCTTGTGGAGGAAAGTGCATCCCTTGAGGCATCTCAGGGATCTCATGATGAGAGGGGTCTCTTGTTTGCTCCATCCTTTTCTTAGTGATGGGCTTGTCCTCATCAATGAGGATGTCTCCCTCTATGTCAACTCCAACTGAATAACAGAGGTGACAAATGAGATGAGGAAAGGCTAACCTTGCTAAGGTAGAGGACTTGTCCGCCACCTTATAGAGTTCTTGGGCTATAACCTCATGAACTTCTACTTCTTCTCCAATCATGATGCTATGGATCATGATGGCCCGGTCTAGAGTAACTTCAGACCGGTTGCTAGTGGGAATGATTGAGCATTGGATAAACTCCAACCATCCTCTAGCCACGGGCTCGGCCAGGGATGCGCACGCGTACCGTGCGCGCACGCTGATGATTGGATTTTTGACGGTTTAGAATTTCACTAATGAAATCTCGTTGTAAAGTATAGTTTCTAAACCAATCACTAATCCTTTCATACAAAAAGTTGTTTGTCACTAGTACAAACCCCTAAAATTTATAAACCGAAGTATTTAGACCTCGGGTCGTTCTCCCTAGGATTTACAATAAAATGTTTTGTTATTGGTTGTGAGTTATTTTGGGGTTTTGGATAGGAAGCATGGAAAGTAAATGGTGATGAAAATAAACTAACGACTAACAAAGCTCTTGGCAAGATGTGAGAACTAGAAATCCTATCCTAGTTACCTTTCTCAATTTTGATGAGAATTGTTCATTGCTACCACCTAGTTAACCTCTAACCATGGAGGAAAGTCAAGTGGATGAATCAATTTGATTCCTCAAGTTCTAATCAACTCCTAAAGGAATGACTAGCTTTAGAAACATTCAAATCAATTAGCAACTTCTAATTATCAATCAACCAAAGAATTAGATAACTCAAGAGTCACTAATTACTCTACCTAGGCCAAGAGGAACAAAACCTACACTAAAATCCAAACAAGCATTTTATCAAACACTTGGTAGGCATAAAAGGAAAATATAGTAAATCAACAACAAGAACAAAATCAAGCAACAATTATTGAAAGGAATTAACAACACAAATCAAAAGAAACACAATTATTATGATTTACCTTTATTGAATTGAAAGAGAAAGGAACAATACTAGATCTATAACGAAATACAAGAACAACATAAGAGAGATTATAACAAAAGAATGGAAGAAGAATGAATGTAACAACAAGGAATTAAGAGGATAGAAGTAGAAGAAAGCAAAGATTAAAACCTAAATCTAAGAACTAAACCTAATCCTAATTCTAGAGAGAAGAGGGAGCTTCTCTCTCTAAAACTCTAAACTAATCCTCTAACTAAAACTATATTTTTCCTAATTGACTCTTGGTCAAAAGTGATGCCTTCCCCTTAATCCTTCATCCTTTTATTCCTTTCCCTTAGCAATTTGGCGCCAAAAATGGGTTCAGAAACCCTCTCAAATTGCCAGGCACGTGTTGCATTAGTGAGGTCATGTGCCGTCATCGACGCGTGCGCGTCCTTGGCCTGTATCGCAATGTGCGCGCGAGCGCCTTGTGCGCGTGCGCGTGCATGTCCTCATGCTAAATTAAGAAGGAACTAAGGGTTATGACATTTATTGAATGCAACTAAACTATATGAGTCCTATCTAAATGCAATTATCTAAGCAAATGGAAATGCTTAGTTCAAACAAATCAATTCCCATGAGAGCATGTGTAAGCACAAGAGCTAGGCAATAGGGATTAAGTCCAAACTACAATTGTATTGAATTATCAAAAAGAGTTCAAACTTGCAAGAATATAGAAAATATGGGTGAATACATGTAATTGAACTTTTGAACCCTCACCGGATGTGTATCCGCTCTATTCACTCAAGTGTTTAAGGGTTAATTCACTCAATCCTCTTCTAATCATGTTTTCCAAAATTTGATTTTCTTCTAACAATCAACACTTATTCAATGCATGCATACATTCATCATGAGGTCTTTCATTTAGGTTGTAATGGGGTTAGGGTCAAGGTAGGATCATTTATGGTTAAGTGGACTAGGATTTGAATCTTTGATTAACTTAAACTTTCCCATCTAACCTATATAACGACCTATGCAATTAAGTACTAACCTAACTACCCATTCTTCACTTTTTCACATACTCATGCATTCTTATTGAACTCACTTTGGGGCATTTTGTCCCCTCTTTATTACGTATATTTTTTTTCATCATCATTTTTTTTCTTCTCTTTTCTCTTTTCATTTTCATTCATTTTTTTTCTTTTCTTTATATATTTTTTTCTTTTTCTTCTTTCAAACTAAATACAAGAACATCAATGCATAAAGCCTCTACATTTAATCAATACATGAATATGTACCCAATTCCTAAACATGAAAGTGTACTACCCCTTTTATCCCATCCAATGTTCCCAAACCTCACCAACCTTGAATAAGAAACACTCTCACTAGCCTAGGCTAATCAAAGATCCAAACAAGGACTTTTCATTGGTTTTCCGCCTTGGGCTTGTAATGAGCTAAAATAAGAACGAGTTGGTTAAGCATAGGCTCAAAATTGGTTAACAATGGAGAATAAAAGGTTGGCTATTTGGGTAAGTGGCTAATGAAATAATGGCCTCAATCATACAAATGCATGGATACAAGAAATAAATGGACATATAGAATCAAGCAAATCAAGGATCATAATCATAGAAAGAGAGCAATTTCACACAAGAATGGAAAATAAGTGGTTATAAAATGTAACCACATCAATAGGCTCAAGTCTCACAAGCTTGTGTTCTTAGTTCAATACATGCTTCACAAGGTATGAAATTCAAGCAAGTTTCACCAAAAATTTTCTTTCAATCAATTGGGTCAATGCCCTATATTTAAACTTCTTGAAAAATCTCAATGTTTGACTAAGCATTGTTGTGATTGAAAAATCCAAAAATTTTCTTAGTTCACCCTTTCCTTTTACTTAAAACCAATTTCTTATGCAAAAAGGGTGACTAAGTGTTTGCAATTCAAAGTATGAATTCTAATCACAACCACAAACTAAAAAGAAAGATAAGCAAAAATGCATAAAAAAAATCCAACTAAAAATAAAACATCTAAAAATATCCAAAAGCATCAAAATGTCTAAAATCCAAAATAAGCAATAAAAGTATCCAAAGTAAACTAAAGTAAACTGGAAATGCATCAAAACATATACAAAGATGTGCAAAATAAGATAACTAGGCCGAAAAGTTCACCGGTTCCCATATAACGCTACCGATGCCCTCCCCACACTTAAAATCAAGCATCGTCCTCGATGCTAAACCGGAGGATCAGTGGGAGATACAACGGTAGGCTCTGGCTCTGGCTCTGGCTGTGGCTGTGGGATCGGCTCCTCATGAGTCCGTGGTGGCTCTGTAGTGTCAGGGGCATCCTGCTGAACTGGTGCCTCCGCATCCTCCTCTTGATGATCCTGCTCATCGGAGGGCGGAGAATCGGGAAGCGGAGGTAGCTCAGCACCCAAAGAAATAAGTGCCTGGTCCATCCGATCTAATCGGCGCCTGACATGGTGTCTCTTGCGCTCTAAAAACCGGAGAAGACGCTGGACCAGGAGATAGGTCGGCTCAGGTGCTGCTGGTGGATCTGTAGATGATGAAGGAGCTACGGCTGTAGAGGATGATGGGGCAGCTGTAGGGGCTGATGGTGAAGGTGTCCCCACGACAGCTCTAGCCCGAGAGCGGCGTCTAGCAGGTGGTCTCTCATGCACCCAACCACCCCAGGGGATAGTAACCTCGCTGTCATCAGCATCAGGGGGTGGTGGTCGCACATCATCATCCAACCATAGGACCTCAGCTAAGGCCGCCATACTCGTGACCAATGTAGGAAATGGAAGTAGGCCACGAATATGCGCCCGCCACATGCACTGTCTGATAAGTATAGGGAAAGAGACATCCTTCCCCTCAATGACACATCCAATTAGCAGGAGCATCTCCATGGGAATCTCAGAGAAGTGGGTGGTAGGCAGGACGTAGTGGGCGAAGATCATCTGCCAAGTCCTGGCCTCTCTGGTCAAGTGAGCAAATAGCATCCCCTTAGGCTTGGTGTTGCCCGCATCTATAACCCATGCAGCATCCGGTATCCCAATCACGCGCCTAAGCGCCTCATAATCAAAGGTCATGGTATGGATAGCCAACTCGGCCTGCTGATGGGCACACATGTCATCAGGAATGTGTCGGCACTGTAACGCCTCCCCGATGGCAGTCTCAGTGATCATAATCTCTCTACCCTGCACCTGAACCGAATCCAAAGTAGGACGGAAGAAGTTGCAGTAGAATTCCTTTACCCAAGATATATTGATATCCCCCAAATCTCTGTCAACGAAGTCGATACCCAACTCAAGGATCCGACCAGTGATGGATCGTCTCACATCATTAGGTAGGAGCAATTTCCTCTCAGTATTCAGCTTTGTTGTTCGGTATTTAGAAAATCGAAGCTCGCAGTAGAGATTGGGGAATTTGTCTGGATTGGTAGAAGGCAATTGCTGATTTTCTTTTTCTTCATTATTCAATGGATTCTTAGCATAATGCTTGTAGATGGAAGGAATGGAGGGTGTAGAGAGTTTTCTTTTCTTGGAGGCAGTGGCTATGGCTTTGCCCTTATCTGACATCCTGAAAAATATGATTGAATATAAGCGAGAAAACACTTAGCATGTAACAAAGAAGGCATGTTTAGGATACAGTTGGCAATAACAAACATGATGTTGTAAAGAATATGGAAAAATGAACAGGTGAACCAAAAATGCAATCCTTCATTAAAGTCAACAACTCTCATTTAAAAGGCAATAATATCATCATATTTTTGAAAGTTAGATGACTAAAGATGATTAAAGGTGAGTGGAAGTTAGATGGTTAAAGAAATTAGTGAGTTAGAAAAGTGGATTAGTGATATGATGATATGTATGCGCAATTAAAAGAGAAGTTGTGGTTCATGTTCACAAAGATTGTGCAAATCCGGGAAGTCAAAAGGAAATGGAAATTTGCCCAAAACTGAAATAAAGACCAAAATGAAACTAATTTCCTTGAAAATCGGGCAGCATTCCGGCTTAAAATTGGACGTTCCCGGATAGCAAATTAGCACAATTAGCACAGAAAACAACATCAGTTACGCACAGCAGCAAACAGATATTATTTAGCAACACATATCGCATGAAATAACAACCCACAACCAACATACAGTACCCAAGGAAGCCAGCAGCGAATATGCACATACGGAGCAATTATCAGGCCTAGAATCCTCTATCCAGCCCTAGCTACCTAACCGCAATTATTTCTATCTAACCTAACATACAAAGTTCTAATTCTAACTAACTACGAGCAACTAACAGTAAGTAATAGAAACGGAGAAGTAAAACAAGCAGAGTTGGCGCAAGAACTTGGGAGCAGGGGAACTAATAATGGAAGGGAAAATAGGGGAGCAATGGGACCAGGAGCTGCGCCGTCGTGAACTGCGGCGGTTGTGGCGGAAGAGTGGCGGCGGTGGGGGCTGCGGACAGCTGTGAGGGGGAGAGGCGGAGAGACGGAGAAAGAGAGTGGATGAAAGAGAGAATGGCGAGTGGGTGGAGGAAGAGATCGCCGGCGGTGATGGTGGAACCACGGCGGAGCAGAGGCGGTTGCTGTGAACTAGATGTGTGAGAGGGAGAGAGATAGGGATTAAATGGTGGTGAGAGAAAAGGAAGGTATGGTTGTCCGGTGGTGGCCGGTGCTGCTGCGGTGACGGCGGTTCGGGCGGAGAAGAAGAGAGGAAACGGAAGTGGAGGTTGGGAGGAAGAAGTGCGCGACTGCGCAGTGTGCGTCGAGCATTAGGGTTATCCCACTTTTTGAATCGGCGCGCGTGCGCACCTTGCGCGTCTGCGTCCATGGAGAAAACATGGGAACTACGCGTGCGCGTACAACGCGCTTAAGCGTGGATGAGTCAAACCAGGAAAGGACGCGTGCGCGTACAGTGCGCGCACGCGTGCATGGAGTTGGGCTAGAGGCTTAGAATTGGCCCAACTCAGGCCTAACTCTCTGGAGAATGGCCTGTAAGTCGCGCTACCAGACCGGCACGCACGCGGCATGTACGCATCCGCGCGCATTGAGGAAAATGGAGAATCATGCGCGAGCGTGCAGTGCGCTCTAGCGTGGTATGGCAGATTAGGTAAGGGCGCGTTTGCGTACAGTGCGCGCACGCGTACATGAGATTGGGCCTGAAGCTTAGAGTGGGCTTGAGGCACGCCCAACTCTCGGGTTAGAAGCCTAGATTGGTGGCAGCACGTAAAGACGCGGGCGCGGCAAGTGCGCGTCCGCGTACGTTGACGATTTGGGATAGGGTGCGCGCGCGCGGTGCATGCGCTCGTGTCGTGTTCAATTTTTGGCATACGGGCCCGCACCCGGCGAGTGCGCGTCCGCGCGAGTTGAGTTGGGCCAGGGGCTTAAGAATGGCTCAGAGCTGGCCCAACTCTCTGGGGATTGGCTCAACAATTTGCAGCAGGTAGTGCGCGTCTGCGTGGGTTAGGTTGGGCTCAGGGCATAATGTTTGCCCAAGAGAGGACCAACTCTCGGGTATGTGGGCGATGTTGCATCTGCACAGGGACGCGTGCGCGTACTTTGTGCGCACGCGTCCATCCCCCTCTTTTTTTTTTTTGAAAAACATTTTGCTCCCCATACTGTTCGCAACTCCTTATTCAATCAGCCATCATACAATTCACAAAAAAAATGCAATTTGATATTATTCATCTACTACTAAACTCAACATGCATGTGACTAAGCTAACAATTAAGTTGTACAAACAAATTTGTATGAAACATCTACCTACAATGGTAACTCAAATCACTTAATAAGCAAATTTAAAAGAGAGTGGAAAGAGTTTACCATGGTGGGGTGTCTCCCACCTAGCACTTTTAGTTTAAGTCCTTAAGTTGGACATTTTGAGATGCTTGTTGTCATGGTGGCTTATGTTTGTACCCATCCTTGAATCTCCAAGGATCCATGCTTCTCAGTTGGTTGACAGAATTTCCAACCAGTTTTATTAAGCTTGGGCAAAGTTCCACCCAAGATACGAGTCCCCAAAGTTGGTCTTCACATAGCGAACCGGGATCCCATATCTTATCTTCACATCCATCCGTTGGTTTAGTTTAATGATTTTGTCGGATGGGCGGTTGACATAAATGTGGTGGACACACAGAATTCTCTTTACTCCCCCATTGCTTCTTTCTAGACCCATACAAAGTGATTCTTGTCCCAACATCATCCCTATACCTTGGGGCCTTGGCCTTTATGCTTTTTATACCAAATTTCCAACCACTACACAACTCTCTTTTATTCCTAACTCCACAAAGAGCTCTAAGTTGACCATCATTTTCAATTAAACCATATTCAAGTGAGAACGTGAAGCTTAGGGATAAGAGTTTTACCCACTTGAATGTTGTGATGGATGGTGCTTTGGGAAGGGAGACCTCCCCACACTTAGACGATGCACGGTCTACTTCTTTAGGCTCTTCTTTGGTTGCTTCCACCTCTTCGCAAGCTTCTTCAATTTCAACCTCTTCCCTTTTTTCACTTGGCTTGGTGTTGTCTTCAAGAACTTTGATTTCTTGCCTAATGGGAGGTGATTTAATTTTGGACATAAATTCATGGATGAGTGAATTCATCTCTTGATCAACCTCTTCATATTCTTCAATTTCAATATACACCATGCCATTTCCGTCTTCCTTGGGAGGTTGTGCACACTCTTTTATAATTTCAACTCCATGTCCAATGGGAGAGGATTCTATTGTAGAGAGAAATTCATGCATGATTGAATCTATTGCTTGATAAGCTTCTTCCAAATTTCTAGTGATGGTATGCCTCAGAGGTTGCGCACCCTCCTCAACATCAATATCAAGCTTTTTGGAAGAATGCTCCATGATGCTACATTCCCTTGGTCTTTCAACATCTCCTAAATCTTCAACCACTTCTTCCTTTTCCTCAATGATCATAGGCTCCTCCAATTGTTCCAACACAAAATTTGATTCCTCCTTCTCCACCGAATTTTCCAATTTCTCCTTCATGCTTTGCTCTTCTTTTGACTTTTCACATGTGGTCACGGAAGTACCTTGAGTATTCAAGCATTGGTAGGCTAAGGTAGACACTACCTTGGTCAAGTTGGTCACAAACTCAAGTGTATCCCGCTTCATGGCCTCTTGTCCTTGAAGTAACAAAGTGAGAGAATCGTCTATTGGGGCTTGTGGTGCGTAGGAAGGTTCATCATTTTGGGGAGAGGGTTCATAATAGGAAGGTGGTTCTTCTTGGTAAGGTTGTGGAGGTTGTGTGTATTTAGGTGGTTCTTGGGAGTAATCTTGATAGGGTTGTGGTTGTTCTAAGGGTTCTTGCTCATAATGGTCATAAGAGTATGGTATGGGTGATTCGTTATATGATGGATATGGATCATAGGGCGGTGTTTGGTAATGAAAGGCTTGTGAGAATGGTTGAGGTTCATGTTGAGCATAGGATTCATAGGCATATGATGGTGGTTGTTGAGTGTCACAAAAAGAATCATCATAGCCGTTAAATTGGCATGCATTAGGATGGAAATTATACCTATAAGTAACCGGAGGTTGTTGCCAATAGGAGTGATCAATTCCTTGAGGTTCCTCCCATATTTGTTGGTTCCATCCATGGTATATGTTGCCATTAAGGTCCACATTTCCTACAACACAATTAGAACCAAACTCAAAACCAAAGTGAGAATTCATAGTGAGAGAACAAAATAAAACTAACAAAAATTAAGAAACAAACAAAAGATAAACCTATTCACAATATTCACATATGTACAATAACCAATAACACAACACCATTGCAAATCCCCGGTAATGGCGCCATTTTGATGATTGGATTTTTGACGGTTTAGAATTTTACTAATGAAATCTCGTTGTAAAGTATAGTTTCTAAACCAATCACTAATCCTTTCACACAAAAAGTTGTTTGTCACTAGTACAAACCCCTAAAATTTATAAACCGAAGTATTTAGACCTCGGGTCGTTCTCCCTAGGATTTACAATAAAATATTTTGTTATTGGTTGTGAGTTATTTTGGGGTTTTGGATAGGAAGCATGGAAAGTAAATGGTGATGAAAATAAACTAACGACTAACAAAGCTCTTGGCAAGATGTGAGAACTAGAAATCCTATCCTAGTTACCTTTCTCAATTGTGATGAGAATTGTTTATTGCTACCACCTAGTTAACCTCTAACCATGGAGGAAAGTCAAGTGGATGAATCAATTTGATTCCTCAAGTTCTAATCAACTCCTAAAGGAATGACTAGCTTTAGAGACATTCAAATCAATTAGCAACTTCTAATTATCAATCAACCAAAGAATTAGATAACTCAAGAGTCACTAATTACTCTACCTAGGCCAAGAGGAACAAAACCTACACTAAAATCCAAACAAGCATTTTATCAAACACTTGGTAGGCATAAAAGGAAAATATAGTAAATCAACAACAAGAACAAAATCAAGCAACAATTATTGAAAGGAATTAACAACACAAATCAAAAGAAACACAATTATTATGATTAAACTTTATTGAATTGAAAGAGAAAGGAACAATACTAGATCTATAACAAAATACAAGAACAACATAAGAGAGATTATAACAAAAGAATGGAAGAAGAATAAATGTAACAACAAGGAATTAAGAGGATAGAAGTAGAAGAAAGCAAAGATTAAAACCTAAATCTAAGAACTAAACCTAATCCTAATTCTAGAGAGAAGAGGGAGCTTCTCTCTCTAAAACTCTAAACTAATCCTCTAACTAAAACTATATTTTTCCTAATTGACTCTTGGTCAAAAGTGATGCCTTCCCCTTAATCCTTCATCCTTTTATTCCTTTCTCTTAGCAATTTGGCGCCAAAAATGGGTTCAGAAACCCTCTCAAATCGCCAGGCACGTGTTGCATTAGTGAGGTCATGTGCCATCATCGACGTGTGCGCGTCCTTGGCCTGTATCGCAATGTGCGCGCGAGCGCCTTGTGCGCGTGCGCGTGCATGGCTGACTTTGCTTCTTTGACTTTTTATGCTTCTCCCCACTTGCATGCTTCCTTCCTTGCTTCCTTTGATCCATGCCTTGCCTATTCCAATCCTGGAATTACTAGCAAACATATCAAGGCATCTTATAGAATCAAAGAGAAACTAGAATTCATCAAAATAAGGCTTAAAAAGCATGTTTTTACACTTAGGCACAAATACGGGAGAGATTACAAAACCATGCCAATTCATAGGCTAAATGTGATAAAAGGTTATCAAAATACTCTAAATTCAATACAAGATAAACCCTCAAATTGGGGTTTGTCAACCTCCCCACACTTAAGCCTTAGCATGTCCTCATGCTAAATTAAGAAGGAACTAAGGGTTATGACATTTATTGAATGCAACTAAACTATATGAGTCCTATCTAAATGCAATTATCTAAGCAAATGGAAATGCTTAGTTCAAACAAATCAATTCCCAAGAGAGCATGTGTAAGCACAAGAGCTAGGCAATAGGGATTAAGTCCAAACTACAATTGTATTGAATTATCAAAAAGAGTTCAAACTTGCAAGAATATAGAAAATATGGGTGAATACATGTAATTGAACTTTTGAACCCTCACCGGATGTGTATCCGCTCTATTCACTCAAGTGTTTAAGGGTTAATTCACTCAATCCTCTTCTAATCATGTTTTCCAAAATTTGATTTTCTTCTAACAATCAACACTTATTCAATGCATGCATACATTCATCATGAGGTCTTTCATTTAGGTTGTAATGGGGTTAGGGTCAAGGTAGGATCATTTATGGTTAAGTGGACTAGGATTTGAATCTTTGATTAACTTAAACTTTCCCACCTAACCTATATAACGACCTATGCAATTAAGTACTAACCTAACTACCCATTATTCACTTTTTCACATACTCATGCATTCTTATTTGATTCACAACACTTATGCATTTAATCAATACATGAATATGTACCCAATTCCTAAACATGAAAGTGTACTACCCCTTTTATCCCATCCAATGTTCCCAAACCTCACCAACCTTGAATAAGAAACACTCTCACTAGCCTAGGCTAATCAAAGATCCAAACAAGGACTTTTCATTGGTTTTCGCCTTGGGCTTGTAATGAGCTAAAATAAGAACGAGTTGGTTAAGCATAGGCTCAAAATTGGTTAACAATGGAGAATAAAAGGTTGGCTATTTGGGTAAGTGGCTAATGAAATAATGGCCTCAATCATACAAATGCATGGATACAAGAAATAAATGGACATATAGAATCAAGCAAATCAAGGATCATAATCATAGAAAGAGAGCAATTTCACACAAGAATGGAAAATAAGTGGTTATAAAATGTAACCACATCAATAGGTTCAAGTCTCACAAGCTTGTGTTCTTAGTTCAATACATGCTTCACAAGGTATGAAATTCAAGCAAGTTTCACCAAAAATTTTCTTTCAATCAATTGGGTCAATGCCCTATATTTAAATTTCTTGAAAAATCTCAATGTTTGACTAAGCATTGTTGTGATTGAAAAATCCAAAAATTTTCTTAGTTCACCCTTTCCTTTTACTTAAAACCAATTTCTTATGCAAAAAGGGTGACTAAGTGTTTGCAATTCAAAGTATGAATTCTAATCACAACCACAAACTAAAAAGAAAGATAAGCAAAAATGCATAAAAAAATCCAACTAAAAATAAAACATCTAAAAATATCCAAAAGCATCAAAATGTCTAAAATCCAAAATAAGCAATAAAAGTATCCAAAGTAAACTAAAGTAAACTGGAATTGCATCAAAACATATACAAAGATGTGCAAAATAAGATAACTAGGCCGAAAAGTTCACCGATTCCCATATAACGCTACCGGTGCTCTCCCCACACTTAAAATCAAGCATCGTCCTCGATGCTAAACCGAAGGATCAGTGGGAGATACAACGGTAGGCTCTGGCTCTGGCTCTGGCTGTGGCTGTGGGACCGGCTCCTCATGAGTCCGTGGTGGCTCTGTAGTGTCAGGGGCATCCTGCTGAACTGGTGCCTCCGCATCCTCCTCCTGATGATCCTGCTCATCGGAGGCCGGAGAATCGGGAAGCGGAGGTAGCTCAGCACCCAAAGAAATAAGTGCCTGGTCCATCCGATCTAATCGGCGCCTGACATGGTGTCTCTCGCGCTCTAAAAACCGGAGAAGACGCTGGACCAGGAGATAGGTCGGCTCAGGTGCTGCTGGTGGATCTGTAGATGATGAAGGAGCTGCGGCTGTAGAGGATGATGGGGCAGCTGTAGGGGCTGATGGTGAAGGTGTCCCCACGACAGCTCTAGCCCGAGAGCGGCGTCTAGCAGGTGGTCTCTCATGCACCCAACCACCCCAGGGGATAGTAACCTCCCTGTCATCAGCATCAGGGGGTGGTGGTCGCACATCATCATCCAACCATGGGACCTCAGCTAAGGCCGCCATACTCGTGACTAATGTAGGAAATGGAAGCAGGCCACGAATATGCGCCCGCCACATGCACTGTCTGATAAGTATAGGGAAAGAGACATCCTTCCCCTCCATGACACATCCAATCAGCAGGAGCATCTCCATGGGAATCTCAGAGAAGTGGGTGGTAGGCAGGACGTAGTGGGTGAAGATCATCTGCCAAGTCCTGGCCTCTCTGGTCAAGTGAGCAAATAGCATCCCCTTAGGCTTGGTGTTGCCCGCATCCATAACCCATGCAGCATCCGGTATCCCAATCACGCGCCTAAGCGCCTCATAATCAAAGGTCATGGTATGGATAGCCAACTCGGCCTGCTGATGGGCACACATGTCATCAGGAATGTGTCGGCACTGTAACGCCTCCCCGATGGCAGTCTCAGTGATCATAATCTCTCTACCCTGCACCTGAACCGAATCCAAAGTAGGACGGAAGAAGTTGCAGTAGAATTCCTTTACCCAAGATATATTGATATCCCCCAAATCTCTGTCAACGAAGTCGATACCCAACTCAAGGATCCGACCGGTGATGGATCGTCTCACATCATTAGGTAGGAGCAATTTCCTCTCAGTATTCAGCTTTGTTGTTCGGTATTTAGAAAATTGAAGCTCGCAGTAGAGATTGGGGAATTTGTCTGGATTGGTAGAAGGCAATTGCTGATTTTCTTTTTCTTCATCATTCAATGGATTCTTAGCATAATGCTTGTAAATGGAAGGAATGGAGGGTGTAGAGAGTTTTCTTTTCTTGGAGGCAGTGGCTATGGCTTTGCCCTTATCTGACATCCTGAAAAATATGATTGAATATAAGCGAGAAAACACTTAGCATGTTACAAAGAAGGCATGTTCAGGATACAGTTGGCAATAACAAACATGATGTTGTAAAGAATATGCAAAAATGAACAGGTGAACCAAAAATGCAATCCTTCATTAAAGTCAATAACTCTCATTCAAAAGGCAATAATATCATCATATTTTTTAAAGTTAGATGACTAAAGATGATTAAAGGTGAGTGGAAGTTAGATGGTTAAAGAAATTAGTGAGTTAGAAAAGTGGATTAGTGATATGATGATATGTATGCGCAATTAAAAGAGAAGTTGTGGTTCATGTTCACAAAGATTGTGCAAATCCGGGAAGTCAAAAGGAAATGGAAATTTGCCCAAAACTGAAATAAAGACCAAAATGAAACTAATTTCCTTGAAAATCAGGCAGCATTCCGGCTTAAAATTGGACGTTCCCGGATAGCAAATTAGCACAATTAGCACAGAAAACAACATCAGTTACGCACAGCAGCAAACAGATATTATTTAGCAACACATATCGCATGAAATAACAACCCAAAACCAACATACAGTACCCAAGGAAGCCAGCAGCGAATATGCACATACGGAGCAATTATCAGGCCTAGAATCCTCTATCCAGCCCTAGCTACCTAACCGCAATTATTTCTATCTAACCTAACATACAAAGTTCTAATTCTAACTAACTACGAGCAACTAACAGTAAGTAATAGAAACGGAAAATTAAAACAAGCAGAGTTGGCGCAAGAACCTGGGAGCAGGGGAACTAATAATGGAAGGGAAAATAGGGGAGCAATAGGACCAGGAGCTGCGCCGCCGTGAACTGCGGCGGTTGTGGCGGAAGAGTGGCGGCGGTGGGGGCTGCGGACAGCTGTGAGGGGGAGAGGCAGAGAGACGGAGAAAGAGAGTGGATGAAAGAGAGAATGGCGAGTGGGTGGAGGAAGAGAGTCGCCGGCGGTGATGGTGGAACCGCGGCGGAGCAGAGGCGGTTGCTGTGAACGAGATGGGTGAGAGGGAGAGAGATAGGGATTAAATGGTGGTGAGAGAAAAGGAAGGTATGGTCGTCCGGTGGTGGCCGGTGCTGCTGCGGTGACGGCGGTTCGGGTGGAGAAGAAGAGAGGAAACGGAAGTGGAGGTTGGGGGAAGAAGTGCGCGACTGCGCAGTGTGCGTCGCGCATTAGGGTTATCCCACTTTTTGAATCGGCGCGCGCGCGCACCTTGCGCGTCCGCGTCCATGGAGGAAACTTGGGAACTACGCGTGCGCGTACAACGCGCTTAAGCGTGGATGAGTCAAACCAGGAAAGGACGCGTGCGCGTACAGTGCGCGCACGCGTGCATGGAGTTGGGCTAGAGGCTTAGAATTGGCCCAACTTAGGCCTAACTCTCTGGAGAATGACCTGTAAGTCGCGCTACCAGACCGGCGCGCACGCGGCATGTACGCATCCGCGCGCATTGAGGAAAATGGAGAATCATGAGCGAGCGTGCAGTGCGCTCTAGCGTGGTATGGCAGATTAGGTAAGGGCGCGTTTGCGTACAGTGCACGCACGCGTACATGAGATTGGGCCTGAAGCTTAGAGTGGGCTTGAGGCACGCCCAACACTCGGGTTAGAAGCCTAGATTGGTGGCAGCACGTAAAGACGCGGGCGCGGCAAGTGCGCGTCCGCGTACGTTGACGATTTGGGATAGGGTGCGCGCGCGCGGTGCATGCGCTCGTGTCGTGTTCAATTTTTGGCATACGGGCGCGCACGCGGCGAGTGCGCGTCCGCGCGAGTTGAGTTGGGCCAGGGGCTTAAGAATGGCTCAGAGCTGGCCCAACTCTCTGGGGATTGGCTCAACAATTTGCAGCAGGTAGTGCGCGTCTACGTGGGTTAGGTTGGGCTCATGGCATAATGTTTGCCCAAGAGAGGACCAACTCTCGGGTATGTGGGCGATGTTGCATCCGCACAGGGACGCGTGCGCGTACTTTGTGCGCACGCGTCCACCCCCCTCTTTTTTTTTTTTGAAAAACATTTTGCTCCCCATACTGTTCGCAACTCCTTATTCAATCAGCCATCATACAATTCACAAAAAAAATGCAATTTGATATTATTCATCTACTACTAAACTCAACATGCATGTGACTAAGCTAACAATTAAGTTGTACAAACAAATTTGTATGAAACATCTACCTACAATGGTAACTCAAATCACTTAATAAGCAAATTTAAAAGAGAGTGGAAAGAGTTTACCATGGTGGGGTGTCTCCCACCTAGCACTTTTAGTTTAAGTCCTTAAGTTGGACATTTTGAGATGCTTGTTGTCATGGTGGCTTATGTTTGTACTCATCCTTGAATCTCCAAGGATCCATGCTTCTCAGTTGGTTGACAGAATTTCCAACCAGTTTTATTAAGCTTGGGCAAAGTTCCACCCAAGATACGAGTCCCCAAAGTTGGTCTTCACATAGCGAACCGAGATCCCATATCTTATCTTCACATCCGTCCATTGGTTTAGTTTAATGATTTTGTCGGATGGGCGGTTGACATAAATGTGGTGGACACACAGAATTCTCTTTACTCTCTCATTGCTTCCTTCTAGACCCATACAAAGTGATTCTTGTCCCAACATCATCCCTATACCTTGGGGCCTTGGCCTTTATGCTTTTTATACCAAATTTCCAACCACTACACAACTCTCTTTTATTCCTAACTCCACAAAGAGCTCTAAGTTGACCATCATTTTCAATTACACCATATTCAAGTGAGAACGTGAAGCTTAGGGATAAGAGTTTTACCCACTTGAATGTTGTGATGGATGGTGCTTTGGGAAGGGAGACCTCCCCACACTTAGACGATGCATGGTCTACTTCTTTAGGCTCTTCTTTGGTTGCTTCCACCTCTTCACAAGCTTCTTCAATTTCAACATTTTCCCTTTTTTCACTTGGCTTGGTGTTGTCTTCAAGAACTTTGATTTCCTGCCTAATGGGAGGTGATTCAATTTTGGACATAAATTCATGGATGAGTGAATTCATCTCTTGATCAACCTCTTCATATTCTTCAATTTCAATATACACCATGCCATTTCCGTCTTCCTTGGGAGGTTGTGCACACTCTTTTATAATTTTAACTCCATGTCTAATGGGAGAGGATTCTATTGTAGAGAGAAATTCATGCATGATTGAATCCATTGCTTGATAAGCTTCTTCCAAATTTCTAGTGATGGTATGCCTCAGAGGTTGCGCACCCTCCTCAACATCAATATCAAGCTTTTTGGAAGAATGCTCCATGATGCTACATTCCCTTGGTCTTTCAACATCTCCTAAATCTTCAACCACTTCTTCCTTTTCCTCAATGATCATAGGCTCCTCCAATTGTTCCAACACAAAATTTGATTCCTCCTTCTCCACCGAATTTTCCAATTTCTCCTTCATGCTTTGCTCTCCTTTTGACTTTTCACATGTGGTCACGGAAGTACCTTGAGTATTCAAGCATTGGTAGGCTAAGGTAGACACTACCTTGGTCAAGTTGGTCACAAACTCAAGTGTATCCCGCTTCATGGCCTCTTGTCCTTGAAGTAACAAAGTGAGAGAATCGTCTATTGGGGCTTGTGGTGCGTAGGAAGGTTCATCATTTTGGGGAGAGGGTTCATAATAGGAAGGTGGTTCTTCTTGGTAAGGTTGTGGAGGTTGTGTGTATTTAGGTGGTTCTTGGGAGTAATCTTGATAGGGTTGTGGTTGTTCTAAGGGTTCTTGCTCATAATGGTCATAAGAGTATGGTATGGGTGATTCGTTATATGATGGATATGGATCATAGGGCGGTGTTTGGTAATGAAAGGCTTGTGAGAATGGTTGAGGTTCATGTTGAGGATAGGATTCATAGGCATATGATGGTGGTTGTTGAGTGTCACAAAAAGAATCATCAAAGCCGTTAAATTGGCATGCATTAGGATGGAAATTATACCTATAAGTAACCGGAGGTTGTTGCCAATAGGAGTGATCAATTCCTTGAGGTTCCTCCCATATTTGTTGGTTCCTTCCATGGTATATGTTGCCATTAAGGTCCACATTTCCTACAACACAATTAGAACCAAACTCAAAACCAAAGTGAGAATTCATAGTGAGAGAACAAAATAAAACTAACAAAAATTAAGAAACAAACAAAAGATAAACCTATTCACAATATTCACATATGTACAATAACCAATAACACAACACCATTGCAAATCCCCGGTAACGGCGCCATTTTGATGATTGGATTTTTGACGGTTTTGAATTTCACTAATGAAATCTCGTTGTAAAGTATAGTTTCTAAACCAATCACTAATCCTTTCATACAAAAATTTGTTTGTCACTAGTACAAACCCCTAAAATTTATAAACCGAAGTATTTAGACCTCGGGTCGTTCTCCCTAGGATTTACAATAAAATGTTTTGTTATTGGTTGTGAGTTATTTTGGGGTTTTGGATAGGAAGCATGGAAAGTAAATGGTGATGAAAATAAACTAATGACTAACAAAGCTCTTGGCAAGATGTGAGAACTAAAAATCCTATCCTAGTTACCTTTCTCAATTGTGATGAGAATTGTTCATTGCTACCACCTAGTTAACCTCTAACCATGGAGAAAAGTCAAGTGGATGAATCAATTTGATTCCTCAAGTTCTAATCAACTCCTAAAGGAATGACTAGCTTTAGAGACATTCAAATCAATTAGCAACTTCTAATTATCAATCAACCAAAGAATTAGATAACTCAAGAGTCACTAATTACTCTACCTAGGCCAAGAGGAACAAAACCTACACTAAAATCCAAACAAGCATTTTATCAAACACTTGGTAGGCATAAAAGGAAAATATAGTAAATCAACAACAAGAACAAAATCAAGCAACAATTATTGAAAGGAATTAACAACACAAATCAAAAGAAACACAATTATTATGATTTACCTTTATTGAATTGAAAGAGAAAGGAACAATACTAGATCTATAACAAAATACAAGAACAACATAAGAGAGATTATAACAAAAGAATGGAAGAAGAATGAATGTAACAACAAGGAATTAAGAGGATAGAAGTAGAAGAAAGCAAAGATTAAAACCTAAATCTAAGAACTAAACCTAATCCTAATTCTAGAGAGAAGAGGGAGCTTCTCTCTCTAAAACTCTAAACTAATCCTCTAACTAAAACTATATTTTTCCTAATTGACTCTTGGTCAAAAGTGATGCCTTCCCCTTAATCCTTCATCCTTTTATTCCTTTCCCTTAGCAATTTGGCGCCAAAAATGGGTTCAGAAACCCTCTCAAATCGCCAGGCACGTGTTGCATTAGTGAGGTCATGTGCCGTCATCGACGCGTGCGCGTCCTTGGCCTGTATCGCAATGTGCGCGCGAGCGCCTTGTGTGCATGCGCGTGCATGGCTGACTTTGCTTCTTTGACTTTTTATGCTTCTCCCCACTTGCATGCTTCCTTCCTTGCTTCCTTTGATCCATGCCTAGCCTATTCCAATCTTGGAATTACTAGCAAACATATCAAGGCATCTTATGGAATCAAAGAGAAACTAGAATTCATCAAAATAAGGCTTAAAAAGCATGTTTTTACACTTACGGGAGAGATTACAAAACCATGCCAATTCATAGGCTAAATGTGACAAAAGGTTATCAAAATACCCTAAATTCAATACAAGATAAACCCTCAAATTGGGGTTTGTCACACGCGTCGCAACCCGCACATGACTTCATTAAAGCAGCACGTGCCTGGCAATTTTGAGGGGTTTCTGAACCCATTCTGGCGCCAATTGCTGATAGAAAGGAATAAAAGGATCAAGGATTGAAGGGAGAAGACATTGAAGTTAGTTACCATTAGTCATAGTTTTAGTTTAGTTTTTTAGAGAGAGAAGCTCTCACTTCTCTCTAGAAGTAGGATTAGGTTTAGGTTAATCTCTCTTCTTAGATCTAGGTTTAATTCATGTTTTAATTCACTTCTCTTTTATCAAGTCTTAATCTTCTCCTCTTCCTCTTTCTAGTTATGAGCTTTAATAATTGTAATTCTTCACTTGTTTTGGATAGATAGTTGTTTCTTTGTTTTCTTTCAATAATGCAATTTGAGGTAATTCATGATAATTGTGATTTCCTTGATTGTTGTTATTAATTCATTTCAATAATTGCTGTTAGATTCTATTCTTGTTATCAATTTACTATGCTTTCCTTTTATGCCTTCCAAGTGTTTGATGAAATGCTTGGTTGGATTTTAGTGTAGGTTTTGTTCCTCTTGGCCTAGGTAGAGTAATTAGTGACTCTTGAATTATCTAATTCCCTTGTTGATTGACGATTAGAAGTTGCTAATTGATTTGAATGCCTCTAAAGCTAGTCTTTCCTTTAGGAGTTGATTAGGACTTGAGGAATCAAATTGATTCATCCACTTGACTTTCCTCCATGGTTAGAGGTTAACTAAGTGGGAGTAATGGACAATTTGTTATCACAATTGAGGATGATAACTCTGATAGGACTTCTAGTTCTCATATCTTGCCAAGAGCTTTGTTAGTTGTTAGTTTATTTTCTTTGCCATTTATATTTCTTGTCCAAAATCTTAAAGACCCCAAATATAACTCACAACCAATAACAAGACACTTCACTACAATTCCTAGGGAGAACGACCCGAGGTCCAATACTTCGGTTTATAAATTTTAGGGGTTTGTACTAGTGACAAACAACTTTTTGTATGAAAGGATTATTGTCTGCTTTAGAAACTATACTTTACAACGAGATTTCATTAGTGAAGTTCTAAACCGTCAAAAATCTAATCATCAACGCTCGCACACCTTCCCTTTTTCCACCTAGTGTGTGTACGCACACGTACCTGTGCATATGCACGCCCCTGTTTTCTTCCACTTTTCTTCTTTTCTTCTCTTCTCTCTACTTCTTCTCTTCTTCTTCCTTCCATCCCTCTCTTCTCTTACTTTTGCCCTCTTCTCTCCTTGCTTTGCTTAGTTTTATGTGCATTTCTTTTTTATTTTTAGTAATTATATTAGTTTTGCTTTTGCTGATTTTGAATAAATTACAAGTGTTTAGTTGATGATTGTTGGGTTGCTTCTTGCTTAAATTTTCGTTTAATTGTTGATGAATATGTGCACTGAGCATTGAGTCTTTGTTAGATTGCCTAGTTGAATTGTGAGTTTGATGCATGTGTTGTCGCGACCGTATGTGTTAGACTATATCATTATTTGGCAACTTAATTATGAATTGTGCACTTTTATAACACCCTAATTAGCTTAAGCCTTACCTCGTGTCGTAAAGCAAAGGTTAATCAAAGGTTATGACAGTTCTAAGGTTATACATATCTTATATAGAAGGAATTAATAATATCTAGAAGCCCGATGAATAATATAGCTCAAAAAAAGAATTTGAAAAGTGCAAAACGTACTAGTGGAGCTATTAACTTAAAACACATGAAACAGATGTGATATAACAAAATATAGTAGTATAATATCATAAGAATCTAGCTACGACTCGCGGAGTTTAAGCTGGCTAGCCATATACAGACCATATGTGAACCAGACAGTAAACAGCTTATACAATTTTTGTTCTCTCAAATACAAGCCTCTTGGAAAAACAAAACACAAAAGTGAGAGACATATACATAATAAATCCAAAGACTCCAAAAGAGTATTCAGATCCTCCGCTCCTGTCACCAATCAGACAACTCATCGAGGTAGGTTGCGACCTGCATCTGAAAAACACATCAGAAATATGGTATGAGAACCGGAGGTTTTTAGTATGATAACAGTGCCCAGTGATGTATGATATAAGACCCCGGGACGCCAAAGGCAATCCTAGACTCCATATCCCTCACAAGATTCAAGCTTAAAGCATTTCTAAAACAAATACGCATAATATGTAAAACCTCAACAAAACTTAAGCCATAGCACCACCAAAGGGTAATCTATCTTTGGGGATTTCTACTCTAATTAAACACAGCTGTCCCACAGCCTTCACCAACCGACCCTCCATGCGATCCCATCGCCACCACCTTCCAAACCTCCTCAATCCCAATAAAAGCACAAGTATATACAATACAAGTAAAACACAAGTAGAAGCATATATAGCAATTAATACAATTTGCAATTAGACATGTTATACAAATAGGGAAAACAATATCAAGTCGGCAAAGCAGACAAACAGGTAGAAAATGCATATGATGAATGCCTACTCTACTGGCTGTGATATCACATTGTCTGTTCAACTGCCAACCCGATATATATCTATGGAGATGTTGCCCTTCGGATTCATGGTGTGGGAACCCCCGAGATATAGTGCTTGGATCACTGTCCAGGGTTTTGCGCCTGCACGCTCTAATGATCCGAAGGGATGCGAGTTGGATCTATTGCCACCGACCTAACATCTAAGCGCAAGCGGGACGAACCACCACCCTTACGCCGCCGCCGCCACCGCTACCTCGACAGGCGGGATCCAACCTCGGCCCCTTCCGGGTGCATAGTGTCTCATAGTCTCAATGAAAAGTAGTGCAGTGGTTTTCAAAAACATGTTTAGTACAAGATGGATCCATCACTTCATTCAGAGTCCTTGACTCTGTTTAACCACTGTTAATTCACATTTCAGTTCCTTGATTTTTGCATCTCATCCATCAACCATTCATCACACATCATCAATCCTTCCTCAGTACGATAGAAACCTAGTACTCCGTTTACTAACTGTTTCCAAATAATAGTGACTAGACCCTTAAATCTCTTTTTCCTATGTTGAATACCCAAAAATATGCCCAAAAGTCTCAAAAAGGTGTTATAGGAGCTTACAACCTCGTCGGGAAGGTGAAATAGTTGAAAACAAAGCAACATTTGAGAAACAGGGCGTGTGCGTCTGCACAGAGGTGTGCGTGTGCACGCCCCGGAAAATTTTAAAAGTGTGCGTACGCACAGGGTTATGCGTACGCACAGGTACCAAAACTTTCAAAAGATGTTCACTTGCACAACCTGTGCCAGCGCCCCAACAGAGTGGCCTTCCCAACGTGTGCGTGCGCACAGGTCTGTGCATACGCACAGGTTGCAATTTCCCATTGGTGTGCGCGCGCACCAGCTGTGCCAGCACTACAAGCAGACTGCCTGCCTCTGCATGTCCGAATGTACAGGTTTGTGCATCTGCGCAGGTCATAATTTTCACAGAGTGTGCGTGCACACAAGTCTATGCATATGCACATACCAGAAAACTCAAACTTCTGTAACTTTGCAGAATTTTTAAATTTTCAACACCAACTTTGAATGATCATAACTCCCTCCACAAAATTCCAAATTTTGCAAACTTTATATCAATTTAAAGGGTTTTCAAAGATCTTTAATTTTAAATAAATTTCAATAAATTTTGAAAATCGAGGCAAAGGTTATGATCGGACAAAGTTCACCAAAATTCAACTTTTTCCCAAAATCACAATTTCCACAATTCCTTTATAAAACATAACGAAAACCAAACCAAACCATTCCAAACTCCACTTTTCATCACAATCAACCCTCTACGTCATACTACCCCAAAATTACCACATTTTTCCTTCACCTTTCCTTATCCATACATCAACATCAATATATCTCATATATCAAACTCCATTAACAATTTTCCAACTACATTACCAATCGATCAACACCAATATCAGATTTATCAACATAAATCCACTACTCAACTTAACAAGTCATTCATCCTCATTATATCACAATTAATCATCAATATCAACTCAAAAATCATCATACAATAACATCCAGCAACTCATCAACCATTCAAATCCAATCCTATCCTATGGGTCACTAGCCTAAATGTCCATGAATATTATATACTACATAGAGGAAACCGAAACTATACCTTGGCCAATTCTTTTTATGAACCAAATGAGTTTTCAACCAAAATCCAACCACCAATGTAGCTCCAACAAGCACCACCAAGCTCCAAACTCACAATAATCAAGCTATATACATATAAATCACCACAAAATCAACATAGGGCTCAACATAAACAAAAAGTTCACAAGAATTCAAAACATCTTACCTTTCCCAACGGATTGGGATGTCAAAACCCAAAGCTAAGCAAGGATTAGAGTGAACCTAAACACCAAGAATCACAAAAACTCACTTAATCAAAAGCCCTAGATACCATAAATTTTGGAGAGAATAACTGACAGACTTTCGAGCTTACCTCTAAAGTTTCTTGGATGGGTTTTGTAGAGCTCTTCACAAGGAATGCGTAGCCGCCAATGGCATGCAAATCGGAGCTCTATAGCTCAAGATATGAGCTTGAGAAGATTGAGGTGAATAGGGTTCAATCTCTTCTCCTCTCCCTCTTTCAATTTCTGATGTGTGTGTGTGTTTATGAGGTTAGGGTTCATTAAATGAACCTTTATATATGTTGGACTTGGGCCCAACTTGGGTCCGGTTCAACCCGTCAACATTTTTTTAGCCCATTTGGCCCAACTTCGTGCCAAACCTTTAAAATTAATGCCCGATTTTCTATTTCTACTATTTTTTCTAAGGTTTTTGACTGTTTCTACTTTTTCTCGCGCAACACCGACCAGACTTGAACCGGTTCAGCCGGTTCAACTGCTGGTTCGTGGTTTTTCACGATTTTTTGCAGAAAACACATTTTTTGACTCGGAAAGACCAACTGAGTCCAAAAATGATGTTTAAAATCTCAAATTCTTACTCTAACTTTTTGGAATCAAATTTGGGCAACATAACCACTTAATTAACCGGTTCGATTAATTGCGGTTCTTACAACTTTCACTTTAGTGAAATTAATGGAACTACTTATTCATCATGGTTTTTAAGTGAATATAATTACATAACAAGGTATTTGTTCCTTGTTAATGTCTTGCATATTTTTGAGTCGACTTACTTTATTCTTATCATGACTTGTCACTTTTTGTAACAGGCACCATATACATGTGGTTATTTCATTATTCCTAATGATGAATAAGTAGTCTGCTTTCATCATTGGATTGGTTATTGTTAATTGTGCCATTTTATGTTAATTTTGAGCTTTCACTTACACAACTTCAATAACCAACTTCTTACATATTCAATTCACTTTAGTTGTGGTTGCCTAGGGTTATTTGTGCCTTCACTCTTGCTTATGCTTTACTTGCAACCTAAGCCACTTGATTGAGGACCATTCTGATTCTTTTGATTATGTGGTTACCTTCTTAGCTAACCAATGTATTGTGTTCTAAACCGTGCGCATTTAGAATACATACATTACCTTTTATCATACCACACTACTATGACCATTTCCTCAATTCTTGTTTTCTACAGCAACCCAGAGCCCCGATGCTCACCAGCTGAAGGTGGACCCTCATAGTTCTTCACCCCTGGATTAAGTTCATGCACCGAGGACTGTGCAACGTTTAAGTGTGGGGAAGGATCCGCAATTTTGGGGCGTAAAATTCTCTTTCTCAGTACTTGCACTATTTTCTAGTTCTTAATAGTTATATTTTGTGAATATTTATTAATATTTTATTGCATTACATTTTGCTTGGTTTGCTTGTGTATATATCTTACCTTTTATTTTTGGTAAATATTTGCATTCGCATGGTAGAGTAAATAAGTTTGGAAGAACAACAAAGAATTTGCAAGAAACCTCTTTTTGGGCATTCTATTGATTGAATTTGAAAAAAATTATTTTTGAACCTGCTTGAGGTATCTTTTATATGGAACATAGAAGAGAGATTGAACAAATACCAAGTGAGATTTGAGCTTCAATTGTGGGGTTGCACATTTTCAACCATAAATTTTGTTCTTGTGTGTTATACTCCTTTCATGATTGTAATCTTTGATTTGCTTGATTCTATATGTCCTATATTTGATGTTTTGAATGCAATTAGTATCATTGAGGCCATTTTTTAATTGAACTCAATTAACCATATGGCCAACCCTTACATCTACCATTGTAAACCACTTTTTGAGCCTTTAATTTCCCTTTTGTTCTAATTTTAAGCACATCATTCACCCTAAGTGAAAGATCATTATGTCCTTGAATTATATCTTTGATTAACTTGGGTTTGAGTGTGTGTTAATCAAGTGTGGGGGGAATTTGTGGGAAATATTGGTAGTTAGTTTGCTTTGGGTCTCATTGAGAATATTTGGAAAAATGGGTAAACACTCATGCATCTATTACTTAAAACATATGCATCTCTCTTATATGATAAAAGAAAATATTGGTGTACATACTTTGCATATGAAAAAAAAACTTGATAATTTAGGATTTGCACCGGTTCAGAAATTAGATAAAATAGTTTCGTTGTGAGTATAGTCCAACCCGACAATTCAATCCCAAATCATCAAAGTTTAATTCAAGTATAAAACATATAAACCGAGATCAAGAGTAATTCAACCTCGGGTCTTTTTCCCTTGGAATGCAATTGAAAGTGTTACTCTCTTGGATGTAGAGGCAAAAAGGAGTGGTTTCCAAATCAAAGAACGAAAGATTAAAAGAACTTAAGAAATTAAAAGTACAAAGAAATTATCAAAATTGTAATTAGTGCAAGTAAAAAGGAAGTGAGGTCAAAAATAGTGAAATTGCAAGATATGTAATAAAGAGCCTTGACTTGGAAAATGAGGATCCAAGGAATCCTATCAGTGCCATAACCACAATTATGATAATTATGATAAGTCAATCTTGCCTAGTAAACCCCAAACATCGAGGAGTAAGTCAAGCAAGCTTAATTGACCTTAATCCATAAGTCCTAGCTAACTTACCAAACTAGTTGATAAAAAGCTAGCGTCAATGGAGACAAGGATAAACTAACTACCCAAGAATTACCACTAAATGTCAGACACTATGACTCTAGCATCCTAGGAACTCAAATCCCAAGCCAAGGTGAGAAAATGTACTCAAAATCTAAAGTTGGCATTTTCACAAACACCTTGTGTGCATAAAACCAAAACATGAGAAATTGCAATGAAAATTAGAAAACTCTAACCAACTATCAACAATATCAACAAGATACAAGCAATCAATCATAAAGGAAGCATAAGATATGAAATTCATCAATAAAAAATTCAAGAACTTAATATTGCAAATATGAACAATGAAAGTAAAGATAATTTAATTAAAGAGGAAATTGAGAGTACTTACAATTGAAGATGCAAAAATCCAAAATCAAAGCTTGCTATAAAATACTATAATGGAAATTGATAAACCCTAGGAGAGCTCTCTACTCTACATGGTGCACGAAATGCAATCCCACTCTTTGACAATTCGCACAACTAACCAGCAAGTGCATTGGGTCGTCCAAGTAATACCTTACGTGAGTAAGGGTCGATCCCACGGAGATTATTGGTTTGAAGCAAGCTATGTTTATTTTATTATTCTTAGTCAAGATATCAATTAAAATTATCAGTTGGAATTATTAGAAAAATAAAAGAGCGTGAAATAAATAATTGTTACTTTAATAATGGAGAATATGATGGAGTTTTGGAGATGCTTTGTCTTCTGAATTCCTGTAATGTAATATTCAACTCAATTCCAAAGTGCAAAGTTCCTTCCATGGCAAGCTGTATGTAGGGTGTCACCATTGTCAGTGGCTACCTCCCATCCTCTCAGTGAAAACGGTCTAGATGCTCTGTCACAGCACGGCTAATTAGCTGTTGGTTCTCGATCATGTTGGAATAGGATCCATTGATCCTTTTGCGTTTGTCATCACGCCCAGCAATCGCGAGTTTGAAGCTCGTCACAGCCATTCAATCCTTGAATCCTACTCGGAATACCACAGACAAGGTTTAGACTTTCCGGATCCTCAAGAGTGGCCGCCATCAATTCTAGCTTATACCACGAAGATTCTGATTAAGGAATCTAAGAGAAACTCATTCAATCTGATGTAGAACGGAGGTGGTTGTCAGGCACACGTTCATGGATTGAGGAAGGTGATGAGTGTCACGGATCATCACCTTCTTCATAATTAATCGCGAATGAACATCTTAGATAGGAACACACACGTTTGAATGGAGAAATAGAAACAACTGCATTAATTCATCGAGACGCTGTAGAGCTCCTCACCCCCAACAATGGAGTTTAGAGACTCATGCCGTCAAAGAGTATGTAATTCAGATCTAAAAATGTCATGAGATACAAAATAAGTCTCTAAAAGTTGTTTAAATAGTAAACTAGTAACCTAGGTTTACAGAATATGAGTAAACTAAGATAATTGGTGCAGAAATTCACTTTTGGGGCCAACTTGGTGTGTGCTGGGGCTGAGACTTAAGCCTCTCACGTGCTTGGGCTGTTTCTGGAGTTGAACGCCAGGTTGTAACGTGTTTTGGGCGTTGAACTCCAACTTGTAACCTGTTTCTGGCGCTGGACGCCAGACTGCAACATGGAATTGGCGTTGAACGCCAGTTTACGTCATCTATATTTACGCAAAGTATTGACTATTATATATTGCTGGAAAGCCCTGGATGTCTACTTTTCAACCCAATTGAGAGCGCGTCAATGGGACTCCTGTAGCTCCAGAAAATCCATTCCGAGTGCAGGGAGGTCAGGATCCAACAACATCAGCAATCCTTTTTCAGCCTAAATCAAATTTTTGCTCAGCTCTCTCAATTTCATTCAGAAAATACCTGAAATCACAGAAAAATACACAAACTCATAGTAAAGTCCATAAATATAATTTTTGCCTAAAAACTAATGATATTCTACTAAAAACTAATTAAAACATACTAAAATCTACATGAAATTACCCCCAAAAAGCGTATAAAATATCCGCTCATCACAACACCAAACTTAAACCGTTGCTTGTCCCCAAGCAACTAGATAAATAAAAGAGGATAAAAAGAAGTCAAGAAGCAATAATATCTCAGAGTTTTAAGTGAAGCCCAGATTCTAATTAGATGAGCGGGACTAGTAGCTTTTTGCCTCTGAACAGTTTTGGCATCTCACTTTATCCTTTGAAATTCAGAATGGTTGACATCCATAGGAACTTAGAATTCAGATAGTGTGATTGATTCTCCTAGTTTAGCATGTTGATTCTTGAACGCAGCTACTTTTATGAGTCTTGGCCGTGACCCTAAGCATTTTATTTTCCAGTATTTCCACCGGATACATAAATGCCACAGACACATGGCTGGGTGAACCTTTTCAAATTGTGACTCAGCTTTGCTAAAGTCCCCAGTTAGAGGTGTCCAGAGCTCTTAAACACACTCTTTTTGCTTTGGATCACGACTTTAACCACTCAGTCTCAAGCTTTTCACTTGGACCTGCATGCCACAAGCACATGGTTAGGGACAGCTTGATTTAGCCGCTTAGGCCTGGATTTATTTCCTTGGGCCCTTCTATCCATTGATGCTCAAAGCCTTGGATCCTTTTTATCCCTGCCTTTTAGTTTTAAGGGCTATTGGCTTTTTCTGCTTGCTTTTTCTTTTTCTTTCTATTTTTTTTTGTTTTTTTCACACAAGCTTTTGCCTTTTCACTGCTTTTTCTTACTTCAAGAATCAATTTTTTTGATTTTTCAGATCATCAATAATATTTCTCTTTTTCATCATTCTTTCAAGAGCCAACAATTTTAACATTCATAAACAACAAGATAAAAAATATGCACTGTTCAATCATTCATTCAGAAGACAAAAAGTATTGCCACCACATATAAATAATTAGAATTTTTCTTTTTAAGAACTCGAAAAAATATTGCCTCTTTATTCTAAAAATCTACTATTTTATTCATGTTTGATGATGATGAGAAAAATAAATTATAACTTAATTGGAATTAAAATCAAAGTAGAGATACTAATTACTACTACTAATATATAACTTCTAAGGTAAATTCCTAATAAGAACAGTTATCACAGAGTTAAGGCAAAGATTAGAACTCAACGACCTTTATTTTGGAAAGTGGATGTTCCTCTAGTCTGTGGGGTGCTTGGTCCTTCAAGAGATAATTTCTGACGCTTCAGTTCCTTTAAGTCACATCATTGCTCTTCCTGTTCCCTTAGGTGCCATGATCTTGATGAGTTTTAGCTCAGTGATCATGGTGAATCACACCAAACTTAGAGGTTTGCTTGTCCTCAAGCAAAAGAAAGGAAAGGAGAGGAATAGTAGGAGAGGCAAATTCAAAATTCAAAAGATATGATGAGTTGAAAAATATATGAGAAGAAATTAAAAAGATTTGAAAAGAGTTCAAAAAGATAGATGAGTTTTGAAAAAGTTTTGAAAAGAAATTAAAGAAAAATCAAGAAATATGTTTAAGATAAAAAAAATTTGAAATTGAAGTTGAAAGATGAGAGTTTGTAACATGTGTTTGCAAGAAATCATGAATTGAAACGTGAAAATTGGAAAAAAATTTGAATTGAAAACGAAATTACCTCCTCCCCACAATCCTGGCGTTAAACGCCCAAACGCTGCATGTTTTGGGCGTTTAACGCCCAATTGCTGCTTCTCCTGGGTGTTCAACGCCCAGCTGTTGCTTCTTTCTGGTGTTGAACGCCAGGAAGTCCTTTGTCACTGGGCGTTTTTCTGAACGCCCAGGACGCTGTCAATCTGGCATTAAACGCCCAGAAGGTGCTTCTTTCTGGCGTTCAACGCCCAGAAGATGCTCCTTTCTGGCGTTTAACGCCCAGATGGCTACCCTTACTGGCGTTGAACGCCCAGTGGGTGCTTCTTTTGGGTGTTCAACGCCCAAAATGTTTCTTACTGGCTTTTTCATGCCAGTGAGCTTCCAAATTCCCTTGTAACTTTGTGAATTCAAGCAATTGCTATTTTACCTTGAAGATACTTTGACATATACCTGTAAAAATCAATTAATTAACAAATAAACTTTGTAAATGGCTGGGTTGCCTCCCAGCAAGCGCTTCTTTATTGTCATTAGCCGGACTATTACTGAGCTTTAATCAAGCCTCAGTTTTGAGCATTCTTGCTCAAAATTGCCTTCAAGATAATGTTTGACTCTCTGTCCATTAACAATAAACTTTTTATTAGAATCATTATCCTGAAGCTCTACGTATCCATATGGTGATACGCTTGTGATCACTATGGACCTCTCCACTGGGACTTCACTTTCCCGGGGAATAATTTGAGCCTAGAATTAAATAGCAGAACTTTTTGCCCTGGCTCAAAGACTCTGGATGACAATTTTTTATCATGCCATATTTTTGCTTTCTCTTTGTATATTTTTGCATTCTCGAAAGCATTGAGTCTAAATTCCTCTAGCTCATTTAACTAGAGCAATCGTTTTTCTCTAGCTAACTTGGCATCAAGGATCAGGAATCTGGTTGCCCAGTAGGCCTTATGTTCCAGTTCCACTGGCAAGTGACATGCCTTTCCATACACAAGCTAGTATGGAGAGGTCCCTATAGGGGTCTTGAATGCTGTTCTGTATGCCCATAGAGCATCATCCAAGCTTCTTGCCCAATCCCTTCTACAATCCGTTCCAGGATTCTTTTGAGTTCTCTATTTGAGACTTCAGCTTGCCCATTAGTCTGTGGGTGATATGGAGTGGCCACCCTGTGGCTAACTCCATAACAAACCAAAGCAGAATAGAGCTGTTTATTGCAGAAATGAGTGCCCCCATCACTGATTAGTACTCTGGGGGTGCCAAATCTGCTGAAGATGTGTTTCTAGAGGAATTTTAACACTGTCTTAGTGTCATTAGTGGGTGTAGCAATAGCTTCTACCCATTTGGATACATAATCCACCGCCACCAGAATATAAGTGTTTGAGTATGATGGTGGGAAAGATCCCATGAAGTCAATACCCCATACATCAAACAACTCAATCTCCAAGATCCCTTGTTGAGGCATGGCATAACTGTGAGGCAGATTGCCAGATCTTTGGCAACTGTCGCAATTAAGCACAAACACTCGGGAATCTTTATAGAGAATAGGCCAGTAGAAGCCACATTGGAGGACTCTTGTGGCTGTTCGCTCACTTCCAAGATGTCCACCATACTGTGATCCATGGCAGTGCCATAGGATCCTCTGCGCTTCTTCTTTAGGTACACATCTACGGATTACTCCGTCTGCACATCTCTTGAAGAGATATGGTTCATCCCAAAGATAGTACTTTGCATCCGTGATCAACTTCTTTGATTGCTGCCTACTGTACTCTTTGGGTATGAACCTTACTGCCTTGTAGTTTGCAATGTCTGCGAACCATGGCACTTCCTGGATGGCAAAGAGTTGCTCATCCGAAAAGGTTTCAGAGATCTCAGTAAGAGGGAGGGACGCCCCTTCTACTGGTTCTATTCGGGACAGGTGATCTGCTACTTGGTTTTCTGTCCCTTTTCTGTCTCTTATTTCTATATCAAACTCTTGTAGAAGCAACACCCATCTGATAAGTCTGGGTTTTGAATCCTTCTTTGTGAATAGATATTTAAGAGCAGCATGATCAGTGTACACAATCACTTTTGATCATACTAAATAGGATCTAAACTTGTCAATAGCGTAAACCACTGCAAGCAGCTCTTTTTCTGTGGTTGTGTAATTCTTCTGTGCGTCATTTAAAACACGACTGGCATAGTAAATGACGTGCAGAAGCTTGTCATGTCTCTGTCCCAACACTACACCAATGGCATGGTCACTGGCATCACACATTAATTCAAATGGTAATGTCCAATCTGGTGCAGAGATGACTGGTGCTGTGACCAGCTTAGCTTTCAGAGTCTCAAATGCCCGCAGACATTCCTTATCAAAGATAAATGGCGTGTCAGCAGCTAGCAGATTACTTAGAGGTTTGGCGATTTTTGAAAAATCCTTTATAAACCTCCTATAGAATCCTGCATGCCCCAGAAAGCTTCTGATTGCCTTAACATTGGCTGGTGGTGGTAATTTTTCAATTACCTCTACCTTAGCTTGATCCACCTCTATTCCCCTGTTCGAGATTTTGTGCCCAAGGACAATTCCCTCAGTCACCATAAAGTGACATTTCTCCCAGTTTAAAACTAGGTTGGTCTCTTAGCATCTCTTTAGAACAAGTGCTAGATGGTCAAGACAGGAGCTGAATGAGTCTCCAAATACTGAAAAGTCATCCATGAAGACTTCCAAAAATTTTTCCACAATATCAGAGAAAATTGAGAGCATGCACCTTTGAAAGGTTGCAGGTGCATTGCACAAGCCAAATGGCATCCTTCTGTATGCAAATACTCCAGATGGACATGTGAATGCCGTTTTCTCTTGATCTTTTGGATCTACTGCAATTTGATTATAACCTGAATATCCATCTAGGAAGCAGTAGTATTCATGACCTGCTAGACTTTCTAGCATCTGGTCTATGAATGGTAAAGGAAAATGATCCTTTCTGGTAGCTGTATTGAGCCTTCTATAATCAATACACATACGCTACCCTGTAACTGTTCTTGTAGGAACCAGTTTATTTTTTTCATTATGAACCACTATCATGCCACCTTTCTTAGGGACGACTTGGACAGGGCTTACCCAGGGGCTATCAGAAATAGGATAAATAATCCCAGCCTCTAGTAATTTAGTGACCTCTTTTTGCACCACCTCCTTCATGGCTAGATTCAGCCGCCTTTATGGTTGAACCACTGGCTTGGCGTCACCCTCTAGTAAGATCTTGTGCATGCATCTGGCTGGGCTAATGCCCTTGAGATCACTGATGGACCACCCAAGAGCTGTCTTGTGTGTCCTTAGCACTTGAATTAGGGCTTCCTCTTCCTGTGTCTCTAAGGTAGAGCTTATGATTACAGGAAAGGTATCACCTTCTCCCAGAAATGCATATTTCAGGGATGGTGGTAATGGTTTGAGCTCGGGTTTAGGAGGTTTCTCCTCTTCCTGAGGGATTTTTAGAGGTTCTATTATTCTCTCTGATTCCTCCAGATCAGGCTGAACATCTTTAAAGATGTCCTCTAGCTCTGATTCGAGACTCTCAGCCATATTGACCTCTCTTACCCGAGAGTCAATGATATCAACACTCATGTAGTCATTTGGGGTGTCTGGATGTTGCATAGCTTTGACAACATTCAACTTGAACTCCTCCTCATTGACTCTCAAGGTTACTTCCCCTTTTTGGACGTCAATGAGGGTTCGGCCAGTTGCTAGGAAAGGTCTTCCTAGAATTTGAGTTGCACTCTTGTGCTCCTCCATTTCCAGCACCACAAAGTCAGTAGGAAAGGCAAATGGCCTAACCTTGACGATCATGTCTTCAATCACGCCTGATGGGTATTTAATGGAGCCATCAGCAAGTTGAAGACATATCCGGGTTGGTTTGACTTCTTCAGTCAAACCAAGCTTTGTGATAATAGATGCAGGTATTAGGTTGATACTTGCCCCAAGATCACATAGAGCTTGCTTGGTACAAGTACCCTCTAATGTACATGGTATCATAAAGCTTCCGGGGTCTTTAAGCTTCTCAAGTAAGCTTTTCAGAATGACTGCACTGCATTCTTCAGTGAGGTAAAATTTTTCAGTTTCCTTCCAATCCTTCTTATGGCTTAAGATCTCTTTCATGAACTTAGCATAAGAGGGTATTTGCTCAAGTGCCTCTGCAAATGGAATCTTTATTTCAAGAGTCCTGAGATAGTCTGCAAAGCGAGCAAATTGCTTATCCTGTTCCGCTTGGCGGAGTTTTTGAGGATAAGGCATTTTGGCTTTGTATTCCTCAACCTTAGTTGTTGTAGGTTTATTGTCTACAGATGTGGGTTGGGAAGCCTTTTTAGAAGGGTTATTATCAGCACTTGTATGTGACTGATCCCCCACTGGTGTTTGAATACCAGGGGTGGAAGCTGGAGTGGCGTTAGACGCCAGCTCCTTACCTGTTTCTGGCGTCTGAACGCCAGAACTGTGCTCCCTTTGGGCGTTCAACGCCAAACCCTTGCTTGTTTCTGGCGTTGAACGCCAGGACTGAGCATGGTTTGGGCGTTCAGCGCAGCATTGTTCCTCTCTGGGCTCTGATTGTCCTCAGAGGGATTTTGAGTAGCCATTTGTTTATTTCTTGGCTTCCTGCTGCTTTGAAGTGAGGTATTTAATGTTTTCCCACTTCTTAATTGAACTGCTTGGCATTCTTCTGTTATTTGTTTTGACAGTTGCTTTTCTGTTTGCTTCAACTGTACTTCCATATTCATATTAGCCATTCTTGTTTCTTGTAATATCTCCTTGAACTCTTTTATTAGAAAGTCTAATTGCTGATTGAATTCATTAGCCTGGTCTACAGGACTGAGTTCAGCAGCTACTATTTTAGCTTCTTCTTTCATGGAAGATTCACTACTTAGGTACAGATGCTGATTTCTGGCAACTGTATCAATAAGCTCTTGAGCTTCTTCAATTGTTTTTCTCATATGTATAGATCCACCAGCTGAGTGATCTAGAGAAATCTGAGCTTTTTCTGCAAGCCCATAGTAGAAGATGTCTAATTGTACCCACTCTGAAAATATTTCAAAGGGGCATTTTCTCAGCATCTCTCTGTATCTCTCCCAAGCATCATAAAGAGATTCATTGTCTCCTTGTTTGACGCCTTGGATGCTCAGCCTTAGCTGTGTCATCCGTTTTGGGGAAAAATAGTTATTCAGGAATTTTTCTGACAGCTGTTTCCATGTCCTTATGCTGTTCTTAGGTTGGTTATTTAACCACCTCTTAGCTTGATCTTTTACAGCAAATGGAAATAGTAATAATCTGTAGACATCCTGATCTACCTCTTTATCATGTACTATGTCAGCAATTTGTAAAAATTGTGCCAGAAACTCTGTAGGTTCTTCATGTGGAAGACCGGAATACTGGCAGCTTTGCTGCACCATGATAATGAGCTGAGGATTCAACTCAAAGCTACTAACTCCAATGGAGGGTATACAGATACTACTCCCATATGAAGCAGTAGTGGGGTTAGCATATGACCCCAGAGTCCTCCTGGACTGTTCATTTCCACTTAGTTCCATGATGGAGCAAGGGAGATGGTATGGATGTTGATATTGTTTGTTTTATTTAATTTATTATATAAAGAAAATTGATTTTCGAAATAATAAAATAAAATAAAATAAAAACCAAAATAAAAAATAAAAATAAAATAAATAGAGAAAGAAAATTAACAATTAAAATAAATATTTGAAAAATTTTATGAAGATTTTCGAAAAAGTAGGGAGGGAGAAAGTGGTTAGGATATTTTTGAGAAAGATAATTTTTTTTGAATTTTGAATTTTATGATGAAAGAGAAAAACACATAAAAGACACAAGACTTAAAATTTTTAGATCTAATGCTCCTTGTTTTCAAAAATTTTGGAGGGAAAACACCAAGGAACACCAAACTTAAAAATTTTAAGATCAAAACACAAGAAAGATTCAAGAACACCTTGAAGATTCACAAGAACACCAAGAACAAAAGAAAGAACACCAAAGTTAAAATTTTTAGAAAAGTTTAATAAAATTTTCGAAAATTATGAAAAGATTAACAAGAAAACACCAAACTTAAAGTTTGGCACAAGATTAAATCAAGAAAAATTATTTTTGAAAAAAAAAAAGTTTTGAGATAAAGATACCCAATTACCAAGAATATAGACCAACGCTCTAGCCAATTGGGCAGTAAATTAACACTTGTTCTAAATAGGTATATTCCTTTTGGAGGATTAATGCTTTAAAAAGAACACAAGTGAAACAGGAAAAGACACAGATCAAGAAAAATTAAAGATCAAACAAGAAAAATAAACAAGAACAACTTGAAGATCAAGGAAGAACAAATAACACTTATACGAAAATTTTAAAGGAAAATATAAAATATGCAATTAACACCAAACTTATAACAAGACACTAGACTCAAAGAAAAATTAAAAATTAATAAAGAAAAATAATATTTTTGAAAAGAAAATAAAAGACTCTGACCCAATTGCCACAATCTTCCTAATCTAAGAAATAAAATAAACCTTTAGTTGTTCAAACTCGAACAATCCCCGGCAACGGCGCCAAAAACTTGGTGCACGAAATGCAATCCCACTCTTTGACAATTCGCACAACTAACCAGCAAGTGCACTGGGTCGTCCAAGTAATACCTTACATGAGTAAGGGTCGATCCCACGGAGATTATTGGTTTGAAGCAAGATATGTTTATTTTATTATTCTTAGTCAGGATATCAATTAAAATTATCAGTTGGAATTATTAGAAAAATAAAAGAGCGTGAAATAAATAATTGTTACTTTAATAATGGAGAATATGTTGGAGTTTTGGAGATGCTTTGTCTTCTGAATTCCTGTAATGTAATATTCAACTCAATTCCAAAGTGCAAAGTTTCTTCCATGGCAAGCTGTATGTAGGGTGTCACCATTGTCAGTGGCTACCTCCCATCCTCTCAGTGAAAACGGTCCAGATACTCTGTCACAGCACGGCTAATCAGCTGTTGGTTCTCGATCATGTTGGAATATGATCCATTGATCCTTTTGCGTTTGTCATCACGCCCAGCAATCGTGAGTTTGAAGCTCGTCACAGCCATTCAATCCTTGAATCCTACTCGGAATACCACAGACAAGGTTTAGACTTTCCGGATCCTCAAGAGTGGCCGCCATCAACTCTAGCTTATACCACAAAGATTCTGATTAAGGAATCTAAGAGAAACTCATTCAATCTGATGTAGAACGGAGGTGGTTGTCAGGCACACGTTCATGGATTGAGGAAGGTGATGAGTGTCACGGATCATCACCTTCTTCATAATTAAGCGCGAATGAACATCTTAGATAGGAACACACACGTTTGAATGGAGAAATAGAAACAACTGCATTAATTCATCGAGACGCTGTAGAGCTCCTCACCCCCAATGATGGAGTTTAGAGACTCATGCCGTCAAAGAGTATGTAATTCAGATCTAAAAATGTCATGAGATACAAAATAAGTCTCTAAAAGTTGTTTAAATAGTAAACTAGTAACCTAGGTTTACAGAATATGAGTAAACTAAGATAATTGGTGCAGAAATCCACTTCTGGGGCCCACTTGGTGTGTGCTGGGGCTGAGACTTAAGCCTCTCACGTGCTTGGGCTGTTTTTGGAGTTGAACGCCAGGTTGTAATGTGTTTTGGGCGTTGAACTCCAACTTGTAACCTGTTTCTGGTGCTGGACGCCAGACTGCAACATGGAACTGGCGTTGAACGCCAGTTTATGTCATCTATATTTGCACAAAGTATGGACTATTATATATTACTGGAAAGTCCTGGATGTCTACTTTCCAACATTGAGAGCGCGTCAATTGGACTTTTGTAGCTCCAGAAAATCCATTCCGAGTGCAGGGAGGTCAGGATCCAACAGCATCAGCAGTCCTTTTTCAGCCTAAATCAGATTTTTGCTCAGCTCCCTCAATTTCAGTCAAAAATACCTGAAATCACAGAAAAATATACAAACTCATAGTAAAGTCCAGAAATATGATTTTTGCCTAAAAACTAATGATATTCTACTAAAAACTAATTAAAACATACTAAAATCTACATGAAATTACCCCCAAAAAGCGTATAAAATTCCGCTCATCACTACACTACTCCTACTCCTATGGAAGCCTCCTACACTAGTACTACCTAATTCCAACCTAATAATAACTAATTCCTTCATATGTCTTAATTCCCCTTCATATAGCATTCAAATTCAGCCTTCAAGCCTTCCAAAATGAGCCAAAAGCCCTCAGAAAACGCGCAGCACGTGATTCATTTATACAACCACGTGTAGGGACCTGTGCGTACGCGCAGATAGTCGTGTGCATGCACACATGGAAATTCCTTCTTCTACGCACGCATAGATGCTTATGCGCACGCACACTTCGCTGTGTGTGCTTTTCCTTGTTTTCTTCATGTTTTCTTCTTGTACATGCTTTCTTCCTCTTTTGGCTATCCATTCTTGCCTCTATGTCCTGAGATTACTCAACAAACATGTCATGGCATCAAATAGAATAAAAGTGGAATAAAGCTTGGATGAAGGTTGCAAGAATGGGCTTGGAAAGAAGGGATTCACGTTTGAGCTCACGTTTGCCTCAAACGTGAGTAGCAGCTGAAAAACACCCTAGAGGTCACCCACGTTTGCGCCAACGTTTGCCTCAAACGTTGAGGCGAACGTTGGCTGAAGATGAAGCAGGGGGAGGACCAACGTTTGCGCCAACGTTTGCCTCAAACGTGAGGTCAAACGCTGGCGCCTGAACACCACTCAAGAAAGGCAACGTTTGCGCCAACGTTTGCCTCAAACGTGAGGTCAAACGCTGGCGCCTAAACACCACTCAAGGAAGGAAATGTTTGCGCCAATGTTTGCCTCAAACGTGAGGTCAAACGTTGGCGCCAAAAAAAAAAAAGAAAGATCACCCCTGGGCACAGCAACGTTTGTGCCAACGTTTGCCTCAAACGTGAGGTCAAACATTGGCTACATTTTAGCATGGAAGAGCATGGAAGAGCACCCTGTTTGATGCCTTGGTTGAGCCACGTTTGTGCCAACATTTGCTTCAAACGTTAGGCCAAACATTGGTCAAAAGAGAAGCTTGGAGGGAACCACGTTTGAGCTCACGTTTGACCTCAAACGCTGGCTCAAACGTGGATGACAGCAGAAAGGCCGAGCTGCATAATTGGCACACGAAGGCGTTTGAGTCAACGTTTGCCTCAAACGTTAACTCAAACGTAAATCCCCAAGGCCCAAGTTGCAAACGGATTTCTCCCCAACACCAAGAGCAATCAACAGAGGCTTTTGTCAACCCAATTCCATAAAGAGCAAGGGCCCAATTCAAGGCTTGAAGATCATTTGAAAAAAGTGTATAAATAACTTAGAATTTAAGTTTTTAGGGAGCTTTTCTTTTGGGAGTTTTTCTTTTAGTTTTGCTGGGTAGTTTTGGAAAGCTTTTGGTTTTGAGTTATTTTGAGATTCTGAGTCTTGGGGAAGGAGAATTGAATTCTCTTCCTCTTAGTTTTCTTGTTTTCAATTTCATTTACACTTGTCTTGAATCTTGGGTTGAAGAATTGAGGAAATTCTGTCTCAATCTCACCTCACTGTTTGATTTACCGAACCATTTTGAGAAATTGAACTTGGGATTTACTTTTCTACATCGATCTCTTCTTTAATTTTGCAATCGCTCTCTGAATTTGGATCTAGGAAGGCATTGAGATCTAGACTTAGTTATCTAGTCTCTTGGGTCCTGAGATCTGCCGGTTTCCACTTTCAATTCTTCTGTTGAATGCTTCTTCAAGCCAATTTACATTTTCTGTTTGAAACCTGCTGCAATTAAATTCATCTTTTACTTTCATGCTTGTTGCAATTTACTTTTCTCTTGTTTAATTTCTGCAATCCCACGTCCCTAACCCCTTTAAGATTCAAGCAATTTACATTTCTTGCAATTTAAGTTTCTGCAATTTACATTACTTGCACTTTAAGATTCAGCTTCTTTACTTCTTGTTCTCTTTAATTTACTGCAATTATCCCTCTCCCTTTTAAATTTCGTGCAATTTAGCTTCTGCTGAATACAAATCACTCAAATCAACTCTTGTTCGCTTGACTAAATCAACCACTAAACTAAAATTGCTCAATCCTTCAATCCCTGTGGGATCGACCTCACTCCTGTGAGTTTTATTACTTGATGCGACCCGGTGCACTTGCCGGTGAGTTTTGTGTTGGATCGTTTTCCGCACATCATAGGCTATATGGGTGAGTGAGCTTAATCAAAGATGGCCTCAATCATGCTCAATGCAATTCAAAACATCAATCATTGGAAATAAAGAATCAAGCAAAACCAAGATTACAATCATAGAAGAGAAATAGCACACAATGAACAAAATTAGTGGTTAAAATGTGTAACCACTCAATATAGCTCAAAAACTCACAAGGTATTTGTTCTTTACTCTTCTGTGTTCCATAAAAATCATTCAACCAAGTTTAAAAATAATTTTCCAAATCAATTCTTTAGAAAGCTTCTGAAACAAAATTCTTGAAAATCTTTGTTGTTTCTCACAAAAATTATTTCCTATATGTATGTATGTATGTTGTGATGGATGCCAATTTTTCAAAATTTTCTAGTTCTTTTCCTAATTTTCAACAAGCAAAAAGTAACATGAACAATTAGGATCAAAATGAACTTGGCCTATACTATTCACATCATCCAATCACAATCCAGATCTATACTATATACCAAGCAATATAAAATGCAATATGTATATATATACCCAAAATGAAAGTGCAATAATAAATATAACTAGAAACAACTGATATATAAATATATACCAAAGTAAAATGTGCATAAGTCAAAGTACTAAAGATATCCACAAAAAGTATAATAAAAACTGAAATAAACGAAATGAAAAGTGTTCAGGAGAGAATGTTTGCACCCAAAAAAAATAGTAGATCCTTACAAAATTTTGATGAGTGAGAATTTACGTTGATCTAGAATTTCTCAAAATAAGATCACTTCGTTGCAAGTATAGCTAAATCAACAACCAACTCTCAACATCAAAATTTAGATATTTGATGTGTGGAAAACGATCCAACACGAAACTAATCGGCAAGTGTACCGGGTCGCATCAAGTAATAATAACTCACATGAGTGAGGTCGATCCCACAAGGATTGAAGGATTGAGCAATTTTAGTTTAGTAGTTGATTTAGTCAAGCGAATCAAGTATTGGTTGAGTGATTTGTAGCTGACAGAAGCTAAATTGCTTGAAATGTAAAGGGAGAGGGGTAATTGACTGAAATTTAAAGTGCAGAGAAATTAAAGAGGCTGAATCTTAAAGCGCAAGAAATATAAATTGTAGAAACTTAGATTGCAAGAAATGTAAATAACTGAATCTTAAAGTGCAAGAAATATAAATTGCTTGAATTATAAAAGGAATTGGGAATTGGGATTGCAGGATTTAAACAAGCAGAAGTAAATTGCAACAAGCGGAAAGGCAAAAGATGAATTAAATTGAAGTAGATCTCAAACAGAAGAGTCAAATGCTTTGAGAATGTAAAACAGAAACTGACTTGTGCTTAATTGCAGCAAATTAAAAGATGGTTGAAGATCTCGGGAGTGGAAGAGACTAGAAAACAAGTCTAGATCTCAAATCCTTCATTGATCCAACAAGAACAATTGCAAAAGAAATAAAGAGAAGTAAATTGCAAAAAGAGTAGAAGATGAAGCAGTAAACAGAAATTGGAATTCAATTATGCAGAAAAGTAAACAAGAGGTCTCAAGGTGAGAGTGAAACAGAAGTTCTTCAATTCTCCACCCAAGATCCAAAGCAAAAGTAAAGAGTGCGAAAGTAAGAACAAGGAAGAAGAGAGATCAATTCTCCTTCCCAATTCTCTAAGAACTAAATTCAAGAGTAAAAGTTCAAAATGTAAAAAAATAGTTCAGAGTAAAAAATGAAAATTAAAATGAAAGTTCAAAAGTAAAGGTAAAAGGTCCTAACTAAATCAAACTAGCTTCTATTTATACACTTTCTATTCTTTGATTTTAAAATTTGGATGGACTTTTGATTTGGTGAAGAAATGAATTAAGTTGGATTTTTAATTGAATTTCAGCCCATGTTGCTCCCAGGAGGCTGCTCTGCTCTTGTGGAGAGCGGAGCAGTGAAGCTTTGTGTGGGGATCCTTTTTGCGTGCCAAGGCTTGGAGAGGCACCAGGGGACTGCCCTGCTCTTGTGGAGAGCGGAGCAGTGTGTGTCTTGCGCCCTTGAAAAATTTCGCGTGCCAAGTCTTAGACATCATCAGGGTAGCGCTCAAGTGGTGCTAAGAGCGCAGCTTCCTTGCTTTGTTAGTGAAGCCTCCGTGTTCGAGACTTGTTGGGAGCATTTTGGCCAATTTTTGGCTTATTTTCCTTTGTGAGTAGCTGATGAGCGGATATTTTATACGCTTTTTGGGGGTAATTTCATGTAGATTTTAGCATGTTTTAATTAGTTTTTAGTTAAATATTATTAGTTTTTAGGCAAAAATCATATTTCTGGACTTTACTATGAGTTTGTGTGTTTTTCTGTGATTTCAGGTATTTTCTGGCTGAAATTGAGGGAGCTGAGCAAAAATCTGAGTTAGGCTGAAAAAGGACTGCTGATGTTGTTGGATCCTGACCTCCCTGCACTCGAAATGGATTTTCTGGAGCTACACGAGTCCAATTGGCGTGCTCTCAACGGCGTTGGAAAGTAGACATTCAGGGCTTTCCAGCAATATATAATAGTTCATACTTTGCGCGAAGATAGACGACGTAACTTGGCGTTGAACGCCAAGTACATGCTGCTGTCTGGAGTTAAACGCCAGAAACACGTCATGATCCGGAGTTGAACGCCCAAAACACGTTATAACTTGGAGTTCAACTCCAAGAAAAGCCTCAGCTCGTGGATAGCTTTAGTCTCAGCCCCAGCACACACCAAGTGGGCCCCAAAAGTGGATTTCTGCACCAATTATCTTAGTTTACTCATATTCTGTAAACCTAGGTTACTAGTTTACTATTTAAACAACTTTTAGAGAATTATTTTGTACCTCATGACATTTTCAGATCTAAATTTTATACACTTTGACGGCATGAGTCTCTAAACTCCATTGTTGGGGGTGAGGAGCTCTGCAGCGCCTCGATGAATTAATACAATTACTTTTGTTTTCCATTCAAAAACGCTTGTTCCTATCTAAGATGTTCATTCGCGCTTAAACATGAAGAAGGTGATGATCCGTGACACTCATCACCTTCCTCAGATTCATGAACGTGTGCCTGACAACCACCTCCGTTCTACATCAGATTGAATGAGCTTCTCTTAGATTCCTTAATCAGAATCTTCGTGGTATAAGCTAGAATTGATGGCGGCCACTCTTGAGGATCCGGAATTGAGGGGGGCAGAGCATTGAAGCTTTGCATGCTTGGTTCATTGTTGTGCTCTCTTGGAGAGTATTGTGCTCTTGGAGAGAGCATTGTGGCTTCCTCCTTCCATGCGCCACGCTTCCTCGTTTTCTTTGCCACATTCTTCTTTTCCTTGGGCCACGCTTTCTTATTTTCTTCCTTTCTTCACCTACAAATAATCAAAACAACCAATCAAAGTATCACCAAATTCACAAGGTTTATAAATCATTCAAATATCAATTAAATTTAGCTTGAACCTCATGATTTAGCATCAATTAATGGGTGGTTGATTAATTCAAATAAAACATGCAATTCCACTCTAAATTACTTACTTATAAAGCAAGAAAGTTCATAAAAACTAGTGAAACAAGTGAAATTAGCTAAGAAAAATGAGTATAAGATGACGTGTCATCAATATTCAAATACAAAACATGAATCGAGAGTCATACAACCTCGGGTCGTCTTCCCTAGAAGTTGCAATTAAGTGTCTATTATTGGCTATGAGGAAAATGTGGGATTGGAAATGCAAGAAATTAAAATACAAGAAAGTAAATAAGCATACAAGAAAATAAATGAAAAGCAAGTAAAGGCAATGAAAATGGAATTTAAATTGTAAAAAGACCTCTTGGTGAGAATTCGGTAATCAAGGCTTGCTATCATAGTTGTGGACCACAAACATGGTAATTGTGTGTGGATCAATCCCAAATACTCAACCTTACATCGAGGATAAGTCAACTAGGCATAATTAATCTCAATCCCTAAGTCCTAAGTCAACACTATTTATGGCTCACTTAGAGTCAAGGGAAACCAAATTAATTAACAACCCTCACACAATTTAGAATGGACATCCACCACTCAAGTTCACCCAAATCACACAATTTTCCAACCAAGAGTGAGAACAAACTAGCCTAAGACCAACCCAAGCATTTTATCGAACACTTGGGAGGCATGAAAATAAAACATGGTAAAATAACAAGGAATATAAATTCTACAACTACCAAAAGCAAGGAAAGTAAGATTACAACTCAATTAAACAATAAAGGGGCATGAAACATAAAATTGCATTAAATATAAATTAAAGTAATTAACAAGAGTGAAAATACATAAAAATGGCAAGAATGGAGAAAATGACAAGATAAAGTAATGAAATTAAGACAAGAAAACAAGGAAAGGTAGCAGAAACTAGATTAATACAAGAATTAAAAAGAAAAATTACAAAGAAAATAAACTAAGAACCCTAATTTCTAGAGAGAAGGGGGAGTTTCTCTCTCTAGAAAATAACCTACATAATGCTAAACTAACCCTAATTTCTCCCCCCTCTTCACATGGAGTGAGGCCTTCTTAGATATAGGAAGAATCAGCATCAGAAAGTCCAAAAACTAGGCTCAGGAGGCCCAGAAATCGCCCTCAGCGATTTGCATTAAATGAGTCACGCTGGGAACTGTGCGTACGCCAGTGTGTGCTTCTCCTTTGATTTCTTCATGTTTTTTCCCAATTCCATGCTTTTCTTCCACTCTTATCAAGCCATTCCAACCTATTACACAAGAAACTACTCATCAAAATCATCAAGGCATCGAATGGGATGAAAGTGGGATAAAATTGATTAAATTAAGCACAAATCAGCATGTTTTCACAATTAAGCTCAATTTAGAGAGAGAATACAAAAGTATGCTATTTGAATGAATAAATGTGGGTTTATATGATGAAATCCCCTTAAATCAAACCAAAATATATCGTCAAATATGCATTCATCAATTCTCCTACACTTAAATAATAGCATGTCTTCATGCTAATCACAATCAAAGGAGAATGATCAAAGGGTATGCAATTTATTCAATGCAACTACTTATATGAATGCAAATATACTAAATACTATCTATCTCTATCTATACTATGGTTCCTATGGAGTTTGGTAAAAAAATAAATAAAAGAATCTCAATCAATTCCAAAACAAGTTTTAGGGCCAAGGCAAAGAGAATATAGCAATATGATCAATATCCAAAGATTTGATTTGAAATTTTCAAAAACTAACAAGCAACTCGCAAGAAGATACAAGATAAGAAATGGAAACATAAAATTGAGCAATTGAACCGGATGTGTTTACACTCTAATCGCTCAGTGTTTAGGGCTTAATCACTCAATCCTCCTTTAATCATGTTTCTAAAAAATTTGCAAGTCATCTAACAATCAACTAATATTTGATGAATGAATGCAAATATCATGAAGTCTTTTGTGGGTTGTAATAGGGCTAGGGTAAGGGTAGGATTAACCTGGTTAAGTGGGCTAATAGATTGGATCTTTGATTAGCTCAAGTATCCCACCTAATCCTATATCATCCTATATACATAACAAAACAACCTAACTACCCGTTAATCCCTATTCTCACATTCACTCATGCATGCTTCTTTTCAATACAACCACATATGCATCTCTTATTTACATTCTTATTATCATATCTTTTTTTTCTTTTTCTTTTTTTTAACTGAAGCGCCACAACTGCCAGCTATTTTGCCTCCTGTGCGTGCGCACACAGGTCCGTGCGCACGCACAAGAGGCTAAAAGAAGAGGGTGTAGACGCACAAGGCGTGCAAACGCTCTTAGTAGAAAGGTTGCAAGCTGGTGTGCACGCGCACAGGTGGGTACGCGCGCACAGAACGCGAAAATTGGGGTTGTGTGTGTGCGCACGCACATGCTCTGTTTTCCTAAAAAAAATTTAGTGCTCTAAGGCACCAAACTTGATATCCAAAATAACTTTTCAACCTCAAAACATATTATTCATAAAAAATACATGATCAAAGCTAAAATCTAATCAAATTAAGCTTGAATTTAAACTAAGCCTAAGCTATCTACAAGAGACAAAATACAATGAATTAAAACTATGTACAAAGAGAGGGTTAGAAAGGTGTTACCATGGCGGGGTGTCTCCCACCTAACACTTTGGTTTAATGTCCTTAAGTTGGACTTATAGAGAGCTCTCATCAAACCTCTTTGAAATTCCACCCAAGCTTGTATTTTCCAAGGCTTTTGAGACTCCAAAGCTTGTACACCCAAATCTTGTTATGAATCCCTTTCATTCCATCTAGGTAACAGGCATTTGAAATTCCCAATTCCTATAGAACAATAGCAACAAAACTCACAATGCAATGGGTGAGAATTCATAGGATAAAAAGAAAATAAAAACCAAGGGTAATAAGAACAAAAAAATGAACTTCTAGAACAAGCAAAAACAATCAATTAATCAAAACAAGCTATTTACACTATTTACATATGCACAATAGCCAACAATATACAACATTGCAACTCCCCGGCAATGGCGCCAAAAACTTGATAATTTAGGATTTACACCGATTCAAAAATTAGATAAAATAGTTCCGTTGTGAGTATAGTCCAACCCGGCAATTTAATCCCAAATCATCAAAGTTTAATTCAATTATAAAACATATAAATCGAGATCAAGAGTAATTCAACCTCGGGTCGTTCTCCCTTGGAATGCAATTGAAAGTGTTGCTCTCTTGGTTGTGGAGGCAAAAAGGGGTGGTTTCCAAATCAAAGAACGAAAGATTAAAAGAACTTAAGAAATTAAAAGAACAAAGAAATGATCAAAATTGTAATTAGTGCAAGTAAAAAGGAAGTAAGGTCAAAAATAGTGAAATTGCAAGATATGTAATAAAGAGCCTTGACTTGAAAAATGAGGATCCAAGGAATCCTATCATTACCATAACCATAACTATGATAATTATGATGAGTCAATCTCGCCTAGTCAACCCCAAACATCGAGGAGTAAGTCAAGCAAGTATAATTGACCTTAATCCATAAGTCTTAGCTAACTTACCAAACTAGTTGATAAAAAGCTAACATCAATGGAGACAAGAGTCAACTAACTACCCAAGAATTACCACTAAATGTCGGACATTATGACTCTAGTATCCTAGAAACTCAAATCCCAAGCCAAGGTGGAAAAATCTACTCAAAATCTAAAGTTGGCATTTTCACAAACACCTTGTGTGCATAAAACCAAAACATGAGAAATTGCAAGGAAAATTAGAAAACTATAACCAACTATCAACAATATGAACAAGAGGCAAGCAATCAAGCATAAAGGAAGCATAAGATATAAAATTCATCAATCAAAACTTCAAGAACTTAAAATTGCAAATATGAATAAAGTAACTTGAACCAAAAGAAATGAAATTAAAGTAAATATAATGCAATTAAAGAGGAAATTGAGAGTACTTACAATTAAAGAAGCAAAAATCCAAAATCAAAGCTTGTTATAAAATACTACAATGGAAATTGATAAACCCTAGGAGAGCTCTCTACTCTACACTACTCCAACTCCTATGGAGGCTTCCTACACTACTACTACCTAAGGCCAACCTAATAATAACTAATGCCTTCATATGTGTTAAATTCCCCTTCATATAGCATTCAAATTCAGCCTTCAAGCCTTCCAAAATGGGCCAAAAGCCTTCAAAAAATACGCAACACGTGATTCATTAATGCAACCACGTGCAGGGACCTATGCATACGCACAGATGTGTGTGTACGCACACTTGGCTGAAAGTTGACCTGTGTGTACGCACAGGTGGTCGTTGGTGTGGGAAATTTGTAATCCGCACAACTAACCAGCAAGTGCACTGGGTCGTCCAAGTAATACCTTACGTGAGTAAGGGTCGATCCCACGGAGATTATTGGTTTGAAGCAAGCTATATTTATTTTATTAATCTTAGTCAGGAGGCCAATAGGATTATAAGTGAAATTACTAGATTTGATTAGAAAAATGAAAGAGAATAACAGCGTTACTTGTTGTGCAGTAATGAGAAATATGTTGGAGTTTTGGAGATGCTTTGTCCTTCGAACTTCAACTCTTCCTTAAAATCCTTCAACACACGCAAGGCTCCTTCCATGGCAAGCTCTATGTAGGGTGTCACCGTTGTCAATGGCTACTTCCCATCCTCTCAGTGAAAACGTTCCTATGCTCTGTCACAGCACGGCTAATCATCTGTCGGTTCTCAATCAGGTTGGAATAGAATCCATTGATTCTTTTGCGTCTGTCACTAACGCCCAGCCTTCAGGAGTTTGAAGCTCGTCACAGTCATTCAATCCCAGAATCCTACTCGGAATACCACAGACAAGGTTTAGACTTTCCGGATTCTCATGAATGCCGCCATCAATCCGGCTTATACCACGAAGATTCTGCGTAATGAATCTAAGAGATACTCATTCAGTCTGATGTAGAACGGAAGTGGTTGTCAGGCACACGTTCATGGTTTGGGGAAGGTGATGAGTGTCACGGATCATCACCTTCTCCATAATTAAGCGCGAATGAACATCTTAGATAAGAACAAGCGTGTTTGAATGGAAAAACAAAGCAATTGTATTAATTCATCGAGACGCTGCAGAGCTCCTCACCCCCAACAATGGAGTTTAGAGACTCATGCCGTCAAAAAGTATGTAATTCAGATCTGAAAATGTCATGAGGTCCAGAATAATTCTCTAAAAATTGTTTAAATAGTAAACTAGTAACCTAGGTTTACAGAATGTGAGTAAACTAAGATAATTGGTGCAGAAATCCACTTCTGGGGCCCACTTGGTGTGTGCTGGGGCTGAGACTAAAGCTATCCACGAGTAGAGGCTTTTCTTGGAGTTGAACTCCAAGTTATGACGTGTTTTGGGCGTTCAACTCCGGATCATGACGTTTTTCTGGCGTTTAACTCCAGACAGCAGCATGTACTTGGCGTTCAACGCCAAGTTACGTCGTCTATCTTCGCGTAAAGTATGGACTATTATATATTGCTGGAAAGCCCTGGATGTCTACTTTCCAACGCCGTTGAGAGCGCGCCAATTGGACTTCTGTAGCTCCAGAAAATCCATTTCGAGTGCAGGGAGGTCAGGATCCAACAGCATCAGCAGTCCTTTTTCAGCCTAAGTCAGATTTCTGCTTAGCTTCCTCAATTTCAGCCAGAAAATACCTGAAATCACAGAAAAATACACACACTCATAGTAAAGTCCAGAAATATGATTTTTGCTTAAAAACTAATAAAATTCTATCAAAAACTAATAAAAACATACTAAAATCTACATGAAATTACCCCCAAAAAGCGTATAAAATATCCGCTCATCACAACACCAAGCTTAAACTGTTGCTTGTCCTCAAGCAACTAGATAAATAAAATAGGTTTTAACTGAAATTAAGAAGTAATAATATTTTAGAGTTTTAAATGAAGCTCAGATTCTTATTGGATGAGCGGGACTTGTAGCTTTTTGTTTCTGAATAGTTTTGGCATCTCCCTTTATCCCTTGAATTTCAGAATGGTTGGCATCCATAGGAACTCAGAATTCAGATAGTATTATTGATTCTCCTAGTGTAGTATGTTGATTCTTGAACACAGTTATTTTATGAGTCTTGGCCGTGGCCCTAAGCACTTTGTTTTCCAGTATTACCTCCAGATACAAAAATGCCATAGACACATGACTAGGTGAACCTTGTTCAGATTGTGACTTAGCTTTGCTAGAGTCCCCAGTCAGAGGTGTCCAGGGCTCTTAAGCACACTCTGTTTGCCTTGGATCACGACTTTAACCACTCAGTCTCAAGTTTGTAACTTGGACCTGCATGCCACAAGCACATGGTTAGGGACAGCTTGGTTTAGCCGCTTAGGCCTGGATTTTATTTCCTTGGGCCCTCCTATCCATTGATGCTCAAAGCCTTGGATCCTTTTTACCCTTGCCTTTTGCTTTTAAGGGCTCGTGGCTTTTTCTATTGCTCCTTCTTTTTTTTTTGACTGTTTTTTCTTGCTTCAAGAATCAATTTCATGATTTTTCAGATCATCAATAATATTTTTCGTGTTCCTCATTCTTTCAGGAGCCAATATTCATCAAATTCAAAGTACAAGTTATGCACTGTTCAAGCATTCATTTAGAGAACAAAAAGTATTGCCACCACACATAATTAATTATAATTTTTATTATTAAGAACTCGAAAAATATAGATTACTTCTTTATTCTAAAAAATTCTACTACTTTATTTATGCCTGATGATGATGAGAAAAATAAATTATAGCTTAATTGGAAATAAAATCAAAATAGACATACTAATTACTACTACTAAATATCTCCTAAGGTAAATTATAATACTACTATCACTAAGTTAAAGCAGAAAAATTGGAACTCAGCAACCTGTTGTTTTGAGGAGTAGATGTCCCTCTAATCTGTGGAGTGTTTTTCAAGGATTAATTTTTGGCGCTTTAGCTCCCTTAGATCACGCCCTTGCTCTTCCTGTTCCTTAAGCAGTTTGCAAAGCATGCTACTTTGATTGTTCTGTTCTTCCTTTATTTGGTCCATAGCTTCTTGCAATCTGGAAATAGAAGCCTCAAGATGTTCCCAGTATTCGAATTGAGGTAGTTCTGGGAGGGCTTCTTGTGCTCTCCTCTTGGCAGAATCATCTTGTTGCTGTTGTCTGACCATTGATATTCCAGTGATTGGCCTCTCAACTGGAATATACTCTGTTATTCCCATCTTCACTCCGGCATCTTTGCAGAGCATAGAAATTAAGCTTGGATAGGCCAATTTGGCGTCCTTGGAATTCCTGTTTGCTATTTTATATAGCTCACATGAGATCAGTTGATGGACTTCTACCTCTTTTCCCAACATGATGCAGTGAATCATGACAGCTCTTTTGATGGTTACTTCAGAACGGTTGCTGGTGGGCAATATGGAACGCCCAATGAAATCCAGCCAGCCTCTGGCTACTGGTTTTAAATCTTCTCTTTTGAGTTGAATTGGGGTGCCAGTGGTGCTGGTAGTCCACCTGGCTTCAGGGATGCATATGTCCTCTAGAATCTTGTCTAGACCTTTGTTTACCCTCATCATTCTCCTGTTAAAGGAGTCTGTGTCATCTTTTAGTTGAGGGATCTTAAATATTTCCCTGATCTTGTCAGGATGAGTATGAACAATCTTTCCTCTGACTAAGGTTCGATGGTCATAGAGAGCAGCTCCAATTATTCTCTGCCTGTCTGTCTGCCATAAATTAGCATAGAACTCCTGAACCATGTTTCTTCCCACTTTTGTTTCAGGATTGGTCAGAATTTCCCATTCCTGATTCGAATTTGCTCTTGAATCTCTTGATATTCATCTTCTTTCAGATCAAATTTGACTTCCGGGATCACTGTTCTGTGACTCATTATTTTGTAGTAATGATCTGAATGTTCTTTAGTTAAGAACTTCCCTTGATTCCAAAGGAGCTTTGGAGCACTCTCTTTCTTGCCCCTTGGGGTGGGTTGCTTTCCTTTAGGGGCCATGAATTTAATGAGTAAGTTTTTGTGATCACGGATAACCACACCAAACTTAGAACTTTGCTTGTCCTCAAGCAAAAGAGAAGAAAGAAGAGGGATAGGAAGAGAGCAAGTATGGCAAGGTGATGAAGAGTGGGGCGCCGAACTCAATATATGGGGGGGTGGGTGGGAAATTTCGAAAATAAGAAAAAAAAGATAAGATAGAAGATATGATTTATAAAAGATAGATATGATAAGAAAAAGATATAGTTTAAAAAGAGAAAGATATGAATAATATTTAAAAAGATAGATTTGAATTTTTAATTTTGAAAAAGATTTTTAAAGAGATAATTGAGTTTTGAAAACAAATTTTAAAAGAGTTTGATTGGATTGAAAAATGATTTGTCTTTATGGATTCAAATACATTTGATATTTTTGAAAAAGGGATTTTAGAAATTAGGATTTTTAGAACACTAATTTGAAATGAGGGATGATAATTTAAAATATGTTTATGCAAGAAATCATGAATTAAAACAAAAAAAAATTAGAAAATTTGTAAAGAAAAACGAATTTTACCTCCTCCCACCATCCTGGCGTTAAACGCCCAACTGCTGCATGGTTTGGGCATTTAACGCCCAAATGTTGCTTCTCCTGGGCGTTCAACGCCCAGCTGATGCATCTTTCTGGCGTTGAACGCCAGGAAGTCCTTTGTTACTGGGCGTTTTTCTAAACGCCCAGGATGCTGTCAATCTGGCGTTAAACGCCCAGAAGGTGCTTCTTTCTGGCATTTAACGCCCAGAAGATGCTCCTTTCTGGCGTTTAATGCCCAGAAGGCTACCCTTACTGGCGTTGAACGCCCAGTGGGTGCTTCTTTTGGGCGTTCAACGCCCAAATTGTTTCTTACTGGCTTTTTCACGCCAGTGAGCTTCCAATTTCCCTTATAACTCTGTGAGTCCAATCAAGTGCTATTTTACCTTGAAGATACTTTGACATATACCTGTAAAAATCAATTAATTTAATCAATACGAATAAAATTAAATTTTGTGATTGGCTGGGTTGCCTCCCAGCAAGCGCTTCTTTAATGTCATTAGCTGGACTATTACTGAGTTTTAATCAAGTCTCAGCTTTGAGCATTCTTGCTCAAAATTGCCTTCAAGATAATGTTTGACTCTTTGTCCATTAACAATGAACTTTTTGTTAGAGTCATTATCCTGAAGCTCTATGTATCCATATGGTGATACATTTGTAATGACATATGGACCTCTCCACCGGGATTTTAATTTCCCGGGGAATAATTTGAGCCTAGAATTAAATAACAGAACTTTCTGCCCCGACTCAAAGACTCTGGATGACAATTTCTTATCATGCCATCTTTTCGCTTTCTCTTTGTAAATCTTTGCATTTTCGAAAGCATTGAGTCTAAATTCCTCTAGCTTATTTAACTGGAGCAATCGTTTTTCTCCGGCTAACTTGGCATCAAGGTTTAGGAATCTGGTTGGCCAATAGGCCTTGTGTTCCAGTTCCACTGGCAAGTGACATGCCTTTCCATACACAAGCTGGTATGGAGAGGTCCCTATGGGGGTCTTGAATGCTGTTCTGTATGCCCACAGAGCATCATCCAGGCTTTTTGCCCAATCCTTTCTACGGTTAATTACTGTCCGTTCCAGAATTCTTTTGAGTTCTCTATTTGAGACTTCAGCTTGCCCATTAGTTTGTGGATGATATGGAGTAGCTACCCTGTGGCTAACTCCATAACGAACCAGAGCAGCATAAAGCTGTTTATTGCAGAAATGAGTGCCCCCATCACTAATTAACACTCTAGGGATACCAAATCTGCTGAAGATGTGTTTCTGGAGGAATTTTAACACTGTTTTAGTGTCATTGGTGGGTGTTGCAATGGCCTCCACCCATTTGGATACATAATCCACTGCCACCAGAATATAAGTGTTTGAGTATGATGGTGGGAAGGGTCCCATGAAGTCAATGCCCCATACATCAAACAACTCAATCTCCAAGATCCCTTGCTGAGGCATGGCGTAACTGTGAGGTAGATTGCCAGATCTTTGGCAACTGTCATAATTAAGTACATACACTCGGGAGTCTTTATAGAGAGTAGGCCAGTAGAAGCCACTTTGGAGGACTCTTGTGGCTGTTCGCTCACTTCCAAAATGTCCTCCATATTGTGATCCATGGTAGTGCCATAGGATCTTCTGTGCTTCTTCCTTAGGCACACATCTACGGATTACTCCATCTGCACATCTCTTAAAGAGATACGGCTCATCCCAAAGATAATATTTTGCATCCGTGATCAGCTTCTTTATTTGCTGTCTACTGTACTCTTTGGGTATAAATCTTACTGCCTTGTAGTTTGCAATGTCTGCAAACCATGGCACTTCCTGGATGGCAAAGAGTTGCTCATCCGGAAAGGTCTCAGAGATCTCAGTGAGAGGGAGGGACGCCCCTTCTACTGGTTCTATTCGGGACAGGTGGTCTGCTACTTGATTCTCTGTTCCTTTTCTGTCTCTTATTTCTATATCAAATTCCTGCAGAAGCAGCACCCATCTTATAAGTCTGGGTTTTGAATCCTGCTTTGTGAGTAGATATTTAAGAGCCGCATGATCTGTATACACAATCACTTTTGATCCTACTAAATAGGATCTGAATTTGTCAATGGCGTAAACCACTGCAAGTAGCTCTTTTTCTGTGGTTGTGTAATTTTTCTGTGCATCATTTAAAACACGGCTGGCATAGTAAATGACGTGCAGAAGCTTGTCATGCCTTTGTCCCAACACTGCACCAATGGCATGGTCACTGGCATCACACATTAATTCAAATGGCAATGCCCAGTTTGGTGCAGAGATGATTGGTGCTGAGACCAATTTAGCTTTCAGGGTCTCAAATGCCTGCAGACACTCTTTATCAAAGATAAATGGCGTGTCAGCAGCTAGCAGGTTGCTTAGAGGTTTGGCGATTTTTGAAAAATCCTTTATGAACCTCCTATAGAATCCTGCATGCCCCAAAAAGCTTCTGATTGCCTTAACATTGGTGGGTGGTGGTAATTTTTCAATTACTTCAACTTTAGCTTGATCCACCTCTATTCCCTTGTTCGAGATTTTGTGCCCAAGGACAATTCCTTCAGTCACCATAAAGTGACACTTTTCCCAGTTTAAAACCAGGTTGGTCTCTTGGCATCTCTTTAGAACAAGTGCTAAATGGTTAAGGCAGGAGCTGAATGAGTCTCCAAACACTGAAAAGTCATCCATGAAGACTTTCAGAAATTTTTCCACCATATCAGAGAAAATTGAGAGCATGCACCTCTGAAAGGTTGCAGGTGCATTGCACAGGCCAAATGGCATCCTTCTGTATGCAAATACTCCAGATGGGCATGTGAACGCCGTTTTCTCCTGATCCTGGGGATCTACTGCAATTTGATTATAACCTGAATATCCATCCAGGAAGCAATAGTATTCATGACCTGCTAGTCTTTCTAGCATCTGGTCTATGAATGGTAAAGGAAAATGATCCTTTCTGGTGGCTGTATTGAGCCTTCTGTAATCAATACACATACGCCACCCAGTAACTGTTCTTGTAGGAACCAGTTCATTTTTTTCATTATGAACCACTGTCATGCCACCTTTCTTAGGGATGACTTGGACAGGGCTCACCCAGGGGCTGTCAGAAATAGGATAAATAATCCCAGCCTCTAGTAATTTAGTAACCTCTTTCTGCACTACTTCCTTCATGGTTGGGTTCAGCCGCCTTTGTGGTTGAACCACTGGCTTGGCGTCACCCTCCAGTAAGATTTTGTGCATGCATCTAGCTGGGCTAATGCCCTTGAGATCACTGATGGACCACCCAAGAGCTGTCTTGTGTGTCCTTAGCACTTGAATTAGTGCTTCCTCTTCCTGTGGCTCTAAGGTAGAGCTTATGATTACAGGAAAGGTATCACCTTCTCCCAAAAATGCATATTTTAGGGAAGGTGGTAATGGTTTGAGCTCGGGTTTATGAGGTTTCTCCTCTTCCTGAGGGATTTTCAGAGGTTCTACTATTTTCTCTGACTCCTCCAGATCAGGCTGAACGTCTTTAAAGATGTCCTCTAGCTCTGATTCGAGACTCTCAGCCATATTGACCTCTCTTACTAGAGAGTCAATAATATCAACACTCATGCAGTCATTTGGGGTGTCTGGATGTTGCATGGCTTTGACAACGTTCAACTTGAACTCCTCCTCATTGACTCTCAAGGTTACTTCCCCTCTTTGGACGTCAATGAGGGTTCGGCCAGTTGCTAGGAAAGGTCTTCCTAGAATGAGAGTTGCACTCTTGTGCTCCTCCATTTCCAGTACCACAAAGTCAGTAGGAAAGGCAAATGGCCCAACCTTGACAATCATGTCCTCAATCACACCTGATGGGTATTTAATGGAGCCATCAGCAAGTTGAAGACATATCCTGGTTGGTTTGATTTCTTCAGTTAAACCAAGCTTTCTGATAGTAGATGCAGGTATTAGGTTGATACTTGCCCCAAGATCACATAAAGCTTGCTTGGTGCAAGTGCCCTCTAATGTGCATGGTATCATAAAGCTCCCAGGATCTTTAAGCTTCTCAGGTAAGCTTTTCAGAATGACTGCACTGCATTCTTCAGTGAGGTAAACTTTTTCAGTTTCCCTCCAATCCTTCTTATGACTTAAGATCTCTTTCATGAACTTAGCATAAGAGGGTATTTGCTCAAGTGCTTCTGCAAACGGAATCTTTATTTCAAGAGTCCTGAGATAGTCTGCAAAGCGGGCAAATTGCTTATCCTGTTCCGCTTGGCGGAGTTTTTGAGGATAAGGCATTTTGGCTTTGTATTCCTCAACCTTAGTTGATGCAGGTTTATTACCTACAGAAGTGGGTTGGGAAGCCTTTTTAGAAGGGTTGTTATCAGCACTTGTATGTGACTGATTCCCCACTGGTATTTGAATGCTAGTGGTGGGAGCTGGAGTGGCGTTAGACGCCACTTCCTTGTTTGTTACTGGCGTTTGAACGCCAGAACCATGCTCCCTTTGGGCGTTCAACGCCGGATTCATGCTTGTTTCTGGCGTTGAACGCCAGGAATGAGCATGGTCTGGGCGTTCAGCGCCAGCTTTATTCCTCTCTGGGCTCTGACTGTCCTCAGAGGGATTTTGAGTATCCACTTGTTCATTTCTTGGTTTCCTGCTGCTTTGAAGTGAGGTATTTAATGTTTTCCCACTTCTTAATTGAACTGCTTGGCATTCTTCTGTTATTTGTTTTGACAGTTGCTTTTCTGTCTGCTTTAATTGTACTTCCATATTCCTGTTAGCCATTCTTGTTTCCTGTAATATTTCCTTGAATTCGGCTAGCTGCTGAGTTAGAAAATCTAATTGCTGATTGAATTCATTAGCCTGATCCATTGGACTGAGTTCTGCAGTTATTGTTTTAGCTTCTTCTTTCATGGAAGATTCACTGCTTAGGTACAGATGTTGATTTCTGGCAACTGTATCAATAAGCTCTTGAGCCTCTTCAATTGTTTTTCTCATATGTATAGATCCACCAGCTGAGTGGTCTAGAGAAATCTGAGCTTTTTCTGTAAGCCCATAGTAGAAGATGTCTAATTGCACCCATTCTGAAAACATTTCAGAGGGGCATTTTCTTAGCATCTCTCTGTATCTCTCCCAGGCATTATAAAGAGATTCATTATCCCCTTGTTTGAAGCCTTGGATGCTTAGCCTTAGCTGTGTCATCCGTTTTGGAGGGAAATAGTGATTCAGGAATTTTTCTGACAGCTGCTTCCATGTTTTTATGCTGTTCTTAGGCTGGTTATTTAACCACCTCTTAGCTTGATCTCTTACAGCAAATAGAAACAGTAATAATCTGTAGACATCCTGATCCACTTCCTTATCATGTACTGTGTCAGCAATTTGCAAGAATTGTGCCAGAAACTCTGTAGGTTCTTCATGTGGAAGACCAGAATACTGACAGTTTTGCTGCACCATGATAATGAGCTGAGGATTCAACTCAAAGCTACTAACTCCAATGGAGGGTATACAGATACTACTCCCATATGAAGCAGTAGTGGGGTTAGCATATGACCCCAGAGTCCTCTTGGACTGTTCATTCCCACTTAGTTCCATGTTGGAATAAAAGAGATGGTATATATGTTGATATTATTTATTTTATAAAAATTAATTTTTATAAAATAAAATAAACTAAAAACGAAATAAATAAAAGAAAGTGAAAATATTTTGAAATTGAAAATTGAATTTTTATATAAAATTTTCGAAACAAAAAATAGTTCAAAATTAGTTAGAAAATAAAAATTTTTTGAATTTTTGAATTTTATGATGAAAGAGAAAAACTCACAAAAGACACAAGACTTAAAATTTTTTAGATCTAATGCTCCTTATTTTCGAAAATTTTTGGAGGGAAAACACCAAGGAACACCAAACTTAAAAATTTTAAGATCAAGACACAAGAAAAACTCAAGAACACCTTGAAGATTCACAAGAACACCAAGAACAAAAGGAAGAACACCAAACTTAAAATTTTTAGAAAACTTTAATAAAATTTTCGAAAATTATGAAAGATTAACAAGAAAACACCAAACTTAAAGTTTGGCACAAGATTAAATCAAGAAAAATTATTTTTGAAAAAGGTTCCAAAGCGTATACCCAATTATCAAGAATATAAACCAATACTCTAGCCAATTGGGAATAAATGTAACACTTGTTCTAAATATTCCAATTAATGCTTTAAAAAGAACACAAGTGAAACAAGAAAAGACACAAAGCAAGAAAAACTCAAGATCAAACAAGAAAAATAAGCAAGAACAACTTGAAGATCAATGAAGAACAAAGAACACAAGTCGAAAATTTTAAAGAAAAATATGAGATATGCAATTGACACCAAACTTAGAACAAGACACTAAACTCACGAAAATTAGCAATTAATTAAAAGAAAAATAATAAATTTTGAAAAGCAATTTTTGAAAAAAAACTATCCTATCAAGATTTAATGACTCTATAACAATAAAAATAAAAATAAATTATTCCTAATCTAAGAAATAAAATAAACTTTTAGTTGTTCAAACTCGAATAATCCCCGGCAACGGTGCCAAAAACTTGGTGTGGGAAATTTGTAATCCGCACAACTAACCAGCAAGTGCACTGGGTCGTCCAAGTAATACCTTACGTGAGTAAGGGTCGATCCCACGGAGATTATTGGTTTGAAGCAAGCTATATTTATTTTATTAATCTTAGTCAGGAGGCCAATAGGATTATAAGTGAAATTACTAGATTTGATTAGAAAAATGAAAGAGAATAACAGCGTTACTTGTTGTGCAGTAATGAGAAATATGTTGGAGTTTTGGAGATGCTTTGTCCTTCGAACTTCAACTCTTCCTTAAAATCCTTCAACACACGCAAGGCTCCTTCCATGGCAAGCTCTATGTAGGGTGTCACCGTTGTCAATGGCTACTTCCCATCCTCTCAGTGAAAACGTTCCTATGCTCTGTCACAGCACGGCTAATCATCTGTCGGTTCTCAATCAGGTTGGAATAGAATCCATTGATTCTTTTGCGTCTGTCACTAACGCCCAGCCTTCAGGAGTTTGAAGCTCGTCACAGTCATTCAATCCCAGAATCCTACTCGGAATACCACAGACAAGGTTTAGACTTTCCGGATTCTCATGAATGCCGCCATCAATCCGGCTTATACCACGAAGATTCTGCGTAATGAATCTAAGAGATACTCATTCAGTCTGATGTAGAACGGAAGTGGTTGTCAGGCACACGTTCATGGTTTGGGGAAGGTGATGAGTGTCACGGATCATCACCTTCTCCATAATTAAGCGCGAATGAACATCTTAGATAAGAACAAGCGTGTTTGAATGGAAAAACAAAGGAATTGTATTAATTCATCGAGACGCTGCAGAGCTCCTCACCCCCAACAATGGAGTTTAGAGACTCATGCCGTCAAAAAGTATGTAATTCAGATCTGAAAATGTCATGAGGTCCAGAATAATTCTCTAAAAATTGTTTAAATAGTAAACTAGTAACCTAGGTTTACAGAATGTGAGTAAACTAAGATAATTGGTGCAGAAATCCACTTCTGGGGCCCACTTGGTGTGTGCTGGGGCTGAGACTAAAGCTATCCACGAGTAGAGGCTTTTCTTGGAGTTGAACTCCAAGTTATGACGTGTTTTGGGCGTTCAACTCCGGATCATGACGTTTTTCTGGCGTTTAACTCCAGACAGCAGCATGTACTTGGCGTTCAACGCCAAGTTACGTCGTCTATCTTCGCGTAAAATATGGACTATTATATATTGCTGGAAAGCCCTGGATGTCTACTTTCCAACGCCGCTGAGAGCGCGCCAATTGGACTCCTGTAGCTCCAGAAAATTCATTTCGAGTGCAGGGAGGTCAGGATCCAACAGCATCAGCAGTCCTTTTTCAGCCTAAGTCAGATTTCTGCTCAGCTTCCTCAATTTCAGCCAGAAAATACCTGAAATCACAGAAAAATACACACACTCATAATAAAGTCCAGAAATATGATTTTTGCTTAAAAACTAATAAAATTCTATTAAAAACTAATAAAAACATACTAAAATCTACATGAAATTACCCCCAAAAAGCGTATAAAATATCCGCTCATCAGTCGTGCATACACACACTTTGCTGGGTGTGCTTTTCCTTATTTTCTTCATGTTTTCTCCCTTGTACATGCTTTCTTCCACTTTTGGCTATCCATTCTTGCCTCTATGACCTGAGATTACTCAACAAACATGTCATGGCATCAAATAAAATAAAAGTGGAATTAAATTGCTCATTTCAAGCATAAAATCGCATGTTTTCACATTTAGGATCAAATTAGGGACAAATATCAAGTCATTTTCGTTAATTAAACTATTTCCAAATATCAAATAATTTTCATTAATCAAACTGTTGCCAAATATCAAATTATTTTTAATCCAATGCCCAAATCAAAGGAATCAACATAACTAAAATTCCAGCAAACATTCCATCTCAATAATCAGAAACAACCACAATCAAACCATTATCATAACAACTTCAAACCAAACATAAAACCCAACTAAACAATATCACTCGATCAATATACCAACCAGGCAAGTAACTACATTCATTCAATGCAACTCAGTTCAATCCATAAGACTTGCAAATTCATAAAAATATATATTTTACCCTAATATCGACTTGTAACAATTCTTAAAAGTAAAATGAGTTTAAGAAAAATCCCTATCTCGATTGCGACTCGACTACGCGACAAAATTCTCTTTCTATCGGTCTGCAATAGCGGCAGCCGCAACCACAGCTCCGTAACGCTTCCGCAACAACAACAATGACTCCAAACGTGACATGCAAGAACCGAAACTCAATTCTATGGCAATAACGCCACAAGAACCACAACAACATATAATGGAATACCAGTTAAAAGGTTTTTCAGAACAAAACAACTTACTGCATAAAAAAAACCAAGAATGAAAGAGCTACAGCTCCGGTGGTGATTTTGGTAAGCTCCAACAGTGACGGCTTTCGCCAGTGACAGCCCAGACAACAACGACGAAGACATTGTAGCTCAATAGTAGCAGGAGGAGCTCTAAACAGCGAGCAGTGGCGACTTCGTCTCCTCCAGCTCGCGTGCAGCAACGCTGATGGACGACGCGGCAACGGTGATGACGACACACGAAAAACGGCAACCTACGTTGACAGGCCAACAAACAGCGACGGCGGATCCTCCTTTCGTGTCTCTTTCTCTCTCGCGTTTGTCTCTCTCTCTCACTACCCTTGCATTTGGCTCTCTCTCCCTCCTCCACCATGGGAAATGGCGACGATGACTTGGTGGCGAGGCGTGGTGGCGGCAGCTCCTTCCCTCGTTTCTCTCTTCTTGTTCCTCTACCTATGGGTTCTGTGTGTGTGTGCGCGCTATGCTTTGAGTGTGTGTGAGATGACTGACGTGAGTGAAGGTGGGGTGAGGAGAGTGAGAGTGACGACATGTGTGGAGTAGAAAGGGAGTGAGTGGGTGTTGTGTGTTAGGGTTTAGGTTAGTGAGTGTAAATTAGCGTTTGTTTTGGAAATTTTGGGATTAAGGTAGTGTACTAATTTTAATAAAAATAAAAAGATACAGTATTAATTTAAAACCAAATTAAATACAAAATAATTATCTTTAAAATACTATTTTATTATCAACTTGTAAATTTATTTTCAAATAAATACAAATTTAATGAAAATCGAAGATAATTAAATTAATTCTCTTTTATTTATAAAATAAGTTTCAAAAGTTTAATATTCAAATTAAAGTACAAAAAATTCTCATTATTTTTTAATTATTAAATTTTAAATTATAAATAAGAAATTACCCAACTTATATATAAAAATATTTGAAAATATAATTTTAAATAAATATATAAATATAAAGATAGAATGACAAATCAGTTCGTGACACGTGAAACTCAAATGTACATAGACAGTTGCGTTATCTCTTATAATACTATTTTTTCACATATTAACTTGTGTCACATGTCATAATATTAATCGTTTACGTGTTATCTGTCATATTATCATTGTAGATGTATTAAATTAGTCTTTTATTTTATACTAAAGAATTCACTTTGCACAAATCAATTTATTTTAATCTGTAAAATTAAATGTCATGAACAAAATTAATTCCTACACCAAATTTTCTCACTTTTTTATAATTCAAATTTTCAATATGTTTTAAATACACTAATTGCTCTTCTATAGTTCTATTATTCACATGTTTCTAAATACAAATATTTTTATAATTTCTTAAAATTTTAAATTTTAGTCATACATTATTTTAATAATTTAATATTAATAAATTTTGATAATATATTTTTTGAATAGTTCGTTACAAGTTCGACTTACAAAAAGTTAAAAAGGTAATATAACTTTATAATATATAATTATGTTACTTGATATAAATTTATATGATTGATTAAAAATATATATTTTAGTCTTAAAAAAGTGAATTTTATACGAACCAAAGGAAAAAAACGTATATTTCTTATTAGCAAGGTAGGAAAATAAAATAAAACTATGACATGAATACTATTTAATTTGAAAAAAAAAACACAAAAAATTAACCTTTTATTTTATCCCGTGCGATACATAGGCTTATATTTAAATTTGACAAATTAAATTAAAAAATTATAATTTTTTTGAGTTTAGTATAATACGATCATTGTCATTATATAATAAATGTACTGAATATGCTGTTTTATCTTTATTCAAAGTAAAAAGCAAATAGAAGAGTATAGAGTCTATAATATTCTTGAACCATAAGAAGAGAGACATGAAAAAAAATAAGAACATATATAACTATAATAATAGCATGTCAATTTTACACTAAATTTTATATTAGAAGGCTAATAAAAATTTAACGACAACCTAATATCTTACTAATTTCGTTAGAAAAGCAATTGACATATGGTGTGCTTCTTATTACACATTTCATCTCAAATCTAAAAACAGAGTTATAGATAAATTAGTTATATTTACAGTAAATATTTATACAAATGTGTAAATCATAACATGCTATTAAAATGAAAATAATATTATTCTTACCTAAATATTATTAAAAACTTCTTTGAACACGACATTTGTTGTTGCTGACTTTGAATTGCCATCTTCGTCTAGAATTAAAACCTTGAGGCCACTGCGACCCTCAACTCTTGACAAAGCAACATAAAGTTGTCAATGGGTGAACACTGATTCTGACAAATAAAGCCCTACATGTGATAATGATTGATCCTGACTCTTGTTAATAGTCATTACAAAGCATACTGTTAATGAAAATTGTCTCCGTTGGAAGTTAAATGACAATCCTAAATCTGAAGGAATCAAGTTCATTCTTGGAATGTACACTTTATCACTACTAGAAAACTAGTTATTACAGACGGATATTTCCGACGGATTTTATCACACTGAAATACAGAGGGATTTCAGAGGGATTTTTTGTCGGAAAACAAAAAAAATGGATTAGCATAAATTACAGACGGAAAATAAAATCCGTCGATAATTCCGTCGGAAAAATTAATTTTTTTTCGTGAGAAATGGTTACAGACGGAAAATCCGTCTGTAATTAAATAAACAAAATGATGCGTTTTATTAAATTATTACAGACAGAAAATCCGTCTGTAATTTAAATTTTCCGTCTGTAAATATTGAGATAACACTAATATTATCTCTATCCACTCGATCCATTTACACTCCACCCATATCAAATCCTCTCTCCGTCACCGAGTTGCTTCTTCTCTCCGTCGCACCAATTTCTTCTGCCGCTGGCGTCACAGATCCCTCTCCATCGTCCCTTGCGTCGTACGCTCCCTCCGCCACCGCATCCAACCCTAACCCCAGAGCTTCATCGCGCCTCCAACCCTAATCCCAGAACTTCGTCGTGCTTCCAACCCCTGCTTCGCCGCTCCCTCCATTGACGCTCCCTTCGTCTCAAAGCCTCCGTCGTGCTCACTCTGTCGTAAGCCTTCAAACGTCGCTCCTTCCTCCATGACTGAAACCCGTAACGCTCTGCTTTTTCTCCTGCATCGTGGCTTCACCTTCCTCCAAACAAAATTGAAAAACCCTAACCTGGAGGCCTTCCACTGCAAACCTACCGATCCCTAATTTCGTCTCATCATCAGAGGTAAAATAAAATCCCTTTCGCCCATTTCAACCCTTCTCCACCCCCAACAGTCTCTATATCCTCTCTCTAATTCAATTGTACAATTTTATTTTCCTCTTTATTCTCTCCCTTTCGATGTTCTGTTTTTATTCTGCTGAGAATTGAAATTGCTGGCTGAATTAGCTTAATTTTAGGTCTTCTAATCACCTTTCAGTTTTATTGTTGTTCCTTATTTTTCGATTATTTTATTGCCGCAGATTGAAAATGAGTAGGCGTGGGAGCAGAATAGTCTACGTTGGGAACCTCCCTGGTGATATTCGTGAAAGAGAAGTAGAAGATTTGTTTTCAAAGGTACTTTGCTATTTTCATTCGTGAAAGAGTTTGATTTTTCATTTGCTTAATACTTACCAATAGAAACTACTTTACACCTTGTGATGCCTTTGCTGATTTTTCGTGTCCTTGTTCATTTTAATTTTGGCAGGTTGTTTAAATTTGAGCTCTTGTGGTTTTAGGAATGTTAAAAGCTTTGATGCAAAATTTGGCATATAAAGTTGTTAAATTGCTTGCTGCAGAAAATTCAGCAGATTGGCGCCAACTTGTATGAAATTTTGGGAAAAATATGTACGGTAATTTTTAATGAAATAAGTTGAATAATGAATCTGATGATGATTTGCAGAACTGCATCACACTAACAAAGGAGAATGTCAAAGGCATAATCATGGTAACTTTTACTTTCTATTTGGAATTCATTTTCATTCAAACATATATCAGCTTTTTCTAGTTCACTATTATCCGTTCTCTTCAAACAATTGTTCATGTTTGACCTAATAACTAATAACGGAAATTAATAACTAATAATATTTAACTGCCATATTTTCATATTAAAAAAGGTCTTTATTTTAAATAAATTATATTAATCATATAAAACTATCCTCTTTATCTTTTGAAAACCTTAACAGTAGAATAGTAAAAATTGATTCATTCTTAATCTTACAAGCCACCTTTTTTGCAGTGCATTTATGATTGGAGGTAGGAAACTAATAACCAATGCACATTGTGTGGAACATGATACACAGGTAATTTTCTTAAGGGTCCTATTTTCTCCAGGATGTAGATCCTACAATATAAATTTTATTAATAAATTGTATTATGTTCATAGATCTTAGAATTAGTTGCCGAAAGGTTATAAATAGCTGCCAACTTTTTCATTGTTGTGGTTTATTGCAGGTTAAAGTTAAGAGAAGAGGGGAATAATTGAATCTTATTATATATAGCATCAAGAACTGTACCACTAAATATTTTCTGATTAGGTAAGGTAGCTACATTAGTATTTTATGAGGCGAGAGATTGATTATCTTCATCATTTTTTAATCTTTTGTTCAAAATTTTAAAAGAATGTCAAAACAAAATTCTTTATATAACTTTTATGACTTCTGTATCTGGATGTCTATGCAGCCTGATAGAATGTTGCCTTATAGCATGGCCTATAATCATGATGAGGATGATGATGAAGAAGAGGGGGTCACAGAAGATGATGAGGAACACAATTTTCTGCATAATGATGAAAAGAGAAAACAAGAACTTGACAAGTCAATGCAAAAACCTAATATTTTGGTAGCTTTCTTACAGGTTTATGCTAAAGGAATTGCAATGTGAATATTGAATTGAACTCGAACTTGGACTTATCGTTATCCATTTTGAATGACGTTGCTTGTTGCGTGTTGATGGTAATGTTGCTAATGAGAATCAGAGGGATTCTGTGTGTGCTTTTAATGTGAATTTACTATTGTCTTAGGTGTTTCTAACACTTTAAGGATTACAAAAAGTTTTCTTTCTGCTTAGTTTTTAGCTTAGTGTGGAAATCAGATACTTTTGAAATAAGGGTCTGCTTGGTTGAGTAGGAGGAAAAGGAGAAGTATAGGATGCTGTGATTACATTTCAATTTTTCCTTCTCCGATCTTTGATATGATATATCAAGAAAGTGTAAAGGGATTCTTATTCTGAAATTTATGACGACCGGATTTTTACTAACTCTTCTATGCAGCCACAATGGCTTTGATTGAAAACGTGATTTGGACTTCTGTAAGCAATAGGAGATGGTTCATATTCATTAAATATTAATTTATTTCTATGAAATTTTATTAAATGTTACTAATGGTATCCTTCAGGTAAAAGACGACCATGGCGAGCATTTTTGTGTTTTTGAGTGCTAGTAGTAATTATCAAAGCCCAAGCCCATGAATAGCCATAATCAAATCCTTGCATAGCTTCTGGTAATCTTGTATGCAGTTTACATGGTAAATTCCCCTTGCTGCTCTTCCCTCTGTTACTATATTAGTAAGCAAAGATAAGATGCAAAATTAAAGCTTCTATTATTGGCTGCAGGTGAGGAAAGGGCATTCAAAAATTTCCCAGCATTAGTTTATGCCTAACCCTTCTTTTTCCTTTCATTCTTTCGAATCTTGTTATTGACAGCCTTCAGAACTGTAAGGATACACATGCAACGTGCCAAAGATCTGAATATCGGAGTTACTTGAACAGGGGAACCAAACTCCACTCTTGATGAGGTAGAAACAGCGCTATCAGTATTTATTTGTTCTTCTGAATTCAGCAGCATATCTACTACGGAAATATGTATATCTTATGAGCATTTTGGTTCATTAAAATGATAAGGGTATTAATACATGAAGGAGAAAAAGTAATATACTTTAGAAAAATGATAGAATTTTCATTCTTAATAATGAATTATGTTACCTTGATCCAGGGTTGAAGTAACTAGAACACCTCTTTCAGCCTATGATGCCATAGAAATTCTGAAACCTAATGGTATATTCTGAATCCATTCTTGTGTTTTTGATGTTTCCTTCCACTTCAATAAGCACTATATAGAGGAAGAATTATAGAAAAATTTTATCTTGAGATTATGTTTAGGTGATGAACTTAATTCCAGGGAGAGGTGAGAAAGTATTTAAAAAATTGGAATAGTTTCTCTAGTTAAAGAAACAAAGAGAAGAAACAAAGAGAATTTTGAAGGAGGAGTGGTAGCAAATATGGTAAGAAGGGGACAATTGAAGTGATGATCAGATCAATTAAGGATAAAACATACGTCACAATAAAAAGCTTTTTCTGGTCTGTGTCTCTGAATTTATTGACTAATTGCAATGTTAATGATAAGCATTCTCATTTATACTTTAGCTTTCATATTTTCCTTTCCATTGGTTGGACCACATAATATAAATGCTTATTGTTCTTGAGAAGAACATACAGTGGGGTGCATCAGAGCCTTGGTTTATTTGTTTTATTGTTTGGGTATATTGTGTTGTCCATTTTGGTTGAAGTAAATTTTCAAAACAAATTGTGTGAAACTTCTTTCATGGCAGTATATGCTTGTAAGTTCTCGATTAAAATATGATAGGCTGTAGCAAGTGAAGGCAGAACAGATGATGCCAAATGAAGGGGTGATGCATTTGCTCGAGCATTTTCTACTCACTTGGCACGGTAATACTGACATTCCTATTATGTTTTGATGGTTTGGTACCATTATTGAAAATTTGGCATCTATTTGCTTATTCTGTACTTGACTTTTGTTTTCTTCTCTTCAATAAACTAACACATCAATTCAATAGGTTGATGGAGGAGCCTGCTGCATATGGGAAATTAGGCCTAGCCAATTTATTGGAAATGAGGGAAGAGTGCTTGAGAGAGTTCCAGTTTGTTGATGCCTATGGAAGTATAAAACAGAGGTAACTATTCTTTCTTTCTTCATATACCTTGTTTTTTTTTTCTTATGAACTTTATATTTTTATTATTTATGTCATTTACTAAGCAGGATGTTCATCTATGTGTTTTTGCTCTCATCTTCCCAAAACTCATGCTAATTCTTTGCATCACCATTTTCATTCCCTTGTTAATACACCAATGCAATGTTTATTATCTTTTCACTGCTAGAAGTTTTTTTTATAAAAATAATACTCTAACACTCTCTCTCTCTTACTTTCTTCTTTTCCATCCCCAATCACAATCTCTTATTCTTTCTTTCCATCTGTAGGAGTTCAATCAAGCTTTCTCAACTTTTACTGACACTAAAACACAATTTTTACTGACACTAACAATTAGTGAAGCTTAAGTTGAATTAAGAAGTCTTCGTTGTCATTAAGTTCTCTATGTGCTAGTCTTATCCACATTTTTGCTTATTCTAGTAGAGGGTTTGCCTTAAAATTTGCTAGTCTTAATTAATCCACTTTTTAATTATTTTATTTTTGTTCTGATCTCTGTTTTTCTCTGTTTTGATTCTTTGGCATAAATTATTCTAGAGGTACCTTTATGAGTGAAGCAAAATTTGTCATGTGTACATTTAATATAGAGAAGTGAAGTTGGCAGTGATAACGGGGCATTAAAGTATACAACCACTATTTGATAATGGTTCAATTGAGAGTTTTCGTTTAGCTCTTCGTATATTTTGGTATTAAAGTATATGATTGTACTTTGTTATGGCAGGTATACTTTATTTTGGATAATGCTACTACTTAGTAAGCTTGCATTCAGCTACTATGAGGTATTATGTCTTCAAATTTTACTACAGTTCCTCCTTTACCCTCCTTTAAGAAGCTCATGGTTATTGCTTTTTAAGAAGAGATGTGATTCTCTATTTACTGATTCTTTTATAGAAAATTGTTCATGCAAAAAGAGACTACTTCTGGAGTGCAAAATGCTTTAAATAATATGCTTTATTTTTATTCAAGCATTCCAATTCACTCCAATTCCAATTTGGGTTTTGATTCTATTTCAGTTAGGAGATATCAAGATTAACTTTCAATGTGAAGCTTGATGCTGCTGATGCAATTTAGTTATCTATTAATATGTTAGATTATTCTATCTTTAAGTGCTAAGTGTAATTTGTGACATTCATGTAACATTAGGATGGTCATTTTATTTTTTTTAGGTATCTTTTTATTAAGACAGTGAGATATTGGCCAATGATGTTGAAAAATAACATCCAATTTTATTGGTATCATGTAATGAATATTATGTTTATTTATGTGATTTTTGGCTTTCTTTTTTCAATTTACAGTGTTTGATGGAGTAAATTTAGAAAACAAACATAAAGTATTTATTTTGCAATGGAAAAATTAAAAAAAAATTCTATTTTATCTTACTGACGGATTTACAGATGGATTTTCTGTCTGTAATCAGAGTGAGATGATTTTCCAAAGTTCAAATTACAGACGGAAAATCTGTCGGAAAATCTGGCTGTAATTACAGACGGAAAATCCGTCTGAAAATCCGTCTATAATTACAGACGGAAAATCCGTCGAAAAATCCGTCTGTAATTACAGACGGAAAATCCGTCGGAAAGTTCGTCGCTTGCGGGAAATGGATGGAGAATTTACAGAGGGAAAATCCGTCGGTAAGTGGTAAAAATCCGTCGGTAAGTTTCCGACGGAAAAAAATCCGTCGGTAAATAATTTCCGACGAGGCTTTTACAGAGGGACAAAATCCGTCAGTAATTTCGTCGGTAACCAAAAATCTGTCTGTAATAAAGACTAAATCTGTCTGTAAATCTGTCTGTATTAATCAATTTTCTAGTTGTGTATCTCCAATATTTCTACCGGTCACTACCGTCGTTCCAATTACCAGCCATTAGAATAAGTTGAGAGATTTTGGATATATGTAAAAAAAAGGATTGATGTACTTTAAATTGTGGTATTATACATATCTCATAACTTATATTTTTATAGTTAACTCATAACTAAAATTTTTTAAATTTGATTGACTTTAATTTAAATTTGAATTAAATTTGCAGAGAAAATAAATAAATATATTAACAATTTATAAAACTCTAAATTAACGTAAATCTTTATATTAATATTAGTATGTAACAACCGAAGTACAATTAACGTAAAATAGTGTTAACATTTAAAAAATAACAACTTAAGTAAAATAATTTAAAATTTAAAAAATAACAACTTAAGTAAAACAATCCAAACAAATAAAATAATTTAAAATTTAAAAAATAATAACCTAAATATAACAACCCAAACAAATAATTTAAAATTTGAAAATAACAATTTAAGCAAATAATAATTTATAATTTATAAATATAAATTTAAAAATTTTTAGTGATAACACCTAAGCAAATAAACTCTCAAACTCAACGTATAAGCGCCACATGAGCGTATGAGCTTTTTATTTGTATTACTATAAAAATAAAGATATCTAAATCAATATTAAATAACTCTTTAGTAGATGTTTAAATTAAGAAAAATCCAAATATGATCTCAGAAGATAAATTAATTAGCTCGCTGCCAAAACAATATACAGAAGCTATTTTGAATTACGACAAAAATGAAAATCTGTAACATCAATATCATTGATGATATCAAGAAGATAAAACTCCAGCAGTCCGGTCATGTATGAATTTATTTATTTACTTTCTCCTATTATTTTGCAAGTTTATAGTACATTAGTACATGATTAGCTAAACGAAGGAAAGCATCAACAGAAACAAAAGAATGAGGGGGATTAATTGGATAATAAATAAAATAAGAGGGGGCAGAGTGCAAGTATAAAGATTAATGATTAGGTTGGGTAATAGTGGGGAGTCAAACGTCAAAGATGAAGAGACTAGGAATGGAAAGTGGGGGGTCCAGGTTGTCTAAAATAGCTTTTCGTGTGGATAATAATAACGAAGAATTGAAGAAACGGGTGCTTGCTATACTTAACCACTAGTGGTCCCTTTTCAGAACGACGTGGTTCCATAGTTGACACCTACATCAGATATTCCTTCATCTTCAATTCTTCTTTTCCTTTCTTTTTTTTTATTTCGTTCTCCTTCATTTCTAATTTATGGCTTCCTTCAACCACAAAAAATAGGAATTTTTTTTTTGTAAATAATGAATAATTGATTAAATAGCTACTATACATAACTACCCCTTTAACACAGGCATATGCCAATTAATACAAAGGCGCCTTGCGTGCACATTAGAAGCATTTAAATAGCTAAAAGAACAATTATCTTAATTCAATTTTAATTTTCAAAATTTAAATTTTAAAATCAAATTTTTTTCAGAAATCAAATTTTAATTCTTATTTTTTTAAAATCTTTTTCAAATCTTTTCAAATTCTTATCTTATCTTTTCTAATTTCAAATTTAAAAATCAAATCTTTTTCAAATCTTATCTTTCTAGATTCTTAATCTATAAAATTTCAAATTTGAATTTCAAATCTTTAAATTTTAATTTTCAAAATCTCAAATTTAAATTTCAAATCTTCTAAATTTTAAATTTCAAATCTTTAAATCCTAAATTTCAAAATTTCAAAATTAAATTTCAATTCTTTTAAATTTTAAATTTTTAAATCTTATCTTATTTAGTTTGACTCTTTATTTTTAATTTTAAATTTCAAATCTTTTCTTTCTTTTCAAATTCAAAATTCAAATCTTTTTGTTTGACTTTCTCTTTTTGAATTTTAAAATGTTCAAAATCAAATCTGTATCTTTTTTTTCAAATCTTGTTAGTTAATTGTTTGTCTTTCTTTTTTGAATTTCAAAAAAAATTAAATCCCTTTCTTTCTATTTTTTATTTTATTTTCGAATTTATTTATTTATTTTTTCATTCTTTTTTTATTATTATTTTTGAATTTAAAAAAAAAATTAATTTTTAAATTCCTTTTTCCTCTTTAAAAATTTCAAAATCTCCCTCGTTATTCTTTTCTATTTCTTTGTGGATATCTGGTGCGCGTGTACATAAAACCTACACTATTTCATACAGCAGCAGTACCAGCAAGTGCACTGGGTCGTCCAAGTAATACCTGTGCAAGTCAGGATCGATCCCATGAGGATTATAGCTTGAAGCAAGCTATGATTGTCTTGCAGGTCTTAGTCAGGTGGAATCAGAAGTTTGTTGATTGTATGTTGATTGATTATATGTAATAAATGCTTGGAAGGGACGAAACCAATTGGATTAGCTATTAGGAATTATATGCTGGGAATAGAGTTGAGAGTCGGAGTTGCTTTGTCTTTCTGAATTAACTCTGGTACTACTATCTTCTTTGCTTGTGATTGATCTTCTTCTATGGCAGGTTGTAAGTGCTCAAAGCCATTGCCCGTGGTCTTTGATCTCCTCTGCTACAAATTGAATGCCAGGGCCCGCGTCATTTATTCCAACGGAGGGTGAAGCGCTTAGCAAGTCATTCTCCTGGTGATCCTACTCAAAACGCCACAAACAAAGTCGAATCTTCGAGATTAGAGAACGCTACTTCTTGGATTCTAGCCTATATCACGAAGACCCTAATCTCCCCAGAAATCGGCTAAATAGGTGTCTCGAGAAGTCCCCAATGAAGTCGTGGATTAACCGTCTGAGAGATGTATAAGCATTGCTGTTGGCTTGTGCTTTTCTTCCAAGTACTCACACGAACCCAAGTAGATGCAGGTCATTGTCAGGCACGTCCATCTTAATGTGATGAAGAGAGCTAATTGGTTAGATCATCCTATTCACAACGATGAAGATCGGATATACATCTTTGAGATAGATCAAACACTGATCGAAGAAGAAACAATATTACTTTTATTAATTCATAGGACTCAGCAGGGCTCTTCCCCTCAACCTATGAGGTTTAGAAACTCATACTGAGGGAAAACACAATGATAAATGTGTATAATGAGAAAAAGTGATGTAAGTTGTCCCAATGACATGAATAAAATACTTTAAATACTAAGCTAGTGACTAGTAAGGGTACAACAATCTTTTTAGTGATAAAATTCACTTATGGGGCCCACTTGGTAAGTGTTTGGGTTTAGCTTGATGAGATCCACGTACTATGAGCTCTCTTGGATGTGTAACGCTAGCTTGGAAGTCATCTCTGGGCGTTTGGACATTGGGCTATGCTTCCTTGGGCGCTGGACGCCAAAAAACGGTAGGAAGCTGGCATTGGATGTCAGTTTTGGGCCTTCTAATCCGAAACAAGATATAAACTATTATGCATTTCTGAAAAGCTCTAGAAATTAGCTTTCCATAGCCATTAAAAATGCTCCATTTAGATTTCTGTAGCTCTAGAAAATCTCTTTCGAGTGCAGGGAGGTCAGATCTGGACAGCATCTGCAGTGCTTTCTCTATCTCTAACTCAGACTTTTGCTCCCTCTCCTCAAATTCAGCCAGAAAATACATGAAAAGGTACAAAAACATACAAACTCAAAGTAGAATCCAAAAATGTTAATTTACCACTAAAACCTGTAAAACGTAATAAAAACTAAGTAAAACCTATTAAAAACTATATGAAAACTAAGCAAAAAAGCGTATAAAATATCCGCTCATCACAACACCAAACTGAAACTGTTACTTGTCCTCAAGCAACCTAAGATAAAATAGGATGAAAAGAAGATTAGGATGCAATAAACTTCTGAGTTTCCAAAGAAGCTCAGTCAATTAGATGAGCGGGATACAGTAGTTTTTTGTTTCTGAATAGTCTTGGCATCTCACTTTCCATTGAAGCTCAGAATGGCTGGCATCTTTAGAAACTTAGAATCAAGATGATATTATTGACTCTCCTATTTAAGTTCTTTTTTATTCTTGAACACAGCTTTCAGAGTCTTGGCCGTGACCTTAAGTACCTTGTTTTCCAATATTACCACTGGATACAATAATGCCACAGACACTTTAACTGGGTGAACCTTTTCAGATTGTGACTCAGTTTTACTAGAGTCCCCAGATAGAGGTATCCAGAGTTCTTAAGCACACTCTTTTTGCTTTGGACCATGACTTTAACTGCTTAGTCTCAAGCTTTTCACTTGACACCTTCATGCCACAAGCAAATGGTTAAGGACAGCTTTGTTTAGCCGCTTAGGCTAGGATTTCATTCCTTTGGGCCCTCCTAACCACTTATGCTCAAAACCTTGGGCCTTTTCACCCTTGTCTTTTGGTTTAAAGGGTTATTGGCTTTTGATCTTACCTTTTGGTTTAAAGAGCTATTGCCTTTTTCTACTTCTTTTTGCTTTTTCTGTATTCTCTCTCTCTTTTTTGCTACTTTTTCTTGCTTCAAGAATCAATTTTTAGATTTTTCAGATTATCAATAATATTTTTTTCTTTTTTTTATTCTTTCAAGAGCCAGCATCATAAAATTCAAGTTCAAATATGCACTGTTTATTCTTTCATTCAGAAAAACTAAAGCAATGTAACTCAATCAAATTAATGTAACTATTCCTTATTGAAAAGCTCAAAAATCTATGTACCTTTATTTCTTCTTAAAAAAATCTACTATTTTATTCATGTTCAATGATGATAAGAGGAATAATTTATAGCTAATTGAAAAAATAAAAATTAATTAATTTCTACTAATGCTTATGTAATCCTAAAAATTAAAAGACATAAAATAAAAATAAAAATAAAAATAAAGACTTAAAATTTTTTTTCTAGTGATCATGCAACTCTAAATTTGGATGGAAATACGTGAGACAGAAAAACAAGAATTAGAATAACCACAGAAGTTATAGTTCAACTTGCTTTTGGTTACACTAGTGCATATTTCAATATTTCAAACACCAATTATTGCACAGTTAGTGACCATGATATTGTTGATGACTTGCTTTCAATTAATTGCTCTTTTTGTAATTTCATATTTCATCATCAATGACTGCATCTTCCTCGTGATTGTGAGTGTGCTTGTTATCCTTATTCTCTGCATTTATCTTGATTAAGCAAATAACCGTCATACCACTAAGTTTGAACTAGTTTTCTAACTTCTAACTTGCTTAACATGCTAATTTTTCTTTTTTATTTTCAAACTAACCCTTTCACAATTCTTGTGGGTATGACGCTTATTGAGCTTAATAAACAAGCATTGTGCTACTATTGCGAGAATTCTTAGTTTATGGCTTTGTTTTGAATTCTAATTTTTGTTGCCTAGTTTCCAAGAGTTCTTTTCTTTTAACTCACTTCATGCATATGTCAATCCTTGCTTTCTATTCCTCTACTTGGCTTAATTGCTTATATAATGTAATATCTGTTTTCAGGATGGCTAATAGAGGGAAACCCAATGTTACTTCTAGAAAGTGGAAGAAACCTCAAGCCTTCACTCTTTTTCCTTTGCCCAATTATGCTAAGAACCCACTTAATGAAAAGGACAAAGAGAACCAATAGCTACTTGCCACTAACACAGACAGGTTTCCCAACCTGTACTGTGAGCTCCACTTCCCAACCTATCAGAAGAAGAATCTAAACATTGAGAAGAAACTGGCCATTCCCACCGACCTGAGGCGATCCATTGAGGCCCGTATTGAGGGACTAGGCCTAGGTTTCGTTGATAGGGATTTAGGTAGGATAAACACATCTTGGGTCAAGGAATTTTACTGTAACTTCTTTAGAGCGACCCTTGGTTCGATTTACCTGCGAGGCGAACAAATATTGGTTACAGAGGCTGCCATTGAGGTTGCACTCCATTGTCTGCCTAAGACAGATACTACAGATGCTTATGAGCAGGCAGAGATGAAGATGTATTGCATGACTTTTGACTATGAGGCTCTGAGATGTGTTATTGCCACCCCGGATGCCACTTAGGTGATGGATGCTGATAATAAGAAACCCAAGGGGATATTGTTTGCTCACCTATCGAGAGAGGTTAGGACTTGGTAGTAGATCTTTGCCACCTATGTCATGCCTACTATCAATTTTACTGAAATTCCGCTGGACATGCTCGTCCGGGTTAGTTGTGTGATGGAGGGGAAGGAGGTATACTTCCCCCGGTTGATCAGGAGATACATGTGGGGAGCACATGTCCGTGGCATACTTCCATTTCCCATTCTGGTCACTAGGATGGATGAGCTAGCAAGTGCTCCATGGAGAGACAATGACGTGTCACCACTAGCCCCTGACGACGGTAAGGAGGATGTTATTCCGTGGGGTACGTGGGTGCACGAGAAGCCACCATCCCGGCGTGAATCTAGAGCTCGAGCCAGAGCAGCACCAGCTGGACCCTCTTCTTCATCAGCTACAGCAGGACCCTCAGCACCAGCAGCACCATTAGCACCACCACCAGCACCCCAGCCGACTTATCTTCTGGTACAACGTCTGTTCCGCTTCATGGAGCATAGTGAGTGCTGATGAGCGGATAATTTATACGCTTTTTGGCATTGTTTTTAGTATGTTTTTGGTAGTTTTAGTTGAGTTCTTAGTATATTTTTATTAGTTTTTAGTTAAAATTCACTTTTCTGGACTTTACTATGAGTTTGTGTGTTTTTCTGTGATTTCAGGTATTTTCTGACTGAAATTGAAGGTTCTGAGCAAAAATCTGATCCAGAGACTGAAAAGGACTGCAGATGCTGTTGGATTCTGACCTCCCTGCACTCGAAGTGGATTTTCTGGAGCTGCAGAAGCCCAATTGGCGCGCTCTCAACGGCATTGGAAAGTAGACATCCTGGGCTTTCCAGCAATATATGATAGTCCATACTTTGCCCAAGATTTGATGGCCCAAACCGGCGTAGCAAATCAGCATCAGAAATTCCAGCGTTAAACGCCGGAACTGGCATAAAACTTGGAGTTAAACGCCCAAACTGGCATGAAAGCTGGCGTTTAACTCCAGAAAACGTCTCTACACATAAAAGCTTCAATGCTCAGCCCAAGCACACACCAAGTGGGCCCGGAAGTGGATTTTTCTGTCATTTACTCATTTCTGTAAACCTTAGGACACTAGTTTACTATTAATAGGACCTTTTGACATTGTATCCGTACCTGATGACCTCATAACACTTTTTACACGTTTCTTGTACCTTCCACGGCATGAGTCTCTAAACCCCATGGTTGGGGGTGAGGAGCTCTGCTGTGTCTTGATGGATTAATGCAATTACTACTGTTTCTTATTCAATCATGCTTGCTTCCATTCTAAGATATCACTTGCTCCTAACCCGGATGAATGTGATGATCCGTGACAATCATCATCATTCTCAACTATGAACATGTGCCTGACAACCACCTCTGTTCTACCTCAGATTAAGTAGATATCTCTTGGATTCTTTAATCGGAATCTTCGTGGTATAAGCTAGAACTGATGGCGGCATTCAAGAGAGTCCGGAAGGTCTAAACCTTGTCTGTGGTATTCTGAGTAGGACTCAATGATTGAATGACTGTGACGTGCTTCAAACTCCTGAAGGCGGGGCGTTAGTGACAGACGCAAAAGAATCACTGGATTCTATTCCGGCCTGATTGAGAACCGACAGATGGATAGCCGATGCTGTGACAGAGCATCAGGGACGTATTTCCAATGAGAGGATGGGAGGTAGCCATTGACAACGGTGAAACCCTACATACAGCTTGCCATGGAAGGAGCCTTGCGTGTTTGATGAAGATGACAGTAGGAAAGCAGAGATTCGGAAGATGGAGCATCTCCAAAGCCTCAGCCTATTCTCCATTACTGCAAAACAAGTACCTTTTTCATGTTCTTTTGCTTTTTACAATCAATCCTGATAATTTCTGATATCCTGACTAAGATTTACAAGATAACCATAGCTTGCTTCAAGCCGACAATCTCCGTGGGATCGACCCTTGCTCACGCAAGGTATTACTTGGACGACCCAGTGCACTTGCTGGTTAGTTGTGCGGGATTGCAAAAGTGTTATTGCAATTTCGTGCACCAAGTTTTTGGCGTCGTTGCCGGGGATTGTTCGAGTTTGGACAACTGACGGCTTATCTTATTGCTTAGATTAGGACTGTTTTATTTTTGTTGGTTTAGAGTCTTATAGTTGAGTCTAGTTTCATATTCTAAGTTTGGTGTCAATTGCATGCTTTTGTTTTTCTTTTGATTTTTCGTTTTTGCTTGTTCTTAGTCCCTTTTTGATTCATAAAAATTCTAAGTTTGGTGTCCCCTTTGTGTTTTTCCTTTAAAATTTTCGAAAATTAGTGTTTGATTTTCTAAAAATTTTAAGTTTGGTGTCTTTTTGTGTTTTTCTCTTTCCTCTTTTCAAAAATCAAATCTTTTTCATAAAAATTTTTCAATCATATCTTTTTAATTGCTATTTTCAAAATCTTTTTAATTAACTATTTGATTCAGTTCTCAATTTGCTTTGATCTTATTTTCTTTTTGATTTTCGAATTTTTTTTATTTTTATTTTCTTTTGTTTTATTTTATTATTTTCGTTTAATTAAAAAAAAAAAAAAAACAACAACAAAATTTATCTCTTTGCAATCATTATCATTTCCCTTTTGTCCATTATGGACTCAAGTGGAATTAATCAGTCCAAGAGGACTCTGGGGTCATATGCTAACCCCATTACAGCTGCATATGGGAGTAGCATCTGTATACCTCCCATCAAAGCAAGCAGCTTTGAGCTAAATCCTCAACTCATTATCATAGTGCAGCAAAATTGCCAGTATTCCGGTCTTCCACAGGAAGAACCTACTGAGTTTCTGGCACAGTTCTTACAAATTGCTGACACAGTACATGATAAAGAGGTAGATCAGGATGTCTACAGACTATTACTGTTTCCATTTGCTGTAAAAGATCAAGCTAAAAGGTGGTTGAATAACCAACCTACAGCAAGCATAAAGACATGGAAACAGTTATCAGAGAAATTCCTGAATCATTTCTACCCTCCAAAGAGGATGACACAGCTAAGGCTGGACATCCAAGGCTTTAAACAAGAGGATAATGAATCCCTTTATAATGCCTGGGAGAGGTATAGAGGTATGCTTAGAAAATGCCCCTCTGAAATGTTTTCAGAGTGGGTACAGTTAGACATCTTCTACTATGGGCTAACAGAAAAAGCTCAGATGTCTTTAGACCACTCAGCTGGTGGATCTATACACATGAGGAAGACAATTGAAGAAGCTCAAGAGCTTATAGACACTGTTGCTAGAAACCAATACTTATATTCTAGCAATGAGTTCGTTCTAAAAGAGGAGGTCATGTCATTAGTCACTGATCCTAATCCTCAAGAACAGATGAATGAGCTTAATCAACAATTGCTCCTGATGACAGAACAGTTAGCAGAATTTAAAGAAATGCTCCATGATACTAAGGTTGCTAACAAAAGAATAGAACTGCAGTTGAATCAAGCAAAACAGCAAATATCTGAACAAATAACAGAGGAATGTCAAGCAGTTCAACTGAGGAGTGGGAAGACACTAGTTAACACTGCTCAAAAGAGCAAAAAGCCAAACAAGGAACAATTGACAGAGGATAACCAAACCACTGTTCAAAATCCCTCTGAGGACAGTAAGAGCCCAGAGAGGAATGTTATTGGCGTTCAAACGCCAGAAAGGGAAGGAAAGCTGGCGTTAAACGCCCATTCCTTGCCCAATTCTGGCGTTCAAACGCCAGAAAAGGGGGAAAAGCTGGCGTTTAACGCCCATTCCCTGCCCAGTTCTGGCGTTCAAACGCCAGAAAAGGGGGAAAAGTTGGCGTTAAACGCCCATTTTCCTCCCAATCCTGGCGTTCAAACGCCAAGGGAGAATCAGACACCTGAGAGTGCTGATAATAATCCTTCCAACAAGGCCTCTTCAACCACTTCTGTAAGGAATAAACCTGCAGCATCTAAGGTTGAAGAATATCAAGCCAAGATGCCTTACCCTCAGAAACTCCGCAAAGCGGAACAGGATAAGCAATTTGCCCGCTTTGCAGACTATCTAAGGACTCTTGAAATAAAGATTCCGTTTGCAGAGGCACTTGAGCAAATACCTTCTTATGCTAAGTTCATGAAAGAGATCTTAAGTCATAAGAAGAATTGGAGAGAAACTGAAAAAGTGTTTCTCACTGAAGAATGCAGTGCAGTCATTCTGAAGAGCTTACCAGAAAAGCTTCATGATACCATGCACATTAGAAGGTGCTTGCACCAAGACAGCCCTATGTGATCTTGGAGCAAGCATCAATCTAATACCTGCATCCACTATCAGAAAGCTTGGGTTGGCTGGAGAAGTCAAACCAACCAGGATATGCCTCCAACTTGCTGATGGCTCCATTAAACACCCATCAGGCATAATAGAGGACATGATTGTCAAGGTTGGGCCTTTCGCCTTTCCAACTGACTTTGTGGTGCTGGAAATGGAGGAGCACAAGAGTGCAACTCTTATTCTAGGAAGACCTTTCCTAGCAACTGGACGAACTCTCATTGATGTACAAAGAGGGGAAGTAACCCTCAGAGTCAATGAGGATGAGTTCAAGTTGAATGCTGTAAAAGCTATGTAGTATCCAGACACACCAAATGACTGCATGGGCACTGACATTATTGACTCTCTGGTAGAAGAGATCAATATGGCTGAAAGCCTAGAATCAGAGCTTGAGGACATCTTCAAAGATGCTCAACCTGATCAAGAAGAACTAGAGGAAGTAAAGGAATTTTCGAAAATTCCTCAGGAGGAGGATAAACCTCCCAAACCTGAACTCAAACCTCTACCACCATCCCTGAAATACGCATTTCTGGGAGAGGGTGACACTTTTTCAGTGATCATAAGCTCTGCTTTGAACCCACAGGAAGAGGAAGCACTGATCCAAGTGCTAAGGACACATAAGACAGCTCTTGGGTGGTCCATAAGTGATCTTAAGGGCATTAGCCCAGCTAGATGCATGCACAAAATCCTGTTGGAGGATAATGCCAAACCAGTGGTTCAACCACAGAGGAGGCTAAATCCAGCCATGAAGGAGGTGGTGCAGAAAGAGGTCACTAAATTACTAGAGGCTGGGATTATTTATCCTATTTCTGATAGCCCCTGGGTGAGCCCTGTCCAAGTTGTTCCCAAAAAGGGAGGCATGACAGTGATTCATAATGAAAAAAATGAATTAGTTCCTACAAGAACAGTCACAGGGTGGCGCATGTGTATTGACTACAGAAGACTCAATACAGCCACCAGAAAGGATCATTTTCCTTTACCATTCATAGACCAAATGCTAGAAAGACTAGCTGGTCATGATTACTACTGCTTTTTGGATGGCTATTCAGGCTACAACCAAATTGCAGTAGATCCTCAGGACCAAGAGAAGACATCATTCACTTGCCCTTCTGGCGTGTTTGCCTATAGGAGAATGCCTTTTGGTCTGTGCAATGCACCTGCAACCTTTCAGAGGTGCATGCTCTCTATCTTCTCAGACATGGTAGAGAAATTTCTGGAAGTCTTCATGGATGACTTTTCAGTATATGGAGACTCATTCAGCTCCTGTCTTAACCACCTATCACTTGTCCTGAAAAGATGCCAAGAGACTAACCTGGTTTTAAACTGGGATAAATGTCACTTTATGGTGACTGAAGGAATTGTCCTTGGGCACAAAATTTCAAGCAAGGGACTAGAGGTGGATAAGGCAAAGGTAGAGGTAATTGAAAAATTACCACCACCTGCCAATGTTAAGGCAATCAGAAGCTTTCTTGGGCATGCAGGATTCTACAGAAGGTTTATAAAGGATTTTTCAAAAATTGCCAAACTTCTAAGTAATCTGCTAGCTGCTGACACTCCATTTATCTTTGATAATGAGTGTCTGCAGGCATTTGAGACCCTGAAAGCTAAGCTGGTCACAGCACCAGTTATCTCTGCACCAGATTGGACATTGCCATTTGAATTAATGTGTGATGCCAGTGATCATGCCATTGGTGCAGTGTTGGGACAGAGGCATAACAAGCTTTTGCACGTCATTTATTATGCCAGCCGTGTTCTAAATGACGCACAAAAGAACTACACAACCACAGAGAAAGAGTTACTTGCAGTGGTTTATGCCATTGACAAGTTTAGATCCTACCTAGTGGGATCAAAGGTGATTGTGTACACTGACCATGCTGCTCTTAAATACTTACTCACAAAGCAGGATTCAAAACCCAGGCTTATCAGATGGGTGTTGCTTCTGCAAGAGTTTGATATAGAAATAAGAGACAGAAAAGGGACAGAGAACCAAGTGGCTGATCATCTGTCCCGAATAGAACCAGTAGCTGGGGCGTCCCTCCCTTCTACTGAGATCTCTGAGACTTTCCCAGATGAGCAACTCTTTGCCATTCAGGAAGCTCCATGGTTTGCAGATATGGCAAACTATAAAGCTGTAAGGTTCATACCCAAGGAGTACAGCAGAGTGCAAAGAAAGAAATTAATTTCAGATGCCAAGTACTACCTCTAGGATGAACCATATCTCTTTAAGAGATGTGCTGACGGAGTGATCCGCAGATGTGTACCCAGAGAAGAAGCACAAAGGATCCTATGGCACTGCCATGGATCACATTATGGAGGACATTTTGGAAGTGAGCGAACAGCCACTAAAGTCCTCCAGTGTGGCTTCTACTGGCCTACTCTCTATAAAGATTCCCGAGAGTTTGTGCGTAACTGTGACAGTTGCCAAAGAGCTGGTAACCTGCCTCACGGATATGCCATGCCTCAACAAGGGATATTAGAGATAGAATTGTTTGATGTATGAGGAATTGACTTCATGGGGCGATTCCCACCATCATACTCAAACACTTACATTCTGGTGGTAGTAGACTATGTATCTAAGTGGGTAGAAGCAATTGCTACACCCACTAATGATACCAAGACCGTGCTAAAGTTCCTCCAGAAAAACATCTTCAGCAGATTCGGTGTTCCCAGAATACTAATCAGTGATGGGGGCTCTCATTTCTGCAACAAACAGCTATACTCTGCTATGGTTAGATATGGAATCAGCCATAAAGTGGCAACTCCGTATCATCCACAGACAAATGGGCAAGCAGAAGTCTCTAACAGAGAGCTAAAAAGAATCCTAGAATGGACTGTGATGGCCCGAAGAAAGGATTGGGCAAAGAGCTTGGATGATGCTCTGTGGGCATACAGAACAGCATTCAAGACTCCTATAGGAACCTCTCCATACCAACTGGTGTATGGGAAGGCCTGTCATTTGCCTGTGGAACTGGAACATAAAGCCTATTGGGCAACCAGATTCCTAAACATGGATGCTCAGTTAGCTGGTGAAAAAAGATTGCTTCAGCTAAATGAGCTAGAGGAGTTCAGACTCAATGCCTTTGAAAATGCTAAAATTTATAAGGAAAAGGCAAAGAAGTGGCATGACAAGAGATTGTCAACCAAAGTCTTTGAGCCAGGACAAAAAGTTCTGCTCTTCAACTCCAGGCTCAAATTGTTTCCAGGAAAACTCAAATCCCGTTGGAGGGGTCCGTATGTGATCACAGGAGTGTCACCATATGGATATGTTGAGCTTCAGGATATTGATTCAGACAGAAAGTTCATTGTTAATGGACAGAGAGTCAAGCATTATCTTGAAGGCAATTTTGAGCAGGAATGCTCAAGATTGAGACTTGAGTGATTCTTAGCAGAAGTCCAGCTAAAGACAGTAAAGAAGCGCTTGCTGGGAGGCAACCCAGTCATTAGGAGGGTATATGATTAGTTCTTACAAAGGCAAGTATCAAAAATGAAGGAATTCACAGAGTTACAGAAGGATTCAGCTCAAAAAGCAGAGAAAATGAGCTTACTGGCGAAAAAACGCCAGTAAGGGGCATTTTGGGCGTTAAACGCCAGAATGGGTACCATTCTGGGCGTTTAACGCCAGGAATGGTGCCATTTTGGGCGTTAAACGCCAGAATGGGCACCATTCTGGGCGTTTAACGCCAGGTGTGCAGCGTCCTGGGCGTTCTGAAAAACGCCCAGTGACAAAGGATTTCTGGCGTTTAACGCCAGCCAGGGCACCTGGCTGGGCGTTAAACGCCCAAAAGGGGTAGCAAATGGGCGTTAAACGCCAGAATGTGTGCCATTCTGGGCGTTTAACGCCAGCTTGGTGGGGGGACCACAATTTTGTTTTCAATTCAATTTTTTTCAAACTTTCCTTTTCTCACCCATACTTTTCTACAAAATCACACTTCAATCCTTCATCATTCACTTTCAAATCTTCAAAAATCAAAACCACTCTTCAAATTTATTTCAAATCAATTACAAACATTGTTCAAAAATTTCACCCTTTTCTCAAATTTTTTTCATATCTTCTCAAATCTCCTTTCAAATTTCTCTCTTCTTTTTCGAAAACTCCCCTCCCCACCTTATAAATAAACGTTTGGCTCCCTCATTCCATCACACCATTCGAATTTTCTCTTCCTCCCCCTCTCTTCTCTCTTTTCTTTTGCTTGAGGACAAGCAAACCTCTAAGTTTGGTGTGCTTTTCCGTGATCACTAAGCCAAGATTCATCAAGATCATGGCTCCCAAGGGAAAACAAACCAATTTAAGAGGAAAGAAATAGACTAATCCAAAGAATCTTTGGAATCAAGAGAAGTTCTTAACCAAAGAACATGAAGACCATTATCACAAAATAATGGGGCTGAGGTCAGTGATCCCGGAAGTGAAATTTGATCTGAAAGAAGATGAATATCCGGGGATCCAAGAGCAAATTCGAAACAGAGGATGGGAAGTTCTAACCAATCCTGAGACAAAGGTTGGAAGGAACATGGTTCAGGAATTCTACTCAAATCTGTGGCTGACAGACAAGCAGAGAATGACTGGAACCGCTTACCATACCTACAGAACCATGGTCAGAGGGAAAGTTATGTACTTCCATCTGGACAAAATAAGAGAAATCTTCAAGTTGCCTCAACTGCAAGATGATCCTGACTCCTTCAATAGGAGGATGGTGAGAGTAGATAAAGGGTTGGATCAAGTTCTAGAGGACATATGCCTCCCTGGAACTAAGTGGATAACCAATTCAAAGGGTGTCCCAAATCAACTCAAGAGGGGAGACCTCAAACCAATTGCAAGAGGTTGGCTAGACTTTATTGGGCGTTCCATATTGCCCACTAGCAACCGTTCTGAGGTCACCATCAAGAGAGCAGTGATGATTCATTGCATTATGCTTGGAAAAGAAGTGGAGGTTCATCATGTGATTGCCTGTGAGATCTACACAATAGCAAATAGGAATTCTACTGTAACCAAATTGGCTTACCCAAGCTTGATCTCCTTGCTCTGTGAAGAGGCTGGGGTGAAGATGGAAGCAGATGAATTCATACCCATTGAACATCCAATCACCAAGAAGTCAATGGAAGGAGCAAGAGGAGCAGGGGCGTGAACTCCAAAAGCTGAAACGCCAAAAGCTCTCCTCTCAAGCTGAGGGAGCATCCACTTCTCAAAATCAAGGTTGTTGAGTCCTAACTCTGTGAAAACCTCTATCATTAGGAGCCTATTTTTTGCGTTTTCTTTTGTTTTCTATTAGTCTCATCTTATATCTATATTTGAGTCTTATTCTTAATTCATAATTAATAAAATTAAAGTTTATGCCTTAAAGCTATGAATGTCCTATGAATCCATCACCTCTCTTAAATGAAAAATGCTTTAATCACAAAAGAACAAGAAGTACAGGATTTCGAAATTTATCTCTGAAACTAGTTGAATTAGTTTGATGTGGTGACAATACTTTTTGTTTTCTGAATGAATGCTTGAACAGTGCATATGTCTTTTGAATTTGTTGTTTTGAGAATGTTAAAAATTGTTGGCTCTTGAAAGAATGAGGAGAAAGAGAACTGTTATTGAGGATCTGAAAAATCATCAAAATTGATTCTTGAAGCAAGAAAAAGCAGTGAAAGAAAAAAAAAATATTTCGAAAAAAAAGAAAGAAAAAGAAAAAAAAAAGAGAAGAATAAAGTTGTGAACCAAGGCAAAAAGAGTGTGCTTAAGAACCCTGGACACCTCTAATTGGGGACTTTAGCAAAGCTGAGTCACAATCTAAAAAGGTTCACCCAATTATGTGTCTGTGGCATGTATGTATCCGGTGGTAATACTGGAAGACAGAGTGCTTTGGGCCACAGCCAAGACTCATACACTAGCTATGTTCAAGAATCAATATACTTAACTAGGAGAATCAATAACACTATCTGAGTTCTGAGTTCTTATAGATGCCAATCATTCTGAACTTCAAGGGATAGAGTGAGATGCCAAAACTGTTCGGAGGCAAAAAGCTACTAGTCCCGCTCATCTAATTGGAGCTATGTTTCCTTGATATTTTGGAGTCTATAGTATATTCTCTTCTTTTTATCCTATTTTGATTTTCAGTTGCTTGGGGACAAGCAACAATTTAAGTTTGGTGTTGTGATGAGCGGATAATTTATACACTTTTTGGCATTGTTTTTAGTATGTTTTTAGTATGATTTAGATAGTTTTTAGTATATTTTTATTAGTTTTTAGCTAAAATTCACTTTTCTGGACTTTACTATGAGTTTGTGTGTTTTTCTATGATTTCAGGTATTTTCTGGCTGAAATTGAGGGTCCTGAGCAAAAATCTGATCCAGAGACTGAAAAGGACTGCAGATGCTGTTGGATTCTGACCTCCCTGCACTCGAAGTGGATTTTCTGGAGCTACAGAAGCCCAATTGGCGCGCTCTCAACGGCATTGGAAAGTAGACATCCTGGGCTTTCCGGCAATATATGATAGTCCATACTTTGCCCAAGATTTGATGGCCCAAACCGGCGTAGCAATTCGGCCTCAGAAATTCCAGCGTTAAACGCTGGAACTGGCATAAAACTTGGAGTTAAACGCCCAAACTGGCATGAAAGCTGGCGTTTAACTCCAGAAAAGGTCTCTACACTTGAAAGCTTCAATGCTCAGCCCAAGCACACACCAAGTGGGCCCGGAAGTGGATTTTTCTGTCATTTACTCATTTCTGTAAACCTTAGGTTACTAGTTTACTATTAATAGGATCTTTTGACATTGTATCTGTACCTCATGACACTTTACACGTTTTCTTTGTGTAGCTTCCACAGCATGAGTCTCTAAACCCCACGGTTGGGAGTGAGGAGCTCTGATGTGTCTTGATGGATTAATGCAATTACTACTGTTTCTCATTCAATCATGCTTGCTTCCATTCTAAGATAATACTTGTTCTTAATCCGGATGAATGTGATGATCCGTGACAATCATCATCATTCTCAACTATGAACGTGTGCCTGACAACCACCTCCGTTCTACCTTAGATTGAGTAGTTATCTCTTGGATTCTTTAATCGGAATCTTCGTGGTATAAGCTAGAACTGATGGCGGCATTCAAGAGAATCCGGAAGGTCTAAACCTTGTCTGTGGTATTCTGAGTAGGATTCAATGACTGAATGACTGTGACGTGCTTCAAACTCCTAGCAGGCGGGGCGTTAGTGACAGACGCAAAGGAATCGATGGATTCTATTCCGGCCTGACCGAGAACCGACAGCTGAATTCCGCGTGCTGTGACAGAGCATATGCAATCGTTTTCACTGAGAGGATGGGAGGTAGCCATTGACAACGGTGAAACCCTACATACAGCTTGCCATGGAAGGAGTCTTGCGTGTTTGATGAAGAAGACAGTAGGAAAGCAGAGATTCAGAAGATGGAGCATCTCCAAAACCCCAACCTATTCTCCATTACTGCATAACAAGTACTTATTTCATGTTCTTTTGTTTTTAGTATGTTTTTGGTAGTTTTAGTTGAGTTCTTAGTATATTTTTATTAGTTTTTAGTTAAAATTCACTTTTCTGGACTTTACTATGAGTTTGTGTGTTTTTCTGTGATTTCAGGTATTTTCTGACTGAAATTGAAGGTTCTGAGCAAAAATCTGATCCAGAGACTGAAAAGGACTGCAGATGCTGTTGGATTCTGACCTCCCTGCACTCGAAGTGGATTTTCTGGAGCTGCAGAAGCCCAATTGGCGCGCTCTCAACGGCATTGGAAAGTAGACATCCTGGGCTTTCCAGCAATATATGATAGTCCATACTTTGCCCAAGATTTGATGGCCCAAACCGGCGTAGCAAATCAGCATCAGAAATTCCAGCGTTAAACGCCGGAACTGGCATAAAACTTGGAGTTAAACGCCCAAACTGGCATGAAAGCTGGCGTTTAACTCCAGAAAACGTCTCTACACATAAAAGCTTCAATGCTCAGCCCAAGCACACACCAAGTGGGCCCGGAAGTGGATTTTTCTGTCATTTACTCATTTCTGTAAACCTTAGGACACTAGTTTACTATTAATAGGACCTTTTGACATTGTATCCGTACCTGATGACCTCATAACACTTTTTACACGTTTCTTGTACCTTCCACGGCATGAGTCTCTAAACCCCATGGTTGGGGGTGAGGAGCTCTGCTGTGTCTTGATGGATTAATGCAATTACTACTGTTTCTTATTCAATCATGCTTGCTTCCATTCTAAGATATCACTTGCTCCTAACCCGGATGAATGTGATGATCCGTGACAATCATCATCATTCTCAACTATGAACATGTGCCTGACAACCACCTCTGTTCTACCTCAGATTAAGTAGATATCTCTTGGATTCTTTAATCGGAATCTTCGTGGTATAAGCTAGAACTGATGGCGGCATTCAAGAGAGTCCGGAAGGTCTAAACCTTGTCTGTGGTATTCTGAGTAGGACTCAATGATTGAATGACTGTGACGTGCTTCAAACTCCTGAAGGCGGGGCGTTAGTGACAGACGCAAAAGAATCACTGGATTCTATTCCGGCCTGATTGAGAACCGACAGATGGATAGCCGATGCTGTGACAGAGCATCAGGGACGTATTTCCAATGAGAGGATGGGAGGTAGCCATTGACAACGGTGAAACCCTACATACAGCTTGCCATGGAAGGAGCCTTGCGTGTTTGATGAAGATGACAGTAGGAAAGCAGAGATTCGGAAGATGGAGCATCTCCAAAGCCTCAGCCTATTCTCCATTACTGCAAAACAAGTACCTTTTTCATGTTCTTTTGCTTTTTACAATCAATCCTGATAATTTCTGATATCCTGACTAAGATTTACAAGATAACCATAGCTTGCTTCAAGCCGACAATCTCCGTGGGATCGACCCTTGCTCACGCAAGGTATTACTTGGACGACCCAGTGCACTTGCTGGTTAGTTGTGCGGGATTGCAAAAGTGTTATTGCAATTTCGTGCACCAAGTGCCGCATTATGCGACACCTTGATAGAGTGGATCAAATGTTCATGGCACTGCGCGTTGAGCTACCCCCTCTTCCCGATCCTTCTTCATCTGAGGAAGAGCACGAGGAGGAGTAGGCTCAGCTAGAGGCACCTCCATAGACACAGGCCACCCTGGAGGCGCAGCAGCCGCCTGAGGAGCCACAGCCTGAGACCCAGCAGCCAAATGCGACTTTTGACCCCCATTCCGAGACTGAGCAGTAGCATCAAGGACGATGCTTCATTTTAAGTGTGGAGAGGTCATCATCATTACCGTCGGTGGAGTTATCATCTTGGTGATGCCAAAGCATCTTAGGCTAGTTTCACTAGCCTTTTTCTTTGTTTTTAGTAGGTTTTATGCACTTTCTTGCATTATAAGTAAGAAAGTGGGTTAGAAATTCATATATGCATAGATTCATCCAACCATGGTTAATTTGCTGCAATTTCATGAGAATTATGCTATAATTACCTGGATGCTAAGAAGGATGATAATTCTCACAGATTTAGCAATGCTTTGATGCATATGTTGGCTGATGACGGGTAAGGAAATGCAAAGAAGGAGGTTGAAGAAGGGTCATGAAGAGGAGGAACAAGAAGCAACGTTGGTGGCCAAGTTGGACCACCAACGTTGCCTCCAACGTTGAAAAGGGAAGCAGAGCAATACTCTGCATAATTTGCTGATACATACGTTGGAGGCAACGTTGGCAAGCCAACGTTACCCCTAACGTGGTGATAAAATGTGCTTTCTGGAGATTTGGAAACTTTGTAGCGATGCGCATGCGTGCTATACACGCACACGTGGATTGGGAATTCTGATAATCCACGCGCACGCGCAGCTAACGCGTACGCGTGGATGGGTAACATTGGACCAACAACGTCACCTCCAATGTAGTGGCCAACGTGTGCAATACTGAGCTCAAAATTGTGATTTTGAAAATGCGCAATGACGCGCACACGCGAGTTAGCTTTTCGAGCATGCACGCGCACGCGCACGCATGGATCAGCCAACATTGGAGGGAACGTTGCCAGTCCAACGCTGATGGAAACGTTCGTCCAAAGCTTTGAAAATGGAATTTAGGATTTCTGCATCCACGCACACGCGTACATGACGCGTACACGTGGATGAGCATTTTTACCCCAAGTGCGCGGACGCGCAAAGCACGCGTGCGCGTGGGTAGAAGAACGTTGGCACTCCAACGTTGAGTCAAACGTTGATGACAGCAAGCAAAACTGAATTTTAATAGAAACATTTGATTCAACGTTGGCTATCAAACGTGGACTCCAACGTGAAGCACCAGCACTCGGCACACTCAAGCAAAGCTCCTCTCAACAGCAAGGAAACCCATCGGAGCAACTTTAATCAAATTTAATTAAGGCCAAAAGCCCAATTCAGAGACTGAAGAATAAATTAAAGAAAGTGTATAAATTGCTTAGAATTCAAGTTTATCGAAACAATTTTGGAACGGAGTGATAAACCACTATTTTATGGTTTATATTGTATTTAATTGAGTGGTTTTATCAAACTTTTCACCCACTTATTCATAGGATTTGCATGACTTTACAATTCCTTCCTAGTTTAGTTCTATGATTGAAAACAAGCTTCTTTGATCTTAATTTAGCTATTCTTAACCCTCTCTTATTACCATTCGATACCTTGATTTGTGTGTTAATTGTTTCAGGCTTCATAGGGCAAGAATGGCTTAGAGAATGAAGAGGAAGCGTGCAAAAATGGAAGGAACACAAGGAATTGAGGAGATGACCAGCGAGAAGTCACGCAATCGCATGGCTCACGCGACCGCACGAAATGGAAGAAATCAGAGTGACGCGTTCGCGTGCTTGACGCGACCGCGCGGATTGGAAGCTGCATGAACGACGCGAATGCGTGGACGACGCGCACGCGTGGTACGAAAAACCCTGAGTGACGCGATCGCGTGGACAACGCGGACACGTGACGGGCGCCATCTGCAGAATTACAAAAGTCGCTGGTAGAGATTCTGGGCCGCATTTCAACCCAGTTTTCGGCCCAGAAACACAGATTAAAGTCAGGGAATATGCAGAGACTCAAGAGGACTGGAAATTCAATCATTACTCACACTTTTCATAGTTTAGATGTAGTTTTTAGTGAGAGAGGTTCTCTCCTCTCTCTGAGGATTTAGGATTAGGATTCCTCTTAAAGAATTTAGGATTTCGACTCTTCATCAGGTTCAATATTCCTTTTACTTTATATTTCTCTTTTACTTCCAGATGCTTTAATGCTTGTATTACTTGTGTTGCCTATTTGGCTTATGAACTTTTCATGTTAGGATTTTCTTAATTAATATACTTTGAGGTATTTCAGACTTATGATTGTTTTCTCTAATTTATGTTATTGGTGCTTGGGCTCTATCCAAATTATTTTTATTCAAGTAGATTTTATTCCCTTTTGGCTTTGGTTGATTAATTGGTAACTCTTGAGTTGTCAAACTCAGCAGTGGTTGAAATTGGCAGATTCTAATTGATCTAAATCGCTCTAAAGCTAGTCTTCCCACAGGGATTGACTAGGACTTGAGGATCAAACTAATTAGTCCACTTGACTTTCCTTTGCTTTAGTAAAGGTTAACTAAGTTGGATTAAAATCCAATTCTCATCACACCTGATAAGGATAACTAGGATAGGACTTCCAATTTCTCATATCTTGCCAAGAGTTTATTTTATAGTCATTTATTTATTTTTCTTGTCAATTAAATTACTTGTTCAACCTTTTTAAAAACCCCAAAATATACCTTTGCATAACCAATAATAAGAACATACCTCCCTGCAATTCCTTGAGAAGACGACCCGAGATTTAAATACTCGGTTATCAATTTTAAAGGGGTTTGTTACTTGTGACAACCAAAACGTTTGTACGAAGGGATTTTCTGTTAGTTTAGAATCTATACTCACAATGCGACTATATTTTTATGAAGTTCTTTACTAGCAAAAATCCTAACGTCACGGAAATTCATACTGAGACTCTGTCAATTTTCATTTTCTTTTCAATTTCAATTCTGTAATGTATTTTTCAATTCCAGTTTCCATTCTTAGAGCTATGAACAACTAAACCCATTTCATTGGATTAGGGAGCTCTATGTAATTTAATGGATCAATATTAGTTTTCATTCATCTTCTTCTTTCTTTTCTCTTGATTTTGATAGAAAGCTTTCGGTCTTCATCTAATTTGATAGTTCTCTTGGGAAAGAAGCTATTCATAATTGGATCTCCTCTGAACCTTGGAAGAGGAATGAGGAGATCATGCTAGAAATGCCTTCTCACATTGGATTAGATTGGGGTTTGGATGGATATCGTGACATGTAATCCTACCAACACTATGATCTATGAATATGTGTGGTATAATCAGTGACCATACTTCATTTCTTCCCATGAGCACTTAAATCAAGGAATTGGAAATTTGTTCATGCTTAGAGAGATTAGATTGCCAAGGAATTGGGATCTAATCAACTAAGATTGCCAAGGAGATCGATGAATGCATTGATTGAGGAATAGATGAGAATGAACCTGATCCGGAGAATTATGACATCTCCTAACCCCAATGAGCTTCCCATCCTCTGATCTACCCATTCTCTTTACATTCTGTTCTTTAATTTCATGCTTAATCCCCATTCCCATTTAAATTCTTGCAATTTAAGCTTTTACTCTTTATATTCCGCAATTTACTTTTTGTTCATTTAATTTCTTGCAATTTAAGTTTCCCGCCAATTTACTTTGTGCAATCTCATTTCCAATTCTGATTTTGCTCAACTAGAACAATTATCCAATTAAAGTTGCTCAACCAACCAATCCCTGTGGGATTCGACCTCACTCTATTGTGAGTTTTTACTTGACGATAATCCGGTGCACTTACCAGTAAGAAAATTGTTGAGAGACAATTTTTGAGTGAATCAAGTTTATGGCGCCATTGCCGAGGATTGCTTTTGTATTGACAATTACTAAATTGAAGGATAACTAGATTGAGAAATTTTATTTTCTTTTGAAGTTTAATTTCAGCTGTTCATTGTCGCTTTATGCAATTCTTGTTGTTTCCCTTTTATTTTTTTCTTTTCTTTCCTTACTTTCCATCAAGCTAACCCACTAACCGTTTGATAAATTGTTCTAACCAAGCTAACTACACTCTATTCTAGTAGATTCTGCACTTGCTATTTCTTCTACTTGTTCATTGTATGACAAGTAGAAGAGGGAAAACCTCAACCTCTTTTGATAGTGAATCGGAGAGGACCTTCTTTAGATTAAGGAGGGAAGCAAGAGGGAAGAAGGTTATTGGTGCAGAGGAAGAGGAAGAAGACTTGGATACTGACATGGAGGATGATATGGAAAACCATCATGAAGGAGAGGTGAACAACAATGCCAGAAGAGGTGCAGATAACTATGCTGGACAAAAGAGGAGAGTGCTTGGTTCCTACATCAACCCAAACCCAGGAAATTGTGGTAGCAGCATTCAAAAGCCAACCATCCATGCTAATAATTTTGAATTGAAGCCTCAGCTCATCACACTCGTCCAAAACAATTGTTCTTTCGAGGGAAGCTCACAAGAGGACCTTAATGAGCATCTCACTACATTCCTAAGGATCTGTGATACAGTTAAATCTAATGGTGTTCATCCTGATACCTATAGATTGCTACTGTTTCCATTCTCTTTGAAGCGCAAAGCATCCAAGTGGTTGGAATCATTTCCTAAAGGAAGCTTGACAACCTAGGAAGATGTGGTGAATAAATTCTTGGCAAGGTTCTACCATCCTCAAAGAGTGAATAGATTGAGAACCGAGGTGCAGACATTCAGACAGTAAGATGGTGAAACCTTATATGAGGCTTAGGAGAGATTCAAAGATTTGACAAGGAAGTTCCCCCCTAATATGTTTAATGAATGGGTGCAACTGCACATCTTTTATAAAGGGCTTTCCTATGAATCAAAGAAGGCTGTAGACCACTCATCTGGAGGCTCTCTTAACAAGAAGAAGACTACTGAAGAAGCCGTTGATGTCATAGAAACAGTGGCTGACAACGAATATTTCTATGCCTCAGAAAGGAGCAACAACAAAGGAGTTTTGGAGCTGAACAACATGGATGCAATTCTGGCCCAAAACAAGATGATTACTAAGCAACTAGCTGAGATAACCAAGCAAATGGAGAAGAATTAGGCTACAACCATCCACACTCAACCATCACCTCAATCAGAGCCAAACACTGTGAAAGGAGTTAATTGGGAGGAAGTCAACTACCTGGGAAATTCATCTACGCAAGTTAATGATCCATATTCAAAGACCTATAATCCTAGTTGGAGGAACCATCCAAATTTTGGGTGGGGAAACTGATAAACCCCATTTGTAGGGTTTATCTTATGCTTCATTTAAGGGATTTTATGACCTTTTACCCACATTTATTCAATGAAATAGCATGGTTTTATAACTTCTCCTTTAATTGTGCTTAAGAGTGAAAACATGTTTTTTAGGACTAAAAATAGCTAAATCTAATTCTCCTTGATTCCATTAGACGCCTTGATATGTTTGCTAAGTGATTTCAGATTTAGGAGGCGAGGATTGGACCAAGGGAATGAAGGAAAAGCATGTAGAAATGGAGAACTCATGGAGAAATAAAGGAAATGCAAAAGCTGTCAAGCCGACCTCTTCGCACTTAATCGGCCATAACTTGAGCTACAGAGGTCCAAATGATGCGGTTCCAGTTGAGTTGGAAAGCTAACATCTGGGGCTTCGAAACGATATAAGATTAGCTATGGTTGAACCACGCATGGTGATGCGTACGTGCATAGTACGCGCACGCACCGTTGCTGCCACCTGGTTCACTTAAAGTAAAACGTGGCCAGCGAATTCTAAAGCCTTGTGGGCCCAATCCAACTCATTTCTGATGCTATTTAAGCCAAGGATTGAAGGGGGAATGGGGATACTTTCATACTTTAGAAGTTAGTTACCATTAGTTTAGTTTAGCTTAGTTTTAGTAGTTAATTTCTAGAGAGAGAAGCTCTCACTTCTCTCTAGGATTAGGATTAGGATTAGGTTTAGTTCTTAGATCTAGGTTTTAATCTTTGCTTTCTTTCACTTCTATCTCTCAATTCTTTGTTGCTACATTCATCTTCTTCTATTCTTTTGTTGTAATTTCCTTTATGTTGTTCTTGTGTTTTGTTGCAGATCTACTTTTGTTTCTTCTACTCTCTTTCAATTCAATCAAGGTAATTCATAATAAATGTGTTTCTTTTGATTTGTTGTTGTTAATTCTTTGCAATAATTGTTGTTAGATTTTGTTCTTGTTGTTGGTTTACTATGTTTTCCTTTTGTGCCTTCCAAGTGTTTGATGAAATGCTTGGTTGGATTTTAGAGTAAAGTTTTATGTTCTTGGCTTGGAAAGGTAACTTAGGAACTCTTGAGTTACTAATGTCCAAGTAATTGATGATTGGGATCCATTGACTCTAGTTCTCACTAATTGGATTAGTGGAGAGTTAGGACTTTTGGACTAGGATTGATATAGCTCATTTGACTTTACTTTACTACTAGTTAGAGGATGATTTAATGAGATTAATCCTTGCCAATTCTCATATTGTGGTTAGTGATTAGGATAGAGATCCTTGACCACTAACCCTTGCCAAGACCTTTTTAGGCCTTAGTTTACTTTCTTGCCATTTATCTTTCATGCCTCTTATCAAAACCCTAAAAATAATTCATAACCAATAACAAGACACTTTATTGTAATTCCTAGGGAGAACGACCCGAGGTTCAATACTTCGATTTATAAATTTAGGGGTTTGTTTTAGTGACAAACAATCTTTTGTATGAAAGGATTATTGTTGGTTTAGAGACTATACTTCGACGATATTTCATTTGTAAAATTCTAAACCGTCAAAAATCTAATCATCAAAAATGGCACCGTTGCCGGGGACTTGCAATGGTGTTATGTTATTGGTTATTGTACATATGTGAATAGTCTGAATATCTTGCTTTTTGCTTTATTTGCTAGTTGTAGAATTTTGTTTCTCTTGATTTCTATTAGCTTTTGAATTTTATTTTCTCTTTTCATTATGAATTCACACTTTGGCTATGAGTGTAGTTACAACTATGTTGTAGGCAATGGGAACTTTGATGAGAATGTGTATCAAGAATGGGAGAATCAAAGGTGGGAAGAGACATATGCTTATGATCAATCCTCATGGCAACAACCCCCACCAATGCACTATGAAGAAGAGCCATTCTATGATGCATACTAATCCAATGGCTATGGTAAATATCCTTGTGACTTTCAAGAACCACCACCATATGCCTATGAATCATATCCTCAACATGATCATCAACTATACTCACAAGCCTCTTTTCACCAAATACCTCCATATGACTCTAATCCTTAGCCACCACACCAACTTCTTTTTGAACCATATGAGCCATACATGGAACCACAATTCCAAGATTACTACTCCCAAGAACCACCTCAATACACACCACCACCTTACCAAGAAGAACCACCATCCTATAATGAACCCTCTCTCCAAGACAATGAACCCTCTTACCCACTACAATCCTCAACGGATGAAATCCTTAGCCTTATACTTCAAGGGCAAGGAGAAATGCAAAGGGAGACACTAGAATTTATGGCTACCTTGACCAAGGTAGTAAGCATTTTAGCCTCTCAATGCTTGAGCACTCAAAGCACTCCCATAGTCACATGTGGAGAATCAATTAAAAAGCATAGCATGAAGGAGAGATTGGAAACACCGGTGGAAAATGAGGAATGCCACTTTGTATTAGAACAATTGGAGAAGCCTATGATTATTGAAGAAAAGGAAGAAATGGTTGAAGACTTAGGAGATGCGAAACTTCCATGGGAAGCTAAAATCAAAGAAAATCCCTCCAAGAAGAGTAAATTTAATGTTGAGGAGGAATGTGCACAACCTCCGAGGTATATTCTATATGAAGACTTGGAAGGAGTGAAGCAAGAATTGAGTTCCCTTGGTGATGAAGATCATGCATCCAATCTTCTTGGTGAAGAATCCTTTGAATTTGAAGAACCTTCTCCCAATGAATTTGAAAGTGATGTGGAGGTAGATTTCTCTCAACCTCCCATTTATGACTTGAGTGATGGAGAAGAGTTAGATGAAGTTGATGAACAAAGGATTGAGAATGAAGAAGTTTATGAAGAGGTGGAGATTGACGAGGAAGCAAACAAGGGAGTAGAGCTTACAAGCACATTGGAGACACCTCTCCCCAAGCCACCACCATCCATTCTCTCATTCAAGTGGGTAAATCCCTTATACTTAAGCTTTGTTATTCCCCTTGAATATGGTTTACTTGAGACGGATGGTCAACTTAGAAAAATTAGTGGCTTTAAGAGTAAAAAGGAGATGGTTAGTGGTTGAAAGCATCATTCTAGGTTCATTATGGTCACATGTCCAAAGCTTGATAGCAAAGGTTGGTGTATAACTAAAGTACATGGGTCTAGAAGGATGTTTGGTCACTTTGTTGAGAATTCACCTTGCTCACCACCCACATGGATTAATGATAATCAACTTGGAGATGGGTGTGAAGACAAAATATGGGATCCGAGAACACATGAGGATCAACATTGGGAGCCCATGGTTTGTGAAGAACTCTATCAAAGCTTGGAGATATTAATCTTGAATGATGGAGCTTATTGGAAGTCCAAGCATTGGTGGAAGTTCCAAGATGAGTACAAGCACAAGCCACCTTGAGAGAAGCTCCCCATAAGTCCAACTTAAGGACAATAAACAAAAGTGCTAGGTGGGAGACACCCCACCATGGTAACTTCTTTTCATTTTCTCTTTTTGTACATATTGGTAGAATTAGTTTAAATTCTTGTTTTGATTGATTTGATGAGTTTAATTGGTATTTTTGTATGTTAAATAAGGTTTTATGGTGTTTTGGTAGCTGTTTGGAGGTTTGGAATGCTTGGATTGGTGCAAAAACATAGCAAAAATTTTTGAAAAACAGAGCACCATCCACGCGTATGCGCACTTCACGCGTACGCGTGCATCAAGCATTTTCGACCATCCACGCGCGCGCGCCATGCATGCGTACGCGTGGATTGAGAAGTTTCACCTTCCATACATTTTCCAGAGAGTTGTGCCTGCGCCGCGCCAACGTTGTGCCTTTGGCACAAACCTAATTGCGCGCACGCGCACATGACGCGTACGCGCCACTCTCGAAATAAGCCATCGACGCGCGCGCGCCATGCGTGCGTACGCGTGGATGCCCTTTCTTCCATCCACTTCTTTTCTTCTTCTCTTTCCATTTCTTTCTTTATCTTTTCTTCCTCCTACCCTTCCTTCAACACTTTCAAACACCATTGATAACCATCTATTTTAGTTAGTTAAATAGTTATTAGTTAGTTAGTTAATTAGTTAGTTAGTTAGTGCTTAGTTAGTTCTAGTTAGTTTTCATTTCATTTTTTTTCTTTTTCATTGTAAGTGTTGGATTGTTATTCTTGTTTACCATTAATTGCTGCTGAGTATTAAAAAGGGGATGTTCTCTTAACATAATTATGTTTATAACCTTTGTTGGATTCTATTATTGAGGTTATATTTTGCTACTTGGTTTTGAGTTCTTCATGCTTACCTTTTGAAAAATACCAAGTGATAAGAATTGCCTTCGAGCTTGTGACTTTTTTGAATTGCATGTTGTAGCTAGCCATCATGTGATTTGAATCCTTTTCCTCGATTAGGCAACCTCTTGATAGATGATGTTATGCATTTACCTTAATGCATTGTATTTCATAATCATATGCATCCATATATGCTTTAGCTTGAATGCTTTCATGCTTCTTTAATGCTTGTTTTATCTTACAAGCTTACTTAAAGCATCTCAAGTACACTAGGATAAGTGAAGTGCATGCTTCTTTTGTGACATATCTTTTATGCTAATGTGTGTTCTAAATCGCGCAATTTAGAGTTCACACACTTATCTGTCATACATGTCACAACTTATTCACTCACTCAATTCTAGTTATTTACCTCATTCCAATATTGTATGCTTCCTTGCTTTTGTTTCCTCATCTTATGGTGTTATATTTTTGTTTTTCATTATTGATGCACCACAAGCAATAACGGAAGCAAGACTAAGAACACGTAGCAATCCGGAGAGTCGCCGTACCCCCTTGCTCATCTTTGAATGCACCGAGGACGGTGCAAACTTTTAAGTGTGGGGAGGTCGTCCGACCGGTCGGCAATTTTGGGTGACAAATTTCTAATCCCAACACTTTTGCATTTCATTCTAGGATTTTAGGATTTTTTACTTGCATTTTCTTATTTTTGCATATATATACACAATAAGCTTAGTCAAAATAATGAAAATTTTCAAGATTTCTATCTACAGGGCACCAATTGATTTGGGTGAAAACTTTTCATAGAACTTGCTTGAATTATATATATCTTGTGGATCATGTTTTTGAGCTAAGAACACAAGCAAGTGAGATTTGAGCCTAATGGTGTGGTTACATCTTATAACCACTTATTTTCCTTCTCGTGTGCATTATTCTCTTTCTATGATTGTAATCTTTGATTTGTTTGATTCTTTATGTCCATTATTTTGTGTATTCATGCATTTATATGATTGAGGCCATCACTTCATTTAGCTCACTTACCCAAATAGCCTTACCTTTTATCTTCCTTTGTTAGCCATATTTGAGCCTACGATTAACCCACTTTATTCTTAATTTAGTACATTACAAGCCTTAAAGCGGAAAACAATAAAAGTCCTTATTTGGATCTTTGATTAGCTTAGGCTAGTGTATGTGAGTATCATTCAAGTGTGAGAACCTTGGGAAATTGGGTGAATAAAAGGGTAGTTCTGTATTATTATTTGAAATATTGGAAATCGGGTATATGCTCATGTATTGATCAAATGTAAAACCTTATGCATTGATACTCTTGTATATAAAAAAATGATGAGAAAAAGAAAAGAAAAAGAAAAAAAATAATATGGAAAAGAAAAAAAATAGAAAAAGAAAGAAAAAAAAAGAAAAATAATAAAAAGGGGACAAAATGCCCCAAAGCGAAGCTCAATAAAATCAATGCATAAGTGTTGTGAAATGAAAAGGAAATACATGAGTATGTAAAAAAGTAAAAAATGGGTAGTTAGGTCAGAATTTAATTGTATAGGATGTCATAGGTTAGGTGGGAAGTCTAAGCTTATCAAAGATTCAAATTTTAAGCTCACTTGACCATATATGCATCCTACCTTGACCCTAGCCCCATTACAACCAAAGAAAAGACCTCATGATACTTGTAAGCATGCATGAAATATATGTTGATTGTTAGAAGAAAAACAAATCTTAAAAAGCATGATTAGGAGAGAATTGAGTGAATCAACCCTAAACACTTGAGTGAATAGAGTGTAGACACATCCGGTGAAGGTTCGATGCTCAATTACATATTTCCACCTACAATCATCACTTTTCATGCAAGTTTGTAAAAATATTTAATAACTCAATTCAATTGTGGATTAGACTTGCTAGTCCTTAGCCCTTGTGCATATATGCTTCTTGGGAATTGATTTATTTTGACCAAGCAATTGCATTCATGTAGATAGTTGCATATAGGTAGATTGCATTTAATTAGTTCCCGTTGAATAAATGTCATACCCTTACTTCATTCTTGGTTTTAGCATGATGACATGCTTGGTTTAAGTGTAGGGAGGTTGATAAACCCCATTTGTAGGGTTTATCTTATGCTTCATTTAAGGGATTTTATGACCTTTTACCCACATTTATTCAATGAAATAGTATGGTTTTATAACTTCTCCTTTAATTGTGCTTAAGAGTGAAAACATGTTTTTTAGGACTTAAAATAGCTAAATCTAATTCTCCTTGATTCCATTAGATGCATTGATATGTTTGCTAAGTGATTTCAGATTTAGGAGGAGAGGATTGGACCAAGGGAATGAAGGAAAAGCATGTAGAAATGGAGAACTCATGGAGAAATAAAGGAAACGCAAAAGCTGTCAAGCCGACCTCTTCGCACTTAATCGGCCATAACTTGAGCTACAGAGGTCCAAATGATGCAGTTCCAGTTGGGTTGGAAAGCTAACATCCGGGGCTTCAAAACGATATAAGATTTGCTATGGTTGAACCGCGCATGGTGATGCGTACGCGCATAGTACGTGCACGCGCCGTTGCTGCCACCTGGTTCACTTAAAGTAAAACGTGGCCAGCGAATTCTAAAGCCTTGTGGGCCCAATCCAACTCATTTCTGATGCTATTTAAGCCAAGGATTGAAGGGGGAATGGGGATACTTTCATACTTTAGAAGTTAGTTACCATTAGTTTAGTTTAGCTTAGTTTTAGTAGTTAATTTCTAGAGAGAGAAGCTCTCACTTCTCTCTAGGATTAGGATTAGGATTAGGTTTAGTTCTTAGATCTAGGTTTTAATCTTTGCTTTCTTTCACTTCTATCTCTCAATTCTTTGTTGCTACATTCATCTTCTTCTATTCTTTTGTTGTAATTTCCTTTATGTTGTTCTTGTGTTTTGTTGTAGATCTACTTTTGTTTCTTCTACTCTCTTTCAATTCAATCAAGGTAATTCATAATAAATGTGTTTCTTTTGATTTGTTGTTGTTAATTCATTGCAATAATTGTTGTTAGATTTTGTTCTTCTTGTTGATTTACTATATTTTCCTTTTGTGCCTTCCAAGTGTTTGATGAAATGCTTGGTTGGATTTTAGAGTAAAGTTTTATGTTCTTGGCTTGGAAAGGTAACTTAGGAACTCTTGAGTTACTAATGTCCAAGTAATTGATGATTGGGATCCATTGACTCTAGTTCTCACTAATTGGATTAGTGGAGAGTTAGGACTTATGGACTAGGATTGATATAGCTCATTTGACTTTCCTTTACTACTAGTTAGAGGATGATTTAATGAGATTAATCTTTGTCAATTCTCATATTGTGGTTAGTGATTAGGATAGAGATCCTTGACCACCAAGCCTTACCAAGACCTTTTTAGGCCTTAGTTTACTTTCTTGCCATTTATCTTTCATGCCTCTTATCAAAACCCTAAAAATAATTCATAACCAATAACAAGACACTTTATTGTAATTCCTAGGGAGAACGACCCGAGGTTCAATACTTCGGTTTATAAATTTAGGGGTTTGTTTTAGTGACAAACAATCTTTTGTATGAAAGAATTATTGTTGGTTTAGAGACTATACTTCGACGAGATTTCATTTGTAAAATTCTAAACCGTCATAAATATAATCATCAGAAACCAACAAGTCCAAGGCCAAGACCATAAAACTCATCATTCCAACCAGAGCACCTACCAACAATCCAATTCAAGATCATATCAACACCCATACAACAACCCTTCCTAGCCACCATACCAAAACCAAAATAACCACTCTCAACAACTCAATCCCAACCAATCACCATCACACGAGGATGACAAAATATCCAAAATTGAAGCTATGTTTGCACATCTCTGCAAGGAATCTGAAGCCATGAAAAAATTTCAAGGAAGAAGTAAAATCTAATTTGCAAAACCAAGATGCTGCCATTCAGAAACTTGAAACACAAGTTGGATATTTAACTAAGTAAGCTCCTAGCCATAGCCCTTGTAATGCCATTAAAACAAACTCAATGGAGGAATGCAAGGCTATTACACTAAGAAGTTGAAAGGAGTTAAATGAGCCATCAAAGAAAACTCAAGAGAGAGAAGCAGAGGGAAGCCCGAGTGGTAAGGGAGAAGTACAAACACAGGCTCCCAATTCACGTGAAGAGAAGGAAGTCTCACAGCCACATGTTTCTAAAGCACCTTACATTCAACGTCTGATGAAGAATGCAAGGGACATTGATGCGGTAATTTCTAACCACAGACTAACCGGCAAGTGCACCGGGTCATTTTATTCTTCAGGTTGTGCTCCTTTTTGAAGATGATTCACCTCCCTTAGTGCCATAAAATTAAACAGAAAATCCTTAAGCGAAGCATCAACACCAAACTTAAAGGTTTGCTTGTCCTCAAGCAAAAAAAGAACTGAAAATAGAAAGAGACAAATATTATGATGAAATAAAATAAAAAGGATAAAAGAACAAAAGAGAATTAGGATTGGGAGAGGGAGAAAGAAAATTAAAACTGGGCGGCAAACTGCACGCGTACGCGTGGGTCACGGAATTTTCTAAATGACGCGTAAGCGTCAGGCATGCGTCCGCGTGCCCTGGGTTTTGTGCGATTCGCGCGAAGCCAGCCACGCGCATGCACAACTCTCTGTTCGCGTGGCTTGGGAATCAATATTTTCATACGACGCGTGCGCGTCATGCATGCGCACGCGTGGATGGCCATTTGTGCAGATGATGCGCACGCATCAGGGACGCATACAGGTGATCAAGTTTGTGCCTCTAGCACACTTCTAGCCCCAAACTAGCATAACTCTCTGCCCAAACACTCTTTTACGTCGATTTTTCAGGTCATGCGTACGCGTCGCTGACGCGCCTGCGTGAATGGTAAAAATCACAAACGACACATACGCGTGGGTTTGCTTCTGCTAGAGGAATAATTCTTGCGCCACTCCCGCGCAACTCTCTGTTCAAATTTTTTTTTTCACGCACACCCATATGATGCGTACACATCAGCGAGGCTTGCGCGTCGTGTGCCCTCTTCCTTTTTTTTTCGGCTCCTGTTCTAAAATAGCTGCATGATCAGAAAATTAGTAAGAACTCAATAAAAATCAAATAAGTAAGAAAACTACTACTACGAAAAATAACTAAGAATGAAAAGGAACGATCATACTACGGTGGGTTGTCTCCCACCAAGCACTTTTAGTTAAAGTCCTTAAGTTGGAGATGTGATGAGCTCTTTGTCATGGTGGCTTGTGCTTGTACTGATCCAAGAATCTCCACCAATGTTTGTAATTCCAATGGCTACTGGGATCCTAAACTAGGCGCATAACGCCTTTGAGCAACTTGAAGCAAGTGGCAAGGCCCAAAAGGTGTTAATTGTGGGAATGAATTCCAGGGTCCCAAGCCTTGCTTTTACACCCGTCTTCTTGTGGATCACCATTGTTCCCACCGGGTGGCAAGCAATCTGAATTCTCATAGAGACATCCAAACAACCTTCTAGACCTATTCAATTGAGCTCTACACCAATCTTTGTACTTCAATTTGGAGCATGCAACCATATTGAACCTTGCTTGACATCTCTTGCCACTAACCATCTTCCTCTTACTCTTAATGCCACAAAGAGCTCTAAGTTGATCATCCGTCTCTAGTAGCCCATATTCAAGTGGGAAAGCAAAGGTTAAGGATAGGAATTTTACCCACTTAAATGTTGTATTGGATGGTGATGGCTTTAGAAGAGGTCTTGCAAGCTCCACTTCCTTGTGTTCTTCTTTGAATTCTTCTACCTCTTTGCAAGCTTCCTCAATTTCAACCTCTTCCTCTTGGTAGCTTTCTTCTAATTCAATCTCTTCTTCATTGCTTACCAAGGGCATGAGAGGTTGTGCATCTTCCTCTTCTTCCATATGTAAGGGTGGAAAGTTCTCTACATCACTAGAGTATAAACTCCTTTGATTGGTTTTCTCACTTTCTTCTATAGGATCTCCCATTGTATCTCTTGGGAAGGAATTTGCTTGTTCCCCTTCCTGGTTCTTGATCATCTTCTGCACATAATTCTCTACATTTTTGACACTCGTCTTTATATCATGTAGGAACTCTTTCATGAGGAGCTCAAGATCTGATGGTATTTGAGATGAATAAGGAGATTGTGGCTCTTGATATGAATAAGAAGATGGTGGTTCTTGGTATGAATATGGAGGTGATGGTTCTTGATATGAATATGGAGGTGGTGGCTCTTGATAGTTGAAATATGGAGCATTGAAGTTTCTTTGATTTTGACTTTGCCAACCAAAATTTGGATAGTTCCTCCATCCACCAAAATATGAATCACTACTCGGGTATGAGTAGTAACCCATGTGATCTCTCTCCATTATTTTTCCTTAGCATAAAACACCAAAAAGAATTAAACGCACCATGTGGTAAACAGGAAAGCAAAGAAGACAGAACAATTTTTTTTTGAAAAGGAATAATAATAAAATAATAATAATAATAAAAAAATTTGAAAATAAATGAAAAAGAAGTGAACTATAAATTCAAAAAATTAAACAAAGAAAGATACTAGGATTTAAAAAAATATTTATTTTTTTATTTTTTTTATTTTTTTAGAGAAAAATTACTACGGGGACACCAAACTTAATTTCAAAAATTAAGAGAAAGGAAAAATGAAAAAAATTTTAAATAAAATAAATCAAAATATTTTTTTTTGAAAATTTCAGGAAATAAGTTAAATGAAATTAAAGTAAAAACGCCTAATCTAAGAAATCAAACAACCAGTAGTTGTCAATCACAGTCAATCTCCGGCAACGGCACCAAAAACTTAGTGCGGTAATTTCTAACCACAGACAAACCGGCAAGTACACCGGGTCGTACCAAGTAATACCTTACGTGAGTAAGGGTCGATCCCATGAGGATTGATGGATTAAGCAACAGTTTTTGAGTGATAGGCTTAGTTAGACAAGCAGAAAAGAGTGTTTTGGTATCCAAAGGGCATTAAATAGTAAATTAAGAATTTCAGAAAGCAAGCAGTGATGAGTTGGGAATAAAATATGGAGAAAACAGTTAAGGTTTCAGAGTTATCTATTTTTCCGGATTAACTTTTCTTACTAACTAATTTAATTATGCAGGATTTAATTTATGGCAAACTGTATGTGACTAGACCCTAATTCCTTAGACCTTCCTAGTCTCCTCTAAAATTCATTAACTGCCAATTCCTTGGTCAATTAATTCCAATTAGAGGGTGATAATCAATTTCTGGTTTATATGCCACAAAAACTCTAATTACCCAAGAAATAAAAGGATTTTATGTCACGTATCCTGTTAAATTCAGATAATTAAAATTTAGGAGAATTTGTTTTCAAGCTGTTGTTCAAGTATAGAGCTTTTCCAAGTTATATAAGAACTCAATTAGAAAGAGGGTCATACTTCCGTTCCACCCAAATTCATAAAATAAAGAGCGAAAACAATTCTTAAATTATAAATCCATACATGAATTAAAACAGAAAAAGCAATAAAATCAATCCATACAAATAGACAGAGCTCCTAACCTTAACAATGGAGGATTAGTTGCTCATGGAATATGAAATGTAAATTTGTATAAAATTCCCTAATGGAATCCCCCTAACGGATTCTCCTAATAGAAGAGAAGTCTCCCCTTTTTATAACTAATCCTAATTAATTTAAAATCTAATATCTAAAATTAAGATAATATCTTTTCCTATTTTAAAATCAAATTTGAATTTAAATCTCAATTAACTAAGTACTCCGTGTTTTGTAACGTGGGGACCACCTGGCTTCACTGGATCCGTGCCTAACTTGGGTGCTAAAATGGGGCCCAGAATCACCCCCAGTGTTTTCTGTGTTTTTTGCATGTGGCGCATGTCACGCGTACGCGTCGATGGTCTATTTCGCAAGTCACGCGGACGCGTCGGTCACGTGCACGCGTCGCTGTGCAATTCTACAAATCACGCGTACGCGTCAGTCACGTGCACACGTCGCCATGGAAAGCTCCAAATCACGCGTACGTGTCAGTCACGCGTACGCGTCAATCCTCGCTGCCATCTCCTTTTTTTCTTGTGCTGCAGAAACTCCATCAAATCCAGCCAAATGCTACCTAAAATAAATAAAATTGCAAAAGACTCAAAGTAGCATCCATATTGGCTAAAAGAAAATTAATTCTTTATTAAACTCAACAAATTTGATGCAAATTCACTAGGAAAAGATAGAAAAGATGCTCACGCATCAGACATTCAATTCTCCAGATTTTCGGAGGTTTTCAAGAAATTGCAGATCAACATTCCCTTTGCTAAAGCATTAGAGCAAATGCCGCTCTATGCTTAGTTTCTCAAGGAATTAATGACCATGAAGAGAAGTTGGAGAAATGATGAAACTGTAGTGTTAATTGAGGAATGCAGTGCCATCATCCAACACAAATTGCCGCAGAAATTGAAGGAACCAGGAAGCTTCCAAATTCTTGGTATCATTGGAGAAATCATAGTAGAAAAAGCCTTATGTGATTTAGGAGCTGGCATAAATTTGATGTCCTTAGCAATAATGAAAAGAATGAAGATTGAAGAAGCCAAACCTACAAGAATGGCACTCTAATTAGCAGACTAATCATTCAAACTTCCTCATGGAGTGGTGGAGGATTTGTTGGTGAAGGTAGGAAATTTCATATTTCCAGCTGATTTTGTGGTATTAGATATGGAGGAAGAAGCCAAAGCTTCAATCATCCTAGGAAGGCCATTTTTAGCTACTACTAGAGCTATTATTGATGTCCAGAAGGGTGAACTTATCCTTAGGCTACATGAAGAGAGAATGGTGTCAATGTATTCAAAGCCATGAGCTATCCACAAGGGTCACTAGGAGAGTGTGTGAGGCTGGATGCAGTGGAAATTGTGGCACAAGAAACCTTTGAAGAAGCAATTGAAGGATTGACAGAGGATGAATCCATGTTCAATGTTGATGTTGCTGAGGTTAATTCAGCTGAAATGCCTACTCTAAGCACATCAGAGGAAAGGAAAAAAGAGAAAGAAGCACCCAAACTGGAGCTGAAAGCGCTGCCCCCTACCCTCAAGTATGCATACTTAGGAAGTGATGGAAGTTACCCAGTAATCATCAATTCAGCACTTAGTCAAGAGCAAGAAGAAGAATTAATCAAGGTGTTGCAAAAACCCCAAGATGCCATTGGATGGACCCTTGCTGACTTAAAAGGGATAAGCTCATCCATATGCATGCATAAGATCCTGCTAGAAGAAGATGTTAAACCCTTCATTCAAGCCCAAAGAAGATTGAATCCAGTCATAAAAGAAGTAGTGCAAAAGGAGGTTATGAAGCTTTGGCAGGCAGGGGTGATTTACCCAATTTCAGATAACCCATGGGTGAGCCCTGTCCAGGTAGTTCCTAAGAAGGGAGGCATTACTGTGGTACCCAATGAAAAGAATGAGCTCATCCCTACAAGAACTGTCACAGGCTAGAGGATGTGCATTGATTACAGAAAGTTTAATGAGGCTATAAGAAAAGATCACTTCCCACTCCCTTTCATGGATCAGATGTTAGAAAGGCATACAGGACATGCATATTATTGTTTCTTGGATGGTTATCCAGGATACGATCAAATAGTAGTGGATCCAAGAGATCAGGAAAAAATATCATTCACTTGTCCATATGGAGTGTTTGCTTATAGGCGCATGCCATTTGGGCTGTACAATGCACCTGCAACTTTTTAACGCTGCATGCTTTCTATCTTCTCAGACATGATTGAAAAATTTATTGAAGTCTTTATGGATGACTTTTCAGTATTTGAGGATTCCTTCCCTAATTGCCTAAATCACATCTTCTTGGTATTAAAAAGATGCCAAGAGACCAATTTGGTTTTAAATTGGGAGAAATGCCATTTTATGGTGACAGAAGGAATAGTTCTTGGTCATAAGATTTCTAACCAAGGCATTGAGGTGGACAGAGCTAAAGTGGAGCTAATTGAGAAGTTACCTTCACCTAGTAATGTCAAGGCAATTAGGAGCTTCTTAGGGCATGCTGGCTTTTACAGAATATTTATTAAAGATTTTTCAAAAATTGCCAAGCCTTTAAGCAATCTATTGGTTTCCGATACACCCTTTGTATTTGATCAAAAATGCATGCTAGCTTTTGAAAGTTTGAAAAAGAAACTTTCCTCAGCTCATATCATTGCTCCACCTAATTGGAATTTGCCATTTGAGCTGATGTGTGTTGTATCGGACTTTGCAGTTGGGGCAGTGTTAAGACAGAGGAAAGATAACTAGGTGCATGTTATATACTATGCCAGCAAGGTCCTTAATGACACTCTTTTTAAAGAATTACACCACCACTAAAAAGGAGTTGTTGGCAATTGTGTTTGCATTTGATAAATTTAGATCATATCTCATTGGCTCCAAAGTGATTGTTTTTACTGATCACACAGCACTTAAATATTTGTTTGCCAAACAGGAATCAAAACAAAGATTGATAAGATGGATCTTGTTGTTGCAGGAATCGAAATTCCAACACCTAAAACTCACCGGCAAGTGTACCGGGTCGCATCAAGTAGTAATTACTCACATGAATGAGGTCGATCCCACAGGGATTGAAGGATTGAGCAATTTTAGTTAGGTGGTTGATTTAGTTAAGCAAACAGTTGATGATTTGAGTGATTTGTATCCAACAGAATATAAATGACAAGGAATTTAAAGTGCAGGAAGTAAAATTGTAGAAACTTAAAGTGCGAGAAAGTAAATAACTGAAACTTTAATTGCATGAAATGTAAATTGCTGAAGCTTAGATTGCAAGAAATGTAAATTGCTTGAATAATAAAGGGGTGTGGGATGCTGGAATTTAGAATTTAATAACAGAAAGTAAAGAAGATGAATTAAGTGCTATAGATCTAAACAGAAAGTAAATTGCAATGAAGAACAACACAGAAGGTAAATTCAACTCAATTTCAAGAGCTAGGAAAGAAATCCAGGAGCTCAGAGGCTCAATGAGACTAGAAAACAAGTCTAGATCTCAATTTCTTCCTTGATCCAGCAAAGAACAATTTGCAGAAGGAAAGAAAATTTAAAAACAGTAAAGAAGATTTAGATCCAATCATTAGATCAATTGAGAGGAAGAGTGAGAGATGATTCTCAGAATTTGAATCAATGGAACTCTTTAAAAACTCAATTCAAGATCCAAAGGAAGATAGTAAAAGTAGCAGAAGACTTGAAAATGTAATCAGAAATCTAAATCCAATCCACAATTCCTTAGAATTATGCCAAAGAGAACAAAGATGAATTGTAGATCAAGGATTGAAACAGAATTCCTTCAATCTCTATCCACAATTCATAAACAGAAAGCAAGAAAATCAAAAGTGAGAACAAGGAGGAGAGAACTCAGCTCTCAATCCCAATTCTCAATTCAAAGCTCAAAACTAATGAAAATTCAAAAGTGCAAATAAGTGTAAGCAAAAAGGTCCTCTCTAAATCAAACTATGTCCTATTTATACACTTTCTATTTTTGATTTTTTGAATTTGGAGTGGTCTTTTCATTTGGTGAAGAATTGGATCCAAAGTGGCAATTGAATAAAAATTAAACCCATGGTGCACCTCCCAGGGGAGCTTTCAGTTAACTAAGTTAACTGAGCGCTCCAAGTCTTGGTCCTTGGCTTCATTTTGGTTTGTGCCTTGCTCCAGGGTAGCGTTCAGTTACTTTAAAGTAACTGAGCACTACATGTGCTTGTCCTTAGCCCATATGTTGCATGAACTAGCGCTCAGTGAGGAAGAATCAACTTAGCGTCCTTTGCTTGTGAGGTGAGGTCCAGCTTTGAGCCTTGGTGGAAGCAATTCAGCCAATTTCCTTTGTGTTCATACCCTGACCGAGCTCTCCCAACTCGGGAAGTTCGCAGAAGGTCCGACCTCGTCCCAAAGGCCCACGCCTGAGGTCGGACCTCGGACAAATAAAGAAGAAGGCCCATCAAAAGGAACGAAGCCCAAAACCTAAAGGCCGAAAAAGGACTAGGAAAGGCGGTTCCACAAAAGATAGAGATAAGACTCCCAAAGATAAGATAAGATAAGAATATCTTATCCAGGGAAGATCACGGCCAACTACTATAAATACACTGGAGCACCCAGGTATAACATACATTCTACATTCTACACATATCTGCTTGGACCCATGCTAACTTAAGCATCGGAGTGTCATTGCAGGTACAACCACCCGCCGCTCAGCGCATCAAGCTCGGGTCACGGAACCCTCACCTCGGGTCTCACCAAGACGACCGAGCTCCACGTTTCAGGTAACCCTCGGAACATTGGCGCCATTGCCGGGGACCCTGGAAGTCATCCCTTTACCATGGCGGACGATCCTCTCAACAATGACCACGCTGCTTCGGAACAAGAGGAGGAAATTGACACCGGAGAACGACCGGACAGCCCTCTATCACCACGCACTCCAGGAGGAAACAAACAGAATCGCCCAAGTACATCACTCCCAAACAAAGATCCACAAAATCCCGAAAGAGAAAAGAGCTCGGAAATTCTAGAAGCAGTCCGGGCACAACAAAACCGACTGAAACAACTCGAAGAGGACATAAAGAAGCAAAAAGAAACCGAACAAGATCTGAGAAGGGAGGCTCGCAAGCGCAGAGAATTAGAAGAAAAACTACGAAAAATAGAGGCCAACCTGAAAGATCGAACAGAACGCGACACCACCCCCGAAGGCAATCATGATCCCTTCACAAAAGAGATCATGAAGGAGAAGGTACCGCGAAACTTCAAACCACCCGATATGGATCTCTACGACGGCACCACCGATCCAAGTCACCACCTCAGCAACTTCAGAAGCAGAATGTACCTAGTCGACGCCTCCGACGCGATTCGGTGCAAAGCCTTCCCCACCACTCTCACCAAGACAGCCATGAGGTGGTTCGACAACCTGCCACCGAGATCAATCACCAGCTTCGAAGACCTAACTAAGAAATTCCTAACAAGGTTCTCCATTCAAAAGGACAAGGCAAAACATGCCCCCAGTCTACTCGGGATCAAACAAGGTAACCAAGAAACTCTCCGAGAATACATGGAGCGATTCAACAAAGCCTGCCTGGACATACAACACTTGCCCACTGAAGCAGCTATCATGGGATTGGCAAACGGCCTAAAGGAAGGACCGTTTAGCCAATCCCTCTCCAAACGATACCCGACCTCCCTATACGAGGTGCAGGAGCGGGCAGAAAAATATATCAATATGGAGGAAACCTCCCAGCTAAGAGACTCTTCTAGGAAGGAATCAACCTACCCACTCCGAGATCGAGATCGAGAACAGAAGAAGAAAGAAGAACCCAACTCGGACAAGCCACGGAAATACCACAACTATACCCCCCTCCAAGTCTCCCTGGTAGACATCTACAGAGAAGTATGCCACACCGAAAAGATCCCACCACCCCGACCTCTAAAACACAAAAGAGCGGGGAGAGATCGGTCCGAATACTGCGAATATCACAAGCTCTACGGTCATTCTACCAACGACTGCCACGACCTAAAGAATGTTATAGAAAAGCTAGTCAGAGAAGGAAAGCTCGACAGATACATAGCAGAGAAAGGAGAAGAGACCAGGAAGAGAAGACGAGGAGACAATGAAGGTCGGGCCGAACAAGTCCCGCGAACCCCTGAAAGACACGTTCACATGATAAATGGAGGTTTCGCAGGCGGAGGAGCATCCAGATCCTCGCGAAAAAGACACCTCAAAGAAATCTATCATGTCCGAGAAGACAGTCCCCTGCCCGAGTTACCCACTATCTCATTTACCCGAGAGGATGCTCAAGGGATAATACCCGGGCACGACGATCCAATGGTGATCACCATTATCCTAGCAAACGCCAACTTACATCGAACCCTGATTGACCAGGGAAGCTCAGCAGATATCCTGTTCAAAGCGGCCTTCGACAAGCTCGGACTTGAGGAAAAAGAGCTAAAAGCCTATCCCACCGACCTATTTGGGCTAGGGGACACCCCGATCCACCCCTTAGGATACATCTCGCTACACACTACCTTCGGAAGAGGCGAGCAATCTAAAACGTTAAGCATCGACTACATTATAGTCGACGTTACCTCAGCATACAATGCCCTCATTGGGCGACCAACCCTAAACAGACTGGCAGCTGTGGTATCAACCCCACAGCTCTGTATGAAGTTCCCTACCGCAAAGGGAATTGCCACCCTAAAAGGCGACCAAAAATTAGCACGGCGATGCTACAACGAAAGTCTAAGCCTAAAAGGGAAAGAAGTCAACACAATAGAACTCAGGCGAGTTCAAACCCGAGAAGACCTTCGGCCACAACCAGAGGGAGAAACCGAAAGGATCCAAATCGGGAACACACCTGAAAAAGTAACAAACATTGGAGCAAACCTCGAAGCAGGCCTAAAGGAGGAACTCATAACCCTCTTAAGGGAGAATTCCGACCTCTTCGCCTGGAAGGCCTCCGACATGCCAGGCATAAGTCCCGATCTGATGTGCCATAAGCCATCAGTATACCCGGGATCCAGACCCGTCCAACAGAGACGCCGGAAACTCGGACCCGAGCGCATGCAAGCAATAGAAGAACAGGTACAAGCACTGCTAGATGCAGGATTCATTAGGGAAGTAAAATATCCCCTATGGCTCGCAAACGTGGTCCTGGTAAAAAAGCCCAACGGAAAATGGAGGATGTGCGTCGATTACACGGATCTCAACAAAGCCTGCCCCAAAGACCCATATCCACTACCAAACATCGACGCCTTAGTCGACGCAGCCTCAGGCTACAGATATCTCTCCTTCATGGATGCATACTCGGGATACAATCAAATCCCGATGTACGGACCCGACCAAGAAAAGACCTCGTTCATAACCCCAAGGGCAAACTACTGCTACGTAGTAATGCCCTTCGGGCTGAAGAACGCCGGGGCAACCTACCAGAGACTAATGAACAAAGTATTCTCAGAGCACATCGGGCTACAGCTAGAAGTGTACGTCGACGATATGCTGGTAAAGACACAAGAAGACAGAAACTTGGTTCCCGACCTCACAAGTGTCTTCGGCACCCTCAGGAAACACAACATGAGACTTAACCCGACCAAGTGCACCTTCGCCGCAGAAGCCGGAAAGTTCTTAGGCTTCATGCTGACTCAAAGAGGCATCGAAGCAAACCCGGACAAATGCCAAGCGATACTCAAAATTAAGAGCCCGACGTGTGTCAAAGAAGTACAACAACTAAATGGAAGGCTAGCCGCCCTATCAAGATTCTTGGTAGGATCAGCGATAAAATCACTACCTCTCTACTCACTCCTAAAGAAAGGGAAACCCTTCTCATGGACCCCGGAGTGCGAAAAAGCCTTCCAAGAATTCAAGGAATTCCTCGGGCAGCCACCAATCCTAACCCGACCTTTAAAAGGGGAAGAGCTCGTATTATACCTCTCGGTCGGACATCGGGCAGTTGCTTCAGCATTAATACGAGAAAATGACCAAGGACAACACCCCATATACTTCGTAAGCAAGGCACTACAAGGGGCCGAATTAAACTATCAGAAAATAGAGAAATTCGCCTACGCCCTAGTATTCACGGCTCGGAGGCTCTGTCCCTACTTTCAAGCCCACACCATCAAAGTCCGGACGAACCAACCCATGAGACACATCCTACAAAAAACAGACATGGCAGGACGAATCCTACAATGGGCGGCGGAACTGTCCGAGTTCGACCTCCTCTATGAAGCCCGGACTGCCATAAAATCTCAATATCTAGCCGACTTCATCGCAGAATATACTGAGACCCCGGGAACCCACTCTCGTGGAATCTGTATGTCGACGGGTCCTCAAACAAAACAGGAAGCGGAGCCGGTGTTATACTCGAAAGCGACCAAGGAACACGGATAGAGCTATCCTTAAAATTCGAGTTCCAGGCTTCAAACAACCAAGCCGAATACGAGGCCCTACTAGCAGGACTAAAGCTAGCCGAAGAGGTCGGAGCCCAGAGAATCACGATCTTCAGCGACTCCCAGGTCGTCACATCACAAGTAAATGGAAGTTACCAGGCCAAAGACCCTACTATGAAAAAATACCTGGACCAAACACAGGCACAATTACGACACTTCCCGGAAATACAAATCCAGCACATACCTCGGGAACAAAATGCCCGGGCAGACGCCCTCTCGAAGCTCGCTAGCACCAAGCCCGGAGGCAACAACAGAAGTCTTCTCCAAGAAACCCTACAATCTCCCTCCGTGCTAAGAGAGGAAGAAACGTTAAATATATCCAACCAACAGCAAGGATGGATGACCCCCATACTCAACTACCTGAAGTCAGGAACTCTCCCCATAGAGAGAAAAGAAGCTAAAAGGCTTACAAAGGACGCCCAGAATTATACGCTAATTCACGACGTATTATACAGAAGAGGATTCTCAAACCCCCTGCTTAGGTGCGTTCCGACCTCAGAAACAAAGGGCGTCCTCGAAGAAGTCCACGAAGGCATGTGTGGGAACCATCTCGGAGCTCGGGCACTATCCAAGAAAGTAGTCAGAGCCGGATTCTACTGGCCGACCTTACAAAGAGACGCGACAGAGTTTGTGAAAATATGCCCCCCTGCCAAAAACACGCCAATTTTCACAAAGCACCGCCCGAAGACCTTATCAGCATCACTGCGCCATGGCCCTTCGCAAAATGGGGACTCGACCTACTCGGCCCGTTTCCACAAGGACCGGGGCAAGTCAAATACCTCATAGTAGGGGTCAACTACTTCACAAAGTGGATCGAAGCCGAACCCTTAGCCACTATTACGGCTCAGAAAAGCCGTAAATTCCTATACAAAAACATCGTCACGAGGTTCGGAGTCCCCTACTCCATCACAACAGACAATGGAACACAGTTCACGGACACAAGTTTTCAGAACTTGGTGGCCGAACTAAAAATCAAACAGCAATTCACATCGGTCGAGCACCCACAAGCCAATGGACAAGTAGAGGCTGCAAATAAAGTCATCTTGGCCGGGTTAAAGCGAAGGCTCCAAGAGGCCAAAGGGGCGTGGGCCGACGAACTCCCCTAGGTACTATGGGCATATCGGACAACCCCGCACTCTACAACGGGAGAATCCCCATTCCGGCTAGCTTACGGGATGGAGGCAATGATTCCTATCGAAATAGATGAAGGGTCGCCCAGAGTCATCTTCTACAACGAAAAAGATAACCCGCAGGCACAAAGGGAAGAACTCGACCTCCTCCCCGAGGTCCGAGAAAGAGCTCGGATTCGAGAAGAAGCCTTAAAACGGCGAACGGCCCTCAGATACAATCAAAAGGTAATAAAGCGAAGCTTCTCCATTCACGACCTAATTCTAATCCGAAATGACATCGGAACACAAAAGTCGGGAGAAGGAAAGCTAGCCGCAAATTGGAAAGGGCCCTACAAGGTAACAGAAGTCTTAGGGACAGGCTACTACAAAATATCCGACCTAGAAGGCAATGAGCTGCCCAGGACCTGGCACGCCTGTAATCTAAGACGGTACTACAGCTAGAAAAACTTAACCCAAGGTGTACTCTTTTTCCCTACAAGGGTTTTTTAATGAGACACCCGGTTAAGCAGGATACCCGACCTAAAGGGTAAACACTTTGTAAATATTCTTTCTTTTTTAATACTAATCAAATTTCTCTATTTCTCTTCCTCATGATGAAGCAAATCCTAGAAAGTACCCCACCAAGGCGCATTAATTTATGCTCGGCAAAACGCAAAAAATCATTTGCCAAAAGACCATACAAGGTCGGCAAAGATAAAGCGACGAGGTTCAAATTAATGTGAGAAGTTATAAAGTAACCCTGAAAATGGCTCGAAAAGCCAAATAAAAAAGAGGTTACAAAAATAACTTAAAAAGGCCGACCAAACGACGAAGTCGGACCCAACAAAGGGAAAAGTTATAAAGTAACTCTAAAATGGCTCAAAAAGCCAAATAAAAAGAGATTACAGAAATAACTCAGAAGAACCGACCAACGACAAAGTCGGACCTAACAAAAAGGAGGTACTCGAGCACCCGATGTCCGAGAAAAAGCTCGGCCCAAGAAAGAAGCCTTAAAACGGCAAGAACCAAGATTTCGAAAAACGCTTACTAAAAAGTTGCTTTACAAAAAGCAACTAAAAAGTACAAGCGAAAAGAACGAAATCGAAAGAAGTTTCAAAACGCTAGCTAAAAAGTTGTTAATCGAAAACAACTAAAAAGCACAAAAGCGAAAGTAAGAAGTCAAAACGCTAGCTAAAAAGTTGTTAATCGAAAACAACTAAAAAGCACAAAAGCGAAAGTAAGAAGTCAAAACGCTAGCTAAAAAGTTGTTAATCGAAAACAACTAAAAGCACAAAAGCGAAAGTAAGAAGTCAAAACGCTAGCTAAAAAGTTGTTAATCGAAAACAACTAAAAAGCACAAAAGCGAAAGTAAGAAGTCAAAACGCTAGCTAAAAAGTTGTTAATCGAAAACAACTAAAAAGCACAAAAGCGAAAGTAAGAAGTCAAAACGCTAGCTAAAAAGTTGTTAATCGAAACAACTAAAAAGCACAAAAGCGAAAACAAGAAGTCAAAACGCTAGCTAAAAAGTTGTTATCCGAAAACGACTAAAAAGCACAAAAGCGGAAACAAAAAGTCAAGCGCGAACAAAAAACACCGCATAATAAAGTTACTACAAGTAGCTAAATAAAACAAAAGGTGTCCAAAGTGTTCAACAGAAACCATCCAAAAACAAAAGAGCCCACAGATCGGGCAAAACACCAAGAAGTACAAGACTACAGAGGATCGAGGCCCTTTCCGGACTCCACATCGACAGCAGGCTGAAACATAGATATCGGGACTGCATCGACGGCAACGTCATCCCGGTTTGAAACCTCCACACCAGATCTATCCTCAGCCAAAGGTGAAGTCGGGTTCACAACCGGAACCTCGGGGTCGGACACCGGAGCCTTGTGGTCGGACACCGGAACCTCATCCTCGGCAGGAGCAGGAACAATCTTTCCCTCCACAACAATGTTTTCCGTACTGAATAAGCTCAGATCCAGGTCGGGAGCAAGAACCCGGACCTGATCCCTCAAATTCACAAACATAGCATCCATACCCTTGGCCACATTATCTTCCAGCTCGTAAAAATCATCCCGAGCATACTGCAACTTCTCCTTCGTCTCCACAAGCTCGGCATACAGCTTAGTATAGTTCTCCGTCGCCACCCTCGCCATCTCCTCAGATGTCTTCGCCGCCGCCACAGCCGCGGTGGCCCTAGTTTTCTCTTCCTCCAAAGAGGCCTCCAGCTCAGTAATCCTGGCAGCCTTCAGTTGACTAATCTTATCAAGCTCAGACCGTGCCTTCTCAAGTCGGGAGCTGGTCGCCCCAAGGGGAGCTTTCTTGAACTCCCGAGCAATAGCGGCATGAAGATTAGCCATCCGAACACAGCTCCGCGCCATATACTGAAAGTGATGCTCCATAGACGCATCATCAGTAGAAATAAAGGTCTGGGGGAGAATGTGCTGCTCAATCCAACCAAGAGCGTCAAAATCCTTATCATTGAAACCAGCAAGCTCTTGAGAGGTCTTCTGTTTCTTGGGGGGAGGACCTGAGGTCGAAGACGGGGAAAGGTGACCAGGTCCGGAGGTCGGAGGATCTTGAGTTATAGCTCGGAACTGAGGAGTCGGAATGGTCTTCGACCGAGTCTGAACACCCACGGTAGTCTTCTGCGGAGAAGATCGGGCAGAAACCTCAGCCTCAATATTCCGAGCAGCCGCAGACTTCTTCGACCGACGAAGAAACTTCATGGAATCCGCCTGAGAAGACATCTCTGCAGAAACAAAAAGAAAGGGATTATCACAAACAGGAATTCCACCAAAACAGGCAAAATACTAAAAGGATGAAGCTCGGAGAGGTCGGGAACTACCTAACTCGGAACGGAGAAGGCTTGGATCTCCCAACATTTTCTTCGTGTCCAAGTGAGGTGCCCGACCCCATAAACTGCTCAACACACCCGCAAAAGCCTGCTCTACCTCATCTAGACTCTCAAAAGTATACTTAACCGACACTACATTCTCCTGCCAACAAAGAGGAAAAGAAGGCTCCCCACTCTCATCTAGAAAGAAAGGTCGGACATCTCCAGCAGCCCGGACCTTGAAATAGTAGTTCTTGAAATCATGAAACGACTCATCATACAAGGTACAAAACTTTTTCCCCTGGTTAGCCCTAAAAGAGACCCAAGACACCTTCCCAGTACCCGACCCCGGCTTCGTCAACGCGAACAGATAGGAAAAAAGAGAAACAGAAGGGGAGACGCCCAAAAACTGACACAAAAGTTGAAACAACTTTAAAAACGCCCAAGAATTTGGATGGAGTTGCGTAGGGGCAAGGTTACAAGACCAAAGGACCTCGGACTCCAAGTCGGTAAAAGGAAGTCGTACACCCAGCTTAGAGAAAAAACAATCGTAAGCATAAAAATAGCTTCTCGGAACTTTCTAAAGGCGGGAAGCACACTCTCTCCTCGGACTCTGGGGCTACTAGCTCATAATCCCGTTCAGACTCCCTGTTCTCACAAATACTACACTCCCTACGGAACCTAACTAGATACTCAGAATCTACAACAGAAGGGACCCTTAGAGGAACAGGATCTACCCAACCAAGACCACTCGGAATCTTGGTCGACATTGCTTGAAACACCTTTCGAGACATAAAAAATCTTGCCTACAAAGAAGAATACAACAGCAAGCCAAAAATCACATAAATAGGCAGACAGCAAAAAACCCATTCAGCAGAAGCAAGAAAACAAAAGTTCTTTTAGAAGAAAAATGCAGTAAACCCGAAAACAAAGTACCAAGAGAAAAGAGCCCCCCCCCCACATACAAACAACCAAAGCAATGGCGGCGCCTCTTTCCGGGGCAACCCCAGCATATGTGCACAGCAAAAGTAAAGACAAGAAACAAACCTGGGAGAGAGGAAGAAGACGACGAGCTCCGATGCAAGAAGAACGAAAACAGCGGCGCAGAAGAAACCCCGAAAAACAACGCACAGAAAGAATCGGAGAAGAAGAACAGAGAGAAAGAAGGAAGATGCTCGAAAGAGAGGCGGCGAAAAACCCAGGAAAAGGGAAAGGGAACAGAATAAACAAAGAAAATGAGGAAAGGGGCAAATAAATAATGCCTTCACAGAGCCCGAACGGAAATCAAGGAGAAACGGTAAAAAGCAATAAAATGCTGAAACGGCCATTTTCAAATTTTGAAAAGAACGACTATGCCCGAGCTCGACCTCTCAAAAGGACGAACTCGGACAGGGGCACTGTTCATACCCTGACCGAGCTCTCCAAACTCGGGAAGTTCGCAGAAGGTCCGACCTCGTCCCAAAGGCCCACGCCTGAGGTCGGACCTCGGACAAATAAAGAAGAAGGCCCATCAAAAGGAACGAAGCCCAAAACCTAAAGGCCGAAAAAGGACTAGGAAAGGCGGTTCCACAAAAGATAGAGATAAGACTCCCAAAGATAAGATAAGATAAGAATATCTTATCCAGGGAAGATCACGGCCAACTACTATAAATACACTGGAGCACCCAGGTATAACATACATTCTACATTCTACACATATCTGCTTGGACCCATGCTAACTTAAGCATCGGAGTGTCATTGCAGGTACAACCACCCGCCGCTCAGCGCATCAAGCTCGGGTCACGGAACCCTCACCTCGGGTCTCACCAAGACGACCGAGCTCCACGTTTCAGGTAACCCTCGGAACACTTTGCATAAGGGGTAGAGCTCAGTTGGAAACTTTTAACTTAGCGCCCTCTTTGTGGAACACTAGCGCAGCGCCTTATGCTTTGACTTGAGAGCTCCAGGTTTGATTCCTTGTGAGGCCACTTTGGTGCCAATTTTCTTTGGCCAAGTGAAGCTTCATGACTTGTTCCTTGCAAAGTGAAACTAGCGCTCAGTGAAGAATAAGTAACTGAGCGCCTATTGTTTTCGCACAAGGAGGCTCCAAGTTCGAGCCTTGTTGAGTGCATCTTGAGGATATTTTCCTTGAAGACTTATAGCGCTTCTTCCTTGCAAGTGAGGAGCTCCAAGTTCGACTCTTGTTGGATGCACTTTGGCAAATTTCTTTTGCTTGTAGCGCTTCTTCTTTGTCCTCCATGTGTAGAGTTCGATCCTTGGCTCCCCCTTTTGGCTTGATTGTGCTTTGATTTCTCTCAAGGGGGAGCACGAAAAAGTTAACAAAAGTTAACTGAGCGCTCATGCTTTCTTCACTCCTTTTGGGCGCTCAGTTAAGTAAACTTAACTTAACGCCATGTTGTTGGTGCTTCCTTGGTCATCCATGGTTCCATTAGCCTTGCTTGGTTTGGTGTTCGGCTAGCGCTCAGTTAAGTGAGTTCACTGAGTGCTATGCCCCCTTCCCTCCTTGGTTGATGCACCACGCTTTTGTTTCCTTGGGTCACGCTTTCCAAAGCGTGGCTTAGGGTCCAAAGTGTGCTTTAACTTCCGAAGCGTGCCAAAAATTCCTTTTTTCACCATTTCTTCATCTACAAGTAATCAAAACAACTAATCAAAGCATCACCAAATTCATAAAGTTCATAAATCACTCAAAAACCAATTAATTCAAGCTTAAACCTTATGATTTAGTGTCAAATAAAGTATGGTTGATTGATTTAACAAAATCATGCAAAACCACTCCAAATTACTTATTTACAATACAAGAAAGTGTATAAAACCTAATGAAACAAGTGAAAAATGCTTGAAAAGCTAGCATAAGATGACTTGTCATCACAACACCAAACTTAAACCTTGCTTGTCCCCAAGTAAGCACTAAACATAAGAGAAAATGAAATGAAACAGAGAAGTATGCATGCCCTTATTTAGCAGATAATTGAACTTGGTTCATGGGGTTTTATGCAGACAATGGTAGCTCATTTATTACTTGCTGACAGATAAGAAATGTTTCCTTAAAGGTTCATTAGAGTTGCTGCTATAATACCTTACTTTTGCTTGATCCCTTTGCTTACTTTTTCTTTCTTTCTTTTGCTTCAAATAGCTTATTTATTAATGAAAGCTTGGTGGTAAGTGTTGCAGCAGCCTTTTGGCTAAATTTTGCTCAACATTTCTTCACCACAGACATATGGCTCACAATTTCTTCCTAAGAGCATTGATGCCCAACATCTCTTTGGATTACTAAATGTTTTGTAACTAGGTTACTCTTGATGGTGGACTTTCAGTTGGCAATCCCAAATCAGTTGATCTAAGTGGCCAAGTTTTAAAATACTCCTCAGAACCTACTTGTCCAAGCATATCCCAGTACAAAAACACCACAGGCATATGTTCTAGGGTCCAAGCTATTGGTGTCTAGCCTTATTATTTGTTTTTTTGCCAATTCTTGGCTTTTCATCTTTCTTTTTCTTTTTGTTTTTGCTTCAGCATCAAGGGAATTTCATTAATAAAAGACTTTATAGCAACAAACTAATTCATACTTCAAGGAACATGTTATCATGCAACTTTTGTTATTTGAGCTAATCATTAAATCAAACAAGCACCACCATTGAATTTCATTCCAATTTCTACAAAATTGGACATTTGCTTTTCTAAATCAAACATTTTTCTTTTATTCATCTCGGAAAGGAACAAAACAAAATTCAAGCTAATGATGGATGACAAACATAATGTGCAGGCTAGCATTCTTAGCAAATATTTCCACTTGCACTTAATTGAACACTTCAACAAGACATATAGGACTTTCCAAATTAAAATGCTTCAAAGCAACAAGGATTAAGTGTCAATACAACCTGTGGGGAATGTATCTTAGCTTTTCCTTCTATCATCGTTATTTCTCTTTATTGTGCTTCCTTTGGACAACGATGCAGATTTCCTTCACTTGAATGTTTTCCTGCATAATCCTCAAAAGTTGCTTGTTTCTCAAGCCCTTAGGCAACTGGTTAGTATGCAAAAATTATTTTTGGGCTTTTGAACTTACTTTGGTGTGTGAACACCAAATTTAATCCCTTGCCAATGTTTCTCATGCATCAAATTAACCATATGTGAAACTCTTCTGTCTTTGCTAAAGGTAATACATCTAAAAACTAGAAAACAGGTTCAATGGTTTATCTAATTGCTTGGAGCTAGCAACTCTTTATGCAGAAGGTGAGGATGTGTTTTCAAATGAAATTTTTGGTGGAGCACCAAACTTAGCATCATTCATTATTCCTTAAATTGTTTTGGTGTGTAACACCAAACTTAGCTCTTTGCAATATGGATAAAACCACTCAACCTTTTATTGAAATAGCTTATGAAAAGAAAACTACCTCAGGTTGGGTTGCCTCCCAACAAGCACTTCTTTATTGTCACTAGCTTGACATTCTTCATTCTTGCTCAGCTCAGGTTCTGAACCTCTTTTTCTTTGTCCCATTGACCTCCCAAGTAAGGCTTTGCTCTATGCCCATTTGCTGTGAACTGGCTTTTTGTTGCTTCGTCTAACAATTCAAGGCTTCCATAAGGGAGAACCTTTTTCACCAAGTAAGGGCCAGTCCATTTGGATTTGAGCTTGCCAGGGAAAACTTTGAGCCTAGAATTGTATAAGAGTACTTGCTGTCCTAGTTTGAACTCCTTCTTTGAGATCTTCTTGTCATGCCATCTCTTGGCCTTTTCCTTGTATATCGTATCATTGTCATAAGCTTCTAGCCTAAACTCATCCAACTCATTTAGTTGCAGTAGTCTCTTCTCCCCTACTTCCTGAGAATCAAGGTTGAGGAGTTTAGTGGCTGGTGCACAAAATTGTGATCATCAATGGCGCCATCAACATGGTACGCTCAATTGCAATCTCAAGTCTTTATCACAACTTCGCACAACTAACCAGCAAGTGCACTGGGTCGTCCAAGTAATAAACCTTACGCGAGTAAGGGTCGATCCCACGGAGATTGTTGGTATGAAGCAAGCTATGGTCATCTTGTAAATCTCAGTCAGATGGATTCAAATAGTTATGGAGGATTGATAATTAAAAGATGAATAAAACATAAAATAAAGATAGAGATACTTATGTAATTCATTGGTGAGAATTTCAGATAAGCGTATGGAGATGCTTTGTCCCTTCTGTCTCTCTGCTTTCCTACTGTCTTCATCCAATCCTTCTTACTCCTTTCCATGGAAAGCTGTATGTTGGACATCACCATTGTCAATGGCTACAGTCCCGTCCTCTCAGTGAAAATGTTCAACGTGCTCTGTCACAGCACGGCTAGTCATCTGCCGGTTTTTGATCATGTCGGAATAGAATCCAGTGATTCTTTTGCGTCTGTCACTAACGCCCCACAATCGCGAGTTTGAAGCTCGTCACAGTCATTCAATCCCTGAATCCTACTCAGAATACCACAGACAAGGTTTAGACCTTCCGGATTCTCAAGAATGGCCGCCAATGGATTCTAGCTTATACCACGAAGATTCTGATTAAGGAATCCAAGAGATACACATTCAAGCCTTGTTTGCATGTAGAACGGAGGTGGTTGTCAGGCACGCGTTCATAAGTGAGAATGATGATGAGCGTTACATAATCATCAAATTCATCATGTTCTTGGGTGCAAATGAATATCTTAGAACAAGAATAAGCTTAATTGAATGGAAAATAGTAGTAATTGCATTAATACTCGAGGTACAGCAGAGCTCCACACCTTAATCTGTGGTGTGTAGAAACTCCACTGTTGAAAATACATAAGTGATAATGGTAATCATTGGCTTCGGCCCCAGAGAGGGAACCAGAAGAACCAAGATGAAAATACAATAGCAAAAGGTCTTATTTATAGAGAACTAGTAGCTTAGGGTTTACAGAAATGAGTAAATGACATAAAAATCCACTTTCAGGCCCACTTGGTGTGTGCTTGGGCTGAGCATTGAAGCTTTCATGTGTAGAGACTTTTCTTTGAGTTAAACGCCAGCTTTTGTGCCAGTTTGGGCGTTTAACTCCCACTTCTGTGCCAGTTCCGCCGTTAAACACTGGGAATTCTTGAGCTGATTTGAAACGCCAGTTTGGGCCATCAAATCTCGGTCAAAGTATGGACTATTATATGTTGCTGGAAAGCCCAGGATGTATACTTTCTAACGCAATTGAGAGCGCGCCAATTGGGCTTCTGTAACTCCAGAAAATTAACTTCGGATGCAGGGAGGTCAGAATCCAATAGCATCTGCAGTCCTTTTTCAGCCTCTGAATCAGATTTTTGCTTAGGTCCCTCAATTTCAGGCAGAAAATACTTGAAATCATAGAAAAACACACAAACTCATAGTAAAATCCAGAAAAGTGAATTTTAAATAAAAACTAATAAAAATATAATAAAAACTAACTAAAACATACTAAAAACAATGCCAAAAAGCATATAAATTATCCGCTCATCACAACACCAAACTTAAATTGTTGCTTGTCCCCAAGAAACTGAAAATCAAATAGGATAAAAAGAAGAGAATATACAATGAATTCCAAAAACATCTATGAAGATCAGTATTAATTAGATGAGCGGGGCTTTTAGCTTTTTGCATCTGAACAGTTTTGGCATCTCACTTTATCCTTTGAAGTTCAGAATGATTGTCTTCTATAGGAACTCAGAATCTGGATAGTGTTATTGATTTTCCTAGTTAAGTATGATGATTCTTGAACACAGCTACTTTATGAGAGTTGGCCGTGGTCCAAAGCACTCTGTTTTCCAGTATTACCACCGGATACATCGATGCCACAAACACATAACTGGGTGAACCTTTTCAGATTGTGACTCAGCTTTGCTAGAGTCCCCAATTAGAAGTGTCCAGGGTTCTTAAGCACACTCTTTTTGCTTCGGATCACGACTTTAACCGCTCAGTCTCAAGTTTTCACTTGACACCTTCACGTCACAAGCACATGGTTAGGGACAGCTTGGTTTAGCCACTTAGGCCAGGATATTATTCCTGTGGGCCCTCCTATCCACTGATGCTCAAAGCCTTGGATCCTTTTTATTTTTACCCTTGCCTTTTGGTTTAAAGGGCTATTGGCTTTTTCTGCTTGCTCTTTCTTTTTTTCTCTCTTTTTTTTTCGCATATACTCTCTTTTTTTTTCTGCAAGCTTTTCACTGCTTTTTCTTGTTTCAAGAATCAATTTGATGGTTTTTTAGATCCTCAGTAACATTTCTCCTTTTCCATTATTCTTTCAAGAGCCAACAATTTTAACATTCATGAACAACAAATTCAAAAAACATATGCACTGTTCAAGCATACATTCAGAAAACAAAAGTATTGCCACTACATCAAAATAATTAATCTGTTATAAAATTCAAAATTCATGCATTTCTTTTTCTTTTTCAATTAAGAACATTTTTTATTTAAGAAAGGTGATGGATTCATAGGACATTCATAACTTTAAGGCATAGATACTAAGACGCTAATGATCATGTAATAAAGACACAAACATAAATAAACATAAAGCATAATTTTCGAAAAACAGGAAAAAAGAACAAGGAGATTAAAGAACGGGTCCACCTTAGTGATGGCGGCTTTTATTCCTCTTGAAGATCTTATGGAGTGCTTGAGCTCCTCAATGTCTCTTCCTTGCCTTTGTTGCTCCTCTCTCATGATTCTTTGATCTTCTCTAATTTCATGGAAGAGGATGGAATGTTCTTGGTGCTCCACCCTTAGTTGTCCCATACTGGAACTTAATTCTCCTAGGGAGGTATTGATTTGCTCCCAATAGTTTTGTTTAGGAAAATTCATCCCTTGAGGCATCTCAAGGATTTCATGATGAGGAATTTCCTCATGTCCATGAGTGGGATCTCTTGTTTGCTCCATCATCTTCTTAGTGATGGGCTTGTCCTCATCAATGAGGATGTCTCCCTCTATGTTAATTCCAACTGAATTACAGAGGTGACAAATGAGATGAGGGAAGGCTAACCTTGCCAAGGTAGAGGACTTGTCTGCCACCTTATAAAGTTCTTGGGATATAACCTCATGAACTTCTACTTCCTCTCCAATCATGATGCTATGAATCATGATAGCCCAGTCTATAGTAACTTCAGACCGGTTGCTAGTGGGAATGATTGAGCGTTGGATAAACTCCAACCATCCCCTAGCCACGGGCTTGAGGTCATGCCTTCTCAGTTGAACCGGCTTCCCTCTTGAATCTCTCTTCGATTGAGCGCCCTCTTCACAAATGTCTATGAGGACTTGGTCCAACCTTTGATCAAAGTTGACCCTTCTAGTATAGGGGTATTCATCTCCTTGCATCATGGGCAAGTTGAATGCCAACCTTACATTTTCCAGACTAAAATCTAAGCATTTCCCCCGAACCATTGTAAGCCAATTCTTTGGGTCCGGGTTCACACTTTGATCATGGTTCTTGGTGATCCATGCATTGGCATAGAACTCTTGAACCATTAAGATTCCGACTTGTTGAATGGGGTTGGTAAGAACTTCCCAACCTCTTCTTCGAATCTCATGTTGGATCTCTGGATATTCACTCTTTCTGAGTTTGAAAGGGACATCGGGGATCACCTTCTTCATGGCCACAACTTCATAGAAGTGGTCTTGATGCACCCTTGAGATGAATCTCTCCATCTCCCATGACTCGGAGGTGGAAGCTTTTGCCTTCTCTTTCGTCTTTCTAGAGGTTTCTCCGGCCTTAGGTACCATAAATGGTTATGGAAAAGCAAAAAGCAACGCTTTTACCATACCAAACTTAGAAGGTTTGCTCATCCTCGAGCAAAAGAAGAAAGAAAGGAGTAGAAGAGGAAGAAAATGGAGGAGATGGAGGGGGCTTTGTGGTTCGGCCAAGGGGGAGAAGTGGTGTTTAGGTTGTGTGAAAATGAAGGAGTGAAGAAGGGTTTATATAGGGGTGGAGAGAGAGGTAGGTTTCGGCCATTATGGGTGGATTTGGGAGGGAAAGTGGTTTGAATTTGGATGGTGGGGTAGGTGGGGTTTTATGAAGAATGGATGTGAGTGGTGAAGATAATGGTGGGATTTGATAGGTGAGGGGTTTTTGGGGAAGAGGTATTGAGGTGATTGGTGAATGGATGAAGAAGAGAGAGAGTGGTGGGGTAGGTGGGGATCCTGTGGGGTTTACAGATCCTGAGGTGTCAAGGATAGCTCATCCCTGTACCAAGTGGCGTGTAAAACGCCCTTTCTGCCAATCCTGGCGTTAAACGCCGGGCTGCTACCCTTTTCTGGTGTTTAACACCAGCTGCTTGCCCATTCCTAGCGTTAAACGCCAGTCTGGTGCCCCTTTTTGGCGTTAAACACCCAGAATGGTGCCAATCTGGGCGTTAAACGCCCATTTCCTGCCCTTACTGGCGTTTAAACGCCAGTAAGTTTTTCCTCCAGGGTGTGCTGTTTTTTTATTCTGTTTTTCATTCTTTTTTTGCTTTTTCAGTTGTTTTTGTGACTTCACATGATCATCAACCTATAGAAAACATAAAATAACAATGGAAAATAGATAAATATAACATTGGGTTGCCTCCCAACAAGCGCTTCTTTAATGTCAGTAGCTTGACAGTGGGCTCTCATGGAGCCTCACAGATGTTCAGAGCAATGTTGGAACCTCCCAACACCAAACTTAGAGTTTGAATGTGGGGGTTCAACACCAAACTTAGAATTTGGTTGTGGCCTCCCAACACCAAACTTAGAGTTTGACTGTGGGGGCTCTGTTTGACTCTAATTTGAGAGAAGCTCTTCATGCTTCCTCCCCATGGTTACAGAGGGATATCCTTGAGCCTTAAACACAAGGGATTCTTCATTCACTTGAATGATCATTTCTCCTCTGTCAACATCAATCACAGCCTTTGCTGTGGCTAGGAAGGATCTGCCAAGGATGATAGATTCATCCATGCACTTCCCAGTCTCTAGGACTATGAAATCAGCAGGGATGTAATGGTCTTTAATCTTTACCAGAACATCCTCTACAAGTCCATAAGCTTGTTTTCTTGAATTGTCTGTCATCTCTAGTGAGATTCTTGCAGCTTGTACCTCAAAGATCCCTAGCTTCTCCATTACAGAGAGAGGCATGAGGTTTATGCTTGACCCTAGGTCACACAGAGACTTCTCGAAGGTCATGGTGCCTAATGTACAAGGTATTGAGAACTTCCTAGGGTCCTGTCTCTTTTGAGGTAATCTCTGCCTAGTCAAGTCATCCAGTTCTTTGGTGAGCAAATGGGGTTCATCCTCCCTAGTCTCATTACCAAATAACTTGTCATTTAGCTTCATGATTGCTCCAAGGTACTTAGCAACTTGCTCTTCAGTGACATCTTCGTCCTCTTTGATGATTAGATTTTTGACAGTTTAGAATTTCACAAATGAATTCTTGTTGCAAGTATAGTTTCTAAACCAACAATAATCCTTTCATACAAAAGATTGTTTGTCACAAGTAACAAACCCCTAAAATTAATAACCGAAGTATTCAAACCTCGGGTCGTTCTCCCTAGGAATTACAATAAAGTGTCTTGTTATTGTTTAGAAATGTGTTTTGGGGTTTTGGATAAGAAGCATGAAAGTAAATGGCAATGAAAATAAACTAACAACTATAAAAGGCTCTTGGCAAGGTATGAAAATTAGAAGTCCTATCCTAGTTATCCTTCTCAATTGTGATGAGAATTGTTCATTGCTACCACTTAGTTAACCCTTACTAAATAAAGGAAAGTCAAGTGGATGAATTGACTTGAGCCACAAGTCCTAGCCAACTCCCAAGGAAAGACTAGCTTTAGTGCACTCCAAACCAATTAGCAATCTCTCCAATTACCAATCAACAAAGGAATTAGATAACTCAAGTATCACTAATTACTCTACCTAGGCCAAGAGGAACAAATTCTAACTAATAGCTATAAGAAATATTTCATCAAACACATAGAGTGCAATACAAGTAAACACATGAATTTGCAAGAATTAAAGAGAGATCTAACTACAAAGGCAAGAGGTCCACCATAGAAAACCAAATCAATCATGAAACAACAAAGAACTTACCAATTGCATTGAAGGAGAAATATAGATCTACAAAAGAGAATTCACAAACTACAAACAAAGGAATTACATTTGAAGAAGAATTCTACAACTACAATAGAGGAGAGGAACGAAAATTGGAAGAGAGAAGAAGAAGAAATAGATCTAGATCTAAGAACTAACCTAATCCTAATTCTAGAGAGAAGAGAGAGCTTCTCTCTCTAGAAACTAACTAAAAGCTCAACTAAAACTAATTGGTAACTAAAACATTCAATACTTGTGTTTCCCCTTCAGTCCTTGGGTTAAATAGCATTAGAAATGAGTTGGATTGGGCCCACAAGGCTTCTAAAATCGCTGGCCACGAGTTTCTCTTTAAAAATCACGTGTGGACATCGACGCGTACGCGTCCCTATACGTGTAGCACTATAGCAAATTTTATATCGTTGCGAAGCCCCGGATGTTAGCTTTCCAAAACAACTAGAACCGCATCATTTGGACATCTGTAGCTCATGTTATGGTCATTTAATTGCAAAGAGGTCGGGCTTGACAGCTTTCCGGTTTCTTCATTTCTTCATGAGTTCTCCAACTTTACATGCTTTTTCTTCATTCCCTTGATCCAATCTTTGCCTCCTAATCTGAAATCACTTAACGAACATGTTAAGGCATCTAATGGAATCAAAGGTAAATTAAATTTAGCTATTTTAAGATCTAAAAAGCATGTTTTCACTCTTAAGCACAATTAAAGGAGAATATAAAAAACTATACTATTTCATTGAATAAATGTGGGTAAAATGTGATAAAATCCCCAAAAATCAATACAAGATAAACCCTACAAATGGGGTTTATCAACCTCCCCACACTTAAACCAAGCATGTCCTCATGCTTAAACCAAGAGAAAGCGAAGGGCATCAACATTTATTCAATGGAAACTAACTAAATGCAATCTACCTACATGCAACTATCTAAATGAATGCAATTGCTTGGTCAAAATAAATCAATTTCCAAGAAGCATATATGCATAAGGGCTAAAGGACTAGCAAATCTAATCCACAATTGAATTGAGCTATTAAATATTTTTACAAACTTGCATGAAAGGAGATGATCATAGGTGGAGACATGTAATTGAGCATCAAACCCTCACCGGATGTGTTTGCACTCTATTCGCTCAAGTGTTTAGGGTTGATTCTCTCAATTCTCTCCTAATCATGCTTTCTAAGATTTGTTTTTCTTCTAACAATCAACAAATATTTCATGCATGCATACATATATCATGAGGTCTTTTCATAGGTTGTAATGGGGTTAGGGTCAATGTAGGATGCATATTTGGTTAAGTGAGTTTGGAATTTGAATCTTTGATAAGCTTAGACTTCCCACCTAACCTATGACATCCTATTCAATTAAGTTCTAACCTAACTACCCATTTTTCACTTTTTTCACATACTCACGCATTTTCTTTTCATTTCACAACACTTATGCATTGACCCTTATTGGGCTTACTTTGGGGCATTTTGTCGCCTTTTTATTATTTTTCTTCTTTTTCTTTCTTTTTCTATATTATTTCTTTTTCTTTTCCATATTGTTTTTTTTCTTTTTCTTTTCTTTTTCTTATTCTTTTTTATATATAAGAGCATCAATGCATAAGGTTTTACATTTGATCAATACATGAGTATGTACCCAATTCCCAATATTTTCAATAACAATACAAAACTTACCCTTTTATTCACCCAATGTCCCAAGGTTTCCACACTTGAATGATACTCACACACACTAGCCTAAGCCAATCAAAGATCCAAATTAAGGACATTTATTATTTTTCGCTTTAAGGCTTGTAATGTGCTAAATTAAGAACAAAGTGGGTTAAGCGTAGGCTCAAATTGGCTAACAATGGAAGATAAAAGGTAAGGCTATTTGGGTAAGTGAGCTAATGAAATGATGGCCTCAATCATATAAATGCATAAATACACAAAATAATGGACATAAAGAATTAAACAAATCAAAGATTACATTCATAGAAAGAGAATAATGCACACAAGAAGGAAAAAATAAGTGGTTATAAGATGTAACCACACCATTAGGCTCAAATCTCACTTGCTCGTGTTCTTAGCTCAAAAATTCATGTTCCACAATATATATATGTGATTTAAGCAAGTTTAATGAAAGTTTTCACTCAAATCAATTGAGGTGCCCTATAGATAGAAATCTTGAAAAATTTCATTATTTTGACTAAGCTTATTGTGTATATGTATGCAAAAATAGGAAAAATGCAAATAGGAAAAAATCCAAAAAAAAAAAACTAAAATGGAATGCAAAAGTGTTGGAATTAGGAATTTGTCACCCAAAATCGCCGACCGGTCGGACGACCTCCCCACACTTAAAAGTTTGCACCGTCCTCGGTGCATTGAAGGATGAGCAAGGGGGTACGACGAGTCTCCGGATTGCTGCGTGTTCTTTCTTCCGCTTCCATGTTTGCTTGTGGTGCATTGTTCATGGAAAAGAAAAATATAACACCATAAGATGAGAAGATATAAAAACAAGGGAGCATACATTGTTGGAATGAGGTACTAATCACTAGAAATGAGTGAGTGAATTAGTGTGACATTAATGACAAATAAGTGTGTGAATTCTAATTTGCGCGGTTTAGAACACACATTAGCATAAGAGTTATGTCACAAAAGAAGCATGCACTTTACTTATCCTAGTGTGCTTGAGATGCTTTAAGTAAACTTGTAAAGTAAAACAAGCATTAAGAAGAATGGAAGCATTCAAGCTAAAACATATGGATGCATATGATCATGAACACAATGCATTAAGGTAAATGCATAACATCATCTATCAAGAGGTTGCCTAATCGAGGAAAAGGATTCAAATCACATGATGGCTAGCTACTGATGGGATATTTTGGAGGAAAAATGAATTTCTCCCAGAACAACACCAATCTAACCGGCAAGTGCACCGGGTCGCATCAAGTAATAAAACTCACGGGAGTGAGGTCGATCCCACAGGGATTGAAGGATCAAGCAACTTTAGTGGGTGATTAGTTTAGTCAAGCTGACATTTAGTGAATTGTGTGAAATTGTAGCCAACAGAAAGTAAATTGCAAGAATTAAAAGTGCAGAAGCTAAATTTGACAGAAACTTAAATGGGCGGAAGCTTAAATGACAAGAAATGTAAATTGCAGTGAATGTAAAGGGGAGTGGGTGCTGGAAACTAAAGAAGGAAGTAATTTAAGCAACTGAAAATTAAATTGCAGGAAGAATAAAGGAGTTGGGTGCTGGGAATTAAAACTAAACAAGAGAATTCAAAGTGCAATCAAACAGAGAATTAAAAGATGCAGCATATTCAAATGGATTTGGAAAATCACTTGTAGAATCAAAATAGAAAGCAGCTTGGCTCAATTGCAAAATCTAAAAGAGAAATTGAAGATCTCAGGGGCTCAATGAGACTAGAAAACAAGTCTAGATCTCAAGTCCTTCCTTGATCCAACAGAGAAACAATTTGAAGAAGAAATAGAGATGAAAGCAATAAACAGAGTGTTGATTCAAATCCTTAATTCACTGAAATTTTGTAGAAGAAGAACAAAGAGAATTCTCAAGGTGAGAATGAAAACAGAATTCCTTCCAATCTCTACCCAAGATTCAAAACAGAAATGAAAACTAAAAGAGAGAGCTATCTACTCCTAATGCTCCCTAGTGGAGCCAGCCTCCTTAACAAATATGAAAATGATGCCTTATATAGGCTTTACAAAATGAAAATGAAATTCCAAACAAATTACAACTAAAAATGAAATTTTCTATTCTGTCTATCTCTCGTGCCTTTGAGTGATGATCATGGGCCCTTGCTCTTGAGGGAATTGGGTTGAGAGAGGCCTTGGTTGATTGCTCTTGGAGTTTGAGGAGGAACCGAATTGAACCGGGTTGAGTTTGCAAAAGTTGGACCAAAAGTTGGAGCTAAAGTTAGGGGTCTAACTTTGGCTCCAACTTTTCATAGCAGCCCACAAATCTTGCTGGTATGAACGTTGGTGCCAACGTTAGGGGTCTAACTTTGACCCTAACGTTGGCCTCCCTTATGCACATTTATGGGGCCAACTTTGTCCTCTTGTCATGTTGCCAATTTTATGCCCAATATAGACTATCATATATGGTTGGAAAGCTCTGAATGTCAGCATTCTAACCCACTTGGAATCACTTCAATTGGACATCTACAACTCAAGTTATGATCATTTGAAGAGGGCATGGTCGCTGGCTTTGGTGTGCAGCGTTTGAGGTAACGTTAGCCCTCAAACGTTGGCGAAAACGCCAGTTCTGGAGGCTCAAATGTATTGTCCACCCCATACTATTATACATTGTTGGAAAGCTCTGGATGTCTACTTTCCAATGCCGTTGGGAGCACATTATTTGGAGCTCTACAGCTCGAGTTATACTCCTTTGAAGGTGCAGAGGTCAGTTGGCCTCACTGCAGGTTGCACCATGTTCGTTTATGCACATTGCGGGGCAGTTTTCTCCCTCAATTTTAGTGTCCACCATGCAGTGCCATATATGCTTGGAAAGCTCTTGATTCCTACTTTCCAATGCTTCTTGAATCACCTCATTTGGAGCTCTGTAGCTCAAGTTATTCTTGTTGGAAGTATACCCCTTCAAGCTGTTGTGGTGTGTGGCGCCAACGTTAGCCTCCAAGTTAGGGGTCTAACGTTGGCGCAAACTTGAGTGGCCCTAGAGCAAAATTCTCATGCCAACGTTAGCCTCCAAGTTAGGGGGCTAACGTTGGCGCAAACTTGGGATGGCCCTGGGAAGAATTGTCCAATTCTCACGTTAGCCTCCAAGTTAGGGGTCTAACTTTGAGGCTAACTTTTCACCCAAAAACTTTTTGTCCTCTCTTCCTCCTTGTTTTGAGCCACGCTTTTCTTCCTTTGGGCCACGCTTTTCTTCCTTTGGGCCACGCTTTTCTTCCTTGATTTGGTCATGGGTCACGCTTTTAGAAGCGTGGCCTAAGCCTCCAAAGTGTGCTCCAATTTCAAAGTGTGCCCAAAATTCCTCTTTTCTTCTTTTTAGCTTATTTTGTGCTCTTTTTGCTTCTTTTTCTTCTTATTTCCTACAAAGTTTATCAAATCAAAATATCAAAGAAATGTACCATTTAAGCACCAAAGAATGCAATATTTAAGCACTAATCATAAATTTCTTGTATGAAAAAGCATAGAAAAACATGACATGGTGACATGTCATCAGCTACAACATGCAATTCAAAGGAGTTATAAGCTCGAAGGCAATTCTCATCACTTGGTTCTTTTTCAAAAGGTAAGCATGAAAAACTCAAAACCAAGTAGCAAAATATAATCTCAATCATAGAATCCAACAAAGATTATCTAAAAAAAAAACATTCATGCTAAAATAGCATTTAGGCAATAAGGAGGCAGCAATGCATAGTAAACAAAGTCAATAATCCAACACTTATGATGAAAAGAGAGAAAGTAAAATGAAAACTAAATTAAAACTAACTAATCAACTAACTAACTAACTAATTAACTAACTAACTAACTAATAACTAACTAAAATAAATGGTTATCGATGGGGTTTGGAAGTGTTGGATGAGGGGTAGGAGGACAGAAGAAGAAAGGAGAAGGAAAGAAATAGAAAGAAGAGAAGAAAAGAAATGTGGTGAAGGAAGAGAATCCGCGCGTACGCGCGCATGCCGCGCGCGCGTGGATGGCTTATTTCGAGAGTGACGCGTACGCGTCATATACGCGTGGGCGTGAGTGGGGGTTGTGCCTTTGGCACAACGTTGGCGCGGCATAGGCATAACTCTCTGGAAAATGTATGGAATGTGGAACTTCTCAATCCACGCGTACGCACGCATGGCGCGCTCGCGTGGATGGTCGAAAATGCTTGATGCACGCGTACGCGCGCAGTGCGCGTACGCTTGGATGGTGCTCTGTTTTTCAAAAATTTTTGCTATATTTTTGCCCCAATCCAAGCATTCCAAACCTCCAAACAGCTACCAAAATACCATAAAACCTTATTTAACATACTAAAATACCAATTAAACTCATCAAATCAATCCAAACAAGAATTTAAACTAATTCTACCAATATGTACAAAAAGAGAAAATGAAAAGAAGTTACCATGGTGGGGTGTCTCCCACCTAGCACTTTTGTTTATTGTCCTTAAGTTGGACTTATAGGGAGCTCCTCTCAAGGTGGCTTGTGCTTGTACTCATCTTGGAGCTCCCACCAATGCTTGGTTCTCCATTGTGCCCCAAGACTTCTTATTTGTTGCACCAAGTGTTGATGGAGTTCTTTACAAGCTTGGGGCTCCCAAAGTTGATCCTCATGTATACCGGGATCCCATATCTTGTTTCTATACCCATCTTTAAGTTGATCATTCTTAGTCCATGTGGGTGGCATGACCTTAGAATTCTCAGAGAAGCTTCCAAACAACTTCCTAGACCATGCAATTTGGTTCTACACCAACCATTGCTCTTGAATTTTGAGCTTACAACCGTCATGAGCTTAGAATGATGTTTCCAACCACTATACAACTCTTTCCTACTCTTAACTCCACAAAGGGCTCTAAGTTGACCATCATTTTGAATCAAGCCATATTCAAGCGAGAAAGTAAAGCTTAGGGATAAGAATTTTACCCACTTGAATGTTGTGTTGGATGGTGACTTGGGGAGGGAGACCTCCCCACACTTAGACAATGCAAGGTCTATTTCTTTAGGCTCTTCTTTAGTTGTTTCCACCTCTTTACAAGCTTCTTCAATTTCAACCTTTTCCCCTTTTTCACTTGGCTTGGTGTTGTCTTCAAGAACTTCATCTTGCCCAATGGGAGGTGATTCAATTTTGGATAGGAATTCATTGATGAATAAATCCATCTCTTGATCAACCTCTTCATATTCTTCAATTTCGATATACACCATGCCAACTTTTCCCTCTTGGTAGCTCTCTTTCGATTTACTCTCTTTCTCATTGCTCACCAAAGGTATGGGAGGTTGTGCACACTCTTCTATAATTTCAACTCCATGTCCAATGGGAGAGGATTCCATTGTAGAGAGAAATTCATCCATGATTGAATTCATCTCTTGATAAGCCTCTTCCAAGTCTCCAACGATGATATGCCTTGGAGGTTGCGCACCCTCCTCAACATCAATATCAAGCTTTTTGGAAGAGTGCTACATGATGCTACATTCCCATGGACTTTCAACATCTCCTAAATCTTCAACCACTTCTTCCTTTTCTTCAATGATCATAGGCTCCTCCAACTGTTCTAACACAAAATTTGATTCTCTCTTCTCTACCGGATTGTCCAATTTCTCCTTCATACTTTGCTCTTCTTTAGGTTTTTCGCATGTGGTCACGGAAGTACCTTGAGTATTCAAGCATTGGTGGGCTAAAGTGTGCACCACCTTGGTCAAATTGGTCACAAATTCAAGTGTATCCCGCTTCATGGCTTCTTGTCCTTGGAGTAACAAAGTGAGAGGATCGTCTATTGGGGCTTGGGGTGAATAGGAAGGTTCATTATTTTGGACAGAGGGTTCATAATAGGAAGGTGGTTCTTCATGGTAAGGTTGTGGAGATTGTTTGTATTGAGGTGGTTCTTGGGAGTAATCTTGATAGGGTTGTGGTGGTTCTAAGGGTTGTTGCTCATAATGGTCATAAGAGTATGGTATGGGGGTTTGGTCATATGATGGATATGGATCATAGGGTGGTGTTTGGTAATGAAAGGCTTGTGAGAATGGTTGAGGTTCATGTTGAGGATGAGATTCATAGGCATATGATGGTGGTTGTTGAGTGTCACAAAAAGAGTCATCATAGCCGTTAAATTGGCATGCATTAAGATGGAAATTATACCTATAAGTATCCGGAAGTTGTTGCCAGTAGGAGTGATCAATTCCTTGAGGCTCCTCCCATCTTTGTTGGTTCCATCCATAATGAGTGTCATCATTGAGGTGCACATTTCCTACAACAAAACTAGAACCAAACTCATAGCCATAGGGAGAATTCATTATGGAAAGACAAAATAAAACTAACAAAATCTAGTAAACAAGCAAAAGACAAGCTATTTACAATATTCACATATGTACAATAACCAATAACATAACACCATTGCAAATCCCCGGCAACGGCGCCATTTTTGATGATTAGATTTTTGACGGTTTAGAATTTCACAAATGAATTCTCGTTGCAAGTATAGTTTCTAAACCAACAATAATCCTTTCATACAAAAAATTGTTTGTCATAAGTAACAAACCCCTAAAATTAATAACCGAAGTATTCAAACCTCGGGTCGTTCTCCCTAGGAATTATAATAAAGTGTCTCGTTATTGGTTAGAAATGTGTTTTGGGGTTTTGGATAAGAAGCATGAAAGTAAATTGCAATGAAAATAAACTAACAACTATAAAAGGCTCTTGGCAAAGTATGAAAATTAGAAGTCCTATCCTAGTTATCCTTCTCAATTGTGATGAGAATTGTTCATTTCTAACACTTAGTTAACCCTTACTAAATAAAGGAAAGTCAAGTGGATGAATTGACTTGAGCCACAAGTCCTAGCCAACTCCCAAGGAAAGACTAGCTTTAGTGCACTCCAAACCAATTAGCAATCTCTCCAATTACCAATCAACAAAGGAATTAGATAACTCAAGTATCACTAATTACTCTACCTAGGCCAAGAGGAACAAATTCTAACTAATAGCTATAAGAAATATTTCATCAAACACATAGAGTCCAATACAAGTAAACACATGAATTTGCAAGAATTAAAGAGAGATCTAACTACAAAGGCAACAGGTCCACCATAGAAAACCAAATCAATCATGAAACAACAAAGAACTTACCAATTGCATTGAAGGAGAAATGTAGATCTACAAAAGAGAATTCACAAACTACAAACAAAGGAATTACATTAGAAGAAGAATTCTACAACTACAATAGAGGAGAGGAACGAAAATTGGAAGAGGGAAGAAGAAGAAATAGATCTAGATCTAAGAACTAACCTGATCCTAATTCTAGAGAGAAGAGAGAGCTTCTCTCTCAAGAAACTAACTAAAAGCTCAACTAAAACTAATTGGTAACTAACACATTCAATACTTGTGTTTCCCCTTCAGTCCTTGGGTTAAATAGCATTAAAAATGAGTTGGATTGGACCCATAAGGCTTCTAAAATCACTGGCCACGAGTTTCTCTTTAAAAATCACGTGTGGACATCGATGCGTACGCGTACAGTGCGTGTACGCGTCCCTATACATGTAGCACTATAGCAAATTTTATATCATTGCGAAGCCCCAAATGTTAGCTTTCCAACCCAACTGGAACCGCATCATTTGGACATCTGTAGCTCAAGTTATGGTCGTTTAAGTGCGAAGAGGTCGGGCTTGACAGCTTTTCGGTTTCTTCATTTCTTCATGAGTTCTCCAACTTTACATGCTTTTTCTTCATTCCCTTGATCCAATCTTTGCCTCCTAATCTAAAATCACTTAAAAAACATGTCAAGGCATCTAATGGAATCAAAGGTAAATTAAATTTAGCTATTTTAAGATCTGAAAAGCATGTTTTCACTCTTAAGCACAATTAAAGGAGAATATACAAAACCATGCTATTTCATTGAATAAATGTGGGTAAAATGTGATAAAATCCCCAAAAATCAATACAAGATAAACCCTAAAAATGGGGTTTATCACTCTTCAGAGGAAGAATACTCATCAGAGCTCATGAATGGCAGAAGTAAATCCAATGGAATCTCTATGGTCTCAGTGTGAGCCTCTGATTCCCATGGTTCCTCATTAGGGAACTCATTGGAGGCCAGTGGATGTCCATTGAGGTCTTCCTCAGTGGCGATCACTGCTTCTTTCTCCTCTCCAAATTCGGCCATGTTGATGGCCTTACACTCTCCTTTTGGATTCTCTTCTGTATTGCTTGGAAGAGTATTAGGAGGGAGTTCAGTAACTTTCTTACTCAGCTGACCCGCTTGTGCCTCCAAGTTTCTAATGAAGGACCTTGTTTCAGTCATGAAACTTTGAGTGGTTTTGATTAGATCAGAGACCATGGTTGCTAAGTTAGAGTGGCTCTGTTTAGAACTCTCTGTCTGTTGCTAAGAAGATGATGGAAAAGGCTTGCCATTGCTAAACCTGTTTCTTCCAACATTATTGTTGTTGAAACCTTGTTGAGGTCTTTGTTGATCCTTCCATGAGAGATTTGGATGATTTCTCCATGAAGGATTATAGGTGTTTCCATAGGGTTCTCCCATGTAATTCACCTCTTCCATTGATAGGTTCTTAGGATCATAAGCTTCTTCTTCAGATGAAGCGTCCTTAGTACTGCCTGGTGCAGCTTGTATTCTAGACAGACTTTGAGAAATCATATTGACTTGCTGAGTCAATATTTTGTTTTGAGCCAATATGGCATTCAGAGTATCAATCTTAAGAACTCATTTCTTCTGATTCGTCCCATTGTTCCCAGGATTCCTTTCAGAAGTGTACATGAATTGGTTATTTGCAACCATTTCAATGAGTTCTTGAGCTTCTGCAGGCATCTTCTTCAGATGAAGAGATCCTCCAGCAGAGCTATCCAATGACATCTTGGACAGTTCAGACAGACCATCATAGAAGATACCTATGATGCTCCATTCAGAAAGCATGTCAGAAGGACACTTTCTGATCAGTTGTTTGTATCTTTCCCAAGCTTCATAGAGGGATTCACCTTCCTTCTGTCTGAAGGTTCGGACTTCCACTCTAAGCTTACTTAATTTTTGAGGTGGAAAGAACTTTGCCAAGAAGGCATTGACTAGCTTTTCCCAAGAGTTCAGGCTTTCTTTAGGTTGTGAGTCCAACCATATCCTAGCTCTGTCTCTTACAGCAAAAGGGAATAGCATAAGTCTGTAGACTTCAGGGTCAACCCCATTGGTCTTGATAGTGTCACAGATTTGCACGAATTCAGCTAAAAACTGATGAGGATCTTCCAATGGAAGTCCATGGGACTTGCAATTCTATTGCATTAGAGAAACTAATTGAGGCTTAAGCTCAAAGTTGTTTGCTCCAATGGCAGGGATAGAGATGTGGTGCACGAAATCACAATCACACTTTTGTAATTCCGCACAACTAACCAGCAAGTGCATTGGGTCGTCCAAGTAATACCTTACGTGAGTAAGGGTCGATCCCACGGAGATTGTCGGCTTGAAGCAAGCTATGGTTATCTTGTAATTCTTAGTCAGGATATCAATAATTCTCAGATTTAATTGTAAAAAGTAAAAGAACATGAAATAAATACTTGTTTTGCAGTAATGGAGAATAGGTTGAGGTTTTGGAGATGCTCTATCTTCTGAATCTCTACTTTCCTACTGTCTTCTTCTTCATGCACGCAACGCTCCTTCCATGGCAAGCTGTATGTAGGGTTTCACCGTTGTCAATGGCTACCTCCCATCCTCTCAGTGAAAATGTTCAACGCGCTCTGTCACAGCACGGCTATTCATCTGTCGGTTCTCGATCATGTCAGAATAGAATCCAGTGATTCTTTTGCGTCTATCACTAACGCCCCACAATCGCGAGTTTGAAGATTGTCACAGTCATTCAATCCCTGAATCCTACTCAGAATACCACAGACAAGGTTTAGACCTTCCGGATTCTCAAAAATGGCCGCCAGTATATTCTAGCTTATACCACGAAGATTCTGGCTAAAGAATCCAAGAGATATCCACTCAATCTAAAGTAGAACGGCGGTGGTTGTCAGGCACACGTTCATAGGTGAGAATGATGATGAGTGTCACGGATCATCACATTCATCAAGTTGAGGAGCAAGTGATATCTTAGAATGGAAACAAGCGTGTTTGAATGAAAAATAGTAGTAATTACATTAATCCATCAAGACACAACAGAGCTCCTCACCCTCAACCATGGGGTTTAGAGACTCATGTCGTAAAAGGTACAATATGAAACGTGTAAAGTGTCATGAGATCCAGATACAATATCAAAAGATCCTATTTATAGTGAACTAGTAACCTAGGATATACAGAAATGAGTAAATGACGTAAAAATCCACTTCCAGGGTCCACTTGGTGTGTGCTTGGGCTGAGCATTGAAACTTTCATGTGTAAAGACTTTTCCTGGAGTTAAACGCCAGCTTTTGTGCCAGTTTGGGCGTTTAACTCCAACTTTTGTGCCAGTTCCGGCGTTAAATGCCGGGAATTCTGAAGCTGATTTGCAACGCAGGTTTGGACCATCAAATCTCGGGCAAAGTATAGACTATTATACATTGCTGGAAAGCTCAGGATATCTACTTTCCAACGCGATTGAGAGCGCGCCAATTGGGCTTCTGTAGCTCTAGAAAATTCACTTTGAGTGCAAGAAGGTCAGAATCCAACAGCATCTACAGTCATTTTTTCAGCCTCTGAATCAAATTTTTGCTCAGGTCCCTCAATTTCAACCAGAAAATACCTGAAATCACAGAAAAACACACAAACTCATAGTAAAGTCCAGAAAGGTGAATTTTAAATAAAAATTCATAAAAACATACTAAAAACTAACTAAAATGTACTAAAAACATACTAAAAACAGTGCCAAAAAGCGTATAAATTATCCGCTCATCAGTGGCCCAGAAAGCTTTATGCTCAAGCTCTACAAGGAGGTGACAAGATTTGCCATACAGCTGCTGAAAAGGGGATTTTCCAATGGGAGTTTTGAATGCTGTCCTGTATGCCCAGAGTGCAGCTTCTAGCTTTTTGGCCCAATCTTTTCTAGTGGCTCCCACAGTCTTCTCCAAAATCCTCTTCAATTCTCTATTTGCAAGCTCAGCCTGGCCATTGGTCTGAGGGTGGTATGGTGTGGCTACTTTATGAATCACTCCATATTTGTGAAGGAGTTTCTCCATCTGCTTGTTACAAAAATGACCGCCACCATCACTGACAAGTCCCTTAGGTACTCCATATCTAGTAAAAATGTGCTTCTTTAGAAATTTAAGAACAATTTGTGCATTACATGTGGTTGTGGCTATTTCTTCCACCCACTTTGAGACATACTCCACCGCTACCAAAATATATTTGAAAGAGTAAGAGGGAGGGAAGGGCCCCATGAAATCAATACCCCAAAGATCAAATAGCTCCACTTCAAGAATGAAATTTTGAGGCATCTCATTCCTTTTTGTCAATCCTCCAGCTCTTTCGCATTAATTACATTGGTGGATAAACTCTCTGGCATCCTTGAAGATGGTTGTCCAATAAAATCCACTCTGCAGTATTTTGGCAGCTGTTCTCTCTGGTCCAAAGTGTCCCCCATAGGCTAAACCATGACAATGCCACAATATATCTTTCATTTCATTTTCCGGGACACACCTCCTAATCATTCCATCAGAGCATCTCTTGAATAAAAAAGGTTCACCCCACAAGAACTTCCTTGCTTCATTGAGTAGCTTTTTCACTTGCTGCTTGGAAAATTCTTGAGGTATCTTCCTTCCCACATTGTAGTTTGCTATGTCAGCAAACCAAGGTGCTTGCTGAACTTGAAAAAGGTGCTCATAAGGGAAATTCTCATTCACTTGCTGTGGTCTATCCTGATTGGCTTCTTGTGGAACTCTTGATAAATGATCTGCTACTTGATTCTCACTCCCCTTCCTATCTCTTACTTCAATATCGAATTCTTGTAGCAACAGCACCCACCTAATAAGCCTTGGCTTTAAATCCTGTTTGGACATTAGATACTTGAGAGCAGCATGGTCAGTATATACTATAACCTTTGAACCAATCAAGTATTGTCTAAACTTATCAAATGCATATACAATTTCCAAAAGCTCTTTGTCAGTGGTGGTATAATTTTTCTGTGTTTCATTTAACACTTTGCTAGCATAATATATGACATGGTACAACTTGTCTTTCTTTTGCCCCAACACAGCACCAATAGCAAGGTCACTTGCATCACACATAAGTTCAAAAGGTAGTTTCCAATCAGGGGGTGTGATAATTGGTGCTGTAATGAGTTTTCTCTTTAAAGCTTCAAAGGCATGTTTGCAGTTGTCATCAAAGATGAAAGGGCTATCAATCATTAGCAAATTACTCAATGGTTTTCCTATTTTTGAAAAATCTTTGATGAACCTCCTGTAAAAGCCAGCATGCCCAAGAAAACTCCTTACTGCTTTCACATTAATAGGTATATAAAGTTTTTCAATAATTTATATTTTAGCTTTATCAACTTCTATACCTTTGCATGACACTTTATGCCTAAGAACTATCCCTTCAGGAATCATAAAATGGCATTTCTTCCAATTCAATACCAGGTTAGTTTCTTGGCATCTTTTCAAAACAAGAGTTAAATGATGCAAGAAAGTGTTAAATGAATTGCCAAAGACAGAAAAATCATCCATGAAGACTTCTAAAAATTTTTCCACCATATCAGAAAAAATTGAAAGCATACACCTTTGAAAGGTGGCTGGGGCATTGCATAGCCCAAAGGGCATCCTCCTGTAGGCGAAAACTCCAAATGGACATGTGAAGGAAGTCTTTTCTTGATCCTTAGGATCCACCACTATTTGATTGTACCCAGAATACCCATCCAAGAAGCAATAATAGGCATGGCCGGCCAATCTTTCCAGCATCTAATCAATGAATAGGAGAGGAAACTGATCTTTCCTTGTAGCATCATTTAATCTTCTATAATCTATGCACATCCTCCATCAAGTCACTGTCCTAGTGGGGATCAACTCATTCTTCTCATTGGTGATGACTGTTGATGAGCGGATAATTTATACGCTTTTTGGCATTGTTTTTAGTATGTTTTTAATATGTTTTAGATAGTTTTTATTATATCTTTATTAGTTTTTATTTAAAATTCACTTTTCTGGACTTTACTATGAGTTTGTGTGTTTTTCTATGATTTCAGGTATTTTCTGGCTAAAATTGAGGGACCTGAGCAAAAATCTGATTCAGAGGCTAAAAAGGACTGCAGATGCTGTTGGATTCTGACCTCCCTATACTCGAAGTGAATTTTCTGGAGCTACAGAAACCCAATTGGTGCGCTCTCAATTGCGTTGGAAAGTAGACATCCTGAGCTTTCTAGTAATATATAATAGTTTATACTTTGCCCGAGATTTGATGGCCCAAACCGGCATTCCAAATCAGCTCAAGACTTCCCAGCGTTAAACGCCGGAACTGGCACAAAAGTGGGAGTTAAACGCCCAAACTAGCACAAAAGCTGGCGTTTAACTCCACGAAAAGTCTCTACACATGAAAGCTTCAATGCTCAGCCCAAGAACACACCTAGTGGGCCCGGAAGTGGATTTTTACGTCATATACTCATTTTTGTAAACCCTAAGCTACTAGTTCTCTATAAATAGGACATTTTGCTATTATTTTTTTATCTTTGATCAGTCCTATGCTATCTTAGATCAGATCATGGTCCTTCCGGTTCCCTCTCTGGGGCCGAAGCCAATGATTACCATTATCACTTATGTATTTTCAATGGTGGAGTTTCTACACACCACAGATTAAGCTGTGGAGCTCTGTTGTACCTCGAGTATTAATGCAATTACTACTATTTTCCATTCAATTCAGCTTATTCTTGTTCTAAGATATTCATTCGCACCTAAGAACATGATGAATGTGATGATTATGTGACGCTCATCATCATTCTCACTTATGAACGCGTGCCTGACAACCACCTCCGTTCTACATGCAAACAAGGCTTGAATGTATATCTCTTGGATTCCTTAATCAGAATCTTCGTGGTATAAGCTAGAATCTATTGGCGGCCATTCTTGAGAATCCGGAAAGTCTAAACCTTGTCTGTGGTATTCTGAGTAGGATTCAGGGATTGAATGACTATGACGATCTTCAAACTCGTGATTGTGGGGCGTTAGTGACAGACGCAAAAGAATCACTGGATTCTATTCCGACTTGATCGAGAACCGACAGATGAATAGTCGTGCTGTGACAGAGCGCGTTGAACATTTTCACTGAGAGGACGGGACTGTAGCCATTGACAACGGTGATGCCCATACAGCTTTCCATGGAAAGGAGTAAGAAGGATTGGATGAAGACAGTAGGAAAGCAGAGAGACGGAAGGGACAAAGTATCTCCATACGCTTATATGAAATTCTCACCAATGAATTACATAAGTATCTCTATCTTTATTTTATGTTTTATTTATCTTTTAATCATTAATCCTCCATAACCATTTGAATCTTCCTGACTGAGATTTACAAGATGACCATAGCTTGCTTCATACCAACAATCTCCGTGGGATCGACCCTTACTCGCGTAAGGTTTATTACTTGGACGACCCAGTGCACTTGCTGGTTAGTTGTGCGAAGTTGTGATAAAGAGTTGAGATTGCAATTGAGCATACCATGTTGATGGCGCCATTGATGATCACAATTTCGTGCACCATTTTTTTGCGCCTTTGCCAGGGATTGTTCGAGTTTGGACAACTGACGGTTCATCTTGTTGCTTAGATTAGGTATTTTTCTTCAGAATTTTTAAGAATGGATTCTAGAGTTTCAAGGTGATGTTTTCATCATCACCAAAGCTGATTGATTCTCATCAATTTAGCTCTTGAATGTAATGTCCTACTGAAGCTTGGCTAGCCATGTCTAATCTTTTTAGATTGTAGCTTTAGACTAACATTGCATGATTCCTGGAATTCTCATTAAAAATTTTGAATCTCTTTATTTTCTTTTCCATATAATTTTCAAAAAATCACAAAAAAATGTTTTTTATAAAATCATAAAAATCAAAAATATTTTATGTTTCTTGTTTGAGTCTAGTGTCTAATTTTAAGTTTGGTGTCCATTGCATGTTTTTAGTCTTCTAATTTTCGAAAATTACATGCATTATGTTCTTCATTTGATCTTCAAGTTGTTCTTGATGATTTCATTGCTCTGATCTTTAAATTCTCTGGTCTTGAGTGTTTTGTTGTTTCTCATATGCATTCTCAATTTGTTAGTGTCAATAGTATACAAACTTCTATGTTTGGTGTCTTGCATGCATTGTTTATTTGATCTTAGTTGCATTTTGATTATTCCTCATCATTAAAAATTCAAAAAAAAAATTTTAATTTGTGTCTTTTCAAGTCAATAATACAGAGAATTGAAGATTCAGAACATACAGCAGAGGAATTACACAGAAAAAGCTGGGCGTTCAAAATGCCCAGTGAGGAAGGAAAACTGGCATTTAAACGCCAGCCAGGGTACCTGGCTAGGAGTTTAACGCCCAAAAGGGTAGCATTTTGGGTGTTAAACGCCAGAATGGATACCATTCTAGGCGTTTAACGCCAGGATGATACAAGAGGGAAGATTTTGTTTTTAATTCAAATTTTTTCAAGTTTTCATAATTTTTCAAAATCAAATCTTTTTCAAATCATATCTTTTCAATAATATCTTTTCAAAATCAATTTCTTTCCATTTTTCAAAAATACTTGCTAACAATTAATGATTTGATTCAACATTTCAAGTATGTTGCCTTTTCTGTTGAGAAAGGTTTAATGTCTGAATCATATCTTTTAAATTTCTTGTTAGCCAAGTCATTAATTTTGAAAATCAAATCTTTTTAAAATTTTTTTCAATCATATTTTTTTAATCACATCTTTTTCAAAATAGTTTTCAATCATATCTTTTTGATTTTTAATTTCAAAAATCTTTTTCAAAAATCACTTTATTTCTTTCCCAACTTTAATTTTCAAAAATCATTCTTCAGTTTTTCAAAATCTTTTAATTTATTTTCGAAAATTCTTCCCCTCTTCTCACATCCTTTTATTTAAGGACTAAGACTCCTCATCAAGATGCAATTCGAACTCTATCTCTCTTGATAAGTTCGAATTCTTCTACCTCCTCCTTCTATTCTTCTTTTCCTCTGACACCTCAAGGAATCTCTATCCTGTGACATAGAGGATTCTATACTTTCTTGTTCTCTTCTCTTTCATATGAGCAGGAGCAAAGATAAAAGCATTCTTATTGAGGCTGACCCTGAACCTGAAAGGACCTTGAAGCGAAAGCTAAGAGAAGCTAAAGCACTACTCTCTGTAGAGGACCTAACAGAAATCTTCAACCAAGAAGAAGACATGGCAGCCGAAAACAACAACAATACCAACAATGCAAGGAAGGTGCTGGGTGACTTTATTGCACCTACTCCCAACTTCTATGGGAGAAGCATCTCTATCCCTACCATTGGAGCAAACAACTTTGAGCTTAAGCCTCAATTAGTTTCTCTAATGCAACAGAATTGCAAGTTCCATGGACTTCCATTGGAAGATCCTCATCAGTTTTTAGCTGAATTCTTGCAAATCTGTGACACTGTCAAGACCAATGGGGTTGACCCTGAGGTCTACAGACTTATGCTATTCCCTTTTGCTGTAAGAGACAAAGCTAGGATATGGTTGGATTCACAACCTAAGGAAAGCTTGAACTCTTGGGAAAAGCTAGTCAATGCCTTCTTGGCAAAGTTCTTTCCACCTCAAAAATTGAGTAAGCTTAGAGTGGAAGTCCAAACCTTCAGACAGAAGGAAGGTGAATCCCTCTATGAAGCTTGGGAAAGATACAAACAATTGATCAGAAAGTGTCCTTCTGACATGCTTTCTGAATGGAGCATCACAGGTATCTTCTATGATAGTCTGTCTGAACTGTCCAAGATGTCATTGGACAGCTCTGCTGGAGGATCTCTTCATCTGAAGAAGACGCCTGCAGAAGCTCAAGAACTCATTGAAATGGTTGCAAATAACCAATTCATGTACACTTCTAAAAGGAATCCTGTGAACAATGGGACGAATCAGAAGAAATGAGTTCTTGAGATTGATACTCTGAATGCCATATTGGCTCAGAACAAAATATTGACTCAGTAAGTCAATATGATTTCTCAAAGTCTGTCTGGAATGCAAGCTGCACCAGGCAGTACTAAGGACTCTTCATCTGAAGAAGAAGCTTATGATCCTGAGAACCCATCAATGGAAGAGGTGAATTACATGGGAGAACCCTATGGAAACACCTATAATCCTTCATGGAGAAATCATCCAAATCTCTCATGGAAGGATCAACAGAGACCTCAACAAGGTTTCAACAACAATAATGGAGGAAGAAACAGGTTTAGCAATGGCAAGCCTTTTCCATCATCTTCTCAGCAACAGACAGAGAATTCTAAGCAGAGCCACTCTGACTTAGCAACCAGGGTCTCTGATCTAATCAAAACCACTCAAAGTTTCATGACTGAAACAAGGTCCTCCATTAGAAACTTGGAGGCACAATTGGGTCAGCTGAGTAAGAAAGTTACTGAACTCCCTCATAGTACTCTTCCAAGCAATACAGAAGAGAATCCAAAAGGAGAGTGTAAGGCCATCAACATGGCCAAATTTGGAGAGGAGGAAGAGGTAGTGAGCGCTACTGAGGAAGACCTCAATGGACGTCCACTGGCCTCCAATGAGTTCCCTAATGAGGAACCATGGGAATCTAAGGCTCACACTGAGACCATAGAGATTTTATTGGATTTACTTCTGCCATTCATGAGCTCTGATGAGTATTCTTCCTCTGAAGAGGACGAAGATGTCACTGAAGAGCAAGTTGCTAAGTACCTTGGAGCAATCATGAAGCTAAATGACAAGTTATTTGGTAATGAGACTTGGGAGGATGAACCCCCTTTGCTCACCAAAGAACTGGATGACTTGACTAGGCAGAGATTACCTCAAAAGAGACAGGACCCTGGGAAGTTCTCAATACCTTGTACATTAGGCACCATGACCTTCGAGAAGACTCTGTGTGACCTAGGGTCAAGTATAAACCTCATGCCTCTCTTTGTAATGGAGAAGCTAGGGATCTTTGAGGTATAAGCTGCAAGAATCTCACTAGAGATGGAAGACAATTCAAGAAAACAAGCATATGGACTTGTAGAGGATGTTCTGGTAAAGATTGAAGACCATTACATCCCTGCTGATTTCATAGTCCTAGAGACTGGGAAGTGCATGGATGAATCCATCATCCTTGGAAGACCCTTCTTAGCCATAGCAAAGGCTGTGATTGATGTTGACAGAGGAGAATTGATCATTCAAGTGAATGAAGAATCCTTTGTGTTTAAGACTCAAGGATATCCCTCTGTAATCATAGAGAGGAAGCATGAAGAGCTTCTCTCAAAATAGAGTCAAATAGAGCCCCCACAGTCAAACTCTAAGTTTGATGTTGGGAGGCCACAACCAAATTCTAAGTTTGGTGTTGAACCCCCACATTCAAACTCTAAATTTGGTGTTGGAAGGTTCCAACATTGCTCTGAACATCTGTGAGGCTCCATGAGAGCCCACTGTCAAGCTACTGACATTAAAGAAGCGCTTGTTGGGAGGCAACCCAATGTTATATTTATCTAGTTTCCATTGTTACTTTATGTTTTCTATAGGTTGATGATCATGAGAAGTCACAAAAATAATTGAAAAAGCAAAAACAGAATGAAAAACAGAAAGAAAATAGCACACCCTGGAGGAAAAGCTTGCTGGCGTTTAAACGCCAGTAAGGGCAGCAAGTGGGGGTTTAACGCCCAGTCTGGCATCATTCTGGGCGTTTAACGCCAGAAAAGGGCACCAAACTGGCGTTTAACGCCAGAAAGGGGCACCAGACTGGCGTTTAATGCCAGAAAAGGGTACCAGACTGGCGTTTAACGCCAGGATTGGCAGAAAGGGCATTTTGCACGCCACTTGGTGCAGGGATGAGCTATCCTTGACACCTCAGGATCTGTGGACCCCATAGGATCCCCACCTACCCCACCACTCTCTCTCTTCTTCACCCATTCACCAATCACCTCAATACCTCCTCCCCAAAAACCCCTCACCTATCAAATCCCACCATTCTCTTCACCACTCACATCCATCCTTCATAAAACCCCACCTACCCCACCATCCAAATTCAAACCACTTTCCCTCCCACACCCACCCATAATGGCCGAAACATACCCCCCTCTCCACTCCTATATAAACCCATCTTCACTCCTTCATTTTCACACAACCTAAACACTACTTCTCCCCCTTGGCCGAAACACAAAGCCCCCCTCCATCTCCTCTATTTCTTCTTCTTCTACTCTCTTCTTTCTTCTTTTGCACGAGGACGAGCAAACCTTCTAAGTTTGGTGTGGTAAAAGCGTTACTTTTTGTTTTTCCATAACCATTTATGGCACCTAAGGCCGAAGAAACCTCTAGAAAGAGGAAAGGGAAGGCAAAAGCTTTCACCTCCGAGTCATGGGAGATGGAGAGATTCATCTCAAGGGTGCATCAAGACCACTTCTATGAAGTTGTGGCCATGAAGAAGGTGATCCCCGAGGTCCCTTTCAAACTCAAAAAGAGTAAATATCCGGAGATCCGACATGAGATCCGAAGAAGAGGTTGGGAAGTTCTTACCAACCCCATTCAACAAGTTGGAATCTTAATGGTTCAAGAGTTCTATGCCAATGCATGGATCACCAAGAACCATGATCAAAGTGTGAACCCAGACCCAAAGAATTGGCTTACAATGGTTCGGGGGAAATGCTTAGATTTTAGTCCGGAAAATGTAAGGTTGGCGTTCAACTTGCCCATGATGCAAGAAGATGAACACCCCTACACTAGAAGGGTCAACTTTTATCAAAGGTTGGACCAAGTCCTCATAGACATTTGTGAAGAGGGCGCTCAATAGAAGAGAGATTCAAGAGGAATGCCGTTTCAACTGAGAAGGCATAACCTCAAGCCTGTGGCTAGGGGATGGTTGGAGTTTATCCAACGCTCAATCATTCCCACTAGCAACCGGTCCGAAGCTACTATAGACCGTGCTATCATGATTCATAGCATCATGATTGGAGAGGAAGTAGAAGTTCATGAGGTTATATCCCAAGAACTTTATAAGGTGGCAGACAAGTCCTCTACCTTGGCAAGGTTATCCTTCCCTCATCTCATTTGTCACCTCTGTAATTCAGTTGGAATTAACATAGAGGGAGACATCCTCATTGATGAGGACAAGCCCATCACTAAGAAGAGGATGGAGCAAATAAGAGATCCCACTCATGGACGTGAGGAGATTCCTCATCATGAAATCCCTGAGATGCCTCAAGGGATTCACTTTCCTCCACAAAACTATTGGGAGCAAATCAACACCTCCCTAGGAGAATTGAGTTCCAACATGGGACAACTAAGGGTAGAGCACCAAGAACATTCCATCCTCCTCCATGAAATTAGAGAAGATCAAAGAATCATGAGAGAGGAGCAACAAAGGCAAGGAAGAGACATTGAGGAGCTCAAGCACTCCATAAGATCTTCAAGAGGAAGAACAAGCCGCCATCACTAAGGTGGATCCGTTCTTTAATCCACTTGTTCTTTATTTTTCTGTTTTTTCGAAAATTATTGGTGGACGAAATTGTGATCAACAATGATGGCTCTTTGGCATGTGCATAAAAATTAACTCAGCACTTTCTTTCCACAACTCCGTTCAACTTAACCAGCAAGTGTACTGGGTCATCCAAGTAATACCTTACGTGAGTAAGGGTCGATCCCACAGAGATTGTTGGTATGAAGCAAGCTATGGTCACCTTGTAAATCTTAGTTAGGCAGATTAAATTGGTTTATGATGAGTTCGAAAATTAATAATAAACAGAAAATAAAATAGGATAGAAATACTTATGTAAATTAATGGTGGGAATTTCAGATAGACGTGTGGAGATGCTAGAATCCTCTCGAATCTCTACTTTCTTATTACATTCATCCAATCCTTCTTACTCCTTTCCATGGCAAGCTGTATGTAGGGCATCACCGTCTTCAATGGCTACTTTTCATCCTCTCGGGAAAATGGTCCTATGCGCTGTCACTGCATGGCTAATCGTCTGGAGGCATCACCCTTGTTGATGGCTACATCCCATCCTCTCAGTGAAAATGGTCCAAATGCTCTGTCACAGCACGGCTAATCATCTGTCGGTTCTCAATCAGGTTGGAATAGAATCCCTTGATTCTTTTGCGTCTGTCACTAACGCCCAGCCTTCAGGAGTTTGAAGCTCGTCACAGTCATTCAATACCAGAATCCTACTCGGAATACCACAGACAAGGTTAGACTTTTCGGATTCCCGGGATCCTACTCGGAATACCACAGACAAGGTTAGACTTTCCGGATCCCTATGAATGCCACCATCTATCTAGCTTATACCACAAAGATTCTGTTGGGGAATCTAAGAGATATGCGCCCGGCCTAAAGTAGAACGGAAGTGGTTGTCAGTCACGCGCGTTCATAGGTGAGAATGATGATGAGTGTCACGAATCATCACATTCATCAAGTTGAAGTGCAACGTATATCTTGGAATAAGAATAAAAGAGAATTGAATAAAAAGTAATAGTAATTGTATTGAAACTTGAGGTACAGCAGAGCTCCACACCCTTAATCTATGGTGTGCAGAAACTCCACCGTTGAAAATACATAAGTGAAAGGTTCAGGCATGGCCGAATGGCCAGCCCCTTGAATGATCAAAAGACCGAATGGTCAAGAGATAAGACGTCTAATACAATAGTAACTTATCCTATTTATACTAGACTAGCTACTAGGGTTTACATGAGTAAGTAATTGATGCATAAATCCACTTCCGGGGCCCACTTGGTGTATGCTTGGGCTGAGCATGATCTATCCACGAGCTAAGGCTTTTCTTGGAGTTGAACGCCGAGTTATAGCATGTTTCTGGCGTTCAACTCCGGGATATGACGTGTTTCTGGCGTTTAACTCCAGACAACAGCATGTACTTGGCGTTGAGCGCCACTTTACGTCATCAATTTCCGAATAAAGTATGGACTATTATATATTGCTGGAAAGCTCTGGATGTCTACTTTCCAATGCCGTTGAGAGTGCGCCATTTGAAGTTCTGTAGCTCCAGAAAATTCATTTTTAGTGCAGGGAGGTCAGATTCCAACAGCATCAGCAGTCCTTTTGTCAGCCTTTTTTCAGAGTTTTGCTCAAGTCCCTCAATTTCAGCCAGAAATTACCTAAAATCACAGAAAAACACACAAACTCATAGTAAAGTCCAGAAAAGTGAACATAATCCCTAAAAGTAGCTTGAACATAAAAACTAATGAAAACATCCCTAAAAGTAGCTTGAACTTATTAAAAACTACCTAAAAACAATGCCAAAAAGCGTATAAATTATCCGCTCATCACAACACCAAACTTAAATTGTTGCTTGTCCCCAAGCAACTGAAAATCAAATAGGATAAAAAGAAGAGAATATACTATAAATTCAGAATATCAATGAATATTAGTTCTAATTAGATGAGCGGGACTTGTAGCTTTTTGCTTCTGAACAGTTTTGGCATCTCACTTTTTCCCTTGAAGTTTAGAATGATTGGCTTCTCTAGGAACTTAGATTTTTGGATAGTGTTATTAACTTTCCTAGTTAAGCATGTTGATTCTTGAACACAACTACTTATGAGTCTTGGCCGTGGCCCTAAGCATTTTGTTTTCCAGTATTACCACCGGATACATAAATGCCACAGACACATGACTGGGTGAACCTTTTCAGATTGTGACTCAGCTTTGCTAGGGTCCCCAGTTAGTGGTGTCCAGAGCTCTTAAGCACACTCTTTTGCTTTGGATCCTTTTTACCCTTGCCTTTTGGTTTTAAGGGCTATTAGCTTTTTCTGCTTGCTTTTTTTCTTTTTCTTTCTATATTTTTTTCGCCATTTTTTTTTCGCAAGCTTTTGTTTTTCACTGCTTTTTCTTGCTTCAAGAATCAATTTCATGATTTTTCAGATCATCAATAACATTTCTCTTTGTTCATCATTCTTTCAAGAGCCAACAGTTTTAACATTCATAAACAACAAGATTAAAAATATGCACTGTTCAAGCATTCATTCAGAAAACAAAAAGTATTGTCACCACATCAATATAATTAAACTAAATTCAAGGATAAATTCGAAATTCATGTACTTCTTGTTCTTTTGAATTAAAACATTTTTCATTTAAGAGAGGTGAAGGATTAATGGATTTTATTCATAGCTTTAAGACATGGTTACTACATACTAATGATCATGAAGTAGAGACACAAAACATAGATAAACATAACATAGAAACCGAAAAACAGAAAGAAATAAGAACAAGGAATGAATCCACCTTAGTGGCGTCTTCTTCTTGAAGGACTGTGATGAGCGGATAATTTATACGCTTTTTGGCATTGTTTTTAGTATGTTTTTAGTAGTTTGAGTTGAGTTTTTAGTATAATTTTATTAGTTTTTAGTTAAAATTCACTTTTCTGGACTTTACTATGAGTTTGTGTGTTTTCTGTGATTTCAGGTATTTTCTGGCTGAAATTGAGGGACCTGAGCAAAAATCTGATTCAGAGACTCAAAAAGGGAGGCGAAAAAAAAACCGAAAAGAAAAAAAAAAAGAGAAGAAAAAAAAGAAGAAAAAAAGGAAAGAAAAAGAAAGAAATAAAGTTGTGATCCAAGGCAATAAGAGTGTGCTTAAGAACCCTGGACACCTCTAATTGGGGACTTTAGCAAAGCTGAGTCACAATCTGAAAAGGTTCACCCAATTATGTGTCTGTGGCATGTATGTATCCGGTGGTAATACTGGAAGACAGAGTGCTTTGGGCCACAGCCAAGACTCAATAAGTAGCTGTGTTCAAGAATCATCATACTTAACTAGGAGAATCAATAACACTATCTGAATTCTGAGTTCCTAAAGAAGCCAATCATTCTGAATTCCAAAGGATAGAGTGAGATGCCAAAACTATTCAGAGGCAAAAAGCTAAAAGCCCCGCTCATCTAATTAATACTGATCTTCATAGATGTTTTTGGAGTTCATTGCATATTCTCTTCTTTTTATCTTATTTGATCTTCAGTTGCTTGGGGACAAGCAACAATTTAAGTTTGGTGTTGTGATGAGCGGATAATTTGTACGCTTTTTGGCATTGTTTTTAGTATGTTTTTAGTGTGATCTAGTTAGTTTTTAGTATATTTTTATTATTTTTTAATTAAAATTCACTTTTCTGGACTTTACTATGAGTTTGTGTGTTTTTCTGTGATTTCAGGTATTTTCTGGCTGAAATTGAGGGATCTGAGCAAAAATCTGATCCAGAGACTCAAAAGGACTGCAGATGCTGTTGGATTCTGACCTCCCTGCACTCGAAGTGGATTTTCTGGAGCTACAGAAGCCCAATTGGCGCGCTCTCAACGGCGTTGGAAAGTAGACATCCTGGGCTTTCCAGAAATATATGATAGTCCATACTTTGCCCAAGATTTGATGGCCCAAACCGGCGTTCAAAGTCACCTACAGAAATTCCAGCGTTAAACGCCGGAACTGGCACCTAATTGGGAGTTAAACGCCCAAATTGGCATAAAAGCTGGCGTTTAACTCCAAGAATAGTCTCTACACGAAAATGCTTCATTGCTCAGCCCAAGCACACACCAAGTGGGCCCGGAAGTGGATTTTTATGTCATTTACTCATCTCTGTACACCCTAGGCTACTAGTTTTCTATATATAGGACCTTTTACTATTGTATTTTCATCTTGGTTCTTCTGGTTCCCTCTCTGGGGCCGAAACCAATGATCAACCTTGTTCTTATGTATTTTCAATGGTGGAGTTTCTACACACCATAGATTAAGGTGTGGAGCTCTGCTGTACCTCGAGTATTAATGCAATTACTATTGTTCTTCTATTCAATTCCGCTTGTTCTTTGTCCAAGATATCACTTGTTCTTCAACTTGATGAATGTGATGATCCGTGACACTCATCATCATTCTCACTCATGACAAAGTGACTGACAACCACTCTTGTCTACAAGCATACGAGGCTCTAGTGAATATCTCTTGGATTCTTTAACCGGAATCTTCGTGGTATAGGCGAGAACTGATGGCGGCATTCAAGAGAATCCGGAAGGTCTAAACCTTGTCTGTGGTATTCTGAGTAGGATTCAATGATTGAATGACTGTGACGTGCTTCAAACTCCTGAGGGCGGGGCGTTAGTGACAGACGCAAAAGAATCACTGGATTCTATTTCGGCCTGATTGAGAACCGACAGATGGATAGCCGTGCCGTGACAGGGTGCGTTGAACATTTCCAATGAGAGGATGGGAGGTAGCCACTGACAACGGTGAAACCCTTGCATAAGCTTGCCATGGAAAGGAGTAAGAAGGATTGGATGAAGACAGTAGGAAAGCAGAGAGACGGAAGGGAAGGCATCTTCATACGCTTATCTGAAGCTCTCACTAATGATATACATAAGTATCTCTATCTTTATCTTTATGTTTTATTCATCATCTATACCCATTTGAGTCTGCCTGACTAAGATTTACAAGGTGACCATAGCTTGCTTCATACCAACAATCTCCGTGGGATCGACCCTTACTCACGTAAGGTATTACTTGGACGACCCAGTGCACTTGCTGGTTAGTTGTGCGAAGTTGTAGTGATCACAATTTCGTGCACCAAAGGACCAACAATGTCCTTAAGCTCTTCTATGTCCCTTCCTTGCCTTTGTTTCTCCTCCCTCATTGCTCTTTGGTCTTCTCTTATTTCATGGAGAATGATGGAGTGCTCATGATGTTCCACCCTTAATTGTTCCACATTGTGGCTCAAATCTTCTAAGGAAGTGTTGAGTTGTTCCCAATAGTTGTTGGGAGGAAAGTGCATCCCTTGAGGCATCTCAGGGATTTCTTGATGATGAGCTTCCTCATGCATCTCTTGAGAACCGTGGAGGGTCTCTCTTGCTTGCTCCATCCTCTTCTTGGTGATGGGCTTATCCTCTTCAATGGAGATGTCTCCTTCTATGATAACTCCAACTGAGTAACATAGATGGCAAATAAGGTGAGGAAAAGCTAGCCTTGCCATGGTGGAGGACTTTTCGGCTATTTTGTAGAATTCATTGGAGATGACTTCATGAACTTCTACTTCCTCTCCAATCATGATGCTATGAATCATGATGGCCCGATCCACAGTAACTTCAGATCGGTTGCTAGTGGGAATGATGGAGCGTTGAATGAACTCCAACCATCCTCTAGCCACAGGCTTGAGGTCCAGTCTTCTTAGTTGGACCGGCTTGCTTTTGGAGTCTCTCTTCCATTGAGCTCCTTCCACACATATGTCCATAAGGACTTGGTCCAACCTTTGATTAAAGTTGACCCTTCTAGTGTAGGGGCGTACATCTTCTTGCATCATGGGCAAGTGGAACGCCAATCTCACATTCTCCGGGCTAAAATCTAAGTATTTCCCCCGAACTATTGTGAGATAATTCTTTGGACTCAGGTTCATACTTTGATCATGGTTCCTAGTGATCCATGCATTGGCATAGAACTCTTGAACCATTAAGATTCCGACTTGTTGCATGGGGTTGGTTAGGACTTTCCAACCTCTTCTTCGGATCTCATGTCGGATCTCCGGATACTCATTTTTTTTTAGCTTGAAAGGGACCTCAGGGATCACCTTCTTCTTTGCCACAACATCATAGAAGTGGTCTTGGTGGCTTTTGGAGATGAATCTTTCCATCTCCCATGACTCGGAGATGGAAGCTTTTGTCTTCCCTTTTCCTTTTCTAGAGGATTTTCCGGCCTTAGGTGCCATTGATGGTAATGGAAAAACAAAAAGCTTATGCTTTTACCACACCAAACTTAAAATATTGCTCGCCCTCGAGCAAGAGAAGAAAGAAGAGAAGAAGAAGAAAAAGAAAAAATTGAGGAGAAGGGAGAGATGGTGTTTCGGCCAAGGTATAGAAGAGGGGGTTGTGTTGTGTGAAAATGAAGTGGAATGGAGGGGTATATATAGGGAAAGGGGAGAGGGTAGATTCGGCCATTTTAGGGTGGGTTTAGGTGGGAAAGATTTTTGAATTTTGGAGGTAGGTGGGGTTTATGGGAAAGAGTGGTAGGATGTGAGTGGTGAAGAGGTGATGGGGAAGAGAGATTGAGGTGATTGGTGAAGGGTTTTAGGAAATGTGACATGGGGAAGAGTGTTAATAGGATTAGGAGGTAAGGTGAGAATATGTTAGGTGGGGATCCTGTGGGGTCCACAGATCCTGAGGTGACCCTGTGGGGTCCACAGATCCTGAGGTGACCCTGTGGGGTCCACAGGTCCTGAGGTGTCAAGGAATTCCATCCCTGCACCAAATAGGCATGTAAAATGCCTTTGCATACCATTCTGGCATTTAAACGCCGAGGTGATGCACGTTCTGGGCGTTCAACGCCCATGTAAAGCATGTTCTGGGCGTTCAACGCCCATATGCAGCATGTTTCTGGTGTTGAACGCCAGTTCCATGCTTGTTACTGGCGTTCAGCGCCAGCTTTTCTCAAGGCACATTCCTGGCGTTCAAACGCCAGAATGTTGCTTGTTTCTGGCATTCAGCGCCAGATTCATGCTCTGTTCTGGCGTTGAACGCCAGCCAGATGCTCCTTACTGGCGTTGAACGCCAGTCTGTGCTTCCTCCAGGGTGTGATTTTTCTGCTGCTATTTTTGATTCTGTTTTTAATTTTTATATTTTTTTCGTGACTCCACATGATCATGTACCTAATAAAACACAAAATAAAATAAAATAAAATAAAATAAAAATTTGATAAATAAAATTGGGTTGCCTCCCAACAAGCGCTTCTTTAATGTCAATAGCTTGACAGTGGGCTCTCATGGAGCCACAAGGTAATCAGGTCAATGTTGTATAGTCCCAAAACCAAACTTAGAGTTTGGATATGGGGTCTTAACACCAAACTTAGAGTTTGGTTGTGGCCTCCCAACACCAAACTTAGAGTTTGACTGTGGGGGGCTCTTCTTGACTCTGAACTGAGAGAAGCTCTTCATGCTTACTCTCTTTTTGTCACAGAGGGATGGCCATGTGCCTTAAACACAAGGTAGTCCCCATTCAATTGAAGGACTAATTCACCTCTGTTGACATCTATCACAGCTCCTGCTGTGGCTAGGAAAGGTCTTCCAAGGATGATGCAATCATCCTCTTCCTTCCTAGTTTCTAAGATTATGAAATCAGCAGGGATGTAAAGGCCTTCAACCTTTACTAACACGTCCTCTACTATTCCATAAGCTTGTCTCAATGACTTGTCTGCCAGTTGTAATGAGAACAATGCAGGTTGTACCTCAATGATCCCCAGCTTCTCCATTACAGAGAGTGGCATAAGATTTATCCCTGACCCTAGATCACATAGAGCTTTTTCAAAGGTCATGGTGCCTATGGTACAAGGTATTAAGAACTTGCCAGGATCTTGTCTCTTTTGAGGTAAAATTTGCTGAATCCAGGTATCTAGTTCATTAATGAGCAAGGGAGGTTCACTTTCCCAAGTCTCATTACCAAACAACTTGGCATTCAGTTTCATGATAGCTCCTAAATATTGAGCAACTTGCTCTCCAGTCACATCTGCATCCTCTTCAGAGGAAGAATAGTCTTCAGAGCTCATGAATGGCAGAAGGAGATTTAATGGAATCTCTATGGTCTCTATATGAGCCTCAGATTCCTTTGGATCCTTAATAGGAAACTCCTTCTTGCTTGAGAGACGTCCCAGGAGGTTTTCCTCACTAGGATTTTCGTCCTCCTCCTCCCTTGTGCATTCAGCCATGTTGATTACATCAATGGCCTTGCACTCTCCTTTTGGATTCTCTTCTGTATTGCTTGGGAGAATACTGGGAGGAGTTTCAATGAATTTCTTACTCAGCTGGCTCACTTGTGCCTCCAGATTTCTGATGGAGGATCTTGTTTCACTCATGAAACTGAAAGTGGCCTTTGACAAATCAGAGACTAGATTGGCTAAATTAGAAGTGTTTTGTTCAGAATTCTCTGTCTGTTGCTGAGAAGATGATGGAAAAGGCTTGCTATTGCTCAGCCTATTGCGTCCACCATTGTTAAAGCCTTGTTGAGGCTTTTGTTGATCTTTCCATGAGAAATTTGGATGATTTCTCCATGATGAATTATAGGTGTTTCCATAAGGTTCACCCATGTAATTAACCTCTGCCATTGCAGGGTTCTCAGGATCATAAGCTTCTTCAGAAGCTGCCTCTTTAGTACTGTTGGATGCATTTTGCCATCCATTCAGATTTTGAGAAATCATGTTGACTTGCTGAGTCAACACTTTGTTCTAAGCCAATATGGCATTCAGAGCATCAATTTCAAGAACTCCTTTCTTCTGAGGTATCCCATTATTCACGAAATTCCTCTCAGAAGTGTACATAAATTGGTTATTTACAACCATGTCAATGAGTTCTTGAGCTTCTGCAGGTGTTTTCTTTAGGTGAATTGATCCACCTGCAGAATGGTCCAATGACATTTTCGAAAACTCAGATAGACCATAATAGAATATATCTAATATGGTCCATTCTGAAAACATGTCAAATGGACACCTTTTGGTCAACTGCTTGTATCTTTCCCAAGCTTCATAGAGGGATTCACCATCTTTTTGTTTGAAGGTCTGAACATCCACTCTAAGCTTGCTCAGCTTTTGAGGAGGAAAGAATTTATCCAAGAAAGCCGTGACCAGCTTATCCCAAGAGTCCAAACTATCCTTAGGTTGTGAATCCAACCATATTCTAGCTCTGTCTCTTACAGCAAAAGGGAAAAGCATGAGTCTGTAGACTTCAGGATCAACTCCATTCGTCTTAACAGTCTCACAAATCTGTAAGAACTCAGTTAAAAACTGGTAAGGATCTTCAGATGGAAGTCCATAAAACTTGCAGTTCTGTTGCATTAAAGCAACTAGTTGAGGCTTAAGCTCAAAATTATTGGCTCCAATGGTAGGAATGGAGATGCTTCTTCCATCAAATTTGGACGTTGGCTTTGTGAAGTCACCAAGCATTCTCCTTGCATTATTATTATTTTCGGCTGCCATCTCCTTCTCTTGTTCTAATGTTTCTGAAAGGTTACCTTTAGATTGTTGTAACTTAGCTTCTCTTAATTTTCTCTTCAGAGTCCTTTCAGGTTCTGGATCAATTTTAATAAGAGTGCCTTTTTCGTTGTTCCTGCTCATATGAAAGAGAAGAAAATAAGAAAAGAAGAGGAATCCTCTATGTCACTGTATAGAGATTCCTTTATGTTAGTAGAAGAAGAAAGGGGAGAAGAATGTAGAAGAGTGGGTTCGGATATTTAGATAGAGAGAGGTGAAGAGAAGTGTTAGTAATTAAATAATTAAATAGAATAAGTGAGAAGGGATAGAAAATTCGAAAATAATTTTAAAAAGGGGTTAGTAATTTTCGAAAATTAAAGATAAGATATAATTAAAATTAAAATTTAGAACAAAAAGAATTTTTGAAAAAAGAGGTGAGATATTTTCGAAAATTAGAGAGGGAAAAGTAGTTAGGTGGTTTTGAAAAAGATAAGAAACAAACAAAAAGTCAAATAGTTAGTTGAAAAAGATATTAAAATCAAATTTTAAAAAGATAAGAAGATAAGAAGTTAGATAAGATTTTTTAAAATCAAATTTTGAAAAAGATAAGATGTAAAAGATAAGAAGATTTAATTCAAAAATTTAAAATTACTTACTTCACTAACAAGAAACTACAAGATAAGATTCTAGAACTTAAAGATTGAACCTTTCTTAACAAGAAAGTAACAAACTTCAAATTTTTGAATCAATCACATTTTTTTGTTAGCTAATTTTCAAAAATTTGATATAAATATAAGAAAAAGGTTTTGAAAATATTTTGAAAAAGATTTTTTTGAAATTTTCGATAAAGAGGAAAAATTGGAAAAGATATGATTTTTGAAAAAGATTTTGAAAAGATAAGATTTTTAAATTTTTGAAAATTTGACTTGACTTGTAAGAAACAACTAATTTTGAAAATTTTTGACCAAGTCAACCCAAAATTTCGAAAATTTTGAGAGAAAAGAGGAAAAGATATATTTTTTATTTTTGAATTTTTAATTATGAGAGAGAAAAACACAAACATGACCCAAAACATGAAAATTTTTGATCAAACACTTAATGCATGCAAGAACACTATGAATGTCAAGATGAACACCAAGAACACTTTGAAGATCATGATGAAAATCAAGAACGTAATTTTGAAAAATTTTTGATGCAAAGAAAACATGCAAGACACCAAACTTAGAAATCTTTAATGCATGGACTCTAACAAACGAAAAATGCATATGAAAAATAACAAACAACACAAAACAAGAAAACATCAAGATCAAACAAGAGGACTTATCAAGAACAACTTGAAGATCATGAAGAACACTATGAATGCATGGAATTTTCGAAAAATGCAAGAAAAATTTTTTAAAGCATGCAATTGACACCAAACTTAAAAATTGACTCAAGACTCAAACAAGAAACACAAAATTTTTTTGATTTTTATGATTTTCTAATTTTTTTGGATTTTTATTATTTTTTTCGAAAATAAAGTTAGGAAAAACGAAAAAGAAAAGAAAAATTTTGAAAAAGATTTTTGAAAAGAAAATTACCTAATCTGAGCAACAAGATGAACCGTCAGTTGTCCATACTCGAACAATCCCCGGCAATGGCGCCAAAAACTTGGTGGACGAAATTGTGATCAACAATGATGGCTCTTTGGCATGTGCATAAAAATTAACTCAGCACTTTCTTTCCACAACTCCGTTCAACTTAACCAGCAAGTGTACTGGGTCATCCAAGTAATACCTTACATGAGTAAGGGTCGATCCCACAGAGATTGTTGGTATCAAGCAAGCTATGGTCACCTTGTAAATCTCAGTTAGGCAGATTAAATTGGTTTATGATAAGTTCAAAAATTAATAATAAACAGAAAATAAAATAGGATAGAAATACTTATGTAAATTAATGGTGGGAATTTCAGATAGGCGTGTGGAGATGCTAGAATCCTCTCGAATCTCTACTTTCTTATTACATTCATCCAATCCTTTTTACTCCTTTCCATGGCAAGCTGTATGTAGGGCATCACCGTCTTCAATGGCTACTTTTCATCCTCTCGGGAAAATGGTCCTATGCGCTGTCACTGCATGGCTAATCGTCTGGAGGCATCACCCTTGTTGATGGCTACATCCCATCCTCTCAGTGAAAATGGTCCAAATGCTCTGTCACAGAACGGCTAATCATCTGTCGGTTCTCAATCAGGTTGGAATAGAATCCCTTAATTCTTTTGCGTCTGTCACTAACGCCCAGCCTTCAGGAGTTTGAAGCTCGTCACAGTCATTCAATACCGGAATCCTACTCGGAATACCACAGACAAGGTTAGACTTTCCGGATTCCCGGGATCCTACTCGGAATACCACAGACAAGGTTAGACTTTCCGGATCCCCATGAATGCCGCCATCTATCTAGCTTATACCACGAAGATTCTGTTGAGGAATCTAAGAGATATGCGCCCGGCCTAAAGTAGAACGGAAGTGGTTGTCAGTCACGCGCGTTCATAGGTGAGAATGATGATGAGTGTCACGGATCATCACATTCATCAAGTTGAAGTGCAACGTATATCTTGGAATAAGAATAAAAGAGAATTGAATAAAAAGTAATAGTAATTGTATTGAAACTTGAGGTACAGCAGAGCTCCACACCCTTAATCTATGGTGTGCAGAAACTCCACCGTTGAAAATACATAAGTGAAAGGTTCAGGCATGGCCGAATGGCCAGCCCCCTGAATGATCAAAAGACCGAATGGTCAAGAGATAAGACGTCTAATACAATAGTAACTTATCCTATTTATACTAGACTAGCTACTAGGGTTTACATGAGTAAGTAATTGATGCATAAATCCACTTCCGGGGCCCACTTGGTGTATGCTTGGGCTGAGCTTGATCTATCCACGAGCTGAGGCTTTTCCTGGAGTTGAACGCCGAGTTATAGCGTGTTTCTGGCGTTCAACTCCGGGTTATGACGTTGAGCGCCACTTTACGTCGTCAATTTCCTGGAAAGCTCTGGATGTGTACTTTCCAACGCCATTGAGAGCGCGCCATTTGGAGTTCTGTAGCTCCAGAAAATTCATTTTGAGTGCAGGGAGGTCAGATTCCAACAGCATCAGCAGTCCTTTTGTCAGCCTTTTTTCAGAGTTTTGCTCAAGTCCCTCAATTTCAGCCAGAAATTACCTGAAATCACAGAAAAACACACAAACTCATAGTAAAGTCCAGAAATGTGAATTTAACATAAAAACTAATGAAAACATCCCTAAAAGTAGCTTGAACTTACTAAAAACTACCTAAAAACAATGCCAAAAAGCGTATAAATTATCCGCTCATCAATTATGCTTTATGTTTTATTTATGTTTGTGTCTTATGATCATTAGTGTCTTAGTGTCTATGCCTTAAAGTTATGAATATCCTATGAATCCATCACCTTTCTTGAATGAAAAATGTTCTTAATTGAAAAAGAGAAGAATTGCATGAATTTCAAATTTTATAACAAATTAATTATTTTGATGTGGTGGCAATACTTTTGATTTCTGAATGTATGCTTGAACAGTGCATATGTCTTTTGAATTTGTTGTTCATGAGTGTTAAAATTGTTGGCTCTTGAAAGAATGATGAAAAAGGAGACATGTTACTGAAGATCTGAAAAATCATAAAAATGATTCTTGAAGCAAGAAAAAGCAGTGAATTCAAAAAAAAAAAAAGAAAAAAAAAAGAAAGAGCAAGCAGAAAAAGTCAATAGCCCTTTAAACCAAAAGGCAAGGGTAATAAAAAGGATCCAAGGCTTTGAGCATCAGTGGATTGGAGGGCCTACAGGAATAACATCCTGGCCTAAGCGGCTAAACCAAGTTATCCCTAACCATGTGCTTGTGGCGTGAAGGTGTCAAGTGAAAACTTGAGACTGAGCAGTTAAAGTCATGATCCAAAGTAAAAAGAGTGTGCTTAAGAACCCTGGACACCTCTAATTGGGGACTCTAGCAAAGCTGAGTCACAATCTGAAAAGGTTGACCCAGTTATGTGTATGTGGCATGGATGTATCCGGTGGTAATACTTGAAAACAGAGTGCTTTGGGCCACGGCCAAGACTCATAAAGTAGCTGTGTTCAAGAATCATCATACTTAACTAGGAGAATCAATAACACTATCCGGATTCTGAGTTCCTATAGAAACCAATCATTCTGAACTTCAAAGGATAAAGTGAGATGCCAAAACTGTTCAAAGGCAAAAAGCTAAAAGCCCCGCTCATCTAATTAATACTGATCTTCATAGATGTTTTTGGAATTCATTGTATATTCTCTTCTTTTTTATCCTATTGATTTTCAGTTGCTTGAGGACAAGCAACAATTTAAGTTTGGTGTTGTGATGAGCGGATAATTTATACGCTTTTTGGCATTGTTTTTAGTATGTTTTTAGTATGTTTTAGATAGTTTTTATTATATTTTTATTAGTTTTTATTTAAAATTCACTTTTCTAGACTTTACTATGAGTTTGTGTGTTTTTCTGTGATTTCAGGTATTTTCTGGCTGAAATTGAGGGACCTGAGCAAAAATCTGATTCAGAGGCTGAAAAGGACTGCAGATGCTGTTGGATTCTGACCTCCCTGTACTCGAAGTAAATTTTTTAGAGCTACAGAAGCCCAATTGGCGCGCTATTAATTGCGTTGGAATGTAGACATCCTGGGCTTTCCATCAATATATAATAGTCCATACTTTGCCCGAGATTTGATGGCCCAAACCGGCGTTCCAAATCAGCTCAAGACTTCCCGGCGTTAAACGCCGGAACTGGCACAAAAGTGGGAGTTAAACGCCCAAACTGGCACAAAAGCTGGCGTTTAACTTCAAGAAAAGTCTCTATACATGAAAGCTTCAATGCTCAGCCCAAGCACACACCAAGTGGGCCCGGAAGTAGATTTTTACGTCATTTACTCATTTTTGTAAACCCTAAGCTACTAGTTCTCTATAAATAGGTCCTTTTGCTATTGTATTTTTATCTTTGATCAGTCCTATGCTATCTTAGATCAGATCTTGGTTCTTCTAGTTCCCTCTCTGGGGCCGAAGCCAATGATCACCATTATCACTTATGTATTTTCAACGGTGGAGTTTCTACACACCATAGATTAAGGTGTGGAGCTCTGCAGTACCTCGAGTATTAATGCAATTACTACCATTTTCCATTCAATTCAGCTTATTCTTGTTCTAAGATATTCATTCGCACCCAAGAACATGATGAATGTGATGATTATGTGACGCTCATCATCATTCTCACTTATGAACGTGTGCCTGACAACCACCTCCGTTCTACATGCAAATAAGGCTTGAATGTATATCTCTTGGATTCCTTAATTAGAATCTTCGTGGTATAAGCTAGAATCCATTGGCGGCCATTCTTGAGAATCCGGAAGGTCTAAACCTTGTCTGTGGTATTCTGAGTAGGATTCAGGGATTGAATGACTGTGACGAGCTTCAAACTCGCGATTGTGGGGCGTTAGTGACAGACACAAAAGAATCACTGGATTCTATTCCGACATGATCGAGAACCGACAGATTAATAGCCGTGCTGTGACAGAGCGCGTTAAGCATTTTCACTAAGAGGACGGGACTGTAGCCATTGACAATGGTGATGCCCAACATACAGCTTGCCATGGAAAGGAGTAAGAAGGATTGGATGAAGACAGTAGGAAAGCAGAGAGACGGAAGGGACAAAGCATCTCCATACGCTTATCTGAAATTCTCACCAATGAATTACATAAGTATCTCTATCTTTATTTTATGTTTTATTTATCTTTTAATCATTAATCCTCCATAACCATTTGAATCTGCCTGACTGAGATTTACAAGATGACCATAGCTTGCTTCATGCCAACAATCTCCGTGGGATCGACCCTTACTCGTGTAAGGTTTATTACTTGGACGACCCAGTGCACTTGCTGGTTAGTTGTGCGAAGTTGTGATAAAGAGTTGAGATTGGAATTGAGCGTACCATGTTGATGGCACCATTGATGATCACAATTTCGTGCACCAACTGTCATTCCTCCTTTTTTTGGTACAACTTGAACCGGGCTCACCCATGAGCTGTCAGATATTGGAAAGATTATCCCAGTATTCTATAGCTTCATGACTTCGTTTTGAACCACCTCCTTCATGGCTGGGTTGAGCCTTCTTTGTGGTTGAACTATAGGCTTTGATTCTTCCTCCAACAGAATTTTATGCATACAAATGGCAGGGCTAATGCCTTTGATATTCTCAATTGTCCAACCCAAGGCTATCTTGTGAGCTCTCAACACTTCAATCAGACTTGTTTCTTCTTCCATGTTCAAAGAGGAGTTTATGATTACTGGCAGGGCTTCTGCTTCTCCAAGAAACACGTATTTGAGGTGAGAAGGAAGAGGTTTCAACTCCTGTTTTTGCTTATCCTTTTCCTTGTCTTCAATGGATATTTCTACCACTTCCTCTCCTTGTTCCTCCTGGTTGTCATCTTCCAATAACTCATCCTCCACTTCTTCTTCCTGTTGCTCTTGATAATTGGCTTCAAATATTTCTTCTACCAGACTTTCTATCATATCCACCTTCATGTAGTTCTCTTGCTCAGGGGAGTGTTGCATTGATTTGAAAATATTGATGACCATTTGCTCATTGTGCACCCTGAAGGTCATTTCTCCCTTTTCTACATCAATAGTAGCTCTTGCTGTAGCTAGGAATGGTCTTCCCAAGATAATTGAGTTGTTTCCTTCCCCTTCCGTGTCCAAGATGACAAAGTCCGCAGGGAAGATAAACTCCCCAACTTTCACTAGTAGATTTTCTACAACTCTATTGGATGTCTTGATTGATCTATCGGCCATCACTAGTGACATCCTGGTAGGTTTGATTTCTTCTATGGTAAGCTTTCTCATCATTGAAAGGGGCATCAAGTTGATACTAGCACCTAGATCACAAAGAGCGTTCTCTAATGTCATCTTGCCTATGGTGCATGAAACCACAAAGCTCCCTGGATCTTTAAGCTTTGGTGGAATTCCTCTTTGGATCACAGCATTACATTCTTCAGTGAGCATAATGGTCTCCTTCTCATGCTAACTTCTCTTCTTGTTAATGAGCTCCTTCAAGAATTTTGCATATAGAGGCATCTGCTCTAATGCTTCAGCTAAGGGAATATTAATTTCCAATTTCTTGAAGACTTCAAGGAATTTGGGGAAGTGTTGATCCTTGGTGTCCTTGTTGAACCTTTGAGGATATGGCAAGGGGGTATAAAAGCCTCCACTCATTGCTTCTGCCCTTGAGATGCTTCCTCCATTACTTGCTTCCTGATAGTGAGAATTACGTTGGTTAAGAATTTCTCTTATAGAAAGAAGAATTTCGTTGTAAGCATAGCTTCAAACCAACAAACAACTCTCATATCAAATTAAAATTTTGGTTGTCACAAGTAACAAACCCGAAATAAGAATTAACCGAAGTATTTAGACTCCGGGTCATTTCACAAGGAATTGCAATGAAGTGCTCAATTATTGGCTATGAAGGAATGTTTTGGGGTTTTTTTTTTTATAAAAGTCATGAAAGATAAATGACAAGGAAGTAAACTAATAGCTAAAAGGTCTTGGCAAATGTTGGTGGTTAAGGATCTCTATCTATATCACTAACCATAACATGAGAATTGCCAAGGATCAACCCCATTAAGTCATCCTTTAACTAATAAAGGAAAGTCAAATGAGCTATGTCAATCCAAGTCCATAAGTCCTAGGTCTCCACCAATTTAGTTAGTGAGATCTAGGGTTAATAGCTCCTAATCATCAATCACTTGGACATTAGCAACTCAAGAGTTCCTAAGTTACCTTCCCAAGCCAAGAGCACAAAATCCTACTCTAAAGCCCAACCAAGCATTTTGTCAAACACTTGGTGGGTACAAAAGGAAAGCATAATAAATAACAAGAAATAGTAAAATCTACCAACTACAAATTGTAAGAAAAATAAATTAACAACTCAAATCATCAATAAAAGAAACATCAACATTAAATTTCATTAAAAAAAAATCCAAATTCAACATGAGTTCATCATCACAAAAGAGAAAGCAAAACGGGAAATTAACACAGCACATAATGAGAATGAACGAGTAGAAGCATGAAATTAGAAAGAAAATGAGATGAAAACATGAGATTGAACCTAGATCTATGAGAGATTAACCTAAACCTAACCTAATTCTAGAGAGAAGAGGGAGCTTCTCTCTCTAGAAACTAACCTACATGATGCTAAGCTACCAAACAATTGCTCTCCCCTTGCCCGAGCTTGAATTCTGCATGAAATAGCATTAGAGGGCCACGAGCAGCATCGGTGTGCACGCGTCCATGGTGCGTGCGGCGCCCCTATACGCAAAGCAAAATATAACAAAGTTTATATCATTTCGAAGCTCCGGATGTTAGCTTTCCAACGCAATGAGAACAGTCTCATTTGGACCTTAGTAGCTCAAGTTATGGTCGATTAAGTGCCAAGAGGTCAGGCTTGACAGGTTTACGGTTCCTTCATTTCTGCATGAGTTCTCCCACTTTGCATGCACTTCTCCTCACTTCTTCCATCCAATACTTGCCTTATGAACCATGAGATCACTCAGCAAACATATCAAGGCATCGAATGGAATTAAAGTGAATTAAATTTAGCTATTTTAGGGCCTAAAAAGCATGTTTTCACATTTAAGCTCAAATCAAGGGAGAATTGCAAAACCATGCTATTTCATTGAATAAATATGAGAAAAGGTGATAAAATCCCCCAAAATAAGCACAAGATAAACCCCAACATTAATTTGATAGCGAGAATTGTGTTGGTTAGGAACTTCTCTTAAAGAAAGAAGAATTTCGTTGTAAGCATAGCTTCAAACCAACAAACAAATCTCACATCAAATTAAATTTGGTTGTCACAAGTAACAAACCCCAAATAAGAATTTACCAAAGTATTTGAACTCCGGGTCGTCTCACAATGAATTGCAATGAAGTGATCAATTATTGGCTATGAAAATGCAAGGGTGTTTGATTTTATATTTTTGCAAGAAAAATAAATGACAAGAAAGTAAAGAGAGCAATAAAAGAAAGCAATTAATAAAAAGAGACATTCATGGCAAGAATTGAGATCATAGGCTTTCTATCCTAGTCATACAATGATTATTCATCTTATTTAGTTAACTCCAACAAATGGAAGAAGGCATTATGTTATCTTCACATAGGGAGAATGTTAAACAAGACTAATCAATCATATCACAATAATAACAAGAATTTATCTCATTTCGTCATCCCTAACATTGGAAGAAGGTATAAGTTATCTTCTATGAGAAAAAGTCAAACAAGACTAGTTAACCTCAATCCAAATGTACTAATCAACTTACTAATAGAATTAGCAAAAGATTAGAGTTAATGGAAATCATATTAACTAACAACTCTAAATCACCAATTTTAGTTGGGTATTCATGACTCAAGATCACCTAATTACTCTTTCCAAGCCAAGAATGCTCAAAATCTACTCTAAAGTCCAACCAAGTATTTTGTCAAACACTTGGTGTGTGCAAATAGAAAGCATGGTAAATGTGCAAGAATAGTAAAATCTACCAACTACAAATTGCAAGAAAAATAAATCAACAACTCAAATCATCAATGAAAGAAACATCAATAATAAATTTCATTAAAAGAAAATCCAAATTCAACACGAGTTCATCATCACAAAAGAGAAAGCAAAAAGGGAAATTATCACTACACATCATGAGAATGAAAGAGTAGAAGCATGAAATTAGAAAGAAAACAAGATGAAAATATGAGATTGAACCTAGATCTATGAGAGATTAACCTAAACCTAATCTAATTCTAGAGAGAAGAGGGAGCTTCTCTCTCTAGAAACTAACCTACATGATGCTAAGCTTACAAACAATTGCTCCCCCCTTGCCCAAGCTTGAATTCTACATGAAATAGTATCAGAAATGAGTTGGGTTGGGCCCAAAGTGCTTCAGAAATCGCCCCCAACGATTTCATCTTTAGTAGGCCACGAGCAGCATCGGCGCGCACGCGTACATGGTGTGTGCGCGCCCCTGTATGCTAAGCAACATATAGAAAATTTTATATCATTTTGAAGCCCCAAATGTTAGCTTTCCAACGCAAATGGAACTGCCTCATTTGGATCTCTGTAGCTCAAGTTATGTTCGATTGAGTGCCAAGAGGTCAGGCTTGACAGCTTTACGGTTCTTTCATTTCTTCATAAGTTCTCCCACTTTGCATGTTTTTCTCCTCACTTCTTCCATCCAATACTTGCCTTATGAACATGAGATCACTCAAAAAATATATCAAGTCATTGAATGGAATTAAAGGGAATTAAATTTAGCTATTTTAGGGCCTAAAAATCATGTTTTCACATTTAAGCACAAATCAAGAGAGAATTGCAAAACCATGCTATTTCATTGAATAAATGTGAGAAAAGGTGATAAAATCTCCCAAAATAAGCACAAGATAAACCCCAACATTAATTTGATAGCGAGAATTGCGTTGGTTAGGAATTTCTCTTATAGAAAGAAGAATTTCGTTGTAAGCATAGCTTCAAACCAACAAACAAATCTCACATCAAATTAAATTTGGTTGTCACAAGTAACAAACCCCAAATAAGAATTAACCAAAGTATTTGAAATCCGGGTCGTCTCACAATGAATTACAATGAAGTGATCAATTATTGGCTATGAAAATGCAAGGGGGTTTGATTTTATATTTTTGCAAGAAAAATAAATGACAAGAAAGTAAAGAGAGCAATAAAAGAAAGCAATTAATAAAAAGAGACATTCATGGCAAGAATTGAGATCATAGGCTTTCTATCCTAGTCATACAATGATTATTCATCTTATTTAGTTAACTCCAACAAATGGAAGAAGGTATCATGTTATCTTCACATAGGGAGAATGTTAAACAAGACTGATGAGCGGATATTTTATACGTTTTTTGGGGGTAATTTCATGTAGATTTTAGTATGTTTTAATTAATTTTTAGTTAAATATTATTAGTTTTTAGGCAAAAATCATATTTCTGGACTTTACTATGAGTTTGTGTGTTTTTCTATGATTTCATGTATTTTCTAGCTGAAATTGAGGGAGCTGAGCAAAAATCTGAGTTAGGCTGAAAAAGGACTACTGATGCTGTTGGATTCTGACCTCCCTGCACTCGAAATGAATTTTCTGGAGCTACAGGAGTCTAATTGGCGCGCTCTCAACGGCGTTGTAAAGTAGACATCTAGGGCTTTCCAGCAATATATAATAGTCCATACTTTGCGCGAAGATAGATGACGTAAATTGGCGTTCAACGCCAGTATCATGCTGCTGTCTGGCGTCTAGCGCCAGAAACAGGTTACAAGCTGGAGTTCAACGCCAGAAACAGGTTACAACCTGGTGTTGAACGCCCAAAACAGCCCCAGGCACGTGAGAAGCTTAAGTCTCAGCCCCAGCACACACCAAGTGGGCCCCATAAGTGGATTTCTGCACTATCTATCATAGTTTACTCATTTTCTGTAAACCTGGGTTACTAGTTTACTATTTAAACAACTTTTAGAGATTTACTTTGCACCTCATGACATTTTAGATCTGAAATTTGTACCTTTTGGCAGCATGAGTCTCTAAACTCCATTGTTGGGGGTGAGGAGCTCTGCAGCGTCTCGATGAATTAATACAATTACCTTTGTTTTCCATTTAAACACGCTTGTTCCTATCTAAGATGTTCATTCGCGCTTAAACATGAAGAAGGTGATGATCCGTGACACTCATCACCTTCCTCAGATCCATGAATGTGTGCCTGACAACCACCTCCGTTCTACATCAGATTGAATGAGCTTCTCTTAGATTCTTTAATCAGAATCTTCGTGGTATAAGCTAGAATTGATGGCGGCCACTCTTGAGGATCCGGAAGGTCTAAACCTTGTCTGTGGTATTCCAAGTAGGATTCAAGGATTGAATGGCTGTGATGAGCTTCAAACTCGCGATTGCTGGGCGTGATGACAAACGCAAAAGGATCAATGGATCCTATTCCAACATGATCAAGAACCAACAGCTGATTAGCCGTGCTCTGACAGAGCATTTGGACCATTTTCACTGAGAGGATGGGAGGTAGCCACTGATGATGGTGACACCCTACATACAGCTTGCCATGGAAGGAGCCTTGCGTGTGGAAAAGGATTTCAAGGAAGAGTTGAAGTCAGAGGACAAAGCATCTCCAAAACCCCAACATGTTCTTCATTAATAAAGTAACAATTACTTATTCCAAACACTTTTACTTCTTACAATTAAATCCAAATAACATTATTGACATCCTGACTAAGATTAATAAAATAAACATAGATTGCTTCAAACCAATAATCTCCGTGGGATCGACCCTTACTCACGTAAGGTATTACTTGGACAACCCAGTGCACTTGCTGGTTAGTTGTACGGATTGCAAATTCGTGCACCAAGTTTTTGGCGCCGTTGCCGGGGATTATTCGAGTTTGAACAACTAAAGGTTTATTTTATTTCTTAGATTAGGAATAATTTATTTTTGTTGCTATAGAGTCATTAAATTCTGATAGGATAATTTCTTTTCAAAAAAATTTTTCAAAAATATTATTTTTCTTTATCAATTTTTAATTTTTTTCGTGAGTTTAGTGTCTTGTTCAAAGTTTGGTGTTAATTGCATATTTTATATTTTTCTTTAAATTTTCGAATTTGTGTTCTTTGTTCTTCATTGATCTTCAAGTTGTTCTTGTTTATTTTTCTTGTTTGATCTTGAGTTTTTCTTGTTTTGTGTATTTTCTTGTTTTTCTTGTGCTTTTTCAAAACATTAACCTTCAAAAATTATACTTTTATCCATAAAAATAATACATCTTTAAAATACGTTACATTTTTAGCTCAGTTGGTTATAACGCTGGCTTATGTTCTTGGCAATTGGGCATTTTCTTTTTAAAAATCTTTTTTTAAATAATTTTTCTTAATTTAATCTTGTGCCAAACTTTAAGTTTGGTGTTTTCTTGTTGATCTTTCTTTAATTTTCGAAAATTTATCTTGGTTTTCTAAAAATTTTAAGTTTGGTGTTCTTTCTTTTGTTCTTGGTGTTCTTGTGAATCTTCAAGGTGTTCTTGAGTTTTTCTTGTGTTTTGATCTTAAAATTTTTAAGTTTGGTGTTCCTTGGTGTTTTCCCTCCAAAAAAAATTTTCGAAAATAAGGAGCATTAGATCTAAAAAATTTTAAGTCTTGTGTTTTTTGTGTGTTTTTCTCTTTCATCATAAAATTCAAAATTCAAAAAAAAATTTATATCTTTTCTAACTAATTTTAAACTACATTTTCGAAACTTTTATATAAAAATTCAAATTTCAATTTCAAAATTTTTCAATTCTTATTTTTTTTAATATATATCTTATTATCTTTTTCAAAAATTTTATCCTAACCACTTTCTCCTTTTCCTCAAATTTTTCGAAAATCTTCAAAAAATATTTTCATTTTTTTTATTTTATTTCATTTTTATTTGCTTTATTTTTATTTTATTTTATAAAATAAATTTTTATAAAATAAATAATATCAACATACATACCATCTCCCTTGCTCCATCATGGAACTAAGTGGAAATGCACAGTCCAAGAGGACTCTGGGGTCATATGCTAGCCCCACTACTGCTTCATATGGGAGTAGTATCTGTATACCCTCCATTGGAGTCAATAGCTTTGAGTTGAATCCTCAGGTCATTATCATGGTGCAGCAAAGCTGCCAGTATTCCGGTCTTCCACATGAAGAACCTACAGAGTTTCTGGCACAATTTTTACAAATTGCTGACACAGTACATGATAAGGAAATAGATCAGGATGTCTACAGATTACTACTGTTTCCATTTGCTGTAAAGGATCAAGCTAAGAGGTGGTTAAATAACCAACCTAAGAACAGCATAAAAACATGGAAACAACTGTCAGAAAAATTCCTTAATCACTATTTCCCTCCAAAACGGATGACACAGCTAAGGCTAAGCATCCAAGGCTTCAAACAAGGAGATAATGAATCCTTTTATGATGCCTGGGAGAGATACAGAGAGATGCTAAGAAAATGCCCCTCTGAGATATTTTCAGAGTGGGTGCAATTAGACATCTTCTACTATGGGCTTACAGAAAAAGCTCAAATTTCTCTAGATCACTCAGCTGGTGGATCTATACATATGAGAAAAACAATTGAAGAAGCTGAAGAGCTTATTGATACAGTTGCCAGAAATCAGCATCTGTACCTAAGCAGTGAATCTTCCATGAAAGAAGAAGCTAAAACAGTAACTGCTGAACTCAGTCCTGTAGATCAGGCTAATGAATTCAATCAGCAATTAGACTTTCTAACTCAGCAGCTAGCCGAATTGAAGGAAATACTACAGGAAACAAGAATGGCTAACAGGAATATGGAAATACAGTTAAAGCAAACAGAAAAGCAACTGTCAAAACAAATAGCAAAAGAATGCCAAGCAGTTCAATTAAGAAGTGGAAAAACATTAAATACCTCACTTCAAATCAGCAGGAAGCCAAGAAATGAACAAATGGCTACTCAAAATCCCTCTGAGGACAATCAGAGCACAGAGAGGAATAATGCTGGCACTGAACGCCCAGACCATGCTCATTCCTGGCGTTCAACGCCAGAAACAAGCATGAATCCGGCGTTGAACGCCCAAAAGGAGCACAATTCTGGCGTTCAGACGCCAGAAACAGGCAAGGAGCTGGCATCTAACGCCACTCTAGCTTCCACCCCTGGCATTCAAATGCCAGTAGGGAATCAGTCACATACAAGTGCTGATAACAACCCTTCTAAAAAAGCTTCCCAACCCACTTCTGTAAGTAATAAACCTGCAGCAACTAAGGTTGAGGAATATAAAGCCAAAATGCCTTATCCTCAAAAACTCCGCCAAGCGAAACAGGATAAGCAATTTGCCCGCTTTGCAGACTATCTCAAGACTCTTGAAATAAAGATTCTGTTTACAGAAGCACTTGAGCAAATACCCTCTTATGCTAAGTTCATGAAAGAGATCTTAAGTCATAAGAAGGATTGGAGAGAAACTGAAAAAGTCTACCTCACTGAAGAATGCAGCGCAGTCATTTTGAAAAGCTTACCTGAGAAGCTTAAAGACCCCGGGAGCTTTATGATACCATGCACATTAGAGGGTAATTGTACCAAGCAAGCTCTATGTGATCTTGGGGCAAGTATCAACCTAATACCTGCATCTATTATCACAAAGCTCGGTTTGACTGAAGAAGTCAAACCAACCCGGATATGTCTTCAACTTGCTTATGGCTCCATTAAATACCCATCAGGCGTGATTGAAGATATGATTGTCAAGGTTGGGCCATTTGCCTTTCCCACTGACTTTGTGGTGCTGGAAATGGAGGAGCACAAGAGTGCAACTCTCATTCTAGGAAGATCTTTCCTAGCAACTGGCCGAACCCTCATTGACGTCCAAAAAGGGGAAGTAACCCTGAGAGTCAATGAGGAGGAGTTCAAGCTGAATGTTGTCAAAGCCATGCAACATCCAGACACCCCAAATGACTGCATGAGTGTTGATATCATTGACTCTCTGGTAAGAGAGGTCAATATGGCTGAGAGTCTCGAATCAGAGTTAGAGGACATCCTTAAAGATGTTCAGCCTGATTTGGAGGAATCAAAGAGAATAATAGAACTTCTGAAAATCCCTCAGGAAGAGGAGAAACCTCCCAAACCCGAGCTCAAACCATTACCACCATCCCTGAAATATGCATTTCTGGGAGAAGGTGATACCTTTCCTGTAATCATAAGCTCTACCTTAAAGCCACAGGAAGAGGAAGCACTAATTCAAGTGCTAAGGACACACAAGACAGCTCTTGGGTGGTCCATCAGTGATCTTAAGGGCATTAGCCCAGCCAGATGCATGCACAAGATCCTATTGGAGGGTGACGCCAAGCCAGTGGTTCAACCACAAAGGCGGCTGAATCCAGCCATGAAGGAAGTGGTGCAGAAGGAGGTCACTAAATTACTAGAGGCTGGGATTATTTATCCTATTTCTGACAGCCCTTGGGTAAGCCCTGTCTAGGTTGTCCCTAAGAAAGGTGGCATGACAGTGGTTCACAATGAAAAAAATGAACTGGTTCCTACAAGAACAGTTACAGGGTGGCGTATGTGTATTGATTATAGAAGGCTCAATACAGCCACCAGAAAGGATCATTTTCCTTTACCATTCATAGACCAGATGTTAGAAAGACTAGCAGGTCATGAATACTACTGCTTCCTGGATGGATATTCAGGTTATAATCAAATTGCAGTAGATCCCCAGGATTAAGAGAAAACGGCATTCACATGTCCATCTGGAGTATTTGCATACAGAAGGATGCCATTTTGCCTTTGCAATGCACTTGCAACCTTTCAGAGGTGCATGCTCTCAATTTTTTCTGATATGGTGGAAAAATTTCTGGAAGTCTTCATGGATGACTTTTCAGTATTTGGAGACTCATTTAGCTCCTGTCTTAACCATCTAGCACTTGTTCTAAAGAGATGCCAAGAGACTAACCTGGTTTTAAATTGGGAGAAATGTCACTTTATGGTGACTGAAGGAATTGTCCTTGGGCACAAAATTTGGAACAAGGGAATAGAGGTGGATCAAGCTAAGGTAGAGGTAATTGAAAAATTACCACCACCTGCCAATGTTAAGGCAATCAGAAGCTTTCTGGGGCATGCAGGATTCTATAGGAGGTTTATAAAGGATTTTTCAAAAATCGCCAAACCTCTGAGCAACCTGCTAGCTGCTGACACGCCATTTGTCTTGGATAAGGAGTGTCTGCAGGCATTTGAGACTCTGAAAGCTAAATTGGTCACAGCACCAATCATCTCTACACCAGACTGGACATTACCATTTGAACTAATGTGTGATGCCAGTGACCATGCCATTGGTGCAGTGCTGGGACAAAGGCATGACAAGCTTCTGCACGTCATTTACTATGCCAGTCGTGTTCTAAATGATGCACAGAAGAACTACACAACCACAGAAAAAGAGTTACTTGCAGTGGTTTACGCAATTGACAAGTTTAGATCCTATTTAGTAGGATCAAAAGTGATTGTGTACACTGATCATGCTGCTCTTAAATATCTACTCACAAAGCAGGATTCAAAACCCAGACTTATAAGATGGGTGTTGCTTCTGCAAGAGTTTGATATAGAAATAAGAGACAGAAAAGGGACAGAGAATCAGGTAGCAGATCACCTGTCCCGAATAGAACCAATAGAAGGGGCGTCCCACCTTCTTACTGAGATCTTTAAAAACTTTCCGGATGAGCAACTCTTTGCCATCCAGGAAGTGCCATGGTTTGCAGACATTGCAAACTACAAGGCAGTGAGATTCATACCCAAAGAATACAGTAGGCAGCAATCAAAGAAGCTGATCACGGATGCAAAGTATTATCTTTGGGATGAGCCGTATCTCTTTAAGAGATGTGCAGATGGAGTAATCCGTAGATGTGTGCCTAAAGAAGAAGCGCAGAAGATCCTATGGCACTGCCATGGATCCCAGTATGGAGGACATTTTGGAAGTAAGCGAACAGCCACAAGAGTTCTCCAATGTGGCTTCTACTGGCCTACTCTCTATAAAGATTCCCGAGTGTTTGTACTTAATTGTGACAGTTGCCAAAGATCTGGTAATCTGCCTCACAGTTATGCCATGCCTCAACAAGGAATCTTAGAGATTGAGTTGTTTAATATATGGGGTATTGACTTCATAGGACCTTTTCCACCATCATACTAAAACACTTATATTCTGGTGGCAGTGGATTATGTATCCAAATGGGTGGAAGCTATTGCAACACCCACTAATGACACTAAGACAGTGTTAAAATTCCTCCAGAAATATATCTTCAGCAGATTTGGCACCCCTAGAGTACTAATTAGTGATGGGGGCACTCATTTCTGCAATAAACAGCTCTATTCTGCTTTGGTTCGTTATGGAGTTAGCCACAGGGTGGCCACTCCATATCATCCACAGACTAATGGGCAAGCTGAAGTCTCAAATAGAAAAATCAAAAGAATCCTGGAACGGACTGTAATTAACCATAGAAGGGATTGGGCAAGAAGCTTGGATGATGCTCTGTGGGCATACAGAACAGCATTCAAGACCCCTATAGGGACCTCTCCATACCAGCTTGTGTATGGAAAGGCATGTCACTTGCCAGTGGAACTAGAACATAAGGCCTACTGGGCAACCAGATTCCTGAACCTTGATGCCAAGTTAGCTGGAGAAAAACGATTGCTTCAGTTAAATGAGCTAGAGGAATTTAGACTCAATGCTTTCGAGAATGCAAAAATATACAAAGAGAAAGCAAAAAGATGGCATGATAAGAAATTGTCATCCAGAGTCTTTGAGCTGGGGCAGAAAGTTCTGCTATTCAATTCTAGGCTCAAATTATTCCCCGGGAAATTGAAGTCCCGGTGGAGAGGTCCATATGTGATTACAAGTGTATCACCATATGGATACGTTGAGCTTCAGGATAATGACTCTAACAAAAAGTTCATTGTTAATGGACAGAGAATTAAACATTATCTTGAAGGCAATTTTGAGCAAGAGTGCTCAAAACTGAGACTTGATTAAAGCTCAGTAATAGTCCAGCTAACGACATTAAAGAAGCGCTTGCTGGGAGGCAACCCAGCCATTCACAAAATTTAATTTTATTTGTTTTTTGTTAATGAATCTCTTTTTACAGGTATATGTCAAAGTATCTTCAAGGTAAAATAGCAATTGCTTGAATTCACAGAGTTACAGGGAATTTCGGAGCTCACTGGCGTGAAAAAGGCCAGTAAGAAATGTTTTGGGCGTTGAACGCCCAAAAGAAGCATCCACTGGGCATTCAATGCCAGTAAGGATAGCCATTTGGCCGTTAAACGCCAGAAAGGAGCATCTTCTGGGTGTTGAACGCCAGAAAGAAGCTCCTTCTGGGCGTTTAACGCCAGAATTTCAGCATCCTGGGCGTTTAGAAAAACGCCCAGTAACAAAGGACTTCCTGGCGTTCAACGCCAGAAAGAAGCAACAGCTGGGCGTTGAACGCCCAGGAGAAGCAACATTTGGGCGTTAAACGTCCAAAACATGCAGCAGTTGGGCGTTTAACGCCAGAATGGTGGGGAGGAGGTAAAATTCATTTTTCTTCACAAATTTTCTAATTTTTATGTTTCAATTCTTGATTTCTTGCATAAACATATTTCAAAATATCATCCTTCAATTCCAAAATTTTTAATCCTAATTTCTAAAAACCCTAATTTCTAAAATCCCTTTTCAAAAATATCAAATGTAGCTTCATACATAAACATAAACCTTTTTCCAATCCAATCCAACTCTTTTTCCAATTTCTTTTCAAACTTAATTATCTTTTAAAATCCTTTTCAAACTATAAATTTCAAATTTATTTTTAAATATCATTCATATCTTTTTAAATTATATCCTTTTCTTGTCATATTTATCTTTTATAAATCATATCTTTTATCTTATATCTCTTTATTATTTTCAAAAACCCACCCCCCTCCCTTTATATCCACTTTCGGCACCCCTCTCATCATCCACCATTCCACACTTGCTCTCCTCCTATCCCTCTTCTCTCTTTTCTTTTGCTTGAGGACAAGCAAACCTCTAAGTTTGGTGTGCTTATCCGTGATCACAAAAACATACTCAATTTGATCATGGCCCCTAAAGGAAAACAACCCAACCCAAGAGGCAAGAAAGAGAATATTTCAAAGCCACTTTGGAATCAAGGGAAGTTCTTAACTAAAGAACATTCAGACCATTACTACAAAATAATGAGTCTAAGATCAGTGATCCCGGAAGTCAAGTTCGATCTGAAAGAAGATGAATATCCGGAGATCCAAGAACAAATTCGAAACAGGAACTGGGAAATCCTAGCTAATCCTGAAACGAAAGTGGGAAGGAACATGGTTCAGGAGTTCTATGCTAATCTGTGGCAGACAGACAGGCAAAGAATAATTGGAGCTGCCCTCTATGACCATCGGACCTTAGTCAGAGGAAAGATTGTTCATACTCATCCTGACAAAATCAGGGAGATCTTTAAGCTTCCTCAACTAAAACATGACCCAGACTCCTTTAATAGGAGAATGATGAGGGTAAATAAAGGCTTGGACAAGATTCTAGAGGATATATGCATCCCTGAAGCCAGGTGGACCACCAGCACAACTGGCATCCCAAATCAACTCAAAAGAGAAGATCTCAAACCAGCAGCCAGAGGCTGGCTGGATTTCATTGGGCGTTCTATATTGCCCACCAGCAACCGTTCTGAAGTTACTATTAAAAGAGCAGTGATGATTCACTGCATCATGTTGGGAAAAGAAGTAGAAGTCCATCAACTGATCTCGTGTGAACTATACAAAATAGCAAACAGGAATTCCAAGGATGCCAGATTGGCCTATCCAAGCTTAATTTCTATGCTCTGCAGAGATGCCGGAGTGAAGATGGGAATAACAGAGTATATCTCAGTTGAGAGGCCAATCACTAGAATATCAATGGACAGACAACAGCTGCAGGATGATCCAATCAAGAGGAGAGCACAGGAAGTCCTCCCAGAACTTCCTCAATTCGAATATTGGGAACACCTTGAGGCATCTATTTCCAAATTTCAAGAAGCTATGAACCAAATAAAGGAAGAATAGAACAATCAAAGTAGCATGCTTTGCAAACTGCTTAAGGAACAAGAAGAGCAAGGGCGTGATTTAAGGGAGCTGAAGCGCCAGAAATTAATCCTTGAAGGACCAAGCACCCCACAGATCAGAGGAACATCTACTTCTCAAAACACAGGTTGTTGAGTTCTAATTTTAGCTTTAACTCTGTGATAGTGTTATTATAGAAAATTACCTTAGGAGATATATAGAGTAGTAGTAGTAGTAGTTAGCATATCTATTCTGGTTTTATTCCCAATTAAAGTTATAATTTATTTTTCTCATCATTATCAGACATGAATAAAATAGTAGATTTTTAGAATAAAGAAGTAATTTATATTTTTCGAGTTCTTAATAATAAAAATTATAATTAATTATATGTGGTGGCAATACTTTTTGTTCTCTGAATGAATGCTTGAACAGTGCATATTTTATCCTGAATTTTTCGAATATTGGCTCCTGAAAGAATGAGGAACACGAAAAATATTATTGATGATCTGAAAAATCATGAATTTGATTCTTGAAGCAAAAAAAAAAATTACAAGGAATCATTGGATTAAGAAAAGGATCCAAGGCTTTGAGCATCAGTGGATAGGAGGGCCCAAGAAAATAGTTCCAGGCCTAAGCGGCTAAACCAAGTTGTCCCTAGCCATGTGCTTGTGGCATGCAGGTCCAAGTGAAAAACTTGAGACTGAGTGGTTAAAGTCGTGATCCAAAGCAAAAAGAGTGTGCTTAAGAGCTCTGGACACCTCTAACTGGGGACTCTAGCAAAGCTGATCACAATCTGAAAAGGGTTCACCCAGTCATGTGTCTGTGGCATTTGTGTATCCGGTGGTAATACTGGAAAACAAAGTGCTTAGGGCCACGGCCAAGACTCATAAAAGTAACTGTGTTCAAGAATCAACATACTTAACTAGGAAAATCAATAATACTATCTGAATTCTGAGTTCCTATGGATGCCAATCATTCTGAATTTCAAAGGATAAAGTGAGATGCCAAAACTGTTTGGAAGCAAAAAGCTACTAGCCCCGCTCATCTAATTAGAATCTGAGCTTCACTTAAAACTCTGAGATATTATTGCTTCTTGATTTCTTTTTATCCTCTTTTATTCATCTAGTTGCTTGGGGACAAGCAACAGTTTAAGTTTGGTGTTGTGATGAGCGGATATTTTATACGCTTTTTGGGGGTAATTTCATGTAGATTTTAGTATGTTTTAATTAGTTTTTAGTTAAATATTATTAGTTTTTAGGCAAAAATCATATTTCTGGACTTTACTATGAGTTTGTGTGTTTTTCTGTGATTTCAGGTATTTTCTGGCTGAAATTGAGGGAGCTGAGCAAAAATCTGAGTTAGGCTGAAAAAGGACTACTGATGCTGTTGGATTCTGACCTACCTGCACTCGAAATGGATTTTCTGGAGCTATAGAAGTCCAATTGGCGCGCTCTCAATAGCGTTGGAAATTAGACATCCAGAGCTTTCCAGCAATATATAATAGTCCATACTTTGCGTGAAGATAGATGACGGAAACTGGCGTTCAACGCCAGTATGATGCTGCTGTCTGGCGTCCAGCGCCAGAAACAGGTTACAAGCTGGAGTTCAACGCCAGAAACAGGTTACAACCTGGCGTTGAACGCCCAAAACAGCCGCAGGCACGTGAGAAGCTTAAGTCTCAGCCCCAGGCATCGAATGAAATTAAAGGGAATTAAATTTAACTATTATAGGGCCTAAAAAGCATGTTTTCACATTTAAGCACAAATCAAGAGAGAATTGCAAAACCATGCTATTTTATTGAATAAATGTGAGAAAAGGTGATAAAATCTCCCAAAATAAGCACAAGATAAACCCCAACATTAATTTGATAGCGAGAATTGCGTTGGTTAGGAATTTCTCTTAAAGAAAGAAGAATTTCGTTGTAAGCATAGCTTCAAACCAACAAACAAATCTCACATCAAATTAAATTTGGTTGTCACAAGTAACAAACTCCAAATAAGAATTTACCAAAATATTTGAACTCCGGGTCGTCTCACAATGAATTGCAATGAAGTGATCAATTATTGGCTATGAAAATGCAAGGGTGTTTGATTTTATATTTTTGCAAGAAAAATAAATGACAAGAAAGTAAAGAGAGCAATAAAAGAAAGCAATTAATAAAAAGAGACATTCATGGCAAGAATTGAGATCATAGGCTTTCTATCCTAGTCATACAATGATTATTCATCTTATTTAGTTAACTCCAACAAATGGAAGAAGGTATCATGTTATCTTCACATAGGGAGAATGTTAAACAAGACTAATCAATCATATCACAATAATAACAAGAATTTATCTCATTTCGTCATCCCTAACATTGGAAGAAGGTATAAGTTATCTTCTATGAGAAAAAGTCAAACAAGACTAGTTAACCTCAATCCAAATGTACTAATCAACTTACTAATAGAATTAGCAAAAGATTAGAGTTAATGGAAATCATATTAACTAACAACTCTAAATCACCAATTTTAGTTGGGTATTCATGACTCAAGATCACCTAATTACTCTTTCCAAGCCAAGAATGCTCAAAATCTACTCTAAAGTCCAACCAAGTATTTTTTCAAACACTTGGTGTGTGCAAATAGAAAGCTTGATAAATGTGCAAGAATAGTAAAATCTACCAACTACAAATTGCAAGAAAAATAAATCAACAACTCAAATCATCAATAAAAGAAACATCAACAATAAATTTCATTAAAAGAAAATCCAAATTCAACACGAGTTCATCATCACAAAAAAGAAAGCAAAAAGGGAAATTAACACCACACATCATGAGAATGAAAGAGTAGAAGCATGAAATTATAATTAGGATTAGGTTTAGGCTAGAATTTTTTAGATCTAGGCTTTAATCTTTGCTTTCATCTACTTCTACTTTTCAATTATACATTTCTACATCTTGTTCTTCTATTCTCTTGTTGCAATCTCTTTTATTTTGTTTCCATACTTTGTAACTTGATCTACTCTTGTTCTTCTTATTTTCTTTTAATGCAATTTGAGGTAATTCATGTTAATTGTGTTTTCCTTGGGTGTTGTTGTTAATTCTTTGCAATTAATTGTTGTTAGATTTCATTCTTGTTGTCAATTTACTATGCTTTACTTTTATGCCTTCCAAGTGTTTGATAAAATGCTTGGAAGAATATTAAAGTAGAACTTTATGTTCTTGGCTTGAAAAGATAACTTAGGAATTCTTGAGTTACTGATGAGCGGATATTTTGCACGCTTTTTTGGGGGTAATTTCTTGTAGATTTTAGTATGTTTCAGTTAGTTTTTAGTTAAATATTATTAGTTTTTAAGCAAAAATCATATTTCTGGACTTTACTATGAGTGTGTGTATTTTTCTGTGATTTCAGGTATTTTCTGGCTGAAATTGAGGGAGCTGAGCAAAAGTCTGACTTAGGCTGAAAAAGGACTGCTGATGTTGTTGGATCCTGACCTCCCTGCACTCGAAACGGATTTTCTGGAGCTACAGGAGTCCAATTGGCGCGCTCTCAACGGCGTTGGAAAGTAGACATCCAGGGCTTTCCAGCAATATATAATAGTCCATACTTTGCGCAAGGATAGACGACGTAACTTGGCGTTGAACGCCAAGTACATGCTGCTGTCTGGAGTTAAACGCCAGAAAAACGTCATGATCCGGAGTTGAACGCCCAAAACACGTCAAAACCTGGAGTTTGACGCCAAGAAAGGTCTTCACACGTGGAAAGCTTTAGTCTCAGCCCCAGCACACACCAAGTGGGCCCCAGAAGTGGATTTCTGCACCAATTATCTTAGTTTACTCATATTCTGTAAACCTAGGTTACTAGTTTACTATTTAAACAACTTTTACAGACATTTCTTGTATCTCATGACATTTTCAGATCTGAATTACATACTTTTGACGGCATGAGTCTCTAAACTCCATTGTTGGGGGTGAGGAGCTCTGCAGCGTTTCGATGATTTAATACAATTCCTTTGTTTTCCATTCAAACACGCTTGTTCTTATCTAAGATGTTTATTCGCGCTTAATTGTGAAGAAGGTGATGATCCGTGACACTCATCACCTTCCTCAATCCATGAACGTGTGCCTGACAACCACCTCCGTTCTACATCAGACTGAATGAATATCTCTTAGATTCCCCAACAGAATCTTCGTGGTATAAGCCGGATTGATGGCGGCATTCATGAGAATCCGGAAAGTCTAAACCTTGTCTGTGGTATTCCGAGTAGGATTCTGGGATTGAATGACTGTGACGTGCTTCAAACTCCTGAGGGCTGGGCGTTAGTGACAGACGCAAAAGAATCAAGGGATTCTATTCCAACCTGATTGAGAACCGACAGATGATTAGCCGTGCTGTGACAGAGCATAGGAACGTTTTCACTGAGAGGATGGGAGGTAGCCATTGACAACGGTGACACCCTACAGAGAGCTTGCCATGGAAGGAACCTGCGTGTGAGAAGAGGACTTCAAGGAAGAGATGAAGTCAAAAGGACAAAGCATCTCCAGAACTCCAACATATTCCACAATCCTTTACAAACAAATAACTCTATTGCTCAAGTAACATTGTTCCCTCTTTTATTTTTATAATCAAATCTAGTAATTTCACTTTTAATCCAAATAACCTTGTTGACATCCTAACTAAGACTAATAAAATAAATATTGATTGCTTCAAACCAATAATCTCTGTGGATTCGACCCTTACTCACGTAAGGTATTTCTTGGACGACCCAGTACACTTGCTGGTTAGTTGAACGGAGTTGTGAATTCAACCAATGCCATAATAAGGATTTTGAATGAACAAGAGACACAATAGTTTTTGTGTATATGCCAAAGAGCCAATATTGTTGATCACAATTTCGTCCACCAAGTTTTTGGCGCCGTTGCCGGGGATTATTGAGTTTGAACAATTGAAGGCTTATTTTATTTCTTAGATTAGGAATATAGTATTGATGTCACAGAGTCATTAAATCTGAGTCCTTTATTCCCTTTTCAAAAATATTTTTCAAAAATATTATTTTTCTTTATTAATTGCTTATTCTTCGTGAGTCTAGTGTCTTGTTCTAAGTTTGGTGTCAACTGCATCTTTTATATTTTTCTTTGAAATTTTCGTGTGAGTGTCCTTTGTTTTCCCTTAATCTTCAAGTTGTTCTTGTCTATTTTTCTTGTTTGATCTTTAATTTTTCTTGTTCTGAGTCTTTTCTTGTTTTTCTTGTGCTTTTTCAAAACAATTGTTATATTTGCTGCCCATTTGGCTAGAATAGAAGGGTCATATTCTTGATAAGGGAGCACCAATACTTTTGAAAATCTTTTTCAAAAATAATTTTTCTTGATTTAATCTTGTGCCAAACTCTAAGTTTGGTGTTTTATTGTTAATCTTTTTATAAATTTCGAAAATTTATTTTGATTTTCTAAAAATTTTAAGTTTGGTGTTCTTCCTTTTGTTCTTGGTGTTCTTGTGAATCTTCAAGGTGTTCTTGAGTTTTTCTTGTGTCTTGATCTTAAAATTTTTAAGTTTGGTGTTCCTTGGTGTTTTCCCTCCAAAAAATTTTCAAAAATTAAGGAGCACTAGATCTAAAAATTTTAAGTCTTGTGTCTTTTGTGTGTTTTTCTCTTTCATCATAAAAATTCAAAATTCAAAAAAATTTATTTTCTAACTAATTTTGAACTACTTTGTCGAAAATTTTATATAAAAATTCAATTTTCAATTTCAAAATATTTTCGCCTTCTTTTATTTATTTCATTTTTATTTTATTTTAAAAAAAAATTTTTATTTTCACAAAATATCTTCAAAAGAATTTTTTATATCTATATCCCATTTTTTATTCCATTACTATAAAATAAATAATTCTCAACATATAAATTCTCAACTTGTATTCAATATGGAAGCAAGTGGGAATGAACAGTCCAAGAGGACTTTGGGGTCATACGCTAACCCCACTACTGCTTCATATGGGAGTAGTATCTGTATACCCTCCATTGGAGTTATTAGCTTTGAGCTGAATCCTCAGCTCATTATCATGGTGCAGCAAAACTGCCAGTATTCTGGTCTTCCACATGAAGAACCTACAGAGTTTCTGGCACAATTTCTGCAAATTGCTGATACAGTACATGATAAGGAAGTAGATCAGGATGTCTACAGACTATTACTGTTTCCATTTGCTGTAAAAGATCAAGCTAAGAGGTGGTTAAATAACCAGCCTAAGAACAGCATAAAAACATGAAAACAGCTGTCAGAAAAATTCCTGAATCACTATTTCCCTCCCAAACGGATGACACAGCTAAGGCTAAACATCCAAGGCTTCAAACAAGGAGATAATGAATCCCTTTATGATGCTTGGGAGAGATACAGAGAGATGCTAAGAAAATGCCCCTCTGAAATGTTTTCAGAATGGGTGCAATTAGACATCTTCTACTACGGGCTTACAGAAAAAGCTCAGATTTCTCTAGACCACTCAGCTGGTGGATCTATACATATGAGAAAAACAATTGAAGAAGCTCAAGAGCTTATTGATACAGTTGCCAGAAATCAGCATCTGTACCTAAGCAGTGAATCCTCTATGAAAGAAGAAGCTAAAACAGTAACTGCAGAACTCAGTCCAGTGGATCAGGCTAATGAATTCAATCAGCAATTAGATTTTCTAACTCAGCAGCTAGCCGAATTCAAGGAAATATTACAGGAAACAAGAATGGCTAACAGGAACATGGAAGTGCAATTAAAGCAGACAGAAAAGCAACTGTCAAAACAAATAACAGAAGAATGCCAAGCAGTTCAATTAAGAAGTGGGAAAACATTAAATACCTCACTTCAAAGCAGCAGGAAACCAAGAAATGAACAAGAGGATACTCAAAATCCCTCTGAGGACAATAAGAGCCCAGAGAGGAACAAAGCTGGCGCTGAACGCCCAGACCATGCTCATTCCTGGCGTTCAACGCCAGAAACAAGCATGAATCCGGCGTTGAACGCCCAAAGGGAGCATGGTTCTGGCGTTCAAACGCCAGTAACAAACAAGGAAGTGGCGTCTAATGCCACTCCAGCTCCCACCACTTGCATTCAAATGCCAGTAGGGAATCAGTCACATACAAGTGCTGACCTTTCTAAAAAGGCTTCCCAACCCACTTCTGTAGGTAATAAACCTGCAGCAACTAAGGTTGAGGAATACAAAGCCAAAATGCCTTATCCTCAAAAACTCCGCCAAGCGGAACAGGATAAGCAATTTGCCCGCTTTGCAGACTATCTCAGGACTCTTGAAATAAAGATTCCGTTTGCAGAAGCACTTGAGCAAATACCTTCTTATGCTAAGTTCATGAAAGAAATCTTAAGTCATAAGAAGGATTGGAGGGAAACTGAAAAAGTCTACCTCACTGAAGAATGCAGTGCAGTCATTCTGAAAAGCTTACCTGAGAAGCTTAAAGATCCTGGGAGCTTTATGATACCATGCACATTAGAGGGTAATTGTACCAAGCAAGCTCTATGTGATCTTGGGGCAAGTATCAACTTAATACCTGCATCTACTATCAGAAAGCTTGGTTTAACTGAAGAAATTAAACCAACCAGGATATGTCTTCAACTTGCTGATGGCTCCATTAAGTACCCATCAGGCGTGATTGAGGACATGATTGTCAAGGTTGGGCCATTCGCCTTTCCTACTGACTTTGTGGTGCTGGAAATGGAAGAGCACAAGAGTGCAACTCTCATTCTAGGAAGACCTTTCCTAGCAACTGGCCGAACCCTCATTGATGTCCAAAAAGGGGAAGTGACCTTGAGAGTCAATGAGGAGGAGTTCAAGTTGAATGTTGTCAAAGCAATGCAACATCCAGACACCCAAAATGACTGCATGAGTGTTGATCTTATTGATTCTCTGGTAAGAGAGGTCAATATGGCTGAGAGTTTGGAATCAGAGCTAGAGGACATCTTTAAAGATGTTCAGCCTGATTTGGAGGAGTCAGAGAAGATAATAGAACCTCTGAAAATCCCTCAAGAAGAGGAGAAACCTCCAAAACCCGAACTCAAACCATTACCACCATCCCTGAAATATGCATTTCTGGGGGAAGGTGATACCTTTCCTGTAATTATAAGCGCTACCTTAGAGCCACAGGAAGAGGAAGCACTAATTCAAGTGCTAAGGACACACAAGACAGCTCTTGGGTGGTCCATCAGTGATCTTAAGGGCATTAGCCCAGCCAGATGCATGCATAAAATCCTATTGGAAGTGACGCCAAGCCTGTGGTCCAACCACAGAGGCGGCTGAACCCAGCCATGAAGGAAGTGGTGCAGAAGGAGGTCACTAAATTACTAGAGGCTGGGATTATTTATCCTATTTCTGACAGCCCCTGGGTGAGCCCTGTCCAAGTTGTCCCTAAGAAAGGTGGCATGACAGTGGTTCACAATGAAAAAAAATGAACTGGTTCCTACAAGAACAGTTACAGGGTGGCGTATGTGCATTGATTACAGAAGGCTCAATACAGCCACCAGAAAGGATCATTTTCCTTTACCATTCATAGACCAGATGCTAGAAAGACTAGCAGGTCATGAATACTACTGCTTCCTGGATGGATATTCAGGTTATAATCAAATTGCAGTGGATCCCCAGGATCAAGAGAAAACGGCATTCACATGCCCATCTGGAGTATTTGCATACAGAAGGATGCCATTTGGCCTGTGCAATGCACCTGCAACCTTTCAGAGGTGCATGCTCTCAATTTTCTCTGATATGGTGGAAAAATTCCTGGAAGTCTTCATGGATGACTTTTCAGTATTTGGAGACTCATTTAGCTCCTGCCTTAACCATTTAGCACTTGTTCTGAAAAGATGCCAAGAGACTAACCTGGTTTTAAACTGGGAAAAATGTCATTTTATGGTGACTGAAGGAATTGTCCTTGGGCACAAAATTTCGAACAAGGGAATAGAGGTGGATCAAGCTAAGGTAGAAGTAATTGAAAAATTACCACCACCTGCTAATGTTAAGGCAATTAGAAGCTTTCTGGGGCATGCAGGATTCTATAGGAGGTTTATAAAGGATTTTTCAAAAATCGCCAAACCTCTGAGCAACCTGCTAGCTGCTGACACGCCATTTATCTTTGATAAAGAGTGTTTGCAGGCATTTGAGACCCTGAAAGCTAAATTGGTTACAGCACCAATCATCTCTGCACCAAACTGGACATTACCATTTGAATTGATGTGTGATGCCAGTGACCATGCCATTGGTGCAGTGTTGGGACAAAGGCATGACAAGCTTCTGCACGTCATTTACTATGCCAGCCGTGTTCTAAATGACGCACAGAAGAATTACACAACCACAGAAAAAGAGCTACTTGCAGTGGTTTACGCCATTGATAAATTCAGATCCTATTTAGTAGGATCAAAAGTGATCGTGTACACTGATCATGCTGCTCTTAAATATCTACTCACAAAGCAGGATTCAAAACCCAGACTTATCAGATGGGTGTTGCTTCTGCAAGAGTTTGATATAGAAATAAGAGACAGAAAAGGGACAGAAAATCAAGTAGCAGATCACCTGTCCCGAATAGAACCAGTAGAAGGGGCGTCCCTCCCTCTCACTGAGATCTCTGAAACCTTTCCGGATGAGCAACTGTTTGCCATCCAGGAAGTGCCATGGTTTGCAGACATTGCAAACTACAAGGCAGTGAGATTCATACCCAAAGAGTACAGTAGGATGCAATCAAAGAAATTAATCACAGATGCAAAGTACTATCTTTGGGATGAACCATATCTCTTTAAGAGATGTGCAGACGGAATAATCCGTAGATGTGTGCCTAAAGAGGAAGCACAGAAGATCCTTTGGCATTGCCATGGATCACAGTATGGAGGACATTTTGGAAGTGAGCGAACAGCCACAAGAGTCCTCCAAAGTGGCTTCTACTGGCCTACTCTCTATAAAGATTCCCGAGCATTTGTGCTTAATTGTGACAGTTGCCAAAGATCAGGCAACCTACCTCACAGTTATGCCATGCCTCAGCAAGGAATCTTGGAGATTGAGTTGTTTGATGTATGGGGTATTGACTTCATGGGACCTTTCCCACCATCATACTCAAACACTTATATTCTGGTGGCAGTGGATTACGTATCCAAATGGGTGGAGGCTATTGCAACACCCACCAATGACACTAAAACAGTGTTAAAATTCCTCCAGAAACACATCTTCAGCAGATTTGGTGTCCCTAGAGTGTTAATCAGTGATGGGGGCACTCATTTCTGTAATAAACAGCTTTACTCTGCTCTGGTACGTTATGGAGTCAACCACAGGGTGGCTACTCCATATCATCCACAAACTAATGGGCAAGCTGAGGTCTCAAATAGAGAACTCAAAAGAATCCTGGAACGGACTGTAATTAACCGTAGAAAGGATTGGGCAAGAAGCTTGGATGATGCTCTGTGGGCATACAGAACAGCATTTAAGACCCCTATAGGGACCTCTCCATACCAGCTTGTGTATGGAAAGGCGTGTCACTTGCCAGTGGAACTGGAACACAAGGCCTACTGGGCAACCAGATTCCTGAACCTTAATGCCAAGTTAGCTGGAGAAAGACGATTGCTCCAGTTAAATGAGCTAGAGGAATTTAGACTCAATGCTTTCGAAAATGCAAAGATTTACAAAGAGAAAGCGAAAAAATGGCATGATAAGAAATTGTCATCCAGAGTCTTTGAGCCGGGGCAGAAAGTTCTGCTATTTAATTCTAGGCTCAAATTATTCCCTGGGAAATTAAAATCCCGGTGGAGAGGTCCATATGTCATTACAAACGTATCACCATATGGATACATAGAGCTTCAGGATAATGACTCTAACAAAAAGTTCATTGTTAATGGACAAAGAGTCAAACATTATCTTGAAGGCAATTTTGAGCAAGAATGCTCAAAACTGAGACTTGATTAAAACTCAGTAATAGTCCAGCTAATGACATTAAAGAAGCGCTTGCTGGGAGGCAACCCAGCCATTTACAAAGTTTATTTACTAATTAAATAAATTTTCTTTTTTTACAGGTTTAGGTCCAAATCTCTTCAAGGTAAAATAGCAATTGGTTGGATTCACAGAGTTATAAAGAAAATTGGAAGCTTACTGGCATAAAAAAGCCAGTAAGAAACATTTTGGGCGTTGAACGCCCAAAAGAAGCACCCACTGGGCGTTCAACGCCAGTAAGGGTAGCCTTCTGGGCGTTCAACGCCAGAAAGATGCATCAACTGGGCGTTGAACGCCCAGGAGAAGCAACATGTGGGCGTTAAACGCCCAAACCATGCAGCAGTTGGGCGTTTAACGCCAGGATGGTGGGGAGGAGGTAAAATTCGTTTTTCTTTATAATTTTTCTAAATTTTTATGTTTCAATTCATGATTTCTTGCATAAACATGTTTCAAAATGTCATCCTTCAATTCTAAAATTTTTAATCCTAATTTCTAGAAACACTAATTTCAAAAATCCCTTTTTCAAAAATATCAAATATATCTTAATTCATAAGCCCAAATCTTTTTCCAATCTAAATCTTTTTTAAATCTTTTTCAACTCATCTTATCTTTTTATGAAAATGCCCTTCCTTCTGCTCCTCTCCTTTCCTTTCTTTTGCTTGAGGACAAGCAAACCTCTAAGTTTGGTGTGATTTGCCATGATCACTGAGCTAAAACTCATTAAGATCATGGCACCTAAGAGAACAGGAGGAGCAAGGGCGTGATCTAAGGGAGCTGAAGCGCCAAAGGATTAATCCATGAAAAAGCACCACATATTTCAGAAGAGCACCTACTCCCCAAAACAACAGGTTGTTAAGTTCTAATTCCAGCTTTAACTCTGTGATAGTATTATTATAGGATTTTACCTTAGAAGTTATATAGTAGTAGTAGTAATTAGTATATCTATTTTGATTTTATTTCCAATTAAGCTATAATTTAATTTTCTCATCATCATCAGGCATGAATCAAGTAGTAGAATTTTCTTTTAGAATAAAGAAGTAATCTATATTTATGAGTTCTTAGTAATAAAGACTATAATTAATTATATGTGGTGGCAATACTTTTTGTTCTCTGAATGAATGCTTGAACAGTGCATAAAGTGTACCTTGAATTTGATGAATATTGGCTCCTGAAAGGATGAGGAACACGAAAAATATTGTTGATGATCTGAAAAATCATGAAATTGATTCTTGAAGCAAGAAAAAGCAGTTCAAAAAAAAAAACAAAAAAAAAACAAAAAAAAACAAAAAGCCATGAGCACTAGCCAAGAGAAAAAAGGATCCAAGGCTTTGAGCATCAATGGATAGGAGGGCCCAAGGAAATAAAATCCAGGCCTAAGCGGCTAAATCAAGCTGTCCCTAACCATGTGCTTGTGTCATGAAGGTCCAAGTGAAAAGCTTGAGACTGAGTGGTTAAAGTCGTGATTCAAAGCAAAAGAGTGTGCTTAAGAGCTCTGGACACCACTGACTGGGGACTCTAGCAAAGCTGAGTCACAATCTGAAAAGGTTCACCCAGTTATGTGTCTGTGGCATTTATGTATCCGGTGGTAATACTGGAAGACAAAGTGCTTAGGGCCACGGCCAAGACTCATAAAATAACTGTGTTCAAGAATCAACATACTACACTAGGAGAGTCAATAATACTATCTGAATTCCGAGTTCCTAAGGATGCCAATCATTCTGAAATTCAAAGGATACAGGGAGATGCCAAAACTGTTCAGAAACAAAATGCTACAAGCCCCGCTCATTTAATAAGAATATGAGCTTCATTTAAAACTCTATAAATACTATTACTTCTTTATTTCTGTTAGAACCTATTTTATTCATCTAGTTGCTTGAGGACAAGCAACAGTTTAAGTTTGGTGTTGTGATGAGCGGATATTTTGCACGCTTTTTGGGGGTAATTTCTTGTAGATTTTAGTATGTTTCAGTTAGTTTTTAGTTAAATATTATTAGTTTTTAAGCAAAAATCATATTTCTAGACTTTACTATGAGTGTGTGTATTTTTCTGTGATTTCAGGTATTTTCTGGCTGAAATTGAGGGAGCTGAGCAAAAGTCTGACTTAGGCTGAAAAAGGACTGCTGATGCTGTTGGATCCTGACCTCCCTGCACTCGAAACGGATTTTCTGGAGCTACAGGAGTCCAATTGGCGCGCTCTCAACGGCGTTGGAAAGTAGACATCCAGGGCTTTCCAGAAATATATAATAGTTCATACTTTGCGCAAGGATAGACGACGTAACTTGGCGTTGAACGCCAAGTACATGCTGCTGTCTGGAGTTAAACGCCAGAAAAACGTCATGATCCGGAGTTGAACGCCCAAAACACGTCAAAACCTGGAGTTTGACGCCAAGAAAGGTCTTCACACGTGGAAAGCTTTAGTCTCAGCCCCAGCACACACCAAGTGGGCCCCAGAAGTGGATTTCTGCACCAATTATCTTAGTTTACTCATATTCTGTAAACCTAGGTTACTAGTTTACTATTTAAACAACTTTTACAGACATTTCTTGTATCTCATGACATTTTCAGATCTGAATTACATACTTTTGACGGCATGAGTCTCTAAACTCCATTGTTGGGGGTGAGGAGCTCTGCAGCGTCTCGATGATTTAATACAATTCCTTTGTTTTCCATTCAAACACGCTTGTTCTTATCTAAGATGTTTATTCGCGCTTAATTGTGAAGAAGGTGATGATCCGTGACACTCATCACCTTCCTCAATCCATGAACGTGTGCCTGACAACCACCTCCGTTCTACATCAGACTGAATGAATATCTCTTAGATTCCCCAACAGAATCTTCGTGGTATAAGCCGGATTGATGGCGGCATTCATGAGAATCCGGAAAGTCTAAACCTTGTCTGTGGTATTCCGAGTAGGATTCTGGGATTGAATGACTGTGACGTGCTTCAAACTCCTGAGGGCTGGGCGTTAGTGACAGACGCAAAAGAATCAAGGGATTCTATTCCAACCTGATTGAGAACCGACAGATGATTAGCCGTGCTGTGACAGAGCATAGGAACGTTTTCACTGAGAGGATGGGAGGTAGCCATTGACAACGGTGACACCCTACAGAGAGCTTGCCATGGAAGGAACCTGCGTGTGAGAAGAGGACTTCAAGGAAGAGATGAAGTCAAAAGGACAAAGCATCTCCAGAACTCCAACATATTCCACAATCCTTTACAAACAAATAACTCTATTGCTCAAGTAACATTGTTCCCTCTTTTATTTTTATAATCAAATCTAGTAATTTCACTTTTAATCCAAATAACCTTGTTGACATCCTAACTAAGACTAATAAAATAAATATTGATTGCTTCAAACCAATAATCTCTGTGGATTCGACCCTTACTCACGTAAGGTATTACTTGGACGACCCAGTACACTTGCTGGTTAGTTGAACGGAGTTGTGAATTCAACCAATGCCATAATAAGGATTTTGAATGAACAAGAGACACAATAGTTTTTGTGTATATGCCAAAGAGCCAATATTGTTGATCACAATTTCGTCCACCAGTTACTCGTATCCAAGTAATTGATGATTGATAGCCATTGACCCTAGCTCTCATTAATTCAATTAGTGAATAGTTAGGACCTATGGACTTGGATTGATATAGCTCATTTGACCTTCCATTACTTGTTAGAGGATGATTTAATGGGATTGATCCTTGCAATTATCGTGTTATGATTAGTGATAAGGATAGAGGTCCTCGACTACCAAACCTTGCCAATACCGCTTTATCAATTGTTTTCCCTTGCAAATTACTTTTCTTGCTCCTTATCTAAAACCCCCAAAATATACAACTCATAACCAATAACAAGAACACTACCCTGCAATTCCTTTGAGAAGATGACCCAAAGTTTAAATACTTCGGTTATTAGGATTATTAGGGGTTTGTTACTTGTGACAAACAAATTTTTGTATGAAAAAATTATTGTTGGTTTAGAAACTATACTTGCAACGAGATTTCATTAGTGAAATTCTAGACCACACAAAAGTCCGAACATCACACCCCTATAAATACCCCTTCTTCCTACCCTTCATACAAACACCATACATACACTAATACCCTTCTTGGCGAATCCACTATCCCTCTCCATCTCCTTTATTCTCTTATTCTTCTATACTTTTCTTCTTATTTTGGTCGAGGATGAGCAAAGCTTTTAAGTTTGGTGTTGAAAAAGCCTTCCTTTTTGCTTTCCATTCACACTTATGGCACCCAAGGTTGGAGAATCCTCTAGGAAGAGGAAACGGAAAGTAGTTGCTTCCACCTCTGAATCTTGGGAGATGGAGAGATTCATCACCAAAGCTCATCAAGACCACTTCTATGAAGTAGTGACAAAGAAAAGGGTGATTCCTTAAGTCCCTTTTAGGCTAAAAAAGAATGAGTACCCGGATATCCGAAGAGAAATCCGAAGGAGAGGTTGGGAGGTCCTAACCAATCCAATCCCAAAAATTAGGATCTTAATAGTTCAATAGTTCTATGCTAATGCATGGGTTACTAAAAATCATGACACTAGTATAAACCTTAATCCCAAAAATTGGAGCAACATGGTCCGAAGGCGTCTCTTGGATTTCAGCCCAGAGAGTGTAAGGTTGGTGCTTCATTTGCCTATGATGCAAGGAGACCCACATCCCTACACTAGGAGAGTCAACTTTAACTAGAGGCTGGACCAAGTCCTTTCAGACATCTGTGTGGAAAGAGTTTAGTGGAAGATGGATGCTAAAGGCAAGCCTATCCAACTGAGAAGGCTTGACCTTAAGCCAGTAGTTAGAGGATGGTTGGAATTTATCCAATTCTCCATCATTCCTACTAGCAATCGGTCAAAAGTGACCATAGACAGAGCCATCATGATTCATTGCATCATGATTGGAAGTGAGGTAGAGGTACATGAGGTAATACCTCAAGAGTTGTACAAGATAGCTGAGAAGCCCTCCACCTTAGCAAGGTTGGCATTCCCCCACCTTATCTGTCATCTATGTAATTCAGCTGAAATTGTCATAGAAGGAGAAATTCCTAGTGAGGAGGACAAGCCCATCACTAAGAAGAGGATGGAGCAAACTAGAGAGCCAGCACATGGACCACAGCAAGAGCATATTGAGTTGCCTCAACAAGAAATCCATGAGATGCCTCAAGGGATGCATTTTCCTCCCTAAGGCTATTGGAACATCAAGAACACTCCACCATCCTCCATGACATAAGAGAAGATCAAAGAGCCGTGAGGGAAGAACAAAGAGTTATGAGGAAAGAATAGCAGAGGCAGGGGCGTGACATAGAGAAAATCAAGCACTCTATTGGATCTTCCAGAAGGAGTAGTAGCTGCCATCACTAAGGTGGAATCCTTCCCTTTACTCCCCTATTGCTTATATTTCTTTGTTTTCCATGCATTTTGTTATATTGTCTGTTTCTAGTGCATGATCATCTGTCATTATGTCTTAAAGTTATGAAATATTCCATGCATCTTTCACCTTGCTTAAAAGAAAATTTATAATTGAAAAAGAAAAGTAAGATGCATGAATTTCGAGTTATATATTAAGAGTAGTTCAATTATATGATGTGGTGGCATTGCTTTTTTGTTTTCTAAATGTATGAATAAATAGTGCATTTTTTATATTAGATTAAAGAATGTTGGCTCTTGAAAGAATGATGATAAAAGTGAAATATTATTGATGATCTGAAAAATCCAAAAATTGATTCTTGAAGTAAGAAAAAGCAGCAAAAAGTAATAAAAGAAAAAAAAAGAGAAATAAAAAGCAGAAAAAGCCAATAGCCCTTAAAACCAAAAGGCAAGAGCAAAAAGCCAATAACCCTTTAAACCAAAAGGCAAGGGCAAAAGGATTCAAGGCTTTGAGCATCAATGGTTAGGAGGGCCTAAAAGAAGAAATATCTTAGCCTAAATAGTTTCCCTAACTATATGCTTGTGGTGTGAAGGTGTCAAGTTAAAAACTTGAGACTGAGCAGTTAAAGTCGGAGTCCAAAAAAAAGAGTGTGCTTAAGAACACTGGACACCACTGACTAGGGATTCTAGTAAAGCTGAGTCACAATACTAAGGGGTTCACCTAGTTAAAGTGTCTGTGGCATTTATGTATCTGATGGTAATACTAGAAAATAAAGTGCTTAGGGTCACGGTCAAGACGCTAAAGAACCTGTGTTCAAGAATAAAAAATAACTTAACTAGGAAAATTAATAATATCATCTGGATTCTGATTTTCTAAAGAAGCCAATCATTCCGAGCCTCAATGTATAGTGAGATGCCGAAACTGTTCAGAAGCAAAAAGCTACTAGTCCTGCTCATCTAATTGAAACTGAGCCTTATGGAGAACTCTGAGATTCATTGTATTATTATCTTCTTTTCATCCTACTTTGTTTTTGGTTGCTTGGGGACAAGCAACAATTTAAGTTTGATGTTCTGATGAGCGGATATTTTATACGCTTTTTGACATTATTTTCATATAGTTTTTAGTATGTTTTATTTAAGTTTTATTATATTTTCATAGGTTTTAGTGCAAAATTCATTTTTTTGGATTCTACTTTGAGTTTGTGTATTTTACGGTGATTTCAGGTATTTCCTGGATGAAATTGAGGAGTTTGAGCAGAAGTATGATTTAGAAGAAGAAAAAGGACTGCAGATGTTGTTAGGATCTGACCTCCGTGCACTCGAAGGAGCTTTTTTGGAGCTACAGAGATTCAACTGGTGCGCTATTAATGGATATGGAATGCTAACATTCAGGGCTTTCCATAAATATATAATAGTTTATACTTTGTTTCGGAAATGAAGGCCCAAAAATGGAGTTCAACGCCAGCCACCAGCCCCAGTCCTGGGGTCCAGCACCCACAAGGGAGCAACTAGAGTTCAACGCCCGAAAGGTGGTCCCCGGCCAGCGTTCAACACCCCTAAGAGACATTAGCACGTGGGAGACACTCAAGCTCATCCCAACCACTCTCCAAGTGTGCCCTAGAAGAGGATTTTTGCACGGTCAACATAGTTTATCTTATTTCTGTAATCCTTAGTCATTAGATTAATATATATAGGAGAAGATCACCCATGTTTAGGATCTTCTTCCTCTCTCATTATTTTCAAACACTATTATGTACTGTATGAGTCCCTAGCCTCCTAAGGTTAAGGTTCGTAGCTCTGCTGATTTTCATGAATTAATAAAAGTAATACTGTTCTATTCAATTCGTGTGTGACTCTATTATAAGATTTATCTTTGTTCTTCAACCTTATGAATGGGATGATCCGTGACACTCATTTTCATTCTACATGGGTTCAGTGTGAGTCTGTAATAGGAGATCACTAAACTACCAACTTGATTATACATCTCTTAGACGGCTAATCCACGACTTCATTGGGGACTTCTCGAGATACAAGTTTAGCCGAGGTATGGGGAGATTAGGGTCTTTGTGGTAGAGGCTAGAACCAAAGGTCTAGCATTCTCTAATCTAGAAGATTCGACCTTGTCTGTGGCATTTTGAGTAGGATCATCAAGGTGATGAACTGCAGGAGCTTCACCCTCATTCAGGTTGGGTGCACACTAAACCTGGCGTTCGGCCTGAGGGAGGAAGATTGGGGGCAATAAACCGGCATTGATTATTTACATCCTGCCATGAAAGGAATCACTCACAGTTGAAGAAAGATAGTAGAAAAAGTTAATCCAGAAGAATGAAGCATCTCCGAAGCCTTAACCATTCTCTTATCACTATTTTTACTCAAATTAAGTAATTTCATCCCTGTTCAAGTTTTATGCGTTTATCTCAACAAACTATCTTTACTAATCACCTGACTGAGATCTACAAGGTGTCCATAGCTTGATTCAAAACAACAATCTCTGTAGGATCAACCCTGACTCACCTCAAGAATTACTTGGACAACCCAGTACACTTGCTGGTTCAGTTGTGCAGAGTTAATTTCCATGCACCCAATGTATATTATGACTATGGGGTAGATTTTCACTCTTTGGCTTGGGGTTTGAGTAACTAGGATCCTGGAGTTAATTTCCAAGATTGAGTGGTAATTTTGGGTTGTTAGTTGCTCTTGTTTCCACTAACGCTAGCTTTTTACTAAGTTCAATTAGTAAGTTAGGTAGGATTTGTGGATTAAGGCCAATTATGCCTACTTGACTTTCCCCATTGTTTAGGGATTAACTAAGTGAGATTAACTCATTGTAATTGCCATGGTTGTGGTTATGACAAGGATAGTATTCCTTAACTCTCAACTCTAAGTCAAGGCTCTTTCATGCATTGAATTACGTCCTCATTAGTTTATTGCTTAGATCTTTTTTAACTTGCATTATTAGTCTTCGAATCTAATGCTACATTAGTAGTTTTTCTTTTTCATTCTTGTTTAGTTCATTGTCTTGCTTGTTTGCTACTTTTGTCTCTTTGTTATTTTATTGCTTTAGTTAATTCCATTTCTATTGCCTTTAATTTCCATTTTATACATGAAAACCCCGATTTCACAACCAAACTTGCACACTTAATTACTAGTCCAAGGGAAAATGACCAAGGAAGTAAAACTCCCAGTTTTTATTAATTTGAATTGTGGCATTCTTCTTCTAAACTTTGGTTATCACCGGTAATTGTCGGTTGGTAGTTATAATCGCAACGAATTCCACTCTTTTAAATTCCTAATTGACGATCCGGCATGCATCAAATGTCATATATATATATATATATGTGTGTGTGTGTGTGTGTGTGTGTGTGTGTGTGTGTGTGTGCGTGTGTGTGTGTGTGTGTAAATAGTTAATAGCTAGCTACTTCTAGTGATGTTAATGAACGTGCGATGTATATATGTGAAAGTTCTAGTACTGCTTTATCTGTTATTACCTGTGATTTTATCTAAGAATGTTTTTGCTTATCAAATTGAATGTGTTTTCAAAAAAAATTATCCCGCGAAATAACTGCGCTGTAATAACGAAACAGGCTCATGTAATAAATATTAGTTAATAAATAGGAAAACAAGTGAGTAACACTTAGCTTCTAATATGATCATGACACGCTGAAAGTTGGGTCATCACATGGGATGTCACAGGAAATCCAGCACATGATCAACCATTAATCATGGTCCCTAAGCCCAACTACGTGGCTCCTTCTATTGTGCAACCCCCGCCACCAGGAAGTCGTCCAACTGCTTCACTAGAGTGGACTCCTCCACCAACTCCATCCGCTCAACTGCCCACTATTTGGAGGACAGTGCCTCCTCCAGTAACAGACACCACGGTGCCAGAATCCTCTTATGGATCCTAGCCAGATGCCCCTCCACCACCTCCCATCGTACAGATGACGATTTGGCCTAATGGCTTGACGACGTGAGTATTATTTTTAAGTCTTTTATATGCAAACTATTTTGACATTCTCATTCAACATATGCAGTTGTTAATCTTATGTTTTCCATTTTAGTTAGTTAGTTTAATTTGTTACATTCAATTTTCTAGTTTTAGTGCATTTAGGTTGTTAAGATAGGTTCAATTTAGGTTTAGTAAGTTTGAACTACTGAAAGTGTTTGAGAATTCTTGATTGTTGATGGATGTTGTTGCTTAAGTCATATAATTTCATACTGGTTTGTTTGTGAATTAGTTAAGTGAATTGTTGATGGATTGAGTTTTTTGGCGCCTTCTAGTTAGAGATGAAACTTTGCCGAAATTTCTAAAAAATCTAAATATAATTGATGTTTATAGATTACTTCAAATAATCTTTTAGTAAACTACTAATCTTAAGTTTTTCATTGATAGGTTTGCACCAAATAACAATGCATGTACACAGGAGTGTACTAATTTCATCAAGCTAATATGCGACCACCATAGCCGAGCTATAAGAAGACCTCTATTTAATCCAGAGAGCGATGATTTCAGATGTGGACGGTAAAAACTCAACATATTCAAAGTTTAGTTAGTTTTTATCTTTTATTTTTTAATTATGTATTTAATTTCGATTAACTAGTGCTAAATGTTCTTTGTGTAGGAGAAATTTATTTGGGACCAGACTTATGATTCCATGATCAGGAAGATCTTCGACCATTGGAAGACTATGCAGCTTCAGCAGATGCTGGAGGACATACATGAGCGGCGCAACAACATCTATATTTGGGTCCTCCCAGACATTAAGAAGGCACTATACATCCATTGGAAAACTGATGAGGGGTTCAAGCATTGTCCTCTTACGAATAGAGCTAATAGGGCATTGATGCGATATTTTACAACCCACAAACTAACCGGCAAGTGCACCGGGTCGTACCAAGTAATACCTTACGTGAGTAAGGGTCGATCCCACGAGGATTGATGGACTAAGCAACAATGGTTAAGTGATTGGCTTAGTTAGACAAACAGAGAAGAGTGTTTTGGTATTCAAAGAGCATTAAACAGCAATTCAGAATTTCAAAAAGCAAGCAGCAATGAGTTGGGAATAAAATATGGAGAAAACAGTTAATGTTTCAGAGTTATCAATTTTTCTGGATTAACTTTTCTTACTAACTAATTTAATTATGCAGGATTTAATTTATGGCAAACTGTATGTGACTAGACCCTAATTCCATAGACCTTCCTAGTCTCCTCTAAAATTCATTAACAGCCTATTCCTTGGTCAATTAATTCCAATTAGAGGGTGATAATCAATTTCTAGTTTATATGCCACAAAAACTCTAATTACCCAAGAAATAAAAGGATTATATGTCACGTATCCTGTTAAATTCAGATAATTAAAATTTAGGAGAATTTGTTTTCAAGATGTTGTTCAAGTATAGAGCTTTTCCATGTTATACAAGAACTCAATTAGAAAGAGGGTGATACTTCCGTTCCACCCAAATTCATAAAATAAAGAGCGAAAACAATTCTTAAATTATAAAGCCATGCATAAATTAAAATAGAAAAAGCAATAAAATCAATCCATACAAATAGATAGAGCTCCTAACCTTAACAATGAAGGATTAGTTGCTCATGGTTCAGAGAAGAAAACTAGGATTCTGGTAAAATGTACAGTGTTCCAATCTGATGGCATCAGATCCCTATTTATAACTAATCCTAATAAATTTAAAATCTAATTATCTAAAATTAAAAATAATATCTTTTCCTATTTTAAAAATCAAATTTGAATTTAAATTCGAATTAATTAACAAGTCTTCAGCTGATGGGTGGGGACCACTTGATTTGTCCATTCTGCAGCTTCTAATGTGTGCTTTCTATGCTGAAAACTGGGTTAAAATAGCCTAGAAATCGCCCCCAGTATTTTTCTGGGTTTTCTGCATGTGGCGCATGTCACGCGTACGCGTCAGTCACGCGTACTCGTCGATGGTCTTTTTCGCAAGTCACGCGGACGTGTCGGTCACGTGTACGCGTCGCTGAGCAAATCTTCAAATCACAGGTACGCGTCAGTCACGCGCACGCGTTGCCATGGATGCCTCCAAATCACGCGCACGGGTCAGGCACGCGTGCGTGTCGCTCCTCACAGCCATCTCCTTGATTCTCGTGCTGTAGAAGCTCCATCAAATTTTGCCGAATGCTACCTAAAATAAACAAAATTGCAAAAGACTCAAAGTAGCATCTATAGTGGCTAAAATATAATTAATTCTTGATTAAACTCAACAAATTAGATGCAAATTCACTAGAAAAAGATAGGAAAGATGCTCAAGCATCACAACACCAAACTTAAATTGTTGCTTGTCCTCAAGCAACCAAAATTAATATAGGCTTAGGATGTGAATTTGCATGAGAATGAGAATTTGATTAAGCTCATGTCTCTTCTTATAGTGGGGTTTATCCCTCTAATCCTGGATAGGTTTGGCATCTCACTCTCCTTCGAATCAGGAGGATGTCATTGTCATTCAGAATTAGAATCCGGATAATATTATGAATTCTCTGATCTTTATAATTCATTTAATCCTTGAAGACAGCAAAATTTAGTTTAATTTATTTTTCTTTGGTGCTTTGCACCTTGAGCATAGCCGTGACTTTAAATGTTTTGTCCCAAAGATTACTTGACACAGAAATACCACAAGCACTTAACTGGGTTACTCTCTTTGAGTCTTGATTTTTCTTTCAGTTACTCCCAGACAGTGGTGCTCAAAGCCTTTGGCATAATCTGTTAAACGCACTTGGTCTCGACTCTAAGTGTTCTGTCTCAAGGATTACTAGACACAATCACACCACAAGCATATGATTAGGGAAACAACTCTTTGAGCTTTTAATCATGTCTGACCTTCCTAGTCATTGATGCTCAGAGCCTTGGACCTTGCTTTTATTATTTATTTATTTATTTATTTATATCTCTTTTTGTTTTCTTTTGCTGTTTCTTTTCCTTCAAGGATTAAATTTTTGTTTATTTTAGAGAAGTCATAATAATTATCTAAATTCCTATTCCTTATACATCAGCATCCCTTGATTCAAATTTAAATATGCACTGTTCATATCATGCATTCAGAATTACAAAAATACCACCACATCTAAGTAAATAAGACTATTCTTCAATATAAACTCGCTTTCTCATGCAATACATCACTTCTGTATTTTTCTATTTGAATTCAAGCTCAGTGGGTAATACATGAGACATCTTTTCATAATTAACGCAATTAAGAGAAAGCTAAACTTGTCCTAGGATTCTAACTAATAAAGGATCATGCAACAGACAAAGCAAAATAGTAGAAAAGCGAAACATAACATAGAAAAAGAGGGGAGGAAAAAAAATTAAAGGAACTCAACCACCTTAGTTATCCTAGCGGTCGCTTTATTCTTCATGTTGTGCTCCTCCGTGAAGATGATTTGCCTCCCTCTTGTGCCAGAAAACCCATAAGCGCAGCGTCAACACCAAACTTAAAGGTTTGCTTGTCCTCAAGCAAAGAAGAACTGAAAATAAAACAAATAGTGAGAGGAAAGAAGAATATAAAGATAAAAGAACAAGAGAGAATTAGGATTGGGAGAGAGAGAAAGAAAAGTGAAAACTGCGCGGCGAACAAGTGTAGTTGTGTGGCGAAGGCGACGCGTACGCGTGCAGCACGTGTACGCGTGGGTCGCGGAAATTTTCCAAATGATGCGTTAGCGTCAGGCACGCATCCACGTGCAATGGGTTTTGCGCGATTCGCGCGAAGGCAGCCGCTCGCATGCACAACTCTCTGTTCGCATGGGTTGGGAACCCAGATTTTAAATCGACGCGTGCGCATCATGCACGCACACGCATGGATGGCCGTTTGTGTAAATGACGCGTACGCGTGGTCAATTTTGTGCGTCTAGCACACTTCTAGCCCCAAGCCAGCACAACTCTCTGCCCAAACACTCTTTTACGTCGATTTTTCAGATCACGCGTACGCGTCGCTGATGCGCCCGCGTGAATGGTGAAAATCGCAAATGACGCGCACGCATGGGGTACCTGTACACGTGGGTTTATTTGTGCTAGAGGCATCATTCTTGCGCCACTCCCACGCATCCCTCTGTTCAAATTTATTTTTCACGCACACATGGCTGACGCGTTCACGTCAGCGACGCTTGCGCGTCATGTGCTTTTTTTTTTAGAAGTGTCCGGTTCCTGTTCTAAAATAGCTGCATGATCAGAAAATTAGTAAGAACTCAATAAAAATAAAATAAATAAGAAAACTACTACTACGAAAAATAAAAATAGCTAAGGATACGAAATTATCGGGTTGTCTCCCGATAAGCGCTTCTTTATCGTCACTGGCTTGACGGTCAGCTCCTCTAAGGAGGATGATCATAGGGGCTCAGCTCTTCACCCCTTACTTTGAACTTCTTTCTTGTGTCTCCATAACATAGCTCAATATGCTCTAGAGAGAAGATTCTGGTTACTGTATAAACCCATGCTGGATTGCTGTTCAACACTACCTTCATTCCTGGGGAGAAACCTTCAGTGGGGATCTTTTTGTTTCTCAATCCTCTAGGTACTTTCTTCTTTTTGGGAACCTCCTCCTTGGTAGATGATGCATTCCCAATACCAAACTTAGGTTTGATGTCAGGAGGAATTTTATTGATTGTTGCCAAGGGAGGTTTGAGCTGCAGATTCTGCTGTGTATCATCAGGGGGTTTTTGAAGGGTTGGATCAATAAGCTCAATCTGCATGCACCTCTCTTCTTCACCTGTTGAATGTATATCTTTGAATACATGAAAGACTAGTTGCTCATTATGCACTCTAAGCACTAATTCACTCACTTCTACATCAATCAGAGCTCTTCCCGTGGCTAGGAATGGTCTTCCTAGAATTATAGAGGCATTCACATCCTCCCCCGTGTCATGAATCACAAAGTCTGCTGGGAGAAAGAACTTACCCACTTTGACCAAGATATTCTCCACTAATCCATATGCAAGCTTCATAGATTTGTCTGCCATCTGTAATGCTATCTTTGTGGGTTGTGCCTCTTGGATTTACTGCTTCTTCATCACAGATAAGGGCATTAGATTTATGCTTACCCCCAGATCACATAGGGCTTTCTCAAAGGTTGTGCTCCCAATGGTTCATAGAATTTGAAAGCTCCCTGGATCTGGCATCTTCTTTGGCAAGTTATTCTGAATTACAGCACTACATTCCTTAGACAGGACTACTGTCTCATCTCCCTTTAAATGTTTTTTCTTTGACAACAGCTCCTTCATGAACTTGACATAGATAGGCATTTGCTCCAAAACCTCAGCAAAAGGAATATTAATTTGCAACTTTCTGAAGACTTCCAAGAACTTTGATAACTACTTGTCCTTGGTCTCCTTTTGCAGTCTCTGAGGATATGGCATCATAGGTTTGTACTCAGGAGCCTTTGGCAATGTAGGATATGTGTCAAGAGATTCTGGGAATGGGTTGTCCGCACACTTTGGAGGGGCGTGCTCTACTTCTTCCTTCTTCTCCTCTGGAGCTTCTTTTTCAACTAACTCTTCATTGACCTTGGTCTCAGAGCTAGCTACTTTACCACTTCTCAATTGAATAACCTTGAAATCTTCTCCAGGGTTCACCACTGTATCACCTTGAAATGTACTTGCAGACCTCTCAAGTATTTGCTTGCTCAATTGGCCCACTAGCACCTCTAAATTTCTAATGGAGGCTCTGGTTTCCTGCATAGCTTGTGCTTCTGTACTTGCCACTTGACCACTTATCAAGGTGATAGCCTTGCATTCCTCTCTTGGATTTGGAATTGTGTTACCAGGAAGGCTATTAGTGGTTCTATGATCAATTTCATTAACTTTGGTGGCTATTTGACCCATTTGAATCTCCAGTTTCTTGATGGATGCTCTGGTTTCCTGTCTAAAACCTGTCAATATTGCTTCCAAATCATTGTTCTATTGGAAACCACCCTGAGAACTATTGTTGAAGTTCTGAGGTCTCTGAGGTTGATCCCTCTATCTAAAATTTGGGTGATTCCTCCACCCCTGATTGTATGTCTTAGAATATAGATCATTGTTGGGATTCCTAGGACCACTCCCCATGTAATTCACCTGTTCAAAAGAAGGTTGAGCATAATCATAATTATCATTTTGCACAAAATTACCTGCCATGTCATAGGAGATTTCTTGTGGCAAATTTTGTGTGTTGATAGCTGAGACTTGCATGCCACCCATCTGTTGAGTAAGTAGATTTATTTGCTGAGACATCAGCTTGTTCTGAGCAAGAAGAGCATTAACAGCTTCTACTTCCAACCCGCCTCTCTTCTGAGGGGTCTTAAAGTTCACCAGATTCCTGTTAGATGAGTATAAATATTGGTTGCTAGCAACCAATTCAATAAGCTCAATAGTCTCCTCCGGTGTCTTCTTCTTGTGCAATGAACCTCCTGCAGAATTGTCTAAGCACATCTTGGACATTTCACCCAAGCCTTCATAAAAGATATCTAGTTGAGTCCATTTGGAGAACATGTCTGGAGGGCATTGCCTAGTCAGTAGCTTGTATCTCTCCCAAGCTTCATACAGAGTTACACCATCCTTCTGCCTGAAGGTCTGAACCTCTACCCTAAGCTTAGTCAGCTTCTTTGGTGGGAAAAATTTAGTGAGAAACTCAGTAACCACCTTGTTCCAAGTATCCATACTCTCCTTGAAGTATATTGGTCGGTTAGCGACTTTCATTAAGATAAAGACTAGACTGGTATGTAACTTGTTTCATTTTGTTATTAAGTTTGTTTTGTCTTTGAAATATAATGTAATTATTACTTGATTTAACAAGTTGTTTCAACCTGTGTAGTCTAAGTCGTTGGATCATGATGCAGCGATAGTGGAGACCTTCAAATATACTCACACCTTAAAGGAGAACAAGGAGAGATTTGTTGATCAGTGGTCTGCAGATCATTATGTGAGTAAACATCATGTGGTATAAATTTTTCAATTAACTACTACAATCTTAACCGTAACATGTGTTACACAGGAGTCCTACATGCCGAGATAGGAGGTCGCAACCCAGCAATCTTAGGAGATTAAAGGCGATGGCAACAACTCCACTGTAGTAGAGGTGAGAGTTGGAGTAGCTTCAGCGGATGCAGCAACAGATGGAGGTGTACCAAGATCAGATGCGCACCAGTGGCAGTGGCACTGCTAGAGGGGCATCAACATCGCTATAACACCCTACCATATAGAGCTTTAAACTTAAGTTTATAAATCAGAGGTGGTGAGGTATTATGACCTCTAAAAGTAAAATACATACACACATAACACACACACACACATACACACACACACACACACACATACACACACACACACATAAAGAATAGTTTAACTAGGAGTCTTGAAGAAAAAGTTAGATAAAATAGAAATAGAAAATCACATCACACTTGTACAGTTAAGAATAAAATGCATAAATAACAGAAAGCGGAAGAGACAATATATATATATATATATATATATATATATATATAACTCCAACGAGCTATATAACAAACTCTAGTCTCGACCTACAAAGCAAAGGCCGACTAGAAATACATATACATCCCCAAAAGGTAACCAAAATACAAAATAAAACTCTTAATTCTCTGAGTTGACCTCTAGGAGGGACAAATACAAGTTTTAATACAACACTGTAGATTATAAACACGCATACAGCGAGATGCCTCACATTCCTACATCTGAAAAATAACAAATATGTATGGAATGAGAATCGGGAGTTCTCAGTATGGTAACAGTGCCCAACAGATAAGATATAAGGCTCCGAAAATCTAAAGGCAATCCTAAACTTCTACAACATAGATCAAAGCCTAGAGTTCTCACTAACCAGAAATATGATAATTCTACCTAGGAATTCTACTCTATCTCTTTAATTCCAATTCTCTACAAATCTTCCAATCACCAATTTGGAACCACCCTCAGCATAACCTTTACCAGCATGAGGAATCTCTCACAGCAGACACATACAAGGCATACAAGTAATGCATGTAAAATTTTAAAATTAATGAATAATTAATTAGTAAATTAATTATAAGCCAAGGAAATTAGGAAACTAAATTTTATAATTTGAAGAAATAAAAATATTTAAAATATGAATTAAAACATTAATTTTAAAGATTTTGGCCTAAACCAAACCAATGGGCCAAACCGGTTGAATTGGGCCCATATTAGGCCCAAGGCCCAACATATATATGAGAAACTTAACCTTCTTCCCTTCATCCCTTCATTTCATAACAACACGCTGAGAAGAGATCTTGTGGAAGGGAACCTTAAACCCTTTTTACCTTTAATTTCAATCTTACGTAACTTTCAATCCGAAGCTTTGATCGCCACACTATTTGCGGCCACACAACCGTCTCACCGAGCTTTTCAAATTCATTTGAAAAAAGTGGTAAGAAACTCAAAATTTCTCACCCAGCCCTTACCTCCCTTCAATTTCATGAATTTGGTTCATGTGTATTGAGAATTTTGTGCTTTTGATGGTTTAGGGGTACTCTAGTGCAAGGTATAGCTAGGTTTCATCCAATTACTCAATGGATAAAGGTGAGAAACTATTATGTCCTTTGAATTCTTCAATTTTGTAAAGTTTAGGTATTGAAATTATGGTTATGAATGAAATTATATGGAATTAGGTTGAATTTATGTTAATTGATGTCAAATTGGTAAAGTGGAGTACTTGAATTGGAACTCTAATGGTTGAAGCTTGATTGAGTAAGGTTTGGAGGTTTGGGGGCTTGAAAAGAAGAGGTTTTTGAGGTGTTTGAGATTGGGAGAAAATCGGGCAAGGTATGGTTTTGGATTCTTATAGTTAATATGTAATGTTGCATGAAAATTTAGGCTAGTTGCCATAAGATAGGATTGAATGCTCTGAATTATTGGATTTTTTGGATTAAAATTGCATAAATGTAGTGTTGATGATGAATGGTGAATTTGGTAAAAATATGCATGAAAATTTTTTGAATGAATTGATAAATTTAGGTGCTGAAGTGATTGTGAATTGGATAATGAGTATGTGATATTGTGTAGGAATAATTGGTGTTGAATCGGTTATGGTTTGGCTGGTTTTGGATTGAGAAGTTTGGAAAACTAGAGGATTGAAGCTTTGGTAAAAACTCATATTTTTACCAACTACGGCGAGCCATAACTTGGCTTTCGGACCCCAAATCTTGTGAAACTTATTTTGAATAAAAATTGGGTCTAAGAAGTTTATAACATTTGAAGAATAGACTGAAAATAATTTTTAACGAAAATGTTATGCACATGTGAAGTTTAGTATGAAAAACTAACTTTTCTGAACTTAACAGATTTTGGGCAAATCTGATAGGATTGCGTTTGTGACAGTGTCACATGACCCGTGTTTTAAGCTCTATCACACACTCGTGTACGTGGAACATGGTTGTATACGTGACATTGTCACTTTTACACTCATGCCTAAAAACATGCATGCATATGCGGAACCCTTCCTCTGCCCAAAATACTCGCATACAATAGATAGTGCAAGCGTGCATGAGTGATAGATCCCAATTTTACGGTTTATCTTGTGTTGAATTTAGTAAATTTTATCAACTTATCTCACATTTATACAATGAAATAGCATGGTTTTGTAAATTCTCCTTAATTGTGCTTAAGAGTAAAAACATACTTTTTAGACTTTTAATTCCCTAAATTTAATTCACTTTGACTCCACTCGATGCCTTGATGTGTTTGTTAAATGATTACTAGCTTAGAAGGCAAAGATTGGATTGAAGAAGTTAAGAAAAAGCATGCAAAGTCGAGAATTCATGAAGAAATGAGGATTTGGTAGGAATTCATGGCCACGCACACGCATGCCTCACGCATACGTGTGAGTGAGAGTGTCGTCAGGCCACGCGTAAGCGTGACATCTGGCATACGCGTGACACTTGTCATGTGACCAACTTAAAGAAAACGTGATTGACGATTTCTGATCTTATCGAAGCCCAAATCCAACTTATTTCTGAAGTATTTGAGGCCAAATTCAAGAAGGAACAAAGGACGGAGCAATTATGGTTGCTTACTAACCATGCTTTAGGTCATTTTCTAGAGAGAGAAGCTCTCTTTTCTTTCTAGAATGAAGGTAGATTTAGGTTTCAATTCTTTCTTTGATCTAGTTTCTTTTACTTTTCCTTGTTGTATTACCTTAATTTTCTTAGTTTATCTTGTTAATTTTTCATTTGTGCCACTTTTTAGTTTATGAACACTTTTTTTACTTTTAATTTCATTTAATGTAATTTGATGTTTTATGATCTCTTAATGCTTGTTTGAGTTATTGTTGTTATTTTCTTACATTTGGTAGTAGTAGATTTTATTATTATTTTAATTTAATATGCTTTTCTTTTTTTGCACACCAAGTGTTTGATAAAATGCTTTGCTTAGTTTTAGAGTTGATTTTTAGCATTCTTGGCTTGAAAAGAAAAGTTTGGTACTCTTGAGTCATTAATATCCAACTTATGTTGGTAATCTAGAGTTGTTAGTTAATCTTGTTTTCATTGATGCTACTTATGGATTGGGATTAACTAGGCCTATTTGACTTTCTCTCGATGTTGGAGATAACGTAATAGGCTTAGCTCTTGGTAATTGTTGTGTTATAATTAATGACTACGATAGAAGACCTTGATTCTCAATCCTTGCCATGAATGCCTCTTTAGTATTTGTTATCTTTAGTTGTTTGCTTTACTTTCTTGTCATTAGATTATTGTCTTCTTATCCGCAAAGACTATGAACTGATGAGGAGAGATGTATTATCTATAATAAAAAGAATGATGATGATTCATAATGAACTGAGATATGATGAGCATGATTTGGAAAATTGAGAAAATGATAATGATTAAAGATGATTAAGACTATGAATGAAGTGGAGTAATATGAAGGATGAACTTGATAACGAAATTGAATCTGATTGAGATATTCCACTGGGTAAGATGCAGTGGTGTTGTCCACTTACTCCGGTTATAAGATGAGATATTGATGCACAAAAATCTGTATCGCTACAAATTTTCCTTCGCCAAGTATTCCGAATTGTCGTCAAGTAATAACTCACATAGAGTGAGGTCGATCCCACAAGGATTAACTGATTAAGCAAGCAATAGTTGATTAATTATTCTAGTTAGACGGTCATAATTGTGATGATTAGCAACAAGTGTAAATCACTTGAAATTAAATGAAAGCAATAAAGAACAAGATAGTAAATGACAAGAAATTAAAGTGCTGAAAATTGAAGTACAAGAATGTAAATTGCAAGGAATTGAAAGTAAAAGAAAGTAAAATGCAAGAAAGTAAATGTCTAGAAAGTAAAACCAAGTGAAGCATTTCTACAAACACTTGGAAGGCATAAATGTGAAAAATTAAATAAAACCATAAATGTGCATAAGTAAATGTCAAGAATTAAAGATAAGAAGTAAATAACAAGAATTAAGAATGAAATTAACATTGGGATCAAGAGATATTGTATTCTTAGGATCAATAATTTTCATTTCCTCTTTAATCATGCAACTCATTGACCTCTTGGCAATCCTGAGTGATTGAAGCCAGCGAGTTTGAAGCCAGCGATTATTCAATATTCCGACAACAACACCAAGTTTTTGGCGCCGTTGCCAGGGATTGTTTGAGTTTGGACAACTAACGGTTCATCTTGTTGCTCAGATTAGGTAATTTTCTTTTCAAAAAGTTTTCAAAAATCTTTCAAAATTTTTTTATTTTGATTTCGCTTTTCTAAAAAGAATTTTTCGAAAAATCCAAAAAAAAAATTATAAAATTATAAAAACCAAAAATATTTTGTGTTTCTTTTATGAGTCTAGTGTCAATTTTTAAGTTTTGTGTCAATTGCATATTTTAAAAATTTATGCATTTTTTTCAAAAAACTCATGCATGGTGTTCTTCATGATCTTCAAGTTGTTCTTGACAAGTCTTCTTGTTTGATCTTTAAATTTTCTTGTTTTGTGTTTTTTGTTGTTTTTCATATGCATTCTTGCATTCATAGTGTCTAAGCATTGAAAATTTCTAAGTTTGGTGTCTTGCATGTTTTTCTTTTCTTGAAAATTTTTCAAAAATAAGTCTTGATGTTCATCTTGATCTTCAAAGTGTTATTGGTGTTCATCTTGACATTCATAGTGTGTTTGCATGTATTAGTTGTTTTGATCCATAATTTTCATGTTTTGGGTCATATTTGTGTTTTTCTCTTTCCACATTAAATTCAAAAAATCAAAAAATATCTTTTCCTTATTTCTCTCATAAATTTCGAAATCTTTGGGTTGACTTAGTAAAAATTTTTTAAAATTAGTTGTTTCTTGTTAGTCAAGTCAAGATTTCAATTTTAAAAATCTTATCTTTTCAAAATCTTTTTCAAAATCAAATCTTTTCTTTTTCCTTTTGTTATTTTTTAAATTTTTTTTTAAAAAAAAATTGATTTTCAAAATCTTTTTCTTATTTTTATTTCATGATTTTCGAAAACTTTACTAACAATTAATGTGATTGATTCAAAAAATTGAAGTTTGTTACTTTCTTGTTAAGAAAGGTTCAATCTTTAAATTTTAGAATCATATCTTTTAGTTTCTTGTTAGTCAAGTAATCAATTTTAATTTTAAAAATAAAATCTTTTTAATTTCCTTTTCAAATCTTTTTCAAAACAAATTTCAATAATATCTTTTCAAATCATATCTTTTTCAAAATCAATTTCAAAATCTTTTCTAACTTCTTATCTTTTCAAAATTGAATTTCAAATCTTTTTCAACTAACTAATTGACTTTCTGTTTTACTATTTCTTATCTTTTTCAAAACCACCTAACTACTTTTCTCTCTCTAATTTTCGAAAATTCCTCACCCTTTTTCAAAATTCTTTTAAATAACTAATTGTTTCAAATTTTAATTTTAATTTTATTTCTTTTCTTAATTTTCGAAAATCACTAACCTTTTTTCAAAAATAATTTTCGAAATTCTCTCCCTCTCATCTCTTTCTATTTATTTTATTTATTTACTAACAATTCTCTTCATCTAAAAATTTGAACCCTCTCTTCTCCTTTGTGTTCAAATTTTCCTCTTTTCCTTCTTCTATTCTTTTTTTCTTCTACTCACATAAAGGAATCTCTATACTGTGACATAGAGGATTCCTCTTCCTTTTCTGTTCTTTTCTTTTTCATATGTGCAGGAGCAAGGGCAAGGACATTCTTGTTGAAGCAGATCCTAAACCTGAAAGGACTCTGAAGAAGAAACTAAGAGAAAATAAAGCACAACAATTCAGAGAAAACCTTACAAAGAATCTCGAAAAAGAAGGAGACATGGCCGAACCCAATAATAATGCAAGGAGGATGCTTAGTGATTATACTACACCTACTTCCAATTTTTATGGAAGAAGCATCTCAATCCCTGCCATTGGAGCAAACAATTTTGAGCTGAAGCCTCAACTAGTTGCTCTAATGTAATAGAACTGCATGTTTCATGGACTTCCATCAGAAGATCCCTATCAGTTTTTAACTGAATTCTTGTAGATCTATGATACTGTTAAGACTAATGGAGTAGATCCTGAAGCCTACAGGCTCATGCTTTTCCCTTTTACTGTAAGAGACAGAGCTAGAACATGGTTGGACTCACAACCTAAAGATAGCCTGGACTCTTGGGATAAGCTGGTCACCGCCTTCTTGGCCAAGTTTTTTCCTTCTCAAAAGCTGAGCAAGCTTAGAGTGGATGTTCAGACCTTCAAGCAAAAAGATGGTGAATCCCTCTACGAAGCTTGGGAAAGATACAAGCAGTTGACCAAAAAGTGTCCTTCTGACATGCTTTCAAAGTGGACCATTTTGGATATATTCTATGATGGTCTTTCTGAGTTCTCTAAGATGTCACTGGACCATTCTGCAGGTGGATCCATTCACCTAAAGAAAATGCCTGCAGAAGCTCAAGAACTCATTAACATGGTTGCAAATAACCAATTCATGTACACCTCTGAGAGAAATCCTGTGAGTAATGGGATGCCTCAGAAGAGGGGAGTTCTTGAAATTGATACTCTGAATGTCATATTGGCTCAGAACAAAATGTTGACTCAGCAAGTCAACATGATTTCTCAGAGTCTGAATGGATGGCAAAATGTATCCAACAGTACTAAAGAGGCACCTTCTGAGGAAGAAGCTTATGATCCTGAGAATCCTGCAATGGCATAGGTGAATTACATGGGTGAACCCTATGAAAACACCTGTAATTCCTCATGGAGAAATCATCCAAATTTCTCATGGAAGGATCAACAAAAGCCCCAACAAGGCTTTAATAATGGTGGAAGAAACAGGTTTAGCAATAGCAAGCCTTTTCCATCATCTTCTCAGCAACAGACATATAATTCTGAGCAAAGCCCCTCTAGCTTAGCAAACATAGTCTCTGATCTATCTAAGGCCACTTTAAGTTTCATGAGTGAAACAAGGTCCTCCATTAGAAATTTGGAGGCACAAGTGGGTCAGCTGAGTAAGAAAATCACTGAAACTCCTCTTAGTACTCTCCCAAGCAATACAGAAGAGAATCCAAAAAGAGAGTGCAAGGCCATTGATATAATCAAAATGGCCGAATCCAAAGAGGAAGGGGAGGACGTGAATCCCAATGATGAAGACTTCATGGGACGTCCTCCAGACAGAAAGGAGTTTCCTATTGAGGACCTAAAGGAATCTGAGGCTCATATAGAGACCATAGAGATTCCATTAAACTTTCTTCTTCCATTCATGAACTCTGAGAACTATTCTTCCTCTGAAGAGGATGAAGATGTAACTGAAGAGCAAGTTGCTCAATATCTAGGAGCCATCATGAAGCTGAATGCTAAGTTGTTTGGTAATGAGACTTGGAAAGGTGAACCTCCCTTGCTCATTAGTGAACTAGATGCATGGATTCAGCAAAACTATACCTCAAAAGAAACAAGATCCTGGTAAATTCTTAATATCCTGTACCATAGGCACCATGTAACAACCCTGGTTTTCGAATACGCGAGATCTTTTCTGAAAGTACGGAGAACTCTGGAGGATCAGTAAAGGGAGAAGCTCTGATATATCATCAAGTATCTGAATCCTCATTGTCATTATGCCATCTTTAAGTTAGAATCTTTTTTGAGGCAAGCTCGATAACGCAGCCACGAAGAACATAGTTTTTGAACCGTATCGGTCAGGAGTTTTGATCCAGTTTTTCGTAAATAGTCTCAGTTTGATGAACCGGAATTGATTCATGAGAGAAGAGAGATAATAGGGTAATATTATCATTATTTTAGTATCAGAAACTTCTTGGATAATATTATTAGGTTACCTGGTCAGTTTTAGTTAAAAACAGAAAATTGGTTTAACCGGGTTTACGGTTTACTGGTGCAGCTTAGCACCAGCACTCTCTGATAATAAATATGTTACTAGTATCATTTATGATAGTAGCTCAGAAAATAATTTTTAGAGATGTTTTTACAAGTGTTCCGATACATCTAGTTTTAGTAGTTATACACCTGAGATATTTTAATATTATTTTAATCCACCTCCAAGCCAACCAATCACAACTCACCCTACACCCCCAAGAAACTCCAAGGCTGGTCATTTACTCCCTTTTGGCCGAAAATAACAAGAGAGAAAAGAGAGAAACTTTCATGAATACATAATCTTCAAAGCTTGATTTCTTCTAAACTAAAACTCAAATAAAAATTCCGATTTCACCAAAATGATCCTCTCTTCTTCCTCTACATAACCATGTAACTTATCAAGGCTGAAAATAAGGTGAGATGTCTGTTCCTTTCCTCTTTCAATTCGGTTTTCAAGGAAACATGCTTAAACATGTGTTTTCTTGATGTTCTTCCTTAGGAATCATGCTTAACTTGACTTGAGGGCCAAGAAATGTTAATTTCCAACAAGTCTAAGGTTAGAAATCACTTCCTAACATGCTGAGTGAGATTTGGTTAGTTGAAAGTTTTTGGATTTAAAGTTGTTCTTGATGTGATTTAGGAGGAAAAAGTACATTAAGAACACTTCAAAGAGTAATCGGATTTGGAGCAGGAAATCAAAGTAGGGTTTGACAAAATTAATCTTGATTGATTGTGTTTGAGTTGTGTGATTATGTTATGGTTTGTCTGTGCTTGAAATTGGTGATTTATATGAGTGATTCTTGTTGAAAATTTGGTGAAACTTTGATGAAATTTTATGAAATTCAAGCTTTAAAGTTCATGTTCTTGGGGCAGCTGGGAAAACGAAACCATAGGCCTAAATTGAGGTTCAATTTGTGTTAAAATCATGTGAAAAATATGGGGTTTTAGTGGCTGCTAATTTATTATGAATTATGGTAAAAACCAGTTGCTGAAAAGACTGAAAAACGGGTTAAAATAGAGAAAGAATCTGAAGAATTTATGAACAACATAAAGAACACTTTGAGTGTGATGAAGAACAATGAAGAACAGGCTTTAGATCCTTAAAAGGGCAATGAAGTAAAAATTTTGGTGTTTAAGGGGTTATTTAGTAATTTCTGAAAGTTAGGGTGGTTAAAGTAGAAATATTAAAAGTTACGGGTGGTAAAAAGTAAATTTTAAAGGTTAAAAGTAAAAGGTAAGTTAATTTTCGAAAATTAATAATAAAATAATAAATAATAATAAAATATTAAATAATAATATTTAATTAAAAATAATTTTTAATAAAAATAATAAAATAATGCGAAAAAGGCAGTTTTCTGTAAAAGCTTTAGGAAGACAATTTTAAGTGTAGAATCTCATAATTACCTTCATAAAACACTTAGGGAGTGGAAAGAACATATTAGTGAGGCAAAGATAAATGAAAGATAAAAAGTTAAAGAAAAGATAAAAAAACCAAAGAAAAGTCTGTAAAGTTTTAAGGACAGAAAAACAGACAGAAATTAGTGAACGAACTAGGGCAACCTAGTTAGTCCTTGAGTTGCGAATAGGGTTAGGTATTATATGAAAAGTTAAACTGTTTCAATATAGACTTAATGAACCTATACTTGGAGCAGGGTAACTATTCATATCGAAATTTACATAAGCTTTAAATACATACGTTAAGCAGAGAAATCAGAGCAGAATAGAGAAACACAGAGAATAGAATAACTAGAGAAAAGTAAAGAGATAGAGAGAAAAAGAGTAAATAAAGAGATACAGAGAACAGAGTAACCAGAGCAGAGTAAAGAGATACAGAGAACAGGAAAATTAGAATAGAATAACGAGATATAAAGAGAAGAGTAATATAATAAAGAAATATTTAGATATATATTAGTTGCTTGATGCAACCTAGAGCTATATATATATATATTAGTTGCTTAATGCAACCCAGAGCAATATTTATCTATATATTAGTTGCTTGAAGCAACCCAGAGTTTCTGTAGGGAAACTAAGTTACCTACAACCATTTTCTGCTTCCCCAGAGCAGAGTAGAGTATATATATATTTTCCTGCAATAAGCAGAGGCTGTCTCAAATGAGCGGCTATATTATATGCGCGTTTATTTAGGAACGAAAAATCGTATCTGGGAAATCGGGATTACACGTGACCGGATAAATGTCGGGATTGCAAGCAGTCAACCGACACATGAGCTCATGGCCTGTGCTAGGGCTAGACATGCATCATTCTTATCTGCGCATCATTCTCTGTTGCATTTCTTTCTGTGTGTGTTCTATTTCTTTATGTTTGTCTGCTTGTATGCTATTTGTGTGTTTTATTTTCTTGTATTCTTTTGTCTGTGTTCTGTTTTCTATTTTTTCTATTTTCTCTATTTATCTGTCTTCTGTTTACTACTTCTCTATATTCTATTATTCGTCTGCCAAACAACACAGAATTAATGAACTTAACTAATAACCCCGACCCTACTAAGAACTCCCCAGTTCTTACCCCTTCTCTCTTCCTTCCCCCTTCAGATGGAAGCATAACTACCCTTCCGTAGTTCGCTGACAACCGTTCACAATAAGAGGATTCCGCTCTAGGTAGTCTTCTGAGTCTAGGGTGAATCTCGTTCTCTGTTTATATGTATATACTGTGAGACCAGCCACTGTCTACACCCCGTTTGTACATGAACTTTAACCTAAATCCTATGTACGAGACTCCTGCTGTGTGGCTACTTGACGAGGTACTAGAGAGATGTCCTATAGCAATGTCTGATTGTGCAGAGGAGTAGCAGATTATGTTTTACCTTTTGATGATGTTCCACCTGACTTGAGTTTTGAAGGCTTAGAACGTATTTTCCCTCACTTTAGTAGTTTAGAGGGACTAGGTGAGTATAGAGTCTAGGCTAGCCTGGGTGCCAGCTTAGGAACTTCTTGAACAGGTCAGGGCCTGCGATGTTGTATGTATATATATGTATATAGATATTATTTAGCTATATCTAGGGGTGTTCTAACTAAAGATCTTTACTCTAATAAAGGCTGGATCACGGAATGTTATCAACTGCTTGAGATGTATTTATGTATGGTTGTTTATAACTATTTTATTTGCTATTACTTGTGAATTGATTATGAGTGATTCTGTTCGTTAATCCAAACATTTAAAAAAAAAAGTACCTCGCAAAATAACTACGTTTTTAATAACGAATCAGGCTCATATAATACATAATAGATAATAATTAGGAAGACAAGTTGGTAATGCTCAGTTTCCGGTATGATCTAGACATAATGAAAATTGGGTCGTTACACACCATGACCTTTGAGAAGGCTCTGTATGACCTGGGGTCAGTTATAAATCTTATGTCACTCTCTGTAATGAAGAAGCTGGGGATCTTTGAGGTACAAGCTGCAAGAATCTCATTAGAGATGGCAGACAAGTCAATAAAACAAGCTTATGGATTAGTAGAGGACGTGTTAGTGAAGGCTAAAGGCCTTTACATCCCTACTGATTTCATAATCTTAGAAACTGGGAAGGATAAGAATGAATCCATCATTCTTGGAAGACTCTTCCTAGCCACAGCAGGAGCTGTGATTGATGTTGACAGTGGAGAGCTAGTCTTTCAATTGAATGGGAACTACCTTGTGTTTAAAGCTCAAGGATCTTCCTTTGCAACCATGGAAAAGAGGCACGATAAGCTTCTCTCAATACAGAGTCAAACAAAGCCCCCACAATCAAACTCTAAGTTTAGTGTTGGGAGGCCACAACCAAACTCTAAGTTTGGTGTTGGGAGATCCCAACAATGCTTTGATGATCTGTAAAGCTCCATGAGAGCTCACTGTCAAGCTATTGACATTAAAGAAGCGCTTATCGGGAGGCAACCCAATTTTTATTTATCTATATTTCTATTGTTCTTTTATGTTTTATTAGGTTTATGATCATCTGGAGTCACAAAATAATTGCAAAAATTAAAAACAGAATAAAAAATAGCAGAAGAAAAAGCACACCCTGGAGGAAGAACTTACTGGCGTTTAAACGCTAGTAAGGAGCATTTGGCTGGCGTTTAATGCCAGAACAGAGCATGAAGCTGGCGTTGAATGCCAGAAACAAGCAGCAGTCTGCTGTTTAAATGCCAGGATTGCACCCTGAGGAGAGCTGGCGTTAAACACCAGAAACAAGCAGCAAAGTGGCATTTAACGCCAGAAACAAGTATAGAGCTGGTGTTTAACGCCAGAAACAAGCATCAATCTGGCATTAAATGCCAAGATTGCATACAGAGGGCGTTTTACACGCCTAAAGGGTGCAGAGATGAGAAATCCTTGACACCTCAGGATCTGTGGACCCCATAGGATCACATCAGGATCTGTGGACCCCACAGGATCCCCACCTACCTTTTCCCTCTCTCTCATACCTCTTCATAACACTCTTTCCCAAACATCATTCACCAATCACCTCAATCACTCTTCCCCATCACCTCTTCACCACTCACATCCATCCACTCTTCCCTATAAACCCCACCTTCCTTCAAATTCAAAATCTCTTTCCCACCCAAACCTACCCTAAATGACCGAACCCTAACCCCTCTCCCTCCACTATATAAACCCCTTCCTCCTTCTTCATTTTCACACAACACTACCATCTCTTCTCCCCCTTAGCCGAAACCTACACCACTCTCCCTCTCCTCCATCTTTTCTTCTTCTTTATTTATTCTTTCTTCTTTTGCTCGAGGACAAGCAACATTCTAAGTTTGGTGTGGTAAAAGCATAGCTTTTTTATTCTTCCAAAACCATTGATGGCACCTAAGGCCAGAGAAACCTTAAGAAAGAGGAAAGGGAAGGCAATTGCTTCCACCTCTGAGTCATGGAAGATGAGAGATTCATCTCAAAAGCCCATCAAGACCACTTCTATGAAGTTGTGGCCAAGAAGAAGGTGATCCCTGAGGTCCCTTTCATGCTCAAGAAAAATGAGTATCCGGAGATCCGACATGAGATCCAAAGAAGAGGTTGGGAAGTTCTTACCAACCCCATTCAACAAGTTAAAATCTTAATGGTTCAAGAGTTCTATGCCAATGCATGGATCACTAGGAACCATGATCAAAGTATGAACCCGAATCCAAAGAATTATCTTACAATGGTTCGGGGGAAATGCTTAGATTTCAGTCCGAAAAATGTAAGGTTGGCATTCAACTTGCCTATGATGCAAGAAGACGCACGCCCCTACACTAGAAGGGTCAACTTTGATCAAAGGTTGGATGAAGTCCTCATGGACATATGTGTGGAAGGAGCTCAATAGAAAAGAGACTCAAAAAGCAAGCCGGCTCAATTGAGAAGACTGGACCTTGAGCCTGTGGCTAGAGGATGGTTGGAGTTCATCCAACGCTTCATCATCCCCACTAGCAACCGATCCGAAGTAACTGTGGGTCGGGCCATTATGATCCATAGTATCATGATTGGAAAGGAAGTAGAAGTTCATGAAGTCATCTCTCTAGAACTCTACAAAGTAGCCGAAAAGCCATCCACCTTGGCAAGGCTAGCTTTTCCTCATCCCATTTGCCATCTATGCTACTTAGCTGGAGTTGTCATAGAAGGAGACATCCTCATTGAAGAGGACAAACCCATCACTAAGAAGAGGATGGAGCAAACAAGAGAGCCCATTCATGGATCTCAAGAGACGTATGAGGAAGCTCATCATCAAGAAATCCCTGAGATGCCTCAAGGGATGCATTTTCCTCCAAACAACTATTGGGAACAACTCAACACTTCTCTAGAAGGATTGAGTCATGACATGAACCAATTAAGGGTGGAACACCAAGAACACTCTATCATTCTTAATTAGATTAGAGAAGATCAAAGAGCTATGAAGGAGGAGCAACAAAGGCAAGGAAGAGACATAGAGGAGCTCAAGAACACCATTGGTCCTTCAAGGAGAAGGCACCACCATCACTAAGGTGGACTCATTCCTTAGCTTCCTTGTTCTTATCTCTCTATTTTTCGGTTTTTGAACTTCATGTTTGGCTATGTTTGTGTCTTTATTACATGATCATTAGTGTCTAGTAACTATGTCTTAAGGCTATGAATAATTCCATGAATCCTTCACCTTTCTTAAATGAAAAATGTTTTTAATTCAAAAGAACAAGAAGTACATGAGTTTCGAATTCATCCTTGAAATTAGTTTAATTATATTGATGTGGTGACAATACTTTTTGTTTTCTGAATGAATGCTTAAACAGTGCATATTTTTTATCTTGTTGTTTATGAATGTTAAAATTGTTGGCTCTTGAAAGAATGATGAAAAAGAGAAATATTATTGATAATCTGAAAAATCATAAAATTGATTCTTGAAGCAAGAAAAAGTAGTGAAGAACAAAGCTTGCAAAAAAAAAGTGGCGAAAAAAAAATATAAAAGAAAAAGAAAAAGCAAGCAGAAAAAGCCAATAGCCCTTAAAACCAAAAGTCAAGGGTAAAAAGGATCCAAGGCTTTGAGCATCAATGGATAGGAGGGCCCAAGGAAATAAATCCAGGCCTAAGCGGCTAAATCAAGCTGTCCCTAACCATGTGCTTGTGGCATGCAGGTCCAAGTGAAAAGCTTGAGACTGAGTGATTAAAGTCGTTATCAAAAGCAAAAAGAGTGTGCTTAAGAGCTCTGGACACCTATAACTAGGGACTTTAGCAAAGCTGAGTCACAATCTGAAAAGGTTCACCCAGTCATGTGTCTGTGGCATTTATGTATCTGGTGGTGTTCATACCCTGGGTCGAGCTGTCCGACCCGGGATGTTCGACAGACAAAGCGACCGACCTCTTCAGGTCAAGAAAACCCGACCTCTTCTCAAAGAGCTCGGCCAAGTCACAGGAAAGCCCAAACAAAGGGCCCAAATAGAGGAACACGTCCCAAATCCAAGGGCAGCCCAAGCCTACAGGGAGAAGGGCGGTTCCCTTGAAGATAAGATGACCTTACCTAAAGATAAGATAAGATAACCAACTTATCTTATCCACAGAAGGTCACATCTCACCATTATAAATACACTGGAGCACCTAGGTATAATTCATACTCTGATTCTACTCAATACCTGTTTAATACCCTTGCTAACTTAAGCATCGGAGTCCCTTGCAGGTACCCCCCACCCTCCGGGGATGAAGGATCAGTAGCATTCTCAGTTCCACAAGTCGGACACACCAGCTCCGGCCACTACACACCCGCCGGATAAGTCGGCTCCGACCAGCACAGAAGATCTCATCTGAGACCGACCTATAGTTTCAGGTAACCCTCAGAACATTGGCGCCGTTGTCGGGGAACCTGGAAGTCATCCCATCACCATGGCGGACGACCATGACAACGACCAAGATTCAGGTCTGGAAGATAGAACACCGCACTAGAACGCGGATGTCACGCTACAAGATACCCCAAAAACCAACAAGGACAAAGACTCACCAAATTCCGGGGCAATAGAAGCACTCCTAGATCACCTAAAACAACTTGAAAAAGAAATCCAACAACAACGAGAAATCGGAAAAGATCTACAAAGAGAGGTGCGGCGACGTCGAGAATTGGAAGAAAAACTACAGCAATTAGAAGCCGATCTTAAATTTAAAGTCCCCCGGGCCAATCCTGAAGAAAATTCACGCAAAGAGCAAGACCCGTTCACCAGGGAAATCATGAAAACCAAAATTCCAAAAGATTTCAAACTCCCAGATATGACCCTATACGATGGTACCACGGACCCCAACCACCACCTCAGCAACTTCAGAAGCAGAATGTACCTTACCGACACCCCAGATGCTGTTCGCTGTAAAGCCTTTCCAACAACTCTCACAAAAACAGCAATCCGATGGTTCGACAACCTACCCCCAAAGTCCATTTCAAGCTTTGATGACCTAGCTAAAAATTTCCTAGCCAGATTCTCCATTCAGAAAGATAAGGCCAAGCATGCCCCCAGCCTACTAAGGATCAAACAAGGAGATCGGGAGAGCCTCTGCAACTACATGGAAAGATTCAACAAAACGTGCATGGACATACAAAGTTTACCAACAGAAGCCGCCATCATGGGACTCATCAACGGCCTGCAAGAAGGACCTTTTAGCCAATCTATATCAAAGAAGTACCCGACCTCCTTAGATGAAGTACAGGAACGAGCAGAAAAATATATCAACATGAAAGAAAATGCTCGGTTAGGAGAGACCTCAAAATCGGGGAGCTCCTACCGAGACAAAGACAAGGAATCCAAGAGAAAAGAAGATCGACAAGGGGAGAAAATAAAAAAATACCACAATTACACTCCTCTCAGGGCATCCCTGGTCGAGATATACAAAGAAATCTGCCATACAGAAAAAATCTCCCCAGCACGGCCACTTAAAGGAAAAAAGGGAGGAGGAAACCGGAAGGAATATTGTGAATACCATCGAGTCCGTGGACACTCCACAAACGAATGCTTTGACTTAAAAAATATCATAGAAAAATTGGTGAGAGAAGGAAAATTAGATCGATTTCTGGCCACCCGAGATGATGATCAAAGAAAGAGACGAAGGGATGAAGATACCGAGCGAACTGAACGATCACCCCGGACACTAGAGAGACATGTCCACATGATACATGGCGAATTTGCAGGAGGTGGGATCTCCAAATCATCTTGCAAAAGATATCTCAAAGAATTATATCATGTCGAGGGAAAGGAGGAAGCACTCAACATCCCGGCAATAACATTCCCTAAAGAGGACGCCTCCGGCATCATCTCAGGACACGACGATCTCATGGTCATCACCATCATATTGGCAAACGCCAATCTACACCGCACCTTAATAGACCAAGGGAGTTCCGCCGATATCTTATTCAAAACAGCATTCGATAAACTCGGCTTAGAAGAAAAAGAACTTAAAGCATATCCAAACAGTCAGTTCGGACTAGGAGATACCCCGGTTTAACTACTGGGATACATACCACTACATACAACCGTCGGAAAAGGGAACCAATCCAGAACTCTCAGAATAGACTACATCGTGGTCGATGTAAGTTCAGCTTACAATGCTCTCATAGGTAGGTGATGAGCGGATAATTTATACGCTTTTTGGCATTGTTTTTAGGTAGTTTTTAGTATGATCTAGTTACTTTTAGGGATGTTTTCATTAGTTTTTATGTTAAATTTACATTTCTGGACTTTACTAGGATTTTGTGTGTTTTTCTGTGATTTCAGGTAGTTTCTGGCTGAAATTGAGGGACTTGAGCAAAACTCTGAAAAGGGCTGACAAAAGGACTGCTGATGCTGTTGGAATCTGACCTCCCTGCACTCAAAATGGATTTTCTGGAGCTACAAAACTCCAAATGGCGCGTTCTCAACGGCGTTGGAAAGTAGACATTCAGAGCTTTCCAGCAATATATAATAGTCCATACTTTATTCGGAAATTGACGACGTAACTTGGCGTTGAACGCCAAGTACATGCTGCTGTTTGGAGTTAAACGCCAGAAACACGTCATGATCCGGAGTTGAACGCCCAAAACACGTTATAACTTGGAGTTCAACTCCAAGAAAAGCCTCAGCTCGTGGATAGACCAAGCTCAGCCCAAACATACACCAAGTGGGCCCCGGAAGTGGATTTACGCATTAATTACTTACTTCTGTAAACCCTAGGAGCTAGTTTATTATAAATAGAACCTTTTACTATCATATTATCATCTTTTTTATCTTGGTTTTGATCCCTGGATTGTATTTTGATCCAGTGACCACGTTTTGGGGGCTGGCCATTCGGCCATGCCTGAACCTCTCTCACTTATGTATTTTCAACGGTGGAGTTTCTACACACCATAGATTAAGGGTGTAGAGCTCTGCTGTACCTCAAGTTTCAATGCAATTACTATTATTTTTTATCCAAATCAATTTTATTCTTAATCCAAGATATACGTTGCACTTTACCTTGATGAATGTGATGATCCGTGACACTCATCATCATTCTCACCTATGAACGCGCGTGACTGACAACCACTTCCGTTCTACCTTAGGCCGGGCGCATATCTCTTAGATTCCCCAACAGAATCTTCGTGGTATAAGCTAGATAGATGGCGGCATTCATGGGGATCCGGAAAGTCTAACCTTGTCTGTGGTATTCCGAGTAGGATCCTGGGAATCCGGAAAGTCTAACCTTGTCTGTGGTATTCCGAGTAGGATTCCGGTATTGAATGACTGTGACGAGCTTCAAACTCCTGAAGGCTGGGCGTTAGTGACAGACGCAAAAGAATCAATGGATTCTACTCCAACCTGATTGAGAACCGACAGATGATTAGCCGTGCTGTGACAGAGCATTTGGACCATTTTCACTGAGAGGATGGGATGTAGCTATCAACCAAGGGTGATGCCTCCAGACGATTAGCCGTGCAGTGACAGCGCATAGGACCATTTTTCCGAGAGGATTGAAAGTAGCCATTGATGATGGTGATGCCCTACATACAGCTTGCCATGGAAAAGAGTAAGAAGGATTGGAAGAGCGAGTAGTGAAGTAGAGTTTCAAGAGGAGCACAGCATCTCCATACACCTATCTGAAATTCCCACCATTGAATTACATGAGTAACTTTATCTTTATTTTCAGTTTATTTAATTTAATCCTATAATCTCTTAATTTAGTTATTTAACCTGACTGGGATTTACAAGGTGACCATAGCTTGCTTCATACCAACAATCTCCGTGGGATCGACCCTTACTCACGTAAGGTATTACTTGGACGACCCAATGCACTTGCTGGTTAGTTGAGCAAGACTGTGAAGTTAATTTTGGACCATGGTTCTGTGCACCAAGTCTTTGGAGCCATTACCTTGGATTGTTGAAGTGAAAAAAATGAATCACAATTTCGCCCACCAAGTTTTTGGCGCTGTTGCCGGGGATTGTTCGAGTATGGACAACTGACGGTTCATCTTGTTGCTCAGATTAGGTAATTTTTATTTTATTAAAAAAAAATTCGAAAATCTTTTCAAAATCTTCTCCCTATTTTCGAAAATTATTCAAAAACTTTTTTAATATGCATTCTAGAGTTTCATGAAGCATGTTGAAGCCTGGCTGGCTGTAAATCCATGTCTAAATTCTTTTGGACTGAGGCTTCAAAACCATCTTCATAGAAGCAAGCTAATTTGATTATTAGCTGTATGCTAAAGCTTGGCTGGCCATTGGCCATGTCTAGTGTTTTGGACCGGGGCTTTCACAAAAGCTTGGCTGGCTATTAAGCCATGTCTAATTCCTGGACTGGAGCTTTAAACTAACATTGCGAAGATTCCTGGAATTCATATTAAAAATTTTGAATTTCTTATTTCATTTTTCCTATATATTTTACGAAAAAAATCAAATGAAATACAAAAAAAATTAGAAAATCATAAAAGTAAAAAATATTTTGTGTTTCTTGTTTGAGTCTTGTGTCAAGTCATAAGTTTGGTGTCAATTGCATGTTCATCTTTTTCTTGCATAAAATTTTCGAAAAATTCATGCATTCATAGTGTTCATCATGATCTTCAAGTTGTTCTTGATGAACTTTCTTGTTTGATCTTCATATTTTCTTGTTTTGTGTTGTATGGTGTTTTTCATATGCATTCTTGTATTCATAGAGTCTAAACATGAAAAATTTCTAAGTTTGGTGTCTTGCATGTTTTCTTTTCTTGAAAATTTTTCAAAAATATGTTCTTGATGTTCATCATGATCTTCAAAGTGTTATTGGTGTTCATCTTGACATTCATAGTGTTCTTGCATGCATCATGTGTTTTGATCCAAAATTTTCATGCATTGAGTATTTTTAGTGTTTTTCTCTCTCATCAAAAAAAAATTCAAAAATAAAAAAAATATCTTATCTTTTTAAATCTTATCTTTTTAAAATCTTTTTCAAAAATCATATCTTTTCCATTTTTTCATCATTTTCGAAAATTTCAAAAATCTTTTTCAAAATATTTTCAAAATCTTTTTCTTATCTTTACATCATATTTTCGAAAATTGCCTCAAAAATTAATGTTTTGATTCAAAAATTTCAGGTTTGTTACTTTCTTGTTAAGAAAGATTCAAATTTTAAGTTCTAAAATCATATCTTGTGATTTCTTGTGAGTCAAGTCATTAATTGTGATTTTAAAATTCAAATCTTTTTCAAAACTAATTTCAATCTTATCTTTTCAAAACCATATCTTTTTAAATCATATCTTTTATATCATATTTTTTTCAAAATTTTATCTTTTTCAAAAAAATTTTAAAATATCTTTTCTAACTTCTTATCTTCTTATCTTTTCAAAATTGATTTTAATATCTTTTTTCAACTAACTAATTAACTTTTTGTTTGTTTCTTATCTTTTTCAAAAACCACCTAACTACTTTTCCCTCTCTAATTTTTGAAAATACCTCCCTCTTTTTCAAAAATTCTTTTTAATTAATTAATTGTTTCAAATTTTAGTTTTAATTTTCAAAAATTACTAACCCATTTTTCAAAATTATTTTCGAATTTCTCTCCCCCTCATCTTTTTCTATTTATTTTATTTATTTACTAACACTTCTCTTCACCTCTCTCCATCTCCAATCACTACCTCTATCCTCACCATTGTGATTGGATTCTCCACTTTTATTCCTTTCTTCTTCTACTAACAATAAGGAACCTCTTTACTGTGACATAAAGGATTCCTCTTTCTTTTCTTGTTCTCTTTTTCCCTATATGAGCAGGAGCAAGGACAAGAACATTCTTATTGAAGCAGATCATGAACCTGAAAGGACTCTGAAGAGGAAGTCAAGAGAAACTAAAAATTAACAATTCAGAGAAACCTCAAAAAAAAAGAGAAGAAAAAAAAAAGAGAAAGAGGAAAGACAAAAAGCTTCCACCTCCGTGTCATGGGAGATGGAAAGACTCATCTAAAGGGTTTATAGCTCAGTGGTAGAATATTTGACTGTAAATCAAGAGATCCCTGAGATACCTCAGGGGATAAATTATCCTCCACACAACTATTGGGAGCAAATAAGGATAAAAACACCAAAATCACTATGGATCATGCAACAGAAGCAAGGAAAAGACATAAAGGAGCTCAAAAAGCACCATTGGATCTTCAAGAAGGCGCCACCCTCACTCAGGTGGACTCATTCCTTTTTTTTATTTTCTCTGTTTTTTCGGTTTTTATCCTTCATGTTTATCTATATTTTATGTCTCTACTTCATGATCATTAGTATGTAGTAACTATGCCTTAAAGATTATGAATAATTCCATGAATCCTTCACCTCTCTTAAAAGAAAAATGTTTTTAATTCAAAAGAACAAGAAGTACATGAATTTAAAATTTATCCTTGAATTTAGTTTAATTATATTGATGTGGTGACAATACTTTTTGTTTTCTGAATGAATGCTTAAACAGTGCATATTTTTGATCTTGTTGTTTATGAATGTTAAAATTGTTGGCTCTTAAAAGAATGATGAACAAGGAGAAATGTTATTGACAATCTAAAAAATCATGAATTTGATTCTTGAAGCAAGAAAAAGCAGTGAATGGCGAAAAAAAATAAATAAATAAAAAATAATTGGCGAAAAAAAAATATTTTGAAAAAAAAGAGAAAAAGCAAGCAGAAAAAGCCAATAGCCCTTAAAACCAAAAGGCAAGGGTAAAAAGGATCCAAAGCAAAAGAGTATGCTTAAGAGCTCTGGACACCACTAACTGGGGACTCTAGCAAAGCTGAGTCACAATCTAAAAAGGTTCACCCAGTTATGTGTCTGTGGCATTTATGTATTCGGTGGTAATACTGGAAAACAAAGTGATTAGGGCCACGGCCAAGACTCAAAAAGTAGCTGTGTTCAAGAATCAACATACTTAACTAGGAGAATCAATAACACTATCTGAAATTCTAAGTTCCTAGAGATGCCAATCATTCTAAACTTCAAAGGAAAAAGTGAGATGCCAAAACTGTTCAGAAGCAAAAAGCTACAAGTCCCGCTCATCTGATTAGAACTAATATTCATTGATATTCTAAATTTATAGTATATTCTCTTCTTTTTATTCTATTTGATTTTCAGTTGCTTGGGGACAAGCAACAATTTAAGTTTGGTGTTGTGATGAGCGGATAATTTATACGCTTTTTTGCATTGTTTTTAGGTAGTTTTTTGTATGATCTAGTTACTTTTAGGGATGTTTTCATTAATTTTTATGTTAAATTTACATTTCTAGACTTTACTAGGAGTTTGTGTGTTTTTCTGTGATTTTAGGTAATTTCTGGCTGAAATTGAGGGACTTGAGCAAAACTCTGAAAAGGGCTGACAAAAGGACTGCTGATGCTGTTGGAATCTGACCTCCCTGCACTCAAAATGGATTTTCTCGAGCTACAGAACTCCAAATGGCGCGCTCTTAACGGCGTTGGAAATTAGACATCCAGAGCTTTCCAGCAATACATAATAGTCCATACTTTATTCGGAAATTGACGACGTAACTTGGCGTTGAACACCAAGTACATGCTGCTGTTTGGAGTTAAACGCCAGAAACACGTCATGATCCGGAGTTGAACGCCCAAAACACGTTATAACTTGGAGTTCAACTCCAAGAAAAGCCTCAGCTGGTGGATAGACCAAGCTCAGCCCAAACATACACCAAGTGGGCCCCGGAAGTGGATTTACGCATTAATTACTTACTTCTGTAAACCCTAGGAGCTAGTTTATTATAAATAGAACCTTTTACTATCATATTATCATCTTTTTTATCTTGGTTTTGATCCCTGGATTGTATTTTGATCCAGTGACCACGTTTTGGGGGCTGGCCATTCGGCCATGCCTGAACCTCTCTCACTTATGTATTTTCAACGGTGGAGTTTCTACACACCATAGATTAAGGGTGTGGAGCTCTGCTGTACCTCAAGTTTCAATGCAATTACTATTATTTTCTATCCAAATCAATTTTATTCTTAATCCAAGATATACGTTGCACTTCACCTTGATGAATGTGATGATCTGTGACACTCATCATCATTCTCACCTATGAACGCGCGTGACTGACAACCACTTCCGTTCTACCTTAGGCTGGGCGCATATCTCTTAGATTCTCCAACAGAATCTTCGTGGTATAAGCTAGATAGATGGCGGCATTCATGGGGATCCGGAAAGTCTAACCTTGTCTGTGGTATTCCGAGTAGGATCCTGGGAATCCGAAAAGTCTAACCTTGTCTGTGGTATTCCGAGTAGGATTCCGGTATTGAATGACTGTGACGAGCTTCAAACTCCTGAATGCTGGGCGTTAGTGACAGACGCAAAAGAATCAATGGATTCTACTCCAACCTGATTGAGAACCGACAGATGATTAGCCGTGCTGTGACAGAGCATTTGGACCATTTTCACTGAGAGGATGGGATGTAGCTATCAACCAAGGGTGATGCCTCCAGACGATTAGCCGTGCAGTGACAGCGCATAGGACCATTTTCCCGAGAGGATTGAAAGTAGCCATTGATGATGGTGATGCCCTACATACAGCTTGCCATGGAAAGGAGTAAGAAGGATTGGAAGAGCGAGTAGTGAAGTAGAGTTTCAAGAGGAGCACAGCATCTCCATACACCTATCTGAAATTCCCACCATTGAATTACATGAGTAACTTTATCTTTATTTTCAGTTTATTTAATTTAATCCTATAATCTCTTAATTTAGTTATTTAACCTGACTGGGATTTACAAGGTGACCATAGCTTGCTTCATACCAACAATCTCCGTGGGATCGACCCTTACTCACGTAAGGTATTACTTGGACGACCCAGTGCACTTGCTGGTTAGTTGAGCGAGACTGTGAAGTTAATTTTTGACCATGGTTCTGTGCACCAAGTCTTTGGAGCCATTACCTTGGATTGTTGAAGTGAAAAGAATGAATCACAATTTCGCCCACCAGTAGGATAACACTCAACCAACTTGGCGCGAAAGTCTCGACCCCACATCTATGTATGAAATTCCCTACTACGAAAGGAATAGCCACGATAAAAGCAGATCAAAAGATGGCACATCGCTGTTATAACGAAAGCCTAAACCTCAGAGGCAGGGGAGAAGAGTTTCACACAATCGAGCTGGGCGGAGCCCAACGACGAGAAGAGCTTCGTCCACAACCAGAAGGTGCGATAGAGAAGATTCAGATCGGGGATACATCGGAAAAAACAACCAATATCGGCACAATCCTAAGAGAAGACTCAAAATAATTACTAATACAATTCTTACGAGATAATGTTGATCTCTTCACGTGGAAAGCCGTAGACATGCCAAGAATAGACTCTAAGCTAATGAGCCATAAGTTGGCGGTCTATCCAGGATCTTGGCCGGTACAGCAGAGACGAAGAAAACTTGGGCCAGAGTGATCCCAGGCTATGGAAGAACAAGTACAAGCACTACTGGAAGCATGATTCATTAGAGAAGTCAAATACCCACTATGGCTAGCCAACGTCGTCTTGGTGAAAAAAATCAAACGGGAAGTGGCGAATGTGCACCGATTACACCGATCTCAACAAAGCTTGTCCAAAAGATCCATATCCACTCCCAAGTATTGACGCTCTAGTAGATGCTTCCTCCAGATATAGATATCTCTCGTTTATGGACACTTACTGGGGTACAACCAAATCCCCATGTACCCACCAGATCAAGAAAAGACCTCGTTCTTAACACCAAAAGCAAACTACTGCTACATTGTGATGCCTTTCGGTCTCAAAAACGCAGGAGCTACTTATCAAAGGCTAATGAATAAAGTCTTCTCGGATCACATCAGAAAGGTCATGGAAGTCTACGTGGACGACATGCTAATAAAAACACAAAGCGAATAGACATTATTATCCGACCTGGCCCAAGTGTTCGACACCATAAGAAAGCATGACATGCGACTCAATCCTGCGAAATGCACCTTTGCAGTAAAGGCGGGCAAATTCTTAGGTTTCATGCCCACACAAAAAGGCATTGAAGCAAATCTAGACAAGTGTCAGGCCATACTCAACATGAAGAGCCCAACCTGTGTTAAAGAAGTACAGCAACTCAATGGGAGATTGGCCGCCCTATCTCGATTCCTAGCAGGAGCCGCGATAAGATCTCTCCCCTTCTATGCTACTTTAAGAAAGGGAAAATAGTTTGAATGGACAACAGAATGTGAGCAAGCCTTCCAAGACTTTAAGAAGTTCTTAGGACGGCCACATATCCTATCTCGACCACGAGAAGGAGAACCACTCATATTATATCTCGTAGTAGGAAGCCGGGCAATAGCCTCAGCACTAGTCAGAGAAGACGATAATGGACAACAACCCGTATACTTCATCAGCAAAGCACTACAGGGATCCGAGCTGAACGACCAGAAAATAGAAAAATTCGCCTATACTCTCATTTTAACATCCCGACGACTCTGCCCTTACTTTCAGGCTCACACCATTAAGGTTCGAACTAACCAGCCCCTAAAAGGAATATTGCAGAAAACAAATTTAGCAGGCAGAATTCTACAATGGGCATTCGAGCTGTCAGAATTTGACCTCCAATATGAAGCTCGGACGGCCATCAAATCACAGTATCTGGCCGACTTTATCGTAGAATTCACAGATGTCCTGGAAATCGTCATAGAATGGAACCTCTATGTGGACGGTTCTTCAAATAAAATTGGAAGCGGCCCAGGCGTAATAATAGAAAGTAACCAAGGAACCCAAGTCGAGCTCTCTCTCAAGTTCGGGTTCCCGGCCTCAAACAACTAGGCGGAATATGAAGCATTGTTAGCTGGTTTGAAGCTGGCTGAAGAGGTGGGAGCTCAAAAACTTAACATTTACAGCGATTCACAAGTGGTCACATCACAAATAACAGGGAGCTACCAAGCCAAAGATCCCACCATGAAAAAGTATTTGGATAAGACCAAGGAACAGCTCGGACAAATCGGGGAATATAAAATCTGCCACATCCCCCGTGAACAAAATGCCCGAGCTGACGCACTCTCGAAACTAGCCAGCACCAAACCAGGCAGCAACAATAGAAGCCGGATCCAGGAAATATTACAAAACCCGTCAATATCGGAAGAAGAAGAAGTCCTAGCCATAGTAAACCAGGACCAAGGATGGATGACTCCCATAATCAACTACCTCAAAATAGGAACACTCCCCACAGAAGAAAAAGAGGAAAAGAGGCTAAAAAGGGAGGCACAGTACTACACCATCATATACAACATCCTGTACAAAAGAGGGATCTCAGCACCATTATTAAAATGCGTACCGACCTCCCACACAAAGGAAGTGTTAGAAGAAGTACACGATGGCATTTGTGGCAATCATCTTGGAGCACGGGCCCTCGCCAAAAAAGTACTTCGGGCAGGGTTCTATTGGCCAATATTATAGAAAGAAGCCACAGAAGTTGTAAAGACATGTCCACCATGTCAGAAACATGCCAACTTTCACATTGCCCCGCCAGAAGAGCTCATTAGCGTAACTTCGCCTTGGCCGTTTTCAAAATGGGGACTCGATCTTCTCGGCCCCTTTCCCCAGAGGGCAGGACAAGTTAAATTCCTCATAGTAGGGGTAGATTACTTTACAAAGTGGATCAAGGCAGAACCCCTAGCCAATGCTACCGCCCAAAGAAGCCGGAAATTCCTATATAGAAATATTGTCACAAGGTTCAGAGTCCTATATTCAATAACCACAGACAATGGCACTCAATTCACAGATGCAGGCTTCAGAAAACTAGTGGCCGACTTGAATATAAAGCACCAGTACACCTCCGTCGAACATCCACAGGCCAATGGACAGGCCGAAGCCGCCAACAAAGTCATATTGGCCGGGTTAAAACGGAGATTACAAGATGCAAAGGGAGCCTGGGCAAAAGAGCTTCCACAGGTATGGGCATATCGAACAACGCCACATTCCACCACAAAGGAATCCCCCTTCCGGTTAGCATACGGAATAGAGGCAATGAGGGAGCAAACTCCCAACTTCAGAGGGAAGAGCTCGACCTACTACCTGAAATCCAAGAAAGAGCTCGGATCAGGGAGGAAGCTCTAAAGCGCCGAATGGCTTCCAGATTTAATCAAAAGGTAATACCGAGAAGTTTTGCAGAGAACGATCTTATCCTAATCCGAAATGATATTGGAATAACTCGACCTGGAGAAGGAAAGCTGGCAGCAAACTGGAAAGGACCCTACCGAGTTATAGAAATACTTAGGAAGGGCTACTGCAGACTGTCCAAACTCGATGGATGAGAGCTTCCCAGATCATGGCACGCCTGCAACCTAAGAAGGTACTACAGTTAGAAAAGGTAAATGATCTCATTATTGGATGCACTCTTTTTCCTGAAAAGGTTTTTTAATGAGGCACCAGGTTGAGACCTAGACACTATCCGACTTAAAAGGGATGAAAAAATTCCCACATATATATATTTCGCACTTTTCTTTGAATAAAATTTATTTAGATGTTCTACAAGATTTCAAGACGCATTAATCTGAAGTATTCATCGTCTGATTATAAAGCAATAGATCGGCAGAAAGTTAAAAATAATTTCACTGCAAGATCACAATAAAGATAACCGTCCGATAAAGGTAAAAACGCGATTCACCCAAAAGACGATCTAAAGATGCCAACCGCTTTCTACAAATCGGCAAAGATGAACACAGAATAATGTAAGAAGTTATCGAAAGCAATCCAAAAAAGAACCTGACGAGGTCTTACGGATAGCTAAAATAATAACTTAAAAACTGGCCGACGTTCAGAAGTTGGACCAAGTCAACCCAAGTTATAAGTAAACCCTGGAAAGAGGTCTGGCCAACCCTATTAAAGAGAATTACTTTAACTTAAGAAGAGATCGACCTAACGAAGTCGGTTTCCTACAAAACGAAGTTATAAAAGTAATCCCTGAAAGAGACTTGACAAAGATCCAAGAAAGAGGATTACAATAATAACTTAAGAAGAGATCGACCTAACGAAGTCGGTTTCCTACAAAACGAAGTTATAAAAGTATTCCCTGAAAGAGACCTGACAAAGGTCCAAGAAAGAGGATTACAAAAATAACTTAAGAAGAGATCGACCTAACGAAGTCGGTTTCCTACAAAACGATGTTATAAAAGTATTCCCTAAAAGAGACCTGACAAAGGTCCAAGAAAGAGGATTACAAAAATAACTTAAGAAGAGATCTACCTAACGAAGTCGGTTTCCTACAAAACGAAAGTTATAAAAGTAATCCCTGAAAGAGACCTGACAAAGGTCCAAAAAAGAGGATTACAAAAAATAACTTAGAAAGAGATCGACCTAACGAAGTCAATCTCCTACATAGGGGGAGGATCAGCATCATCATCAACCTCGTCATCAGGGACAATCTTGCTATCCCTGACAACGTTGTCCAGGCTGAAAAGGGCGAGATCGGCCTCGGGAGCAATGACCCGAACTTGCTCTTTCAAGTTCTCGTAAGCAGCAGTCACGCTGCCAACAAGATGACCTTGGAGCTCAGAATAATCTTCCCGGGCATTGTCCAACTCCCCCTCAGACGCATCACCTCCCGATAAGTCGTAACGTAACTCTCCTTATGCATCAGGGCTGTGTCCTCGGCCAACCTCAAAGAAGCTGCCAGTGAAAGGGAACTAGCCTTCTCATTCTCTAGATCCTTCTCCAACTTGGTCACCTTTAATTCAAGTTCCTCCTTCAGCCCCTTCATCCGGTCAAAATCCTGCTTTGTCTCCTCCATAAATCCTTTGGTAGCATGGAGAGGAAGATTCTGAGTAGTCTGGTATATAGCAGCCGCCATACACGCCATCTGTACGTGATTTCGGGCCATAAATTCCAAATGATGGAGGATGGACACATCGTCCATGGAGAGGGTACCATAGGGACCGATTTGTTGATCCACAAATTCAATGTCATTAAAGTCGGGAGCATTGAGGTCGAAAGGCTCAGCTATTTTTTGTTTTTATTGGGAGGAGCAATAGAAGGAGCAGTAAAAGTAGGGTGAGGATCCACCAGATGAACTCGGGGAGTAGGGATCACCTTCTTCACCCCAAGGGAACTCGGCACAGACGGCTTCACGTGCACTTGGGAGGATCCTTCTCCAGCCGCCTTGGCCGAGATGTTTTTGGCAGCAGTCGCCCTCTGCGCTCTTTTAAAAGCTCTCATGGATTCATTATTCTTCATCGCCTCTGCAAATAAAATAGAAATTAAGCTACAAGTCAGAAAAGACAGTTACGAGTAGTATAGAACAGATAAAAAAGGAAACACAAAATACCCAGCTCAGTTTGAAGAAGAGAGGGATTGGTTAGAAATTTCTTTGTGTCGAGATGGGGAGGTTGACCCCAGTGTTCTTCCAAGACAGTCACAAAGGCTCGCTCAGCCTCATCCAACATTTTCCACGTATATCGGGACACCCTCACATCTTTTTACCATTTCAAGGGAAAAGCAGGCTCGTCATTTTCATCCAGAAAGAAGGGCCGAGCTCCTTCAACAGCTCGGACCTTGAAAAAGTAGTTTTTAAAATCATGGAATGACTCATCAAACATGGAAAAAACCTTCCTTCCTTGGGTAGAGTGGAAGGAGACCCAAGCTGCCTTCTTTTTTACCACTCCGGGTTTAGTCAAGACAAACAGATAGAAAAAGAGAGATTGGGAAGCAGGGATACCAAAACCATTGCACAACAATTGAAAAATCTTTATGAAACCCCAGGAATTAGGGTGAAGTTGAGAGGGAGTGACATTATAGGACCATAACAGGTCGATCTCAAATTTAGTAAAGGGAAGGGTGATACCCAGCTGACCAAAGAAAAAGTCATAAACATAGAAGAAAGGGCGATTGTCAACAACCCGAGTAGAGAAGCAGACTCTCTCATCAGAAGAGGGAGGGACAAGTTCATAGTTTGTCTCATCACCAAGATTGCTACAGACACTATAGAACTGCCTAAGCTGCGCGCAAAACTCAGAATCAACCAGAGAGACACACATAAGAACCATCGAGTCCACCCAATTGGCCATGCCCTCAAGGACCTGGGAAGGCATCTCTACAACGTTGTTTCGGGAAGACATGAGGCCAACTAAAATCCTACAAAAAGAAAAGAAGAGCGGATTACTTTAAAAAACATCTCGGATGAGGGGCAAAACAACTCAATAAACGGACAAACAGAGAAGGAAAACCCCAAGACTCAAGCCAAAAGTCCTGGGGCATCCCTTGGAGGCAGTAACAAAGCAAGGTTTTTTAGGAAATCTCTACAGCTCACGTCCTGACACTCATCAAAAAGAAAATAAAGTCTAAAAGGATACAAAGAAAGTAAAAAAGACGCCACTCTTCTACAGTTCATTGTCAAAAACACCAAAAATGCCAAGCAGAAAAACAGCAAAGATGCAAACTTTCCCGGAATCAAGCAAAAATCATCAGCGAAGGCACAAGCAGAAACGACGACAACATAAAGAAAAAGATCCAAGCAACAAGAAAAAGGATTCGCACCATAAACAAAGAAATTCCAAAGCATGCAACAATCGGGCATGATAAAAGCAGAAAGACCCAAACTTCCTCTAAACGAAATGCAAACTTCCCACATATAAGGAAACAGAAGAAAGAAAAAACAAACCTGGAAAAAGGCAGAAGAAAACCTCGAAAGCCAAAAGAACAGAAGCCACAAAGCCACCCCTCGAAAGCGGAAAATTACGGAGGAAAAAACCTAGAAGTCACCCCTCTTCCACAGAAAGCAGCGATAGAACAGATGGAAGAAACTACGAAAGAAATAGAAAATGAGAGAGTAAAGGGAGAAGTTACGAAGAAGGAGTGAAAAAGAGAAACCGTTTTTTGATTGAGAAATTCAAAATAAAAGACCAAGAGAAAACAGGGCAATTAATGTCAATTAAATGCAGATATTAAAACCCTCTCGCGTCCCCAAAAAAGCGCTGATATAAAGACGCGCGCTTTTAGAGGAAAATGTTCTACATTCAAAAGCTGCTACAAAAGGAATTGACAAAATGCTTGAGTTCGGCTTCACCAAAGAAGGACCGAAGTCAAAGAATCGACCTCAAAGAAGTTCGAGCTCAAGCAGGGGCACTGTTCATACCCTGGGTCGAGCTGTCCGACTCGGGATGTTCGACAGACAAAGCGACCGACCTCTTCAGGTCAAGACAACCTGACCTCTTCTCAAAGAGCTCGGCCAAGTCACAGGAAAGCCCAAACAAAGGGCCCAAATAGAGGAACACGTCCCAAATCCAAGGGCAGCCCAAGCCTACAGGGAGAAGGGCGGTTCCCTTGAAGATAAGATGACCTCACCTAAAGATAAGATAAGATAACTAACTTATCTTATCCACAGAAGGTCACATCTCACCATTATAAATACACTGGAGCACCCAGGTATAATTCATACTCTGATTCTACTCAATACCTGTTTAATACCCTTGCTAACTTAAGCATCGGAGTCCCTTGCAGGTACCCCCCACCCTCCGGGGACGAAGGATCAGTAGCATTCTCAGTTCCACAAGTCGGACACACCAGCTTCGGCCGCTACACACCCGCCGGATATGTCGGCTCCGACCAGCACATAAGATCTCATCTGAGACCGACCTACAGTTTCAGGTAACCCTCGGAACAGGTGGTAATACTAGAAAACAAAGTTCTTAAGGCCACGACCAAGACTCATAAAAGTAGCTGTGTTCAAGAATCAACATACTTAACTAGGAGAATCAATAACACTATCTGAACTCTGAGTTCCTATGGATGCCAATCATTCTAAACTTCAAAGGATAAAGTGAGATGCCAAAACTATTCAGAAGCAAAAAGCTACAAGTCCCGCTCGTCTAATTAGAACTAATATTAATTGATACTTTGATATTTATAGTATATTCTCTTCTTTTTATCCTATTTGATTTTCAGTTGCTTGGGGACAAGCAATAATTTAAGTTTGGTGTTGTGATGAGCGGATAATTTATACGCTTTTTGGCATTATTTTTAGGTAGTTTTTAGTAGGATCTAGCTACTTTTAGGGATGTTTTTATTAGTTTTTATGAAAAATTCACATTTTTGGACTTTACTATGAGTTTGTGTGTTTTTCTGTGATTTCAGGTATTTTTTGGCTAAAATTGAGGGACCTGAGCAAAAATCTGATAGGAGGCTGACAAAGGACTGCTGATGCTGTTAGATTCTGACCTCTCTGCACTCGAGATGGGTTTTATAGAGCTACAGAACTCCAAATGGTGCGCTTTTAATTGCGTTGGAAAGTAAACATCTAGAGCTTTCCAGCAATATATAATAGTCCATACTTTATTCGATCTTAGATGACGCAAACTGGCGTTCAACGCCAGCTCCATGCTGCATTCTGGAGTAAAACGCCAGAAACACGTCACAAACCAAAGTTAAATGCCAAAAACATGTTACAACTTAGCGTTTAACCCCTAGAGAAGTCTCTGCACGTGTAAAGCTCAAGCTCAGCCCAAGCACACACCAAAGTGGGCCCCAAAAGTGGATTTCTGCACTTAGACTTATTTCTGTAAACCCTAGCAGCTAGTTTAGTATAAATAGAACTTTTTACTATTGTTCTAGGAGACTGGTCTTTGACCAAGTCTTATCTTTGGATTGTCTTTTGATCCTTTCATCACGTTTGGGGGCTGGCCTCACGGCCATGTCTGGACCTTTATAACTTATGTATTTTCAACGGTGGAGTTTCTACACACCATAGATTAAGGTGTGGAGCTTTGCTGTACCTCGAGTATTAATACAATTACTATTGTTCTTCTATTCTATTCAACCTTATTCTTGTTCTAAGATATTACTCATACTTCAACCTGATGGATGTGATGATCCATGACACTCATCATCATCTGTCCTTATGAACGCGTGCCTGACAACCACTTCCGTTCTACAAGCGAGAGCTAGAGTGTGTATCTCTTGGATTCCTGGTCCACGACGCATGGTTGCCTCGTCTGACAACCGAGCCTCCCATTCTGTGATATCAGAATTTTCGTGGTATAAGCTAGAATTATTGGCGGCCATTCCTAAGATCCGGAAAGTCTAAACCTTGTCTGTGGTATTCCGAGTAGGATCTGAGATGGGATGACTGTGACGAGCTTCAAACTCGCGAGTGTTGGGCGTAGTGACAGACACAAAAGAATCACTGAATTCTATTCTGACATGATCGAGAACCGACAGATGATTAGCCGTGCTGTGATGGAGCACGTGGACCATTTTCACTGAGAAGATGGGAGGTAGCCATTGACAACGGTGAAACCCAACATACAGCTTGCCATAGAAAGGAGTAAGAATGATTGGATGAAAGCAATAGAAAAGCAGATATTCAGAAGGAACAAAGCATCTCCATATACTTATCTGAAATTCCCACCAATGATTTACATAAGTATCTCTATCTCTATTTTATGCTTTCTTTATCTTTATATTCAAACACCATTATAACCATTTGAATCCTCCTAACTGAGATTTACAAGATGACCATAGCTTGCTTCATACCAACAAAATCTGTGGGATCAACCCTTACTCACGTAAGGTATTACTTGGATGACCCAGTGCACTTGCTGGTTAGTTGTGCGAAATTGTGACAAAGTGTGATTCACGTTTGAGAGCTCCAAGTCTTTGGCGCCATTGTTGATGATCACAATTTCATGCACCAGGCCTCCATATTTTCAATCTTTTCTCTATTCATTTCCCTTAAAAGCTCATCCCTTAAGGACTCAAGGAGATGGCCAATTGAGGTACATGTTTGGGACATTTGTTCTAGTGAAAGTTTGATAAAGGAAATTTGATGAGCTTGTAAAGGTGCATAGGTTGTGGTGAAATTGTTTTGAGGGACTTGATATGAATTTTGAAAGGAGTTTTGTGTGTAGTGAAATGAATTTTGTGGTTGATGAATTGAATTGTATGCATTTTGAAAAGAATTTTATGTTGAGGCAAACTCAAGTGGTGAAGAATTTTGATATGAAAATTTTGGAGGTGAGGTTGGACAATTTTGCTTAAATGCATCTAGGGATGATGGCTCTTGATGTATGGGATAGAAAACATTGAATTCTCTTTGGTTTTGACCTTCTCAATCACAATTTGGATAATTGTCCCATTCATAGGAGTATGAATCATTTTGTGTTCTTGGGAAGTATCCCATTTGGTTTGATTGCTCAAACCCCATCATTCCTTGATCTTGATATCCCCAACCATAATTAGTATAGTAACTTGAATCATTTTGTGGTGGTGGAAAATATCCCATGTAATATGATTGATCAACATGTGAGGTAAACGCCATTTTAATTGAAAAATGTTGTATCAAACACAACCACCAAGAAAAATTGAAATTCCTTGTGTCACAACTAAAGAATTCTTAGTGAGGCAATAACACAAACACTTAACTTGCAATAAGAAAAGAGAAATAAAAAATAAGTAAATGACAAAAATGAAAAAAAATGTTAGACGGCAACAGCGCCAAAAACTTGATCACAAAAAAATTAATTCCTTCTTCGTTAATTAACTACCGGCAAGTACACCGGGTCATAACAAGTAATAAAACTCACAAGAGTGAGGTCGATCCCACGAGGATTAACGGATTAAGCAAGCAATAATTGATTAATTATTCTAGTTAGACGGTCATAATTGTGATAATAAGCAACAAGAAATGTAAATGACTTGAAATTAAATGAAAGCAATAAAGAACAAGTAAATGACAAGAAATTAAAGTACAAGAATGTAAATTCCAAGGAATTGAAAGTACAAGAAAGTAAAGTGCAAGAAAGTAAATGACTATTAAGTAAAACCAAGTTAAGCATTTCTACAAACACTTGGAAGGCATAAATGTGAAAAAGTAAATAAAGCCATAAATGTACATAAGTAAATGACAAGAATTAAATACAAGAAGTAAATAACAAGAATTAAGAATAAAATTAACATTGGGATCAAGAGATATTGTATTCTTAGGATAAATAATTTTCATCCCCTCTTCAATCATTCAACTCATTGATCTCTTGGCAATCATGAGTGATTGAGTCCCAATTCCTTGGTAACTCAGTCTCCCCAATCTTGATCAATAGCTAATTCCTTGGTCTGATTGCTCATTAGAAGAGATGAAGAATGATCCCTAATTATACCACACACTTTTCTAGACCTAAATAATGGATAGATTAAATGTCACAATATCCCATCTATACCCAAATCTACTCAAGTGTGAGAAGGAATTTCAAACATGATTTTATGATTCCTCTTCCAAGGTTCACATAAAACCCAAGTATATTCAACCTCTTTTCCAAGATAATTGAATGCTAACATGAAGAACAAAATTCCTTCTAGTAAATTAAAGAGAGATGAAGAAAAGAAGAAGAATACAAATAATTTAATCCATCAAATAGCAAAATATTTACAAAAGTGTGTATGTAAGAAATGGAAGAAGAGAAGAGAATGAGAGGGAAAGGGGAGTGGAGTCACCTCCACCCCACCATGGTGTGTGTAGAATGATGAATCTAAGGTCCTATTTATAAGCTACCTAAATTACAAATTCAAATGAAATTACAATCAAATGCAAATTTCCTAATTACTTCTAGATGATTCTTGTGGCCTTGATTGATTCTTAATTGTGGCTTGACTTGGGCTTGTGAACTTATAATTCTCTTCATATAAGCTTTAAACATTGAAGAATAAATGAAGGAATTGGAGTATTAGAAAGTGGCCCAATGTGGAGTGTCATTGAAGTTGTATTTTGGGCTTTTGAAGGTTTAGAAAACCTTATACGTTGAAATATTGGTCTGCTGCATCCCCAAGATGAATGCACACTATAATCTTTTATATATCATTGGAAAGCCCTGGATCTCAGCTTTTTAACGCTGCTAGAAGTATGTCAATTAGACCTCTCTAGCCCAAGTTATGCTCTTTTGAAGGTGAAGAGGTCAGTCTGGCATGTTTGTTGGAATTTTGGCCCAGCGTGTCACGCCCAGGTGTTGGCGTGCCACGCCGAGTACGTAGTGCTGAAAGAATTTACGATTTGCACCCTCAAATCTAGTGTCCACTATAGAGTGTTATATATGGTTGGAAAACTTTGGAAGTCTACTTTCCAATGTCACTAAGATCACCTCGTTTGGGACTTTGTAGCTCGAGTTATTCTTGTTGGAGTGTGAAGAGGTCTGGATTGCAAATCTTCTTTGCTCCTCTTTGAGTTTGTTTCCAACTCTTTTACCACCTTGAGAGTGTGCTTCCTCTATTAGTGCTTTTATTGCTTCTTTTTCTATCATTTCCCGCAAAATTCATTAACTCAAGCAATCAAAGCAATATTCAACTTAAGCACAACAAATACTCAAGAATTGGGCATTATAAACTAATTTTTTATATAAAAAAGCATAGAAAAACATAACATAATGTGCAGTCATCAGATATCGGTTAAGATGCTGTGGCGTTGTCCACTCACTCCGGTTATAAGTTGAGATATCGGGTTTGAGACGTCGGGTAAGATGTAAGGGTTGAGTTTTGTCACACTTCCTCTGGGTCGAGAAATTTAGCACCACCTTGATAAGAGGTAAGGGTGATGTTGTTCCCCTTCCTTCGGGTTACTTGGGTAAGATGCAAGGATTGCCGATTTTTTCCCACTTGCTCCGTGTTGTGGTGTTCCTATCTAGGGTTGCCATTGGACATGTTGGGTTTGGGTATATAACCGACAGATGAGACTCATCAGTCATAGGGTAGAAATGCATCATATACATTTGTATATTTTGTTTGAGTATATATTTGTATTAGTTTGCCTAATTTCTTAACTGTAATTAACTGCTACTTGATCTATTTGCTTTATCTGCTATCCATATCTGTGTTTTCCTTGTCTGTCTTGCTTGTGATTGTTTCTGAGAGATCCCTCTGACAGGTGGAGGAGGCGCTGAGGATTGTTCCACATGTTGAATTGGAGGTTTGCAGAGAATGGAAAGTGAAGAGTTATATTCGATTATCTAGATATGGTTACCTTATTTCTGGTTTAGTGAAAACTTTAGGATATGAATATGAGTTGTTGGAGTTTTGGATTGCCTCTGGCTATTCGAGAGATTATTTATTAGCTATATTGGACACCTTTGCTATACTGAGGACCCTCGATTCTCATTTTATACATATTCTATTGTTTTTCAGATGCAGAATGTGAGGCACCTTGCTGAGCATGCTGGAGGCTCCATAGAAGCGAAGATCTTCTTCAAAGCTCCTAATCAAACTTCTTTTCATATATTTCTAGATACATGTTTAACTTTTAAAGGTCGTAATACCTCACCACCTCTAATTTACGAACTTAAGCATAAAGCTCCGTGTGGTAGGGTGTTACATTATGATATCAAAGTCGTTTGTTCCTGTAGAGTCTGATGAACAGACTGACTATGCTTCTGAGCATACTCTGGGTGTGTGTATATGCTATTTAGGTTTATCTAACTGATTAATGTAGCATGCATTTTGGACTTTGAAGTACTAGACTTGAGATATTGAGACTAATCACCTTGATATCAATTGTTTGGTGTGAATATGACCCAAATGGCGCCTCATGGACGCGGACGTGGTCGAAGGAGAGGTTGGAGAGATAATACGAAGCCAGAATCGACTAGCAACAACATGATGAACTTCATGGCCGCATTAGAGAATATGGCTGCTTCTATGCACGCCACGACTGAGGTACTAGGCCAACATGCTGGTAATGGGAATGGCGGCAATGGACCAATAACCTTAGCAATATTTCTGAAGGTGAATCTACTTGTTTTCCATGGAACCACGAACCTTACAAAAGAAAACAATTGGTTTCAAGCGATGGAAAGGGCTTTACAAACTCAACACGTGCCTGAAGATCAGTATGATGAGTTTGCCACAATTCATTTAGTGGGAGAAGCTCAGTTCCTATGGCAGGGAGCTTGCCGTCTACTACAGCAAGGCAATGTTGTGATAGCTTGGGATGCCTTCCAAGTCTAATTCCACAAGAAATACTTTTCCAACTAAGTTAGTGTGGTGAAGGAGTTAGAACTATTATAGTTGAAGCAGGGTTCAATGATGGTGGCAGAGTACACAAGCAAGTTTGAGGTGCTCTGTCAGTTTTCCAAGGTATGTCAGGGTGCTCCAGAGAACTATAAAGAGTGCAAATGTATTAAGTACTAGGGTGGTTATGGAGTGATATTTTGAGTACTGTGGGGCCTATGGAGGTCCGAGTTTTATCTGATCTGGTGAACAAGAGTAGGGTTACGGAAGAATGTTCAAGGAGGGTTGCTATGGTAGGGAATGACCGTCAAAAGTTATACCGAGAGGAGCACAACTAGAATTTCGTACCAAGGGGCCAAGAATTTGAAAGAGGAGGATACGCTCAACAATTTATCCAGGGTCAGAGCAATTCCAAAAAGAATGATGATTACCAGGGAAATGGTAGAGAAAAACAAACAAGGGTTGCTTCAAATTACCTGAGCTATCAGAGATATAAAAGCTACCATCTGAATTGGTTGTGCCATTTTGGATCTGGTGTATTTTATGGGTGTGGTTTTCTGAGACATATGTCTTGAAACTTTCCATATAGGGAGACTCAGGTTTCTGGTCAGTCGCAACAAGGTGGAGGTAAGTGTAAAACTGGTAACTAAATTCTAATTGAATGGTATGATATTCAGACATTGTATTTAGTTATAGCTTTGACGGTAATGAAGGATTATGGCTGAAGGTGTCAAACTTAGGACCGAACTTGTTTGTGTTGTATAAAGTGTTGCCATTAGGACTAGTAAAAAATGAGTTATTTAGTTGACATTGATGAATGAGTAGGTTTTTAGAGGTTTGTAATCAGAGCGGCACAGCAGAAGTGTGGTGACCTTGGTGGCCTTAAGGCTGTTATCATGTGGGAGAGGAGTTTTGGATTTAAGATTATTTAATGGATTGATGAATGATCAAGGAGCGGAAAGTGGAAGTAAAGAGGAGCTGCTTTCGCTTACTTTTCGTATAGCAATCAAAATTTTGGGGGCGAAATTTCGGATTAGAGGGTAGGATGTAAAATTTTGAAAATTAATAAATAATTAGCTAATAAATTAATTATAAGCCAAGGGGATTAGGAAATTAAATTTTATAATTTGAAGAATTAAAAATATTTCAAATACGAATTAAAACACTAATTTTAAATATTTTTGTCCAAAACCGGGCCAATGAGTTGAGTCGGTTGAACCGGACCCATATTAGGCCCAAGGCCCAACACACTGAGAAGAGAGATTGTGGAAGGAAACTTTGCACTTTTGATGGTTTAGGGGTACTCTAGTACAAGGTATAGCTGTGTTTCATCCAATTACTCAGGGGGTAAAGGTGAACTCTTATCTGCTTTGAATTTTTCAATTTTGTGAAGTTTAAGTATGGAATTGTGGTTTTGAATGAAATTGTATGGATTTAGGTTGAATTTATGTGAATTGATGTCAAATTGATGAAGCAATGTGCTTGAATTGGATGGCTAAAGCTTGATTAAGTTGGTTTGGAGGCTTGGGAGATTGATAATAAGAGGTTTTTGAGGTATTTGAGCTTGGAAAGAAATCGGCCAAGGTATGATTTTAGTTTCAAAGTTAATATATAATGTTGCGTGAAAACTTAGGCTAGTTGCCATAAGATAGGCTTGAATACTCTGAATTATTGGATTTAGTGGATTAAAATTGTATAAATGTGGTGTTGATGATGAATGGTGAATTTGGTAGAAATATGTATGAAAATTGTTTGAATGAATTGACGAATCTAGGTGTTGAAGTGATTGTGAATTGGATAATGAGTATGTGATATTGTGTAAGAATAATTGGCTTTGAATTGGTTATGGATTGGTTGGTTTTGGATTGAGAATTTTGGAAAACTAGAGGATTTGAATCTTTGGTAAAAACTGAATTTTTAACCAACTTCTCCTGGCCATAACTTGGGCTTCCGGATCCCCAATTCTTGTGAAACTTGTTTTGAATAAAAACTGGGTCCGACAAGTTTATAACGTTAGAAGAAAAATTGATTTTTTGCAAATCTGATAGGGTTGCATACGTGATAGTGTAACGCGACACCAGTTTTAAGCTCTGCCACACACTCGTGTATGCAAAACATGGTTGTGTACGCGACATTGTCACTTTACACTCATGTGTACACAAAAACATGCATGCATACACGGAACCCATCCTCTGCTCAAAATACTCGCTTACGCAGACAGTGCATGTGTATGCAATGCTGTCTTTTTGCGAATTCTCGCGTACGCGGCAGGTGGCTCGCGTACGCATGACTCCTATTTGCTGAAACTTACAATTTTTTAATTTTCAACCATTTTCTAGCTTTCTAAATGTTTGTAACTCCTATTTAAGGTCTGATAGCTAGTTTTTACACTTCGAAATGAGAGCAAACCTATTGAGGGAGTTAGTTTGATATTGAGGAGAGACGTATTATCTATAATAAGAAGAATGATAATGATTCATGATGAACTGAGGTATGATGAGCATGATTATGAAAATTGAGAAAAAGATAATGATTAAAGATTATTAAGACTATGAATGAAGTGGAAAAAGATGGAGGATGAACTTGATAATGAATTTGAGTTTGATTGAGATATACCACTGGGTAAGATGCAATGGCGTTGTCCACTTGCTCCGGTTATAAGTTGAGATATCGGGTAAGATGCAGTGGCATTGTCTACTTGCTTTGGGTAAAGGTTCGAGACGCCGGGTAAGATGCAAGGGTTGAGTTTTGTCACACTTACTCTGGGTGGAGAAATGTAACACCGCTTGGGTAAAACACAAGGGTGAGGTTGTTTCCCTTACTGTGGGTTATGCGGATAAGATGCAAGGGTTACAGTTTTTGTCCCACTTGCTCCGTGTTGTGGTATTCATATCTAGGGTTCGCTACCGAATATGTCGGGTTTGGCTATATAATTGACAGATGAGATTCATCGGCCATAGGGCTGTTACTTAATCTATTTGTTGTATCTGCTATCCATATCTGTGTTTTTCTTGTCTGTATTACTTGTGTTTGTTTCTGAGAGATCCCTCTGGTGGGTGGGGGAGGCGCTGAGGGTCGTTCTACATGGTGAATTGGAGCTTTGCAAAGAACGGGAAGTGAAGAGTTAGATTATATTCTTTAGATATTGTTACCCTATTTCTAGTTTAGTGAAAACTTTAGGATATGAATTTGAGTTGTTGGAATTTTTTATAGCCTTTGACTTTTTGGGACATTATTTATTATCTATATTGATCACCTTTAACTAATTGAAAACCCTCAGTTCTCATTCCATACATATTCTGTTATTTTTTAGGATCTGTATTTATATTTTGGATTATTTTGGGTTGTATATATGTATATATATACTCTGGCCGGCATTTGTTTTGTAGGTCGAGTCTGAAGCTTGTTAATATGTACCCCTTTTGAAACTCTTATCTTATAAGTATTGTGTTTTCTTCTGTTTCACTAATCACGCGTTCTATTTTTAACTGTTTGGGTGTGTTGCAACTTTCAACTTCTGTTTTGTTCAACTCTTTCTTCAAGGCTCCTGGTTAAATGTTTTTTTTTTCATATTTGTTGATGAGCGGTATTTTATATGCTTTTTGGCATCATTTTCATATAGTTTTTAGTATGTTTTGTTTAGTTTTTATTAAGTTTTTATAAGTTTTAGTGTTAAATTTACATTTTTTGATTGTACTATGAGTTTGTGTATTTTTGTACAATTTCAAGTATTTTCTGGCTGAAATTAAGGAACTGGAGCAAAATTCTGATTCAGAGACAAAGAAAGCATTGCAGATGCTGTTCGGATCTGACCTCCTTGCACTCGAAAGAGCTTTTCTGAAGCTGTAGAAGTACAAATAGAGCGTTCTTAACGGCTTTCAAAAGATGACTTCCAGAGCTTTCCAGCAATGTATAATAGTCTATACTTTGCTTCGGATTAGAAGGCCCAAAACTGGTGTCCAACGCCAGCCTCCTGCCCCCTTCTAGGCGTCAAGTGCCCAAATAGCAGAGACCAATGTCCAAACTCCCAAAGAGGATCCCGTGGCCAGCATTCAATGCTCTAGAGGCCTCCTAGCATGTGGATCTCATCAAAGCTCAGCCCAAACACTCACCAAGTGTGTCCCAAAAGTGGATTTTAGCACTAGATAGAATATTTTACCCTTACTAGTCATCTATTTAGTATTTAAGACTTATTTTACATCTCTCATAGAGGAGACGCCTATCATTCAGCATAATTTTTGTTTTACATTGTATTTTCCTTTCAGTATGAGTTTCTATACCTCCTAGGTTGAGGGGAGGAGCCTTGCTAAATCCTATGAATTAATAAAAGTATTATTGTTTCTCTTCGATCCGTGTTTGATTAATTCTAAGATGTATATTTGTTCTTCATCAATATGAATGCGTTGAACCGGTATAAGGTTATCACATTCTACATGGGTTCAGAGTGCGTCTTTCATCGAACAATTATGAACCACCAGCTTGATTATACATCTCTCAGACGGCTAATCCATGACTTCGTTGGGTACTTCTCGAGACATCAGTTCAGCCGATTTATAGGGAGATTAGGGTCTCTGTGGTAGAGGCTAGAACCAATGGCGCAGCATCCTCCAATCTGGAAGATTCGACCTTGTCTGTGGTGTTTTGAGTAGGATCACAAAGGAGAATGAACTATACGAGCTTCACCCTCAATCAGAATGGATCAGCACTAACGCTGGGGTGGGTTCAGATCTGGAGAAGTATTAGCGGCTGCTCAAACCAGCATCAATCACATGCAGCCTGCCATTGAAGAAATCAATCACAAACAAAGGAAACAGTACTACCAGAGTTAATTCAGAAATACAAAGTAACTCCAATCCTTAACCATATTCCTATTACTAATTGCTCTTACATCAATCGAACTGAATTCTGATTTGTCTGACTAAGACCTGCAAGATAACCATAGCTTGCCTCAAACCATAATCCTCATGGAATCGACCCTGACTCACTCAGGTATCACTTGGACGACCCAGTGCACTTGCTGGTACAGTTGTACAAAAGTGTGGAGATTCGTGCACCATATGCTATGTACATGTTTTATTTTTAGAGGTCGTAATACCTTACCACCTCTGATTTACGAAGTTAAGCGTAAAGCTCTGTGTGATAGGGTGTTATAATGCACAATTAACGAAACAAATACAACATTTAGGTCATGTACCATATAAATATAGATTATCAAATGCACATGACGCATGACTGTCCTATGGCCAATGAGTCTTATCAGTCAGTTATACAGCCAAACCCTACATGTCCAGTTGCGAACTCTGAATAGTCCCTGTGTGCGCGTATCCCAAGAGTCTATGCATATATTCATTTATCATCTCATTGGGGAAAATCATCTGGAAAGGTATAGGTGTCTGGCCACACTTACGATGCAGGGTCAAGGGAATCTCAAATCTCAACCTAAAGCAAGTGGGGGCAAGTGATGCGTGCGAAACCGTCGGTTAAGAAATCCTTGTCGGTAAAGGAAAGATAACCTCGTTGCTAGTGTAGCTCTCAACCAACAAGCAATACCCGATCAAAGTTTACAATTTCTAATTAAACCAAGAGTCGTTAAATCTCAGGTCGTTCTCCCTAAGATGCAATTGAAATGTCACACTTTCGGTTCTTATGGCAAAAAGGGGTTTTGAAATCAAGGAACAAAAGATTTAAAGAACCAAGTAATAAAAGAACACAGAGAAGATCAAAATTGGTAATTAATGCAAGTAAAGAGAAACAAGATAAAAAAAACTAGTGAAAATGCTATAAATGCAATAAAGAGCCTTGACTTGGGAATAAGAGGATCCAAAGAATTCTATCATCACCATAACCACAAATATGATAATTATGATGAGTCAATCTTGCCTAGTTAACCCCTAACATCGAGGAGTAAGTCAAGCAAGCATAATTGACCTTAATCTATAAGTCCTAGCTAACTTACCAAACTAGTTGGTAAAAAGCTAGCATCAATGGAAACAAGAGTCAACTAACTACCCAAGAATTATCACTAAATGTCGGACATCATGACTCTAGTATCATAGGAACTCAAACCCCAAGCCAAGGTGTGAGAATCTACTCAAAATCTAAGGGTTGCATTTTCACAAACACCTTGTGGGCGCAAAACTAAAACATGAGAAATGGCAAGGAAAATTAGAAAACTAAAACCAACTATCAACAAAACCAAATATAAACAAGCAATCAAACATAAAGAAAGCATGAAACATAAAATTCATTGATCAAAACTTCAAGAAACCTAAAATTGAAAATATTAACAAAGCACATAAACCATAGGAAAATAAAAGCAACTATGATGTAATTAAAGAGGAATTAAAGAGTACTTACAAAAGAGTTGATCAACATCCAAGATTGAAGCTTGCTATAAAATGTTACATAAAAACTATATAAACCCTAGGAGAGCAATGCCAAACTACTCCTACTCCTACTCCTAATTAACTATGCAAAAAAATGTAAAAATGTGGCCTTCTACTCTAATGCCTTCAAATGGCTTAAATTCCCCTTGATATAGCACTTCCCATTCAGCATTGGAGCTTCCAAAATTGGGATAAAGGCCCCCAAAATGGCGCAGCACGTGTTTCATTAATGAAATCACGTGTAGGGTCCTGTGCGTACGCACACTTTACTAAAAGTCCTTATTTGCATACGCACAGGTACTTGTGTGCATGTACACAAAGAAATTCTTGCTTGTGCACACGCACTCAAGTTTGTGCGCACACACACTTCGTTATGTGTGCTTTTCCTTGTTTTCTTCATGTTTTCTCCATTGTACATGCTTTCTCCAACTTTTAGCCATTCATTCTTACCTAATTGACATGAAATCACTCAACAAACATATCATAGCATCGAATGACATAAAAGTGGAATTAAAAATCACTAATCTAAGCATTAAAATGCATGTTTTTACATTTAGGATCAAATTAGGGATGAAACAGAAAAGTATGCTATTTTGGTGCTTAAGTGTGAGTTCATGTGCTAGAATTCATTCAAATCAAGCCAAAATATATCAGAAAATATGGACTCATCAATTCTCCCATACTTAAACAATAGCATGTCCTCATGCTAAACCTACAAAGAGAATGATCAAAGGGGTAATCAACTTATTAAATGCAACTATCATATGCATGCAAGAATGTATATAGTATATATATACCTATATATCTATCTATAGTATCTATATGAAATTGGTGAAAACAAACGATCAAATTCCCAAGAAAATATAGGCTAATAGGGCAAAGCGAAGAAGTAGCTCAATGCAAGCAAAAATCTAAAGAATTGATTTAACTCATCAAAATGAAGCAACTTGCAAGAATACATGATAAGAGAAGTGGAGACATAGAATTGAGTAACTGAACCCTCACTAGGTGTGTATAACTCTAATCACTCGGTGTCTAGGGTCAAATCACTCAAATCTCCTTTCAATCATGCTTTCAAGGATTTGCTTTTCATCTAACAATCAACAAACAAGTGATGCATGAATGCAATCATCATGAGGACTTCATATGGTTGTAATGGGGTTAGGGTACGGTGGGATAGATATGGCTAAGTGGACTAATGCACTTGAATCCTTGATTAGTTTAAGTTTTCACATCAACCTATATCAACCAAATCAAAACAAAATGCAATCCTAACCTTCCATCATTTCTTGTACACTAACACTCATGTATGATTTTTCATCCACTTCACACATGCATTTCTTTATTTATTTCTTTTCTTTTTAGGGTGACTTTTGCACTTTTTTTTTGAAAGATAAATGCATATGGTTTAATAGTTCATACATGAATGCTCCCATTTTCCAAAATTTTTAATGAAATACCCAAATTAAACATTTTCATTCACTACCGATGTTTTCCGAAAATTCTCCCACACTTAAATAAAACACACTTCTCAACCTAAGCTAATCAAGGATACAATCCAAGGCAAATTCATAGTTTTCCGCTTAAGGTTGTAATGTGGTGCTATTACAAACAATGGGGGTAAATAAGGCTCAAAAGGGGTTAACAAAGGTAGATGCAAAGGGTAGGCTATATGTGTAAAGTGAGCTTTTATCAAAGAGGGCCTCAATCATGCTCAATGCAATTCAAAATATCAATTATTGGAAATAAAGAATCATGCAAAACCAAGATCACAATCATAGAAGAAACATATCACATAAGAACAAAATAGTGATTAAAATATGTAACCACTCATTAAGGCTCAAAAACTCACAAGGTAATTGTTCTTTACTCTTCTATGTTCCATAAAAATTATTCAAGCAAGTTTGAAAACAATTTTCCAAATCAATTCAATAGAAAGCCCTTGAAACAAAATTCTTGAAAATTTTTGTTGTTTTTCACCAAAATTATTTCCTATATGTATGTATGTTGTGATGGATGCAAATTTTTCAAAATTTTCTAGTTCTTTTCCTAATTTTCAATAAGCAAAAAGTAACATGAACAATTAGGATCAAAATGAACTAGGCACTATGATATTCACGTCATCCAATCACAACTTCTATCTATAGAATATATACCATGCAAATGCATAATACAATAACAAACTTCTAGGATGTATATATATATATATATATATATATATATATATATATATATATATATATATATATATATATATATATATATATACTAGAAGAAAGTGCAATGCAACAATTAAAAACACTCCGAATATCTACAAGAAACATAGTAAAAAGAAACAAAAATAAAGTGCAAAGTGTTTGGAAAAGAAATGTTACACCCCAAAATGACAAATCCTCCCCCACACTTAAGCGTTGCACGGTCCTCCGTGTACGAACACAATCTAAGGGGGATGTCTCTAAGGTGTTCCATCTTCAGCTGATGGATACACGGGCTTGGGTTGCATGGAAATTGTCAAGTCTAATGCATGCTCGGCATCTCCATCCTCGGTGTCCTCCTCCTCTCCCGGCTCCTTGCCTTTACGTCTCATCCTCAAAAAGAATGGATAAAGTATAATTAAGAATCATAGGGCAAGTATCACTAAAAGGTAAAGGAGGGAGCATCAATTAAATACAAGCAAACTTAGGCAACGTACAACACGAGTAAATTGAATGTAGGAATTATTGGATATTGAAGATGTACAAGTGAAAGAGCAAAATTGATATAAAATAAGACAACAAACAATAACCAATGTAATGATGAAGAAAAATTACCTATTCTCCCGTAAGAGTGAGGCAATAATCACATGGGAAGGTGCTTGCTACAAAAGGTGACTAGTCTTGATAAGAATCAAGTCAAGTCAACTCAAACAAATGCAAAGCATTAAAAGGAAGCAAATACCTTGTGATGCGATTATAGTGACTCAAAAACCATGATGAACAAGCAATTCAATTCAATTCACTAGTTCAATATGTACTTGTTCTAAATTTCACCAAATATGGAGTCAAATGTCGCTTTTCATCTCCATTTGGTGCTAGCAATTCAAAGTAATAAACAAGTACGTTATTGAAATTCCACTCCGAAAATAACATCATAATCATTCAAAAGTGCACAATTCTTAATTAGAATGCCAAACAAGGATATAGTATAACACATATGGTCGCGACAACATACTAATTAAACAAAAAGTTCATTCAGGCATTTAGGCAAACATATAGTATGCGGTGCACATATTCATCCAATCCAAGCAAAATTCAAGCAAGAACAACCCATAAGTCAAAAATTGAACACTTGCTATGCAACAAACAAACAAATGATTAATCTAACTTAAATTAAATAACCAAAATTAATTAAAGAATATAAAAATTAAGCAAGCAACCAAATATAATCAAGAAGATTAAAAGAAGAAAATTAAAAAGATGAAGGATAAAAAAGAGAGGGATACGCAATAGTGGCACGTGTGTTAGCCGCTGTGAAGCTCACGGCGATGGAACTTCACTGGAGAAGAGAAGAAGGAAAGAAGAAAAAGAAAGAGGGAAGAAGAAATAAAAGAAAGAAGAAAGAAGAAGAAAGAAGGAGAAAAGAGAAGAAAGAATAGAAAGGGGCGAAATAGGGCACCCTTTCTGATTGACGCCTAGATCACGACTCGTGCGTACGCACAAATGTGTGTGTGTACACACACCAGCAAAAATTTGGGGGCGCTCATACGCACAGGGTGTGCGAGCGCAGCTGGCAGAAGGGGTGTTATTATGTGTGTGTGCGCACAGGACTGTGTGCATGCACAGTGGATTCACTCTCTTTTTTTTTAAATGAAGGTAAATGACCATGTGTGCGTACGCACAGAATGAAAATGTCGTGGGGTGCGCGTGCATAGAGGGTGCGAGCACTGCGAACAGAACGCGTGCAAACATGCGTGCGTACGCACACGCGTGCGTGCGCACGCACAGAAGGGGAAAAACAGGGGAAGTGTGCGTACGCACAAGGCTGTGCGCACGCACAGGACTCTATTTCTGCAACATTTTCAAAGCCTCTAAGGTACCAACCATGATATCAATCAAAGTTTTTTTTCAATCCCAAAACATATCATTAATCAAAAACACATGATCAAACATAAAATGCAATTAATCTAAACCTAGAATGCAATCAAATTAAGCTAATTAAAGAGACAAAATTAAATAAACAAAAGCTAAAGAGAGAGAGATGAAAGGATATTACCATGGTGGGGTGTCTCCCACCTAGCACTTTGGTTTAAGGTCCTTAAGTTGGACTTGTGAGTGAAGCTTGTGTCATGGTAGTTTATGCTTCCACTCATCCTTGAGTCGCCACCAATGTTTGCTCTTCAAAGCTCCTCCGGAATCCCAAACAAAGTACATTAAGCTCTCAAGCAACCTCAAGCAAGAGATTGGGATCCACAAGTGTTGGTGGTAAAGTTGTATGCCTGGATCCCATACTTTGGTTTTTCTGTCATCCTCTTGTTGCTTCTTGCTCTTGCACTTGGATGAACAACCTCTCAAATCACCTTTGAAGCACCCACATGAGATTTGGACTCTTCGATATTGGACCTTGCACCATTTATGCCTTGAATTCCTTTGATAACCAAAATCTACTCCTTCCCCATTTAACACTCCAAGAAGCACCTTTAGTTGATAATCTGTTTCCAAGAGAGCAAATTGATGCGGGCCTACGAAGCTTATGGAAGAAATTGTTACCCACATAAATGGCCCTTGGGTTGGAATCACTCTTGTAAACTCTTGCATGTATGTTTCCCCTTCTTGGGTGATCACCTCTTCCTTACCACTCCTTTAAAGCTCTTCCCTACCTCTCTCATACTCAAGAGAGAAAGGTTCCTCAAGATCATTGAGGGGGTCAACCAAGGTGAACAAATAATCATTGATGATGCAATCCACTTCTTGATCAAACTCCCTCAAATCTCCATTTTCCTCTTCCACCTCACTATTTCTACCTTCCTCTTCTTTTAACTCTATCCTTAGCTCCACTCTTTCTATTTTAGGCTCCATGTTCTCCTCCTTACTATACTCCTTACTTGATCCTCCACCTCCCTCAAGGGGGTTGTCTTGAGTTCTTGAGTGTAGTACGGTTAAGCGGTTCACCACTTCGGCTATAGTAGCCATAAACTCCCCTTGCTTCCTTTGGAACCCTTCTTGCTCTTGGAAGAATGCTTGAAGGTCTTGTTCTTCTTAGGGCAAGGGTTAGAAAACTTCACAATTTGATGGACGATATGGTTCAAAGGGTGGGAGAAAGGTTGTATAGTGGGAAGGTGTATTATGTAGGTGAGGGTATTGAGGTGGTGTATAAGGGTGTGGTGGTTCATATGGTTGATGGTAAGGTGTATAAGTATCTTGATTCCATAGAGGTGTAGGGTGTGGTAGTTGAAGGTTTGGTGGTTGGGGGTTATGTAGGGGGTATCTTTCATATCTTTGGGGTTGATATTCACAAAGGGGAAAGTTTGGCTCATTGTAGTATGAGGAAGGTGTTTGCCAAGAATGTTGCTCATACACCATTGGTTCCTCCCTTAATTGGTTCTCCCACTCCATGAAGCAATCCCAATTTGAATTCATCATACCCTACAAAATACTCACAACCAAGCTCCAAGCAACAAGGGTGTTATCTCATAGAAAAAGTAAGAAATATAAACAAAAGACATCAACAAACAAGAAAACTAAACACCCAAATATTAACAAAAACAACCAAGTAACCAAAAAGTAAGGTATTTACATTACCAACATATTTACAACAACCAAAAGATAGCACTCAATTGCATCCCCGGCAACGGCGCCAAAAACTTGATGCGTGCGAAACCGTCGGATAAGAAATCCTTCTCGGTAAAGGAAAGATAACCTCGTTGCTAGTATAGCTCTCAACCAACAAGCAATGCCCGTTCAAAGTTTACAATTTCTAATTAAACCGAGAGTCGTTAAACCTCGGGTCGTTCTCCCTAGGATGCAATTGAAATGTCATACTTTCGGTTGTTAGGGCAAAAAGGGGTTTTTAAATCAAGGAACAAAAGATTTAAAGAAGTAAGTAATAAAAGAACACAGAGATGATCAAAATTGGTAATTAATGCAAGTAAAGAGAAACAAGATAAAAAAACTAGTGAAAATGCTATAAATGCAATAAAGAGCCTTGAATTAGGAATAAGAGGATCCAAGGAACTCTATCATCGCCATAACCACAACTATGATAATTATGATGAGTCAATCTCGCCTAGTTAACCCCTAACATCGAGGAGTAAGTCAAGCAAGCATAATTAACCTTAATCCAAAAGTCCTAGCTAACTTACCAAACTAGTTGGTAAAAAACTAGCATCAATGGAAACAAGAGTCAACTAAATACCCAAGAATTACCACTAAATGTCGGACATCATAACTTTTGTATCCCAGGAACTCAAACCCCAAGTCAAGGTGTAAGAATCTACTCAAAATCTAAGGTTGACATTTTCACAAACACCTTGTGGGTACAAAACGAAAACATGAGAAATGGCAAGGAAAATTAGAAAACTATAACCAACTATCAATAAAACCAAATATAAACAAGCAATTAAACATAAAGGAAGCATGAAACATAAAATTCGTTGATCAAAACTTCAAGAAACACCAAATTGCAAATATTAACAAAGCACTTGAACCATAGGAAAATAAAAGCAACTATGATGTAATTAAAGAGGAATTAAAGAGTACTTACAAAAGAGTTTATCAACATCCAAGATTGAAGCTTGCTATAAAATGTTACATAAAAACTATATAAACCCTAGGAGTGCAATACTACACTACTCCTACTCCTACTCCTAATTAACTATGCAAAAAAATGTAAAAATGTGGCCTTATACTCTAATGCCTTCATATGGCTTAAATCCCCCTTGATATAGCACTTCCCATTCAGCATTGGAGCTTCCAAAACTGGGCTAAAGGCCCCCAAAATCGAGCAGCACGTGTTTCATTAATGAAATCACGTGCAGGATCCTGTGCGTACGCACAGGTACCTGTGCACATGCACACATAGAAATTCTCGCTTGTGCGCACGCACGCGGGGTTGTGCGCACGCACACTTTGCTGTGTGTGCTTTTCCTTCTTTTCTTCATGTTTTCTCTCTTGTACATACTTTTTCCCACTTTTAGCCATCTATTCTTGCCTAAATGACCTGAAATCACTCAACAAATATATCACGACATCGAATGACATAAAAGTGGAATTAAAAATCACTAATCTAAGCATTAAAATGCATGTTTTCACATTTAGGATCAAATTAGGGACGAAACACAAAAGTATGCTATTTTGGTGCTTAAGTGTGAGTTCATTTGCTAGAATCCATTCAAATCAAGCCAAAATATATCGAAAAATATAGACTCATCAGCAAGCCACTACATTTACCCAAGGAGATGTAGATAAATTATAATTACCAACCTGGAGCTAGTGGGTGAACCACACCCTTGCATCTATCGAGGAAGCTCAAATCATCTAAACCCAGAGCAAGTGGGGCATACCACACCCTTGCATCTATCCAGGGAGCCTCAAAAACCAACGTAGAGCAAGTGGGATGAAATCACAATCCTTGCGTCTACCCAGGAGGTACATTCTAATATATCCAGGAGGAACAATGGAGGGGATCCTAACCTCCCATCATCTCGCAAGAGGCGATTTTACAATACCAAGTGGAAAAAAGAAAGGGATCCTCACCTTCCACCATCTCAATAGGGTCGCCCTTTTGAGAAATAGTGCTCAAGATGAAACAATCATGCCCAAATCAGTTTGATAATCAAAATATATTTCTTCAAACTTGTCTCCACTATACTTCAATATGTTCTCTTTAATCACTCAGTAGACTCCCCAAAGCACTCTAGTTAATGCACCCATAGTACCCTATATAGTCCTAAGTCACCGGCTTTAGATTTATAACAAAAATACCCCTTTTATTTTACCTAATACACTCTTGCTTGTCCCAAAGCCTAAACACTAGCTAGGAGATCTTAAATAGTAGTCACGGAGGTTTGGAAAGCTAGAGGAATAGATGAAAACTCAAAAAACACCACTTTGGCAAAATAGGGTGGTCTTGGGTACGCATGCCACCCATGTATGCAAGAATTTAAAAATTTGCAATGCCGTGTACGCGGGACCATGTCTGCGTATGCGAGCTCATGAGGCAGGGAGCATTCCCTATGTCGTGTTGCACTGCTGCGTACGCGAGATTGCAGATTTTACAGTGCCGCGTACGCGAGATATTTGGGCAGAGCCCAATACTGTCGTGTGACACTGTCGTGTACGCAAGCATGTCAGTTTTTCCAAAAAGCTGTTATGTTCCCAAAAATTAGTTTTCTACACCAAACTTCAAATGTGCATAACTTTTTCGTTAGAAATTATTTTTGGGCCGTTGTTCGAATGCTATAAACTTCACAGACCCAATTCTAATTCTGGATATATTTCAAAAGTTAGTTGAAAATAGGTTTTTACCAAAAGTTACAATTCCTTTAGTTTTCCAAAATTCTCAATACAAACCAAACCACTCACAACGAAAATCAATCCCAAGCATTCACATACATCACCAAATATTAGTCCTCTACTTATCAATCACCCAAACACCTAAGTCATCAAATTTTCATTATATCAACTCATCATCATACTCATCATACATCACATATATACACATTTAATCCACCAAATCCCATTATTCCAAGCATTCAAGCCTATCTTATGGCAACTAGCCTAAGTTTTTACACAACATTATATATTAACCACAAGAAACCAAAACCAAACCTTAGCCGATTTCTCCCAAGCTTAAAATAACATCAAGAACTTTTTCTTCACAAGCTTCCAAGTCTCCAAATCAAATCATCGAGTTTCAGCCATCAAAGCTTTATTCCAAGCACTCCAATTCACCGATTCAACTCCAATTCAACATAAATCTCGTCTAGTTTCATACAATGTACCAAAATCAAACACTAGAATTTACTAATTCATCAATTCACAAGTGTTTGGTGATCTTTTACCTTATCCACAGATGATTAGGGTAAAAACCTAACAATAATCCAATGCTAGATAACACCTAAACAACGAAAATCAAAAAATTTTCTCAATAACTATACTCACAACACAAAAATGTATAGAGAAAATAACTGGACAAGAAATTCAAAGATCCTTACCATTTTGTTCGGATAGAATTGAAGAGCTCGACAAGGTGATCGCGTGGCTGTAAATATTGCGGTAATCGAAGCTTCACATCACAAGATATCATCAAAGGAAGAATTTGAGTGAAACCTAGGTTCTTCTTCCTCTTCAATCTCATCTGTTCTCTTTGGTTTCTTTGAGTAGGAAATAAGGATAAAGCTGAGCCCTTAGTAGCTATATGTTACGGGCTTGGGCCCAACATGGGCCCAATTCAACTGATTCAGTCCGTGAGCGCAACTTTAGGCCAAAATCTTTAAAATTAGTATTTTAATTTGTATTTTAAATATTTTTACTTCTTCAAATTATAAAATTTAATTTACTAATTTCTTGTGCTCATAATTAATTTATTGGCCAATTATTTATTAATTTACTAGGGTTTACAATCACCGCTAGTCCGCTTCCTCAACAGGACCAGCTGAGGGATGACGATGACGACGACTATCAGGGTCTTTAGTGATTAGAGTTTTGTTCTAGACTATTTTGCTCTATTTTATTTATCTAACTTTTCATTTTATTTGTACACTTGAAACTTAATTTACTATATTTGGTTCCTATTATTAAGAATTTGACTACTAATTATGCAAAAAAAAATATTAAATAAAATTTTAAAAAATAGTTTGATCACTAATTGTGTTTAATTTTTTTAAAAAAATTGAATTTAGTGTGGGACAAATCCGACGATAATTAGGCGGGAAAGGAAATAGTGGACCGCCAAAATTATCAGCAGAAATTTTCCGTTGATAATTGAATAATTTTTAGGTAAAGAATCCGTTGCAAAATTCGATAGTAATTGGTTATCGACAAGGGTTATACCGTTGGATTCGTTCCAACAGAAAATTCTCCGATAAATATATTATTATTGGCGGCTTATTTTCATTATTCTGCCAACAAATCCGATAGTATTCAGCGTTTTTTTTAGTAGTGTTTGATTATAATCTAATTATACCATAAGATTAAACCTTGATTTGGATATTTGACATTGATTAATGCGATAGCATACGAGCAGTTTTATGCTCGTGTGTTTATCCTCAAAGTTTATTTGAATTTGAATTTTTTTTTATTAGATTTGGCTATTACAAGCTTTTATACCATGTTATGATGTGGTGTGACATGAATGAAGCCAATATTGTTTTAGACAAGCAAGATTAAACAAAATGAAGAACTTATTATTTCAGGAATAAACCAATAATAATTCAAAATCTCAAATAACAAAAACAATAATTTCAAATGGAAGGAATGTTGAGTTCAAATGCACTAGCCACATGTAAAATCAAAATTAAAAAGGGAAAAATGTAAAAGCTGCATTGCAATATGTAACTGATTTATTATAAAAGAAATAGAACTCTTGTTCTTCCAAATTATAGTACTATATGAACCAGATGCTATGTCCTGCATAAATAATAGAAAAATGTTAAAACAACAAATCATGAATAACAAGGCTATGAAGAGAGGTTAAAATTAAATCAGGAATCATAAATTAACAATATATGAACTAAATAAAGCATAAACCTCATCATTTAAACTTGTGGATTCTATTGAATTCTGAATTTGAATCATAGATTTTACTTCAATAAGCAGCAAATTTTCTAGTCTTTCCAATAAAAATAGAATCAAAATCCTTAATGCTGAGAAGAGGAGAGTAAAGCGCTATATGGAGAAGGGAAAAAATTGAGGAGTGAGGAGTAGTGGCTCCAGTACGTTGAGTAGAGTAAATAACGATGAGGAGAATGAACAGACTCAACTATATTGAGAAGAGGAGAGTGAAATGCTGCGCAGAGAAGAGAAGAAATTGAGGAGTGAGGAGCAGTGTTTCCAACGCATTGAGCAAAGTAAACGACAATGAGGAGAATAAAGAGACTCAACGACGCTAAGAGGAGAGTAAAGTGCTGCACGAAGAAGAGAAAAAATTGAAGAGTGAAAAATAGTGGCGCAATGGAAGAACTGAGGTGAGTGCATCGTGGTTTTGTTTTGGCGCGTCATGTATTCTTAGACAATTTATGCATCAACGTATCCACTTGCTGTACAAATAGTATTTTTTATTTTTTTTTACCATTGAATTTTTAATAAATTTTAGTTATTTAATTAGCTTTTAATTTTAAATTTGTTGGATATATTAATTCTTACATCAAATTATGTAAAAAATTAGACAAATCAATTACTGTTATTATTTAATAAAAGATATAATAATCTCTAAAAATTTTTAAATTTTCATATCAGTTCTTTCATTTAAAATAATTTTTTTGTTTTTAATATGTTAATTTCATTTTTAACGTTCAAAATATGTTTGAATTTAGTAAAATGTAAACAATTGTTTCCACATATTACATTTTCATTACGCAATTATATTATTTTTTATTAAAAACAATTTAACTTTTACCCCATATTTTATCAGAATATCAATAATATTTTAAATTATTTCATAAAACTATTTTAACTATATTCATTTTTTCAACTACTAATATCTAAACTTCATAATTCACTATACCAATCAGAGTTAGCTAAAATGATTGGAATTCGGAAACCAAGAAAGCATATGAAGAACTAGGATTTCTTCTCAGCTTGTCAAAAATTAAACAAATTAAAGGAAGGTTTTGGTAAGATGTAATCAATCTATGGATAACATATAAAGCGAGAGATGTAGTACGATGAAACAGGGTCAACATAAGCAGTGTCCAAGTCCAATGTGTTAATTAATTAAGAGCATGAAGAATTGAAATAAGTTATTAAAAAATCGCTAGGCTTGAATCTAACTATTCTGATTGAAGATATAGCTTGTTTGAGTCAGGTACAAACATTGCATTGTGTCTCTTGAATTAGTTGTTCTTACGGATCTGTTTACCGATAATTTTTAGTATTTTTTATTAATTGAATATAATATCTTAAATTAGCTGTAATACATCATATATGGACACTCCTTGTTGTTTGGTTAACGTGTGTTCTCCTCAAATGATAGAAAATATAAAATAGAAATATGAAGAAAAAGGGAGTTGTTGCGCTGTTGGGCAAAAGATGTGCTTGCTATTAATTAATGCAGTTAGTCACTTAATCACTTTATTAAGAGGAGAAAAATATTCATATATCTAGCTAGACACGATAATTGTTCAAAAAATCTTAGCTATTTCCTATAGTATAAATTAATCTTCTTATAATAATATCTTGATCGTTAACTCCCTAACATGCTAATAACCAATCATATAACACATACAAAGGTGATGTTTACGCTTATAAATTGCTTAATAAACAAGATTGAAAATTAATTAGCAATATAAAATTAATTTAACGTACACAAGAATCTTGTACAAACAATTGAAATAGTTTAAATTAGTTCGTAAATAAAAAGAGTGGATTTCGTACCTAATTACTTACGTTACACGATCTTGACTCATCATATATAAAACTTTGGTTTTTAATTCAGTATTCATGTACAAAATAATCCTAGTAGCACTGCTACAAGAAAAATATTCATTCAGTCATATTTTTTCAAATTACATTTAATAGAATAAGTTACGCTTTTTTTTATGATACCGTTTTATAAGAGAATAAGAAACACAATTGTGGTATTATTTAAAAAATATAGTCTTAGATACAATAAAAATTATTTGTAAAACATAGCCTTATGTTAATATTTTTAGGTACACTTTTTTTACGAAAAAGAACGTGATAAACCTTAATTTTGTGGTTTATTTTTGTATTGAATTAGGTGAATTTTATCAACTTTTCTCACATTTATTCACTAAAATAGCATGGTTTTTTAATTCTCCCGAATTCGTGCTTAATGATTGAAAACATGCTTTTTAGGCCCTAAAATAGCTAAATTTAATTCACTTTAATTACATTCGATGCATTGATATGTTTGTTGAGTGATTTCAGGCTTATAAAGCAAGGATTAGATGGAAGAAGTGAAGAGAAAAGCATGCAAAGTGGAAAATTCATAAAGAAATGAGCATTTGGAGGATTCATGACGCGTATGCGTGACGGACGCGTACGCGCGAGAAGGTCATTTTCCAAGTGATGCGTACGCGTGACCCATGCATACGCGTGACAAGCGGCACGTAACCTCATTAAAGGCAAAACGTTGGGGGCGATTTCTGAGCCATCTGATAAACCACTATTTTATGTTTTATCTTGTGCTCAATTGATTGGATTTTATCAACTCCTTACCCACTTATTCATACTATTTGCATGTTTTACATTTCCCTTCCTAATTATGTGCTTTGATTGAAAACATGCTTCTTTGATCTTATATTTGCTTATTATTAATCCTCTCTTATTACCATTAGATGCCTTGATATGTGTGTTAAGTGTTTTCAGAGATTACAGGGCAGGAAAGGCTCAGAGGATGGAAAGGAAGCATGCAAAAGTGGAAGGAATAAAAGAAGTTGGAGAAACTGCTAAGCTGTCCAGCTTGACCTCTTCGTACTCAAACAGCGATAACTTTAGCTACAGAGGTCCAAACGACGCGGTTTCAGTTGCGTTGGAAAGCTAACGTCCGGGGCTTCGATTTGATATATAATTTGCTATAGCTTCCCCGACGCCAGGCGACGCGAACGCGTGAGTCACGCAGACGTGTGACCTGGCAGGAACGCAACCCGAGCGGCCGCGTGAGCCATGCGGCCGCGTCACTTTTTCGCGACCTGTACGGACCAAAAAACGCTGGAAGTGACTTCTGGGCTGTTTCTGACCTAGTTTTCAGCCCAGAACACACAGATTAGAGGCTATAAAGTGGGGGAATGCATGTATTCATGAGGATGCACTCATAATTCACTTTCCATGATTTAGATTTAGTTTGGAGAGAGGTTCTCTCCTCTCTCTCTTTAGGATTAGGAGTTAGGATTTAGGATTTCTTCTTGTTTTAAGAGTAACTCTGGATCCCAGGTTCAATGTTCTTTTACTTTATATTTATTTCCTATTTTCAGATACTTCATTGCTTGTATTAGATATGTTGCCTAATTGGCTTATGAACTTTTCCATGTTAAGATTTGAATATTTTATTTAATGATAATTGAAGCATTTCAGCTTATGATTGTTCCTTTTTATTATTCCCAATCTGAGGATATTATTATTCTAGTAGATTTAGTTTTTCCCCTTTTGGCTTTGGTTAAATAATTGGTAACTCTTGATTTATCAAACTCATTGTTGATTGGAAATTGGAATTAATTCATCCACTTAACTTACCTTCATAGTTAGAGGTTAACAAAGTGAGAGAAGAATCCAATTCTCATCACAATTGATAAGGATAACTGGGATAGGACCTCCAGTCTTTATACCTTACCAAGAGTTTATTCTACAGTTATTTATTTATTTTTATTGCTTTGAAAATATGCTTGTGCCCATTGCCCAAATTCTCAAAACCCCCAATTTACAATCTCCATAACCAATAATAAGAACATACCTCCCTGCAATTCCTTGAGAAGACGACCCGAGGTTTAAATACTCGGTTATCAATTTTAAAAGGGTTTGTTACTTGTGACAACCAAAACGTTTGTGCAAAGGGATTTCTGTCGGTTTAGAGACTATATCTACAACGCGACTGTTTTTATGACATTCTTTACTGGCAAAAATCCTAACGTCAAAATGGCGCCGTTGCCGGGGAATTGCAAACGTGTGCCTTATTATTGGTTATTGTAAATATTTTTCAAAAAAAAAAAATTTTCAGATTTTTATTTTAAAATTTTTTTATCTTATCTTATCTTTTTCAAAAATCATATCTTTTTCAAAAATATTTTCATATCTTTTTAAAAAACTATATCTTTTTCAAATTTTTTTCTTTTTATTAATTTTTGTTTTTATTTTCTCTTACTACCATGAACTCTCACCCCTTTGGCTATGAGTCTGGTTACAATTATGTTGCAGGAAGAGGAAATTACAATAAGAACAAGCATCAAGGTTGGAACAATCAAAGATGGGAGGAGCCACAAAGATTTGATCAACCCTCATGGCAACAACCACCTCCAATGGACTATCAACAACTACCACCATATGCCTATGAACCCTTTCCTCAACATAACTTTGGACCACCACACTCACAAGCCCCTTTCCGCCATTCACCTCCATATGACTCTAACCCTCAACCACCATACCAACCACCTTATGAGCCATATGAACCATATATAGAACCACCCCAATTCCAACCCAATTACTCACAAGAACCACCACTTCAATATTCACCATCTCCATATCCATCAATCCAAGAGCATTATGATCCTACTTACGAAAATCGAGTGAATCAAGAGGCAAAGGATCGTCTCAAGGAAACAATGGATCGATTTCAGGCAACCACTCAACAACTGGGACAAGTATTAATTCAATGGGCTTCTAGACGCTTAAATACACAAGGATCAGCCACAGCCCCATGTGGACTATCTAGTGAAGAGCGTAGCATGAAGGAGATACCAGAAACCCCAGTGAACAAGACAGAGAATGAATTCGTACTAGAACAAGTAGAAGAAGCTGTCATTGTTCAAGAAGAAGAAGAAGTGGTTGAAGACTTAGGAGATGCAGAACCTCCATGGGAAAGTCAAGACATAGAGCCTCCTTCCAAGACGGTTGAAGTTGATGCTGAAGAGGGTGTACAACCTCTAAAGCATATCGTAGTTGAAGACTTGGAAGAGGTTGATCAAGAGATGGAGATTCAAGAAGAAGAAGCACAACCTCCCATGCCCTTGGAAAGCAAGGAAAAGAAGATTGAATTGAAAGAGAGCTACCAAGAGGAAGAGGTTGAAACTGAAGAAGTTTGCAAAGAGGTGGTAATTATCAGAGAAGAGCACAAGGGAGTGGAGCTTGCAATTTCATTAAAGATACCTCCCCCTAAGTTGCCATCATCCTTCACAACATTTAAGTGGGTAAAATTCATATCCCAGAGCTTTCTAATCCCACTTGAATATGGGCTACTGGAGACGGATGGTCAACTTAGAGCTCTTTGTGACATTAAGAGTAAGAGGAAGATGGCCAGTGGTAAGAATTGTCCTGCAAGGTTCATCATGGTTGGAAGCTTTAAGCTTAAACGTAAAGGTTGGTATAGAGCTCAACTGAATGGGTCTAGGAAGTTGTTTGGCCGCTTTAATGAGAATTCAGATTGCTTGCCACCCGAATGGAACAATATTTCTCAACTAAAAGACGAGTGCAAAGGCAAGATCTGGGACCCCGGAATCCATTCTACCAATCACCACTCTTGGGGCCTTGTCACTTGCTTTAACTTACTTGAAGGCTTTCTGCGCCTAATTTGGGACCCCAGAGGCTATTGGAAATACAAACATTGGTGGGGATTCCTGGATCAGTACAAGCACAAGCCACCATAGCAGGAAGCTCATCAAATGTCCAACTTAAGGACTATAACTAAAAGTTCTAGGTGGGAGACAACCCACCATGGTATGATCGTTCTTTTTTTTTTTTCATTTTTAGTTAGTTTTATTTGTTTTTGAATTTTATTTTATTTTGTTATATTGAACCTGGAGTTTTGCATCACATTCATATTAACACTGCATTCTGCATTTTTCAGATAATAATAAAAAAAAAGCGAGCACGCGACGCGACCGCATCAGCGACGCGTCCGCGTCGCAAGGAGATGGGAGAAAATATTAATATGAACAGAGAGTTTCGCAGGAGCAGCGCTGGAGGCGTGCCAATGGCATAAATCGACCCACGCGACCGCGTCACTGACGCGTCCGCGTCATTTGGAAAAATAGCCTCCCACGCGACCGCGTCACCCACGCGGCCGCGTGACCTGAAATCGGCGTAAAAAGAGTGTATGGCCGAAAGTTGAGCTGGAATTGGGCTGGACCCGTGCTAGCAGCACATGCCCTGCCACGCGAACGCGTCACCCACGCGTCCGCGTCATATTGGAAATAAGGCCACCCGCGCGATCGCGTCGACCACGCGACCGCGTCACCCTGGATTTTGGCAATACTGACGTTTTGAACAGAGAGTTGTGCGGCCGCGAGGCTGCACTCGCGCCACTAGCACAAATCGAGTCACACGATCGCGTGCCCCACGCGTCCGCGTCACCCAACCTTATCGCGCACCACGCGACCGCGTCACCCACGCGACCGCGTCGCCAGCGTCGCACAACCTATCCAGATTAGTGCCAATTTTCTTATCTTCTCTTTTCTAATCCTAATTTCTTCCTTCTCTCTCCTTTCTCACTTTCTTTTTTTTCTTCTCATCCTTTTTCCCTCTTATTTTATTTTACATCATTTATTTGCATATTTCATTCATTGCATTATTCTCATTGGTGTTGGAGTTTTATTTGGATAAGTGCCTTATTTTATTTGAGCACGTGGCTACTCGGAGAAGAGATTTGACAATTGACATTTCCTTATGGCTCTCATATACATTTGGATTACAGTATTTTCATCCCTATTTTAACTTACACACCCAATGTATTTGGCATTATCATTCACAATTGTCATCATTACACATGCTCTTTAATTTGGCACATTTATTACTTGATGCTTGAGCTATGCCTCTCATGCCTATTATTTGCATGTTTTTACCCTCTTGCATCTAATTATTTTGAATTGCTCTTTATTGTTGTCTTCCCTACATGTTGTAGCTACCATGTAGATGGACTATCATCTTTCCTTTGGCATTCTTTATCACTTGGAATTTCCTCCCTTCTGGTCTTAGTTTTCTATATTTCACACTCTTCCTTTTTCTTCTTCCTTAGGCATGGGTACCAAGAAAGGAAAAGAGAAGGTCACTGACAAGACACCAGCAAGGAAAAGAACCAAGAGATCTCCAACTAAGGCGCCTCCATCTACAAGCGTCAGTTGGAGCAACCCGTCCACCTGCACATCTCAGCATGCACCGAGGACGGTGCAATCTTTAAGTGTGGGGAGGTCGATACCGATCTCCATGGGTTAGTTATTTCTTGACTCAACACCAAATTTTTAGTTTATTTGTTTGTTCATTGTTGCATTTGCATGTTTGTTTGATTTTTATGCATCTAGTTACTACTTGGTTAAAGTAATAAAATTCTTTTAAGACCCTATCTTTGAAAAAAAAAATTTCACTAATTTAATTTGAAAAAATTTTTATGTTAAAACTTGTTTGAAGTTGTATTTGGAACATGGTTTTTGAGCCAAAGAACACACAACCTGTGAGATTTGATCTTATTTATATGGTTACATTATTTAACCATAAATTTTTATTCTTGTGTGTTTTCTTCTCTATAACTGCAATCTTTGCTTTGTTCCATTCTATATGTCCATTATTTAGTATATTTACATGCTTGCATGTGATTGAGGCCATTATTTGTTATTAGCTCACTTATCCCAAATAAGCCTACCTTTTACATCACCTTTGTTAACCCCTTGAGCTTTTAATCCCCTCTTGTTCTATAACCACATTACTAACCTTAAGCAGAAAAACAAATTAATTATCCCAAATTGAATCTTTGGTTAGCTTAAGTTAGAGATTGTGCATCAATTAAGTGTGGGAAATTGTGGGAACATGGGTTGATAAGGGAATGTAACATGTTTCTAATTTATTTGAATATTAGGAATTTGGGAACCTACTCATGAAAAACCAAAATAGAAAAATAATAGAAAATCCATGTGCATTGATAAGTTATGTTTATTTCTCTACAAAAAAAAAAGAAAAAAAAGAGAAAAAGAAAAAAAAAATATATATATATATATATATATATATATATAATATAAATAAATAAATAAGGGGACAAAATTACCCCAATGTTAAGTTAATAAAAAGATCAATGCACATGTGATAAAAAAAAAAGATCAATGCACATGTAAAAAAAAAATTAAAGAAAATTTGGTACATGAGTATGGAAATTATACAAAAGTGGGAATTATGGGTAGCTAGGCATGAATTTAAAAGTATATAGAGTATATGTATATTAGGTGAGAGCTTAGGTTAATTGAAGATTCATATTATAGCTCACTTGGCCATACATATACCCTTACCTTTACCTCAGCCCCATTACAACCTTGAAAAGACCTCATGATATTTGCATTGGTATATTAAATATTGTTGATTAGTTAGATGAAGAACAAGATTTAGAAAGCATGACTAGAGAAGAGTAGAGTGATTGACCCTAGACACTTGAGAGTTAGAGTGATATACACTACCAGTAAGGGTTCAATGCTTGATTCTATGTTCCCTGCTTTCATTAGCTATCTTCTTACAAGTTTACTTGTTTTTACTGTATGATTTGAATTAGTGAAATCTGAATTATTTTTGTCTTGGAGAACTTATTTATTTTTAACCAAGTAGGTAGAAACATTTTTGTATGTAGTTGCATTCATAGGTTGCATCTCATACATTCTATCATTCCTCTTCATCTTTATAGTTTCTCTTGAGCTTAGCATGAGGACATGCTTTTGTTTAAGTATGGGGAGGTTGATAAACCACTATTTTATGGTTTATCTTATGCTCAATTGAGTGGATTTTATCAACTCTTTACCCACTTATTCATACTATTTGCATGTTTTACATTTCCCTTCCTAATTATGTGCTTTGATTGAAAACATGCTTCTTTGATCTTATATTTGCTTATTATTAATCCTCTCTTATTACCATTAGATGCCTTGATATGTGTGTTAAGTGTTTTCAGAGATTACAGGGCAGGAATGGCTCTGAGGATGGAAAGGAAGCATGCAAAAGTGGAAGGAATACAAGAAGTTGGAGAAACTGCTAAGCTGTCCAGCCTGACCTCTTCGCACTCAAACAGTGATAACTTTAGCTACAGAAGTCCAAACGACGCGGTTCTAGTTGCGTTGGAAAGCTAACGTCCGGGGCTTCGATTTGATATATAATTTGCTATAGCTGCCCCAATGCCAGGTGACGCGAACGCGTGAGTCACGCGGACGCGTGACCTGGCAGGAACGCAACCCGCGCGGCCGCGTGAGCCATGCGGCCGCGTCACTTTTCCGCGACCTATACGGACCAGCAAGCGCTGAAAGTGACTTCTGGGCTGTTTCTGACCCAGTTTTCAGCCCAGAACACACAGATTAGAGGCTATAAAGTGGGGAAATGCATGTATTCATGAGGATGCACTCATAATTCACTTTCCATGATTTAGATTTAGTTTGGAGAGAGGTTCTCTCCTCTCTCTCTCTTTAGGATTAGGATTTAGGATTTAGGATTTCTTCTTGTTTTAAGAGTAACTCTGGATCCCAGGTTCAATGTTCTTTTACTTTATATTTATTTCCTATTTTCAGATACTTCATTGCTTGTATTAGATATGTTGCCTAATTGGCTTATGAACTTTTCCATGTTAAGATTTGAATATTTTATTTAATGATAATTGAAGCATTTCAGTTTATGATTGTTCTTTTTTATTATTCCCAATCTGAGGATATTATTATTCTAGTAGATTTAGTTTTTCCCCTTTTGGCTTTGGTTAAATAATTGGTAACTCTTGATTTATCAAACTCATTGTTGATTGGAAATTGGAATTAATTCATCCACTTAACTTACCTTCATAGTTAGAGGTTAACAAAGTGGGAGAAGAATCCAATTCTCATCACAATAGATAAGGATAACTGGTATAGGACCTCCAGTCTTTATACCTTGCCAAGAGTTTATTCTAAAGTTATTTATTTATTTTTATTGCTTTGAAAATATGCTTGTGCCCATTGCCCAAATTCTCAAAACCCCCAATTTACAATCTCCATAACCAATAATAAGAACATACCTCCCTGCAATTCCTTGAGAAGAAGACCCGAGGTTTAAATACTCGGTTATCAATTTTAAAGGTGTGACAACCAAAACGTTTGTACAAAGGGATTTCTGTCGGTTTAGAGACTATATCTACAACGCGACTGTTTTTATGACATTCTTTACTGGCAAAAATCCTAACGTCACCATCCAGGCCCAAATCCAACTCATTTCTGATGCTATTGAACCCAAGAATTGAAAGGAGAGGAACCAAGTATTCATAGTTTAGTTTTCATCATGTTTTAGATTAGAATTCTAGTGGGAGAAGCTCTCTCTTCTCTCTAAAATTAGGTTAGATTTTTCTTAGATTTAGGTTTAACTCTTGTTTTCATTTACTTTTCCTTGCAATTTATTGTTCTTACATCCTTGCTCTTCTAGTTTTATTTGTCATTTCCTTTATTTTGTTGCCTTTATGTTTATGACACTTTGTTGCTCTTGATTTTCATTTAATGCATTTTATGTTTTATGTTCCTTTTTCGTTTAATTGAATTCTTATTATTATTTTCTTGCATTGGGTAGTTGCAGATTTAACATTTCTTGCCAATTTACCATGCTTTCCTTTTATGCCTTCCAAGTGTTTGATAAACTTTCTGGTTGGATTTTAGAGTAGATTTTGGTACTCTTAGCTTGTGATTGAGGACCTAGGTCCCTTGAGATTATTGATGTCAATTCCATTGGTGATTTAGGATTGTTCATTAGTTCTAGGACCAATTATGTCCACTTGACTTTTCTTCAATTATTAGAGGATAACTAAGTAGAATTAATCCTTTGTAATCACCATGTTATGGTCAATTATCCAAGATAGAATACCTTGACTCTTAGTCCTTGCCAAGACCCATCTTAGTTGTTAGTTTTACCTTCTTGTCAATTTTACATTTCTTGTTATCAAACCCAAAACCCAAAAATATACAACCCATAACCAATAACATGAATACTTCCCTGCAATTCCTTGAGAGACGATCCGAGGTTTAAATACTTCGGTTATTTTTATTGAGTTTGTACTAGTGACAAATAAATTAAACTTTGATTGAGGTTTAATTGTTAGTTTGGAACTATACTTGCAACGGAATTATTTTAGTAAATTCCTAACCGACATTAATCCTCCATCAGAGTGCTTTTTAAGAGTTGCATATTTATTATGTTTTGGGTGCACTTCAAAAATAATACCTAATGTATCTAGGGCCAAATACTGGCACTTAGTGAATATTTTTCCCTCTTTCCCCCAAACGCACAGACATGACCGAATTCGATTGCGCCTTCATCACTTTTCAGAGAGCTCACTGGTGCACGAAAATAGAACTCGCACAACTGAACCGGCAAGTGCACCGGGACGTTCAAGTAATACCTCAGGTGAGTGAGGGTCGATCCCACGAGGATCGTTGGATTGAGCAAGTAATGGTTATCTTGCAGATCTTAGTTTGGCGAATAAAAGAGTTAGTTATTGTTGTTGTAAACGCATAAAATAGAATAATAAAGAAAGCAATACCGAACTGGTGTAGAAACAATGATAGGAAATCAGTTAAGGCCTTGGAGATGCTTGTTCTTCCGGACTAATACTTCTTACTGACTACTTTAACAATGAGTGATTCATTCAATGGCAAGGCTGTAAGTGATTAAAGCAGGGATTAGTGGTCATTAATCTCCTCTGATCCAAATCACACATCGGTGCTAATGGTCATCCAATCTGAACGAGGGTAAAGCTTGTGCAATTCAATCTTTGGTGATCCTACTCAACGCCATAGACAAGGTCAAATCTTTCGGATTGGAGAATAATGCTCTGTATTCTAGCCTTAATGCCACAGAGACCTCAATTACCCATGACTAACGAGATTTCGTATCATGTATCCCAATTAGCCCAGATACTCTATTGGAACCTGTGATGTATTCTCAAGCTGCAGCTCAATACTATCCGGCTATGGCTTCGCACGAGCTCATGTAGAATAAGGAGTCATACTCTCATTCCACACTAGATTCATGAAGATGTAGAATGACAATACATCATAGAATGTGACCAAACATATATTAAAGTAGAAAAAGTAATAATATTAATCCATAGGAGTGAGCAGAGCTCCTATCCTTAACTTAGGAGGTTTAGTTGCTCATATTTTACAAAACAACAGAGAAAAATGTATGATAGGTTCGAAGATCCCTAACAAGGGTGATCTTCCTTCTATTTATACTAATAATTAGACCTAAAAAGATATTAATAATAATTAGAAATTACAAAAATGAGATAGACTAGACTAACGAGTGTGAAAATCCACTTCTGGGCCCACTTTGGTTGAGTGTCTGGGTTGAGCTTGGCGTCCAACTTGGATGAATGGGCATTGAATGCCTATTAAGGGATGTCCACGCTACCTTGTGCCCCTTTGGTGGTGTTGAACGCCAATATTGGGTGTTCAACTTCGGGGTTGGTCCTTCATGGTCGTTGAACGCCAGAAAGGGGGTATATTGGACGTTCAACGCCCACTTTGGTCAGTCCTTTCCAAAGAAGAGTATAGACTATTATATATTTCTGGAAAGCTCTAGAAGTTATCTTTCCAACACCATTGAGAGCGCGTCAATTGAACCTTTGTTGCTCAATATATTTTCGTTGGAATGTACGAAGGTTAGGATTTGACAGCATCTGCTATCCTTTTTTTGCCTCTGAATCAGACTTTGTCAAAACGTGCCAATTTCACCCAAAAATCACCTGAAATCATAAGAAAAATACAAAAACTTAAAGTAGCATCCAAAAGGTTAATTTTCACAAAAGCATACTAAAACTTAATAAAACTTAATAAAATATAATTAAAAACACACTAAAAATGCTGTGAAAAAGGGTATAAGATGCTTTGTCATCATAACACCAAACTTAGATTGTTGCTTGTCTTCAAGCAACTAAAAACAAGATAGGACAATTGGAAGGGAAAAATACAATAGGTCTCAGAGTTGTCAATGAAGCTTAGTTCCTAATACTGAGTGGGACTATTAGCTCTTTACTTTTGAACAATTTTGGCATCTCATTTTCTTTTGAAGCTCGGAAATATTGGCATCCATTGGAACTAGAATCTGGATGATATTATTGATTCTTTTCTTTTAGCTTTTCTTGATTCTTGAACATAGCTTGTTTCTTTTGGTGCTTTGCATAGCTTTTTTCTTTTGGTGCTTTGCACCTTTTTTAGCCTAGTCATGACTCTAAGCGTTTTGTTTTCAAGTATTACCACCGGATACATAAACGCCACAGGCACTTAATTGGGAGAACCCTTTGGATTCAAATTTAGCTTTGCTTAAATTCCCAGACAGTGGTACCCAGAGTTCTTAAGTGTACTCTTTATTTTTGGATCACAACTTTAACTGCTCAGTCTCAAGCTTTTTACTTGACACCTTCATACCACAAGCATTTAGTTAGGGATAGCAACTCATTTGAGCTTTTTAGGCCGCTTTTCACCCTAATAACCATTCATGCTCAAAGCTTTGGATCCTTGCTCTTTTCTTTTTCTTTTGAGCTTTCTTTTATTTTTCTTTTTCTTTTAATTTTTTTTCTTATTGTTACTTTTTTTTGCTTCAAGAATTAATATTTTATATTTTTTAGAGAGCCAATAATACTTCTCTAAATTCACTGTTCTTCAAGAGCCAATATACTTAACCCCAATATCAAATATGCACGGTTAATTCATACATTCAGAAAATAAATGCGAGGCTACCACATCTAATTAATTGAAACATCTCATTATACTGAGAACTTATGTATCTCAGTATTTCTTTTTCAAATAAATTTTTCTTTTAAGCTTGGTGATGGATATATAGGATATCTTATAACTAGAACAAAATAAAAGAAAAGTAAATAAAACTAGAAAAAAAATAAAATACTACTTGTAATCAGGCATTAGAATAGAAAACAAAGAGAAGAATACAGTAAAATGTAAATGAAATGAACATAAGTAAAAGGGATAATGGAACTCAACCACCTCAGTGACAGCGGCTGCTGCTTCCTCGGAGAATCCAATGGAGCGTTTTAGCTCCTCCCTCATGATCCTCTGATCCTCCCTTATCTGATGGAGGATGGCAGCTTGATCTTGGTGCTCAATCCTCAGCTGATCTACAGAAGGATTCAGCTCCCCTAGAGACGTGTCCAGGTGGTCCCAATAGTTCCGGGGAGGGAATACATTCCGTGAGGTATTTTTGGGATCTCAAGTGTAGGTGGCTGAATAGGATCATGTTGTGGTCGGTGTGCAGGTTCCCTGGCATTCTCCATCCTCCTCTTGGTGATGGGCTTGTCCTCCTCAATTAGGGTGTCTCCTGCTATGCCTATTCCAGCAGAGTGGCATAGGCAACAGATGAGGTGAGGAAACGGTAGCCTTGCTTAGGTGAAGGCTTTGTCAGCTACCTTGTAGACCTCTTAACATATTACCTAATTTCTGAGTATAATGGAGTGAATGATTGTTGCTCTCTCAATGGTAACCTCAGATCGGTTACTTGTGGGGAGGATGGAGCATTGGATAAACTCCAACCATCCTCTAGCCACAGGCTTGAGGTCAAGCCTACCCAGTTGGTAGGGCTTGCCTTTTGCATCCCTCCTCCACTGAACTCCTTCCATACAAATATCTGTAAGCACTTGCTCTAGACATTGGTCAGAGTTAACCCTTCGAGGGTAAGAGTGTGGATGTCCTAGCATTTGAGGCAATTGTAGCGCCAACCTTATATTTTCCGGGCTGAAATCCAAGAGTTGCTCTCTCACCATGGTGTGCCAATTTTTAGGATTTAGGTTCACACTCATGTCATGCTTTTTGGTGACCCAAGCATTGGTGTAAAATTCTTGCACCATGAGTGTTCCAACTCCAGAAATAGGATTGATCAGAATTTCCCAATACTTTCTCCAGATTTCTTGTTGGAGCTTCGGATATATTCCTCTTCTTTGAGCTTAAAGGTGACCTTGGGTATCACCTTTTTATGCTTCATCACATCATAGAAGTGGTCTTGATGAACTTTGGTGAGGAATCTCCATGATTCCCAAGGTTCAGAGGTAGAAGCGGGAGCTTTTCCTTTTCTTTTCCCACAGACAAGGTCAGATCTTCCGGATCGGAGAATGATGCTCTGTATTTTAGCTTTAACGCCACAGAGACTTCAATTATCCATGACTAACGAGATTTCATGTCACGTATCCCAATTAGCCCAGATACTCTATTGGAACCTGTGATGTATTCTCAAGCTGTAGCTCAATACTATCTAGCTAAGGCTTTGCAAGAGCTCATAGAGAATAAGGGGTCATACTCTCGTTCCACCACAGATTCATAAAGATAAAGAACGACAATACATCATAGAATGTGACCAAACATATATTAAAGTAGAAGAAGTAATAATATTAATCCATAGGAGTGAGCAGAGCTCCTATCCTAACAAGGGTGATCTTCCTTCTATATATACTAGTAACTAGACCTAAAAAGATATTAATAATAATTAGAAAGTACAAAAATGAGATAGACTAGACTAAGGAGTGCGAAAATCCACTTCTGGGCCCACTTTGGTTGAGTGTTTGGGTTGAGCTTGGCGTCCAACTTGGATGAGTGGGTGTTGAACGCCTACTAAGGGAAGTCCACGCTGCCTTGTGCTCCTTTGGTGGCCTTGAACGCTAATCTTAGGCACTCAACTTGGGGGTTGGTCCTTCTTGGGTGTTGTTCATACCCTGGGTCGAGCTGTCCGACCCGGGATGTTCTACAGACAAAGCGACCGACCTCTGCAGGTCAGGACAACCCGACCTCTTCTCAAAGAGCTCGGACAAGTCACAGGAAGGCCCAAACAAAAGGCCCAAATAGGGGAACACGTCCCAAATCCTAAGGCGGCCCAAGCCTACAGAGAGAAGGGCGGTCCCTTAAAGATAAAGATGACCTCACTTAAAGATAAGATAAGATAAGATAACTAACTTATCTTATCCACAGAAGGCCACATCTCACCATTATAAATACACTAGAGCACCCAGGTATAACTCATACTCTGATTCTACTCAATACCTGCTTAATACCCTTGCTAACTTAAGCATCGGAGTCCCTTGCAGGTACCCCCCACCCTCCGGGGACGAAGGATCAGCACCACCACCAAGTCCAATAAATCGGACACACCAGCTCCGGCCGCTGTCCTCCTGCCGGACACGTCGGTTCCGACCAACACAGAAGATCTCGTCCGAGATCGACCTACAGTTTCAGGTAACCCTCGGAACATTGGCGCCGTTGCTGGGGAACCTGGAAGTCATCCCATTAACATGGCGGATGACCATGACAACGACCACGATTCAGGTTTGGAAGACAGAACGCCGCATAAAAACGCGAACACGATGCTCAAAGATACTCCAGAATCCAATGGAGACAAAAATTCATCAAATCCAGGAGTAATAAAAGCACTTCAAAATTGATTGGAGAAACTTGAGAAAGAAGCCCAACATCAACGAGAAAAAGAAGAAGATTTACGCCGGGAAATAAGGCGGCGCCAAGAATTAGAAGATAAGCTTATAAAACTCGAAGCTGATCTCAAAACTAAAGCTACTCGACCATCCACAGAGGATAGCTCTCAGAAAGATCAAGATCCATTCACCAGAGAAATTATGAAAACCAAAATTCCAAAAGATTTCAAGCTTCCGGATATGACTATGTATGACGGCACCTCGGATCCCAATCATCATCTCAACAACTTCAGAAGTAGAATGTACCTCACTGATGCCTCAGATGCAGTTCGCTGCAAAGCCTTTCCAACAACTCTAACCAAGACAGCCATCAAATGGTTCGACAACCTACCTCCGAAATCCATCTCGAGTTTCGACGATCTGGCCAAGAAGTTCCTGGCCCGATTCTCCATACAAAACGACAAAGCCAAACATGCACCTAGCCTCCTAGGAATCAAACAAGGAGATCGGGAGAGCCTTCGCAACTACATGGAAAGATTCAACAAAACATGCATGGACATACAAAGTCTACCAACAGAGGCTGCCATTATGGGCCTTATAAATGGCCTACGAGAAGGACCATTTAGCCAATCTATATCAAAGAGATATCCTACATCCTTAGACGAAGTACAAGAACGGGCACAAAAATACATCAACATGGAGGAAAACTCTCGACTTGTCGAAGCCTCAAGGTTCGGCTCTACCTACCGAGATAAAGAATCCAAGAAAAAGGAAGATCGCTCCGGAGAGAAAATCAAAAAATATCATAACTATACTCCTCTTAGGGTATCCTTGGTAGATGTTTACAAAGAAGTCTGCCATACAGAGAAAATCCCTCCAGCTCGGCCACTTAAAGGCAAAAGAGGAGGAGAAAATCGGAATGAATACTGTGAGTATCACCGACTTCGAGGGCATTCCACCAACGAATGCTTCGACTTGAAAAACGTCATAGAAAAACTAGTAAGAGAAGGAAAGCTAGATCGATTTTTGGCCAATCGGGATGACGAACCAAGAAAAAGAAGAAGGGATGAAGATGTTGGACGATCTGAACGATCACCTCGTACACCGGAAAGACATGTTCACGTAATACACGGCGGATTTGCCGAAGGAGGAATCTCCAAATCATCCCGAAAGCGACACCTCAAAGAAGTATACCACGTCGAAGGAAAAAAGGAAGTCCCAGACATCCCAGCAATCACGTTTACCAAGGAAGACGCATCCGGAATCATCTCAGGACGCGACGACCCCATGGTCATTACGATCATACTGGCAAATGCCAACCTTCACCGTACATTAATTGACCAGGGAAGCTCTGCAGACATCTTATTCAAAACTGCCTTCGACAAACTCGGTCTAGACGAAAAAGAGCTAAGAGCATACCCGAACAGCCTATTCGGACTAGGAGATGCCCCAGTTCAACTGTTGGGATACGTATCGCTGCATACAACCTTCGGAAAGGGGAACCAGTCCCGAACACTCAAGATAGATTACATTGTGGTCGACGTAAGCTCAGCCTACAATACCTTAATAGGTCAGACAACGTTAAGTCAACTCGGCGCAATAGTTTCAACCTCACATCTATGTATGAAATTCCCAACTGCGGAAGGGATAGCTACGATAAAGGCAGATCAAAAAATGGCACGTCGCTGTTATAACGAAAGCCTAAACCTCCGAGGTCAAGGAGGAGAGTTCCACACAATTGAGCTTGGTGGAGTTCAGAGGCGAGACGAATTCCGACCACAACCCGAAGGAGAAGTAGAAAGAATCCAGATCGGAGACACCTCGGCTAAAACAACTAATATTGGCATAATCCTGAAAGGAGACGTAAAGGAATCGCTAATACGGTTCCTACGAGATAATGTTGATCTCTTCGCATGGAAAGCTGCCGACATGCCAGGTATTGATCCCGAACTAATGAGCCACAAATTGGCAGTCTACCTGGGATCCCGGCCGGTACAACAAAGACGAAGAAAACTTGGACCAGAACGAGCTCAGGCTGTAGAAGAACAAGTACAAGCGCTACTTGAGGCTGAGTTCATAAGGGAAGTCAAATATCCACTATGGCTAGAAAACGTCGTCTTTGTGAAAAAGTCAAATGGGAAGTGGCGAATGTGCACCGACTACACCGACCTCAACAAAGCCTGCCCAAAAGACCCCTACCCACTCCCAAGCATCGACGCTCTAGTGGACGCTTCATCAGGATATAAGTGTCTCTCATTCATGGACGCATATTCAGGGTACAACCAAATCCCCATGTATCCACCAGATCAAGAAAAAACCTCGTTCCTAACACCGAAAGCAAACTACTGTTACATCGTGATGCCTTTTGGTCTCAAGAACGCAAGAGCTACTTATCAAAGGCTAATGAATAAAGTTTTCTCAGATCACATCGGAAAAATCATGGAAGTTTATGTAGACGATATGTTGATAAAGACACAAAGTGAAGATACATTGTTATCCGACCTGACTCAAGTGTTTTCTACTATCAGGAAACACAACATGCGGCTCAATCCCGCAAAATGCACCTTCGCAGTAGAAGCCGGCAAATTCTTGGGCTTCATGCTCACACAAAGGGGGATTGAAGCAAATCCAGACAAGTGTCGAGTCATACTCAACATGAAGAGCCCAACCTGTATCAAAGAGGTACAACAACTCAACGGGAGGTTAGCCGCTCTATCTCGATTCTTAGCAGGAGCTGCGATAAGATCTCTTCCCTTCTATGCTACTTTAAGAAAGGGAAAACAGTTCGAATGGATGACAGAATGTGAGCAAGTCTTCCTAGACTTCAAGAAGTTCTTAGGACGGCCACCTATCCTATCTCGGCCACGAGAAGGAGAACCGCTCATATTATATCTCGCAGTAGGGAGCCGGGCAATAGCCTCAGCACTAGTCAAAGAAGATGAACATGGGCAAAATCCCGTCTACTTCATTAGCAAAGCACTACAGGGATCCGAGCTGAACTACTAGAAAATAGAAAAGTTTGCCTACGCTCTGATCCTCACATCCCGGCGGCTTCGCCCATATTTCCAAGCGCATACCATTAAAGTTCGAACCAACCAACCCATAAAAAGAATATTGCAGAAAATAGATCTAGTAGGAAGAATCCTACAATGGGCAATCGAGTTGTCCGAATTCGACCTCCAATACGAGGCGCGTACAGCAATCAAATCGCAACACCTGGCCGACTTCATCACAGAATTTACAGACATCCCGAAAATCCCCATAGAATGGAACATATACATAGACGGATCCTCGAATAAAACAGGAAGTGGTGCGGGTGTGATAATTGAGAGCAACCATGGAACTCAACTTGAGCTCTCCCTTAAATTCGGATTCCCGGCCTCAAACAACCAGGCAGAATACGAAGCACTATTAGCTGGTCTAAAGCTGGCTAGGGAGGTTGGAGCTCGGAAGCTCAACATCTACAGTGATTCACAAGTCATCACCTCACAAATAACAGGAAACTACCAAGCCAAAGATCCGACCATGAAAAAATATTTGGATAAAACCAAAGAACAGCTCGGACAACTCGGGGAATATAGGATCCACTACATACCTCGTGAGCAAAATGCCCGAGCTGATGCCCTTTCAAAATTAGCCAGCACCAAACCAGGGGGCAACAACAGAAGCCTCATCCAGGAGGTATTACATAACCCGTCAATAGCAGAAGAAGAAAGAATCCTAACCATAACAGGTCGGGATCAAGGATGGATGACCCCCATAATAAACTACCTTAAAACAGAAGAACTCCCTACAGATGGAAAGGAGGCAAAGAGGCTGAAAAGGGAGGCACAGTACTACACTATCATAAATAACACGCTGTACAAAAGAGGGATATCAACACCTTTACTAAAATGCGTACCAACTTCCAATACAAAGGAAGTCTTGGAGGAAGTACACAGTGGCATTTGTGAAAATCATCTCGGAGCGCAAGCTCTCACCAAAAAGGTACTCCGGGCGGGATTCTATTGACCAACTCTACAAAAAGAGGCTATAGAATTTGTAAAGACATGTCCACCATGCCAGAAGCATGCCAACTTTCACATTGCCCCACCAGAAAAGCTCATCAGCGTGACCTCACCCTGGCCATTTGCAAAATGGGGACTCGACTTTCTCGGACCCTTCCCACAGGGATCGGGACAAGTAAAATTCCTAATAGTAGGAGTAGACTATTTCACAAAATGGATCGAGGCAGAACCCCTGGCCAACGCCACCGCTCAAAGAAGTCGAAAATTCCTATATAGGAACATTATTACGAGGTTCGGGGTGTCATACTCCATCACCACAGACAACGGTACCCAATTTACAGAGGCAGGTTTCAGAAAAATGGTGGCCGACTTGAACATAAAGCACCAGTTCACCTCCGTCGAACATCCCCAAGCCAATGGACAAGCCGAAGCGGCCAACAAAGTCATATTGGCCGGACTAAAGCGGAGGCTACAAGAAGCAAAAGGAGCCTGGGCCGAGGAACTTCCACAAGTCCTATGGGCATATTGAACAACACCTCATTCTACTACAAACGAATCACCATTCCGACTAGCATACGGAGTGGAGGCAATGATTCCAATAGAAATCGAAGAAGGATCTCCCCGAGTAGTCCACTACAATGAACAAGCAAACTCCCAACTTCAGAGAGAAAAGCTCGACTTGTTACCCGAAATCCAAGAAAGAGCTCGGATCAGGGAAGAAGCTCTAAAGCAACGAATGGCCTCCAGATATAATCAAAAGGTAGTGCCGAGAAATTTCGCAGAGAATGATCTCATCCTAATCAGAAATGACATTGGAACAACTCGACCTGGAGAAGGAAAGCTGGCAGCAAACTGGAAAGGACCTTACCGAGTCATTGAAGTACTGGGGAAGGGCTACTACAGACTGTCCGAGCTTGATGGACGGGAGCTTCCTCGATCATGGCACGCCTGCAAAGGTACTACAGTTAGAAAAGGTAAAGGATCTCACTAAATGGACGTGCTCTTTTTCCTGAAAAGGTTTTTTAATGAGGCACCATGTCGAGACCTAGGAACAAGGGAATTCCCACATGTATATATTTTCATTTTTCTTTGAATAAAGTTTATTTAGATATTCTACAAAGATTCCAAGACACATTAATCTGAAGTATTCATCGTCCGATTATAAAGTAATAGGTCGGCAGAAAGTGAAAAACAAATTCACTGCGCGACCACGATAAAGACAATCGTCCGATAAAGGTGAAAATGCGATTCACCCAAAGGACGATCTAAAGACAACAACCATTTTCTACAAATCGGCAAAGATGAACATGACGAGGTCTTACGGATAGCTAATATAATAACTTAAAGACTGGCCGACGACCAGAAGTCGGACCAAGTCAACCCAAGTTATAAGTAAACCCTGGAAAGAGGTCTGGCCAACCCTATTAAAGAGGATTACTTTAACTTAGAAGGGCCTGACATAACAAAGTCAGCCCAAAAACTAAAAAGTTATACAAGTAGTCCCTGAAAGAGATCTGACAAAGATCCAAGAAAAATGGATTACGCTATAACTTAAAGGAGACCGACATAACGAAGTCGGACTCCTGCTACCGAAAAGTTACACAAGTAATCCCTGAAAAAGATCTGATAAAGATCCAAGAAAGAGGATTACGCTATAACTTAAAGGAGACCGACATAACGAAGTCAGACTCCTGCTACCGAAAATTTACACAAGTAATCCCTGAAAGAGATCTGATAAAGATCCAAGAAAGAAGATTACGCTATAACTTAAAGGAGTCCGACATAACGAAGTCGGACTACCTGCTACCGAAAAGTTACACAAGTAATCCGTGAAAGAGATCTGATAAAGATCCAAGAAAGAGGATAAAGCTATAACTTAAAGGAGACCGACACAACGAAGTCGGACTACTGCTACTAAAAAGATATACAAGTAACCCCTGAAAAAGATCTGATAAAGATCCGAGAAAGAGGATTACAGATATAACCCAGAAGAGACCGACCTAAATGAAGTCGGACTCCTACGAACAAAAGGGAATCAACACAAAGAAATCAGTTGGAGAAACATCAAAAATACCTACAAAAACGAGAAAACAAGTTGATCCACACAAATAGAGAGGATCCAAACCACAAGCACGAGGCAATCCAAAAAGGTCAAATTGCAAGGACCAACATTTTTAGAAAACAGAAGAAAATATCAAAAACCTTGATATGATCTACAAAGTTTTAAAGCCTCGGAGGCCATCAAAAAAGGGTAACGAGCTACTTTTGTTTTTCAAAAGGTTGCCAGACAAAACAACCAGAAAACGTCAGCAAATAAATAAAAAGTTTTAAAAGCCCACAAGCCGGGCCAACTAAACCCAGAAAAAGATCAGCAAACATCAGGAGCATCATCAGAACAAGGAGAAGGAGGACGAGTCTAAATAGGCACGGCATCTATAGTTCCATCCTCCCGGTTCAGAACTTGACAATCCAAATCAGGTGCAACCAGAGGAGCAGAGGTAGTCGATACTTTGGCAGAGGACACAGGAGGAGGATCAACGTCATCATCACCCTCGTCATCAGGGACAATCTTGCCATCTCTGACAACATTATCTAAACTGAAAAGGGTGAGATCGGCCTCGGGAGCAATGACCCGAACTTGCTCCATCAAGTTCTCGTAAGCAGCAGTCACGCTGCCGACGAGATGACTTTGGAGCTCAGAATAATCCTCCCGAGCACTGTCCAACTCCTCCCTCAGACGCATCACCTCCCGATAATTTGTAACATAACTATCTTTATGCATCGAGTCGTGTCCTCGGCCAACCTCAAAGAAGCCGCCAATGAAAGGGAACTCGCCTTCTCATTCTCTAGATCCTTCTCTAACTTGGTCACCTTTAATTCAAGCTCCTCCTTCAGCCCCTTCATCCGGTCAAACTCTTGCTTTGCCTCCTCCATAAATGCCTTGGTGGCATTAAGAGGGAGACTTTGAGCAATCCGGTGTATAGCGGCTGCCATAAAAGCTATCTGCACGTGATTCCGGGCCATAAATTCCAAATGATGGAGGATAGACACATCATCCATCGAAAGGGTACCATAGGGCCCAATTTGTTGATCTATGAACTCGATGGCATTGAAGTCCGGGGCATTAAGGTCGAAGGGCTCAACCGTCTTTTGTTTTTTACTTGGAGGGGCAGTAGATGGAACGGCAGAAGCAGGATGAGGATCCACCAAGCGGACCCGAGGTGTCGAAATCGCTTTCTTCACTATGGGGAAACTCGGCACTGATGGCTTCTGGCGCACTTGGGAGGACCCCTCCCCAGCCGCCTTGGCGGTAATATTCCTGGCAGCAGTCGCCTTCTGCGCCCTCTTAAAAGCCTTCATGGATTCGTTATTCTTCATTGCCTCTGCAAGATAAAACAGAAGTCAAGCTACAAAACGAACAAGTCGGAAATACAGCTACAAGTAAACATAAACAGATAGCAAAGATACCCAGTTCAGTTTGAAGAAGATAAGGGTTGGTTAGAAATTTCTTTGTATCAAGATGGGGAGGCTGACCCCAGCGCTCTTCCAAAACAGTCACAAAGGCCCGCTCAGCCTCATCCAACATGTCCCAAGTTTACGTGGAGACCCTCACATCCTTTTGCCATTCCAGGGGAAAGGCAGGCTCATCATTTTCGTCCAGAAAAAAGGGCCGAGCTCCTTCAAGAGCTCGGACCTTGAAAAAGTATGTTTTAAAATCACGGAATGACTCGTCAAACATGGAAACGCCCTTCTTTCCTTGGGTAGAGCGGAAGGAGACCCAAGCTGCCTTCTTTTTTACCACTCTGGGCTTAGTCAAAACAAACAGATAGAAAAAGAGAGATTGGGAAGCAAGGATACCAAAACCATTACACAACAATTGAAAAATCTTTATAAAACCCCAGGAATTAGGGTGAAGTTGAGAGGGGACAATATTACAAGACCATAACAGGTCAGTTTCAAATTGAGTAAAAGGAAGAGTAATACCCAGCGGACCAAAGAAAAAGTCATAAACATAAAAGAAGGGGCGACCATCAACAACCCGAGTTGAAAAACAGACTCTCTCGTCAGAAGAAGGAGGGACAAGTTCATAGTTCTTCTCATCACCAGAATTGCTACAGACACTATGAAACTGCCTAAGCTGAGCACAAAACTCAGAATCAGCCAGCGAGACACACAGGAGAACCATGGAGTCCACCCAATCGGCCATACCTGCAGGAACCTGGGAAGGCATCTCTACAACGTTATTTCGGGAAGACATGAGACCAACTAAATCCTACAAAAAGAAAAGAAGAGTGGATTACTTAAAAACATCTCGGACACGGGTCAAAACATCTCAAACGGAAGGATTAACCAAAAAAGGAAAAACCCCAAGACTCAAGAGAAGAAGTCTCGGAGCATCCCTTGGAGGCAGTAAACAAGAAGGGTCCTCAAAATTATTTCTACAATCTACATCTCGGCACTCATCAGAATAAAGTCCAGAAAAGAAAGCAAAGGAAGCAAAAAATGCAGAAAATCCACCCTTCTACAGTTTTATCAGGAAAAGCATTGCTCCTACAGTTTACCAACACTACTGCTACAGTCCATCAGAACACCAAAAAGACCAAAGGAAAAACAGCAAAGGCACAAGCTTTTCAAAATCAAAGCAAAAATCATCATCCAAGGCACAAACAGAAACAGCGGCAAACTGCAAAAGAAAAAGATTCAAGCAAAAAGATTCGCACCGAAAAAGAGAAAAAGCCATAGCATGCAACAAGTCAAGCACGATAAAAACAGAAAGATCCAAACTTTCTCCAAAAAGGAAAACTTCATCGCAAAATCAGAAATAAACGAGGAAACACGAAATGGGACTAACCTGGAGAATAGAAGAAAACCTCGAAGAAAGCTGAAGAGCAGAAGCAACAAAGCCACCCCCTCGAAGTGGAAGAATGCAAAGACAGAAGAAGAAAATGTGGAATCAGCCCTCTTCCGAAAAATGCAGTAGCAGAACAGGCGTCACAAAAAAGAAACTACAAAACTCTGGGCAAGAAACAGAAAATGAGAAAGTAAAGGGAGGAGTTACGGAGAAGAAGTGAAAGAAAAGAGACCGTTTTTTGATTGAGAGATTCAAAATAAAAGCCAGGAGAAAACGGGGCAATTAATACCAATTAATGAAGGTACTAAACCCTTTCACGTTCCCAAAGCAAAGCGCTGATATAAAAACGCGCGCCTTTAGAGGAAAACGTTCTACATTCAAAAGAGTCTACAAAAAAGAAGAAATCGGCAAAATGCTTGAGTTCGGCTTCATCATGAAAGGATCGAAGTCAAAAATTCGACCTCAACAGAAAAACCGAGCTCAAGCAGGGGCACTGTTCATACCCTGGGTCGAGCTATCTGACCCGGGATGTTCTACAGACAAAGCGACCGACCTCTGCAGGTCAGGACAACCCGACCTCTTCTCAAAGAGCTCGGACAAATCACAGGATGGCCCAAACAAAGGGCCCAAATAGGGGAACACGTCCCAAATCCTAAGGCGGCCCAAGCCTACAGAGAGAAGGGCGGTCCCTTAAAGATAAAGATGACCTCACTTAAAGATAAGATAAGATAAGATAACTAACATATCTTATCCACAGAAGGCCACATCTCACCATTATAAATACACTGGAGCACCCAGGTATAACTCATACTCTGATTCTACTCAATACCTGCTTAATACCCTTGCTAACTTAAGCATCGGAGTCCCTTGCAGGTATCCCCCACCCTCCGGGCACGAAGGATCAGCACCACCACTAAGTCCAACAAATCGGACACACCAGCTCCGGCCGCTGTCCTCCTGCCGGACACGTCGGTTCCGACCAACACAGAAGATCTCGTCCGAGATCGACCTACAGTTTCAGGTAACCCTCGGAACAGGTGTGGAATGCCAGAAAGGGGGTAAGTTGGGCGTTCAACTCCCATTTTGGGTAGTCCTTTCCAAAGAAGAGTATAGATTATTATATATTTTTGAAAAGATCTGGAAGTTAGCATTCTCCCCAAAAAGCACAAACCCTTCACCATCACCATTGACTGTCACCCTCCACTTAACACTCACTGCAACTCACCACTTGCCGCCAGTTGCCAATCACCACTCACAGCCTGTCATCAGTCACTACTTACCACATCGCTACACTGACCAGCTCCCCTTCGCACATAAACCCTTCACCATCGGCACACATCACCCTCACCATTCACACCGTCGCCATTGACCGTCGCCCTCTACCACATCACTGCACTAACCGTCGCTCCTCTTCGCCTCCCTGTATTGATCTTCACTGTGCTGCCCTCACCATCATCATCTCTGCACTTCTCATCGTCCTCTCTGTGCTCACATCGTTGGATAGGTATTTATGGATTTCCATTTGGTTCTGAAATTTTAGAGGTTTAGGATTTTGATTTTACGGATTTTAATTTCGGAGTTTTAATCTGTGAAATATGGCTTTGTGAATTGTGATTTGATAACATGCATGCTATTGTTGATGAAGATGCCTAAAATGAAACACATGGTTTAAAATTAAACACAATCACAAAGCATCAATGAACAAGAGTATCTGGCCAACAGTTTTTACTGGAAAGTTCATGAGCTATGGCATAGTCAAAATAGGTTTATACTGAGTGCACTGGCATTCATGACTCATTTTGTTTTGCAGTAATTCATTTAATAACTTTATATTCTCTTTAAAAAAAATTGTATACCATTTCTTAGATGAGGCAAAATGAAAATACAAAATAGAAGCTTGTGCGGATAACATGATATGACAATTTGGAACTACATGTAGCTCTTGAAAGGTAGGGAAAAAAGAGGTACAATCCATAATCTCCATCCAAATCTAAAGATGCAATACACTGTATGTATAGATTTCAATTTTTCAAAGTCCTCAATTGAATTTGTATTTGCCTGTGGCAGGGGGAGTTGCAGAGGCAGTAAGTAGGCACAACCCAATTATAAATGTACATTTGACCCAGAGACCAAGCTAGTAACTAGTAAGTGGAGTACACACACTACACCTTTCATTCGCCTCATTTATTGCAACTAAATCTGCTCTAAAAAATTTGTGATGCTGGATCATTTTGGGTTTCTGTTGGTCTATTTTTTTGCATAAATCTTTTTAACATGTTTGCAACATTATAAATAATCATTGTGTTCCCCCCCATTGCTCGTGTTATTAGTATCCCTAGTTGAAATACTATTTCACATGTGCAATCTTCCTGTGGCACGGAACAGTAATCTAGGGTATCTTTATATTGATTTCTAATTTTGTTAATCAAAATTAGAAACCATTTGTGAGGATTTAAGTATTTGACCCCTTAACCCGCAGGTGAATCTTATGCGTTACTTTTCTTTCTTACATAGCATTTTGCATTTTACTTTATCTCTTTATTTTCTCTTTTACTTTTTTCTATGTATTTTCTGCTTCTTGTCTTTTCTTTTCTAAATATAAATAATATCATTTGTTTTCCCTTTTTGTTGAGTAGAGACGAGTGTAATAGTGTTAGCTTCATTATGCAAGCAAGTGCCACCACTTCACTTCTTTAATTTGACTTTATTACATCATCATTTTGTTTTCAACATTTTGTTTGAATTCGGATAAAATATTCAAAGATATATAAATTGGGAAAACTTTCACACGTGCCGGTGTACTTTACTGGCATACCAATATACAATGATTTAAATATATGCAAGGTTGTGATGCAGATAGAGAATGTTAATGTGATTGTGCAAATATTCAGAATACCTTGAGGAATATACCTTCTGTTCCCTTAGCTAAAGAAGGAAGGTTCAAAATGTTATGTCTGCACCGAGGTGGCACGGATGTCAGCGTGACTTACAAACGGCTCATCTCGTAGCTTGTTATGGTGGGGAGAGGAATTGAGCGTGAGTTGATGAGGTATTTGTAGATTGGGCTACAATGATTAGGCTGTTATTTAAAATTGAAGTATACCTACTTTTGTATGGCCTAGGCGATTAATTTGATTTTTTGTGAGATATCAGCTGAAATTTATAGATGGTTAAGGTGGTTACAAAAAGGAAAAAAACAAAGGCTTAAGGATATAGAGGGAAAAAATGGCTTAGAGTTATCATAATGAAGTGTTTAACAAGGTTTAGTTTATTTAATTAATTATTGCGGTAAACATAAAATATTTGAATTAAGAATATTGTTACAATATGATTTTGAAGGATAGTATTTATAAAGGGTTAGACATAGGTTAGTGATTGTATATTGTATGTGAAAACTGAGAAAAAATGCAATAGTTCTATTGGTTATAAAAAAAAGTCAGTTAGGAATTTTTACAAAAATAATCTCGTCAAATTATAGATCCAAACTGATAAACAACCCTCAATCAAAGTTTAATTTGTTTATCATTTAAGTCAAACCAATAAAAATTGAGAGTATTTAAATCTCGAGTCGTCTCTTAAAGGAATTGCAAGGAAGTGTGCATATTATTGGTTATGGGAAAGTATTTTTGGGGTTTTGAGATTGATAAACAAGAAATTAAAGCTAACAACTAAGAAAGTTCTTGACAAGGGTTGAGAATTGGAATTCCTATCCTCATTGTCATCTTCAAATGTTATGGTAAGTGTAAATTGCTCTCACTTAGTTAGCCTCTAGCAAATGAAGGAAAGTCAACTGAATAAAATTAACTTGACTTCACAATTCCTAGCCAACTCATAGTGAAATACTGGATTTAGTGAAATTCAAGCTAACTAGCAACCTTCAATTACCAATCAACAAGAGATTTTGACAATTCAAGAGTCTCCAAATTACCAACCCAAGTCAAGAATACAAAAAATCTATCTAAAATCCAACCAAACATTTTATCAAACACTTGGAAGGCATAAAATGAAAGCATGGTAAAATTGCAAGAATAATAAAATCTAATACCACCAAATACAAGATAACACTAATAGCAACTCACTTAAACAATAAGAAACATAAAAATTCATCAACTGCGTTAAAGAAAATGAAAATCAACAAGAGTTCAATAATATAAAAGCAACGAAATACAAGAAATACCAAGTAAAACTAAGAAAGCAAGGATGTAGTAACATGAATTTGTAATGAAAACTAAATCAAGACAAGAATTAAAACCTAAACCTAGGAAAAATTTAATCTAATCTACCATAATTCCAGAGAGAAAGAGAGCTTCTATCTTTAGAATATATCCAAAAACATGATTCTAACTAAACCTAATTGCTATCCCTTCATCCTTCTTAAATTTGGCCTCTAATAGTTTCAGAAATGAGTTGGATTAGGCTTTGGCAGGTCTAGAAATTGCCCCCAGCGTCTTCTTATTAATGAGTCACGTGATCGCATTCGTACGTACAGATGTCTGACCATGCGTACGCATCGCTGTAAAAAAAATGCAATCGTGCCTACACATTAATTCTTATGCGTATGCGTGGTTGTAAAAATTTCAATTGTGCGTACGCATGAATTCTTGTTGGTACACAAGGCTGTAAAACATTCCAAACTTCATTTCTTCATGAATTCTTCACTTTTGCATGCTTTCTTCTCACTCCTTCAATCCATACTTGCCTTGGAAACTTGAAATCACTTCATTAAATACATGAAGTCATTAAATGAAATTAAAGAGAATTAAAATTAGCAAATTTAGGACCTAAAAAGTATGTTTTCAATCTTAAGCACAATTTAGAAAGAATTCACAAAACCATGCTATTTTAGTGAATCAATGCAAGAGAAGTCAATAAAATCCGCCGAAGTAGAGCAAATAAATACCATGAAATGTGAAATTATCACCCACACTTAAGGAATATCATGTCTTCATGCTAAACCCAAGAAAGATACAAGAAGGGGGTATTAACATTTATTCAAAGTAAACTACCTATATGTAATGCATGCAACTACTTGGTCAAAATAAATCAATTTCTAAGAATACATATATGATCATAAGGGCTAAGCAATCACAACTAAGTACAACCTAATAATTGGTTAGAGTTATTGAAAAAAATTTACAACTTGCTAGATAAGAAGTAATAACCGGTGGAAAACATAAAATTGAGCAATCGAATCCCTCACTGGATGTGTATACACTCTAATTGCTCAAGTGTTTAGGGTTGATTCACTCAATTCTCCTCTAATTATGCTTTTCAAGATTTGTTTTTTATCTAACAATCAACAATTCTTCAATGTATTCATACAAGTATCATGAGGACTTATCCAAAGGTTGTAATGGGGCTAGAGTAAGGGTAAGGATGCATATGGTCAAGTGAGCTAGAAATTTGAATCTTTGATTAACTTAAACTTCCCACATAACCTATGACAACCTATTTAACTCTAATGCAAAACTATCTATCCATTGTTCACATTTCATACACCCATGCATTCTTTTCAAATCACAACACATATGAATTGTTATTATTACTTTACTTTGAGGCATTTTATCCCCTTTTTATTGCTTTCTTTTTTTCTTTTTCTTTTTCTTTTCCTTCTTTTTATTTTTCTTTTATTTTTCTCTTTTTTTTAAATAAAAAATATATAAAAGTATCAATGCATATGGTTTAAACATTTAAGACATGAGTATGTATCCAATTCCCAAAATTTTCAATGAAAACCCAAAATACACTTTTATCTCAACCAATATTCCCAAACTTTCCCACACTTCCCAAAATTAAGTCATGTTATTGAGAACTATTGAAAAGATAGAGTAGGCATTTGATCAAGCCCAAAGGCTTGGTTATTATCAGATTAAGCTTCAATACATAATTTCTTGAAACATGGCTTGAACTTTTTTAAACATGTATAATTTTGATAAAATCATTTATTCTGAATGTGTTTTGGATTAGAACTTTTCACTCAAGATTAGTCGATTGGTCGAACGACCGACATCTCCCTACACTTAAAAGTTTTCATCATCCTTGGTGTATATGAAGATGAGCAAGGGGGTACAACGACTTCACAAATTGCCACCTTTAGCTGGTGGATCAATCGGTTGCTGCATGTTTTTTTTTTTTTTGCTTCTGTTTTTGCTTATGGTGGGTCATCCTAAAAGATAGAGAACAGGATAGTAAGATGAGTAAATGCAAAAGCAAGGAATCATAGATTGTTAAAATGAGGTAAGAATTACTAAAATAAAGCGAGTGAATTAGTGTGTGACATTGATAAAAATAAGTGCATAAATTCTAAGTTACGGGTAATTTAGAATACACACACTAGCATTGAAGGCCATGTCATAATTATACAAAAGAAGTATGCATGTCCCTCATTCTAATGTGCTTGTGAAACTTTGAAGAAAACTTGTAAGTTAAGATAAACAAACAAGTGCTAAAGAAGCATAAAAGCATTCAAGTAAGAAACAATTGATTGTGAAATGGATAAAGAAGGAAAATTGGTTGATGTGTAAGGAAGCTTAATGAACCAAATAGAATATGGAACTCACACATCAATCAATAACACACTTTGAATTTTATTTGCAATACCTAATTTACATAAAGTGGAAAATATAGGTGCTATGCAATTTAAGAAAAGATGGATATAAGGTGAGATTAATCACATAGCAAGCATGGTCCACAAAGCTTACTAGGTAAGCTTACGATTCAATTTCACAATTCTAAAATTTCAATGAATGAACTAGGTGATGTCAATCAAGGTCAATCATAAACAAGCATCACTTAACAAAAAAAGCATTAACTACATACAATTTCCATATAACAGATAGTGAATTCAAATTACATGGTGGCTAGCTACAACATGCAAATTAAAAATCCAAAAGCATTCTTAAAGGCAATGTCATAAGTACCTGGTATGCAAAAATATCAAGTAAGAACAATTTAATACCAAGCAACAAAATATAACCTCAATAAAGGAATCCAACAATGAATATTAATCATAATGATGCCAAAATAGCAACATGTCAGTAATTAGTAGCAATATCTCAACACTATCAACAAATCAAATAAAAAATTTAACACATATCCACTAAAACAAAAAATTAAACTAACTAACAAACTAACTAAATAACTAACTAAATAACTAACTAACTAACTAAAGGAGATGATAGTGGATGGGAAATGATAGTGGTGGACGGTGGTTGGAAGAGGGGAAGAAGAGGAGAGAAGAGAAGAAACAAAGGGAATGTGAAACAGGGGGTGGTCACGTGTACGCGTAGGGAAACGGGATGTGACGCACGTATGCGTACGCATGACAGGGTGCCCTATTTTTCAAAATTTTTCAACTTCTTGCACCAAACCAAGCATTTCAAACATCCAACCAGTTACCTAAACACTACCAAACTTTATTTAACACACTAGACTACCAAATAAACTCAACCAACTAAACTAAACATGAAATTACACTTATACCATTATATACAAAAGAAAAAAGTGAAAAGATGTTCCCATGGTGGGGTGCCTCCCACCTAGCATTTTTATTTATAGTCCTTATGTTGGACATTTGATGAGCTCCTTGTCATGATGGCTTATGTTTGAACTCATCCTTGAACTTTCACCAATGCTTGGATTTTCAATAAACTCCAAAGTTCAAAGTTAATAGCACCAAACTTTGATGAAGTTTCACACAAGCTAAGGGCTCCCAAAACTAATATTTCTTTTGTAATCCGGGGTCCCAAGTCTTGGTTTTACACCCATCTTCTAGTTGATCATCAAAATTCCAATTGGGTGGCAAGCAATTAGAATTCTCATTCAAGCACCGAACTCTCCTCCTAAACCCATCCCATTGAGCTCTATACCAACCTTTGCATTTCAAATTTGACCTCTCAACCACAATGAACCTTGAATGGCATTTCCAACCACTAACCATCTCTCTTTTGCTCTTAAATCCACAAAGGGCCTAAGTTGACCATCTGTTTCAAGCAAACCATGTTCAACTGGGATAATAAAGCTTAAGGATATGAGTTTTACCCACAAATGATATGATGGATGGTTGCATAACAAGAGAGGCTCCAACCGGATTTGGCAACGTGATTGCAACTCCCTTTGCCTCTTCTTTGATAACTTCCACCTCTTGACAAGCTTCTTCAACTTCAACCTCTACCTCACCAAATTCTTCTAATTCTTTCCCATCACTCAAGTCATAAGTTAGAGGTTGAGTGAGGTCTATGATAAGTGGCCTAGAGCGGGTTCGGAATTTATCTCAAAATAAGATTGGCATTGTAAGTATAGTTCCAAGCCCAATAATTGACCAATATCAAATTCAATTCTAAAGATAATGTCACAAATCAAAGCAAATATTAACCAAGAGTATTGAGACTTCCGGGTCGTTCTCCCTAGGAACTAGTGACAACAAGTGCATACAATTTTGTTGTGAGAAAGCAAATGGGGGTTTTCATTGATTTAAGCAAACAATAAAGAGATGAAAGAACGAGACAAAATTGCAAGTAATAAAGTAATAAAAGAACAAAAGAACTATGTATGCAATATAAACAAGTAAGACTCAAAATTGATGGAAAAGTGGTTTAAAACATAAATGAAACCTTGACTTGGGATGAGTTATAGAATTCCTTCCTTGCCATAACCACAACTATGATAATTATGATGGATTAATCTCACTAAGTCAACCCTTACAACGGAGAATAAGTCAAGTGAGCATAATTGTTATCAATCCACATTTCCTAGCTAACTTACTAATTACCTTAGTAAAAAGCTAGCGTTAGTGGAAATAATAACAATTAACAACCCAAGAATTATCACTAAATATTGGACATTAAGGCTCTAGTAATATATGAACTCATTTTCCCCAAGCCAAGGGATGGAAATCTACCCCATAACTAAGGTTGACATTTCATCAAGCACCTAGTATGCATATTCATAAAGCATGGCAAAATTGGGAAAAGGGGTAAAAGCTATAAATCATAAATGATCAAAATCAATAAAAGCAATTCAATCAAACATATAAGAGCCATCAAACATCAACTTAAACAACTAGGAATCCAAAATTGCAAGACTATGTAAACTGGCAAGAGGAATGAAAATAAGAGAAAATGTAGAACAAGAAACGTATTAAAAGAGACAATTAAAGGAATACTTACAATGTAAATTGCAAAATCCAAAAGCAAGAACTTGAACTATAAAATCTTACAAAACCCTAATTAAACATTAAGAGAGCAAAACCTAAAACTACACTAATACTACTCCTAAAGTGTGTTTCTACCCTACTCTAAGATGGCTCTAAGCTAATGCCTTCATATGTGTTGTTGCTCCCTTAATATAACCTCTTGAACCAGCCTCAAGCCTTCAAAAATGGGCCAAAGGGAGCCCCAAATCGCGAGTGCATGTGTATTTTTAATGAAGGCACGCACTAGGACCTGTGCGGACGCACAGGCGTGTGGGTCCGCACACTTCGCCAAAATTCCACTTGTGCGTACGCACAGATGGTTATGCGCACGCACACTTCGCGATGCTTTGGATTCCCTCTGCTTGGGTTCTTGTGCGTACGCACGGGTAGTTGTGTGCACACACGCATGCTGATTCCTTCTGTGCATACGCACGCATCCTTGTGCGCACGCACACATGACTGAGCTCTCCTCCTTTGTTTTCTCCATGCTTTCTCCCAAATGCATGCTCCTCTTCGATTGCTACCAAGCCATTTCTACCTTATTCATCTAAAGTCACTCACAAATAACATTAAGGTATCAAATGGAAGGTAAACGGAATAAAATTAGTCAAAATAAGTGCAAAAGAGCATGTCTCCATATTTATGTCCAAATTAGGGACATAATACAAAAGTATGCTATTTGAGTGCTTAAGTGTGAGTCTGTGTGCTAGAATCCATCCAATTTGAGTCAAAATATATCATCAAATATGGACTCATCAATTCTCCCACACTTAAACAATAGCATATCCTCATGCTAAACACATAAAAAGGAGAAGGATAAAAGGGTAAGCGACTTATTGAATGCACTATCTATATGCATGCGAGTATACTATATACTATCTATACCTATATATTTATCTATAGTTCCTATTGATTTGGTGAAAACAAACAATTAAATTTCCAAGCAAGTATATGGACATATAGGGCTAAGCAAAGAATTAACACAATGCAGTCAAAATCTAAAGAATTGATTCAAGTTTCAAAATGAAGCAACTTGCAGAATACATGATAAGTGAGGTGGAAACATAGAGTTGAGTAATTGAATCCTCACTAGGTGTGTATATACTCTAAACGCTCGGTGTTTAGAATTGAGTAATTGAACCCGTAATCACACTTTTTATACACATTCATGCATCTTTTTCATACAAATCCACATATGTACTTCTTATTCATTTTTTTTCATTTTCTTTGGGATGACTTTTGTCCCATCTTATTATATTTTTTTCTATATTTTTTTCTTTTTCTTTTTTTTATGACAAATGCATATGGTTAAAGCAAATTGATACATGAATGTGCACCCATTTTCAAAATTTTTTTTTCAATGTATACCCAATACAAACTTTTTCATTCCCTACCAATGTTTCCCAAAAGTTCTCCTACACTTAAATGAAACACACTCCTCAACCTAAGCTAATCAAAGATGCAATTCAAGGTAATTCATGGTTTTCTGCTTAAGGTTGTGATGTGCTAATATCAAGAACAATGGGGTAAATAAAGCTCAAAGGGGTTTAACAATGGTAGATGCGAAGGGTAGGCTATATGGGTGAGTGAGTTTAATTCAAAAATGGCCTCAATCATGCTAAATGCATTCAAGACATCAAACATTGGACATAAAGAATCAAGCAAAACAAAGATTACAATCATAGAAGGAGCATAGCACACAATGAACAAAAATAGTGGTTAAAATGTGTAACCATCATTAAAGCTCAAAAACTCACAAGGTATTTTGTTCTATCTCTCTTCTATGTTCCATGAAAAATGATTTTCAAATCAATTCAATAGAACGCCCTTAAGACAAAATTCTTGGAAATCATTGTTGTTTTTCACCAAAATTATTTCCTATATGTATGCATGTATGTGATGGATGCAATTTTCAAAATTTTTCCTAGTTCTCTCCTAATTTTCAACAAGCAAAAATTAACATGAATAACTAGGATAAAATTGAACTAGGTGCTATACTATTCACATCATCCAATCACAACTTTTATCTATAAGCTATATATCATCCAAAAGATGCAAAATGCAATAGATATAAACTATGACTAAAATGCAATTCAACAATTAAAAACACTCCAAATATCTACAGGAAATATAATAAAAGAAAACAAAAGTAAAGTGCAAAGTGTTTAGAAAAGGAATTTACCCCCCTCGAAGATGCCAATCCTCCCCCACACTTAAATAATGCACGGTCCTCCGTGCATGCACATGATCCATGGGTGAAGGACTATGAGGCTCCACCCTCAGTTGTTGGGCTCCGGGGGTTCTGGGTTGCTATATAAACAAATGATCAATAGTTGAGGAAAAGTAAGATATGTGTGTTGTGATGAAAGGCAATGTGTGGTATTCTAAGTGTGCGCACGACTTAGAACACACACACACTGGCCGGGTAAAAACAGAAACCACACAAGCAAAAGAAAAAGTATGTGTTCCTCAATTAGGTGGCCTAGGTTGCACATAAAGAAGTAAAACTTAAGGGAAAAGCAATCCTAGGTAACCACAAAAGTGAATTGAGTATTTGTCATTGGTTATTGAAATTGTACAAGTGAAAGCGCAAGATTGATATAAAATAGCACAATAAACAACAACCAATCCACCAATGAAAAGAAAATCACTTTGTCATCATGAACATTAAGAAAGAGTCACATGGTAAAGATACTTGTTACAAAAAGTGATAAGCTTGATAAAAATCAAGTTAAGTCACTCAAACAAATGCAAAGCATTAACAAAGAGCAAGTACCAGTCATGTGATGAATTTAATATGGAAATAATGATGAACAAGTAATTTCAACTCAAATCACTTAGTTCAATGCACTTACATAATTTGTCCTAATGTTACAATCAAAACATGAATATTCAAACCCACTAGGTACTAGTAAATTAAGACAAAGTATAAGTGCATTGACAAAATTCAATCAATAAGTAACCCTATCAACATCAAGGAAATACTTGCAGTTTATTTAAATAGAAACAACTAAAGTAAAACTAATATAATAACTAAAATAAAGATGAAATGCAAAGAAAACTAAGTAAAGCAAGTAGAAAAACATGGAAAAGGCAAGAAAAGAAAGGGATGGAGGTGGCGGAAGGTGCGTTTGGGCTTAAATGGAAGAGAAATAAAAATTTTTGTCCAAAACAGCACTCATGCGTACGCACACTAGGCGAAACTGGGGAGGTGTGCATTCGCACAAAGTGTGCGAGTGCTCCAAACAGAAAGGGAAATAAGACGTGTGCGTACGCACAAACGGGTGCGTACGCACAAAACACTTTTTTTTTGTGTGGATCATGGGTGCGTGTGCACAGGTGCCCATGTGCACGCACAAAGGCAAAAAGGGGTGGGGTTCCCGCTCACAAGCCATGCTAATGCTCCCACCAGAGGGGGTGTAAGGACGTGTGCGTACGCATAGAGCCCAAAACAGAGGGAGATGCGCGCGTACATAGCGTGCGAGCGCTCTCAACAGAGGGCATGTAAGCTAGTGTGCATACGCACAGGTGGGTACGTACGCACAGTATGTAGAATTTTGTTGTTGCGTGCGTGCGCACAAGGGTGTGCGCACGCACATGCCCTGTTTTTTTTTTTTCAAAATTTTTTTCTTTCAAAATCTAATGCACTTAACCTTAGCTCAACCAAAAGTCAACCCCAAACATTCAAAAATCCATAAATGCATGATCCATATGAAAATTAACCTACCAACTCAAAATTAAACTAACCTAAGCTAAGCTAAGATAAGCTAAAATGCAATAAAACAAGACTATAAACGAAGAGAAAGGGTAAGAAAGATGTTACCATGGTGGGGTGTCTCCCACCTATCACTTTGGTTTATAGTCCTTAAGTTGGACTTGTTGAGGATATTCTTCCTAGGGTGGCTTGTGTTTCCACTCCTCCTTGAATCTCCATCCATGCTTACACTTCAAGGGTCCTTCGGGATCCCATATTCTAGGCCTCCGGTCACCTTCTTCTTGATCACTATGCTTCAAGCCAGATGGACAAGCTTTCAAATGACCCTTGTAGTAACCCAACATTGCCCGGAAATCACCCAATTATGCTTCACACTATGCTTGAGCTCCAAGTCTTGAATTCATTTTCTTGAAGAATCTTGGACTTGCTTGGCTACTAACACTTCTTCCTCCACCATGTACCAACCCAAGAAGGACCTTAAGTTGGTAATCTGTTTCCAAGATAGTATATTGGTGGGGGCCAATGAAGCTCATAGGTGAAATTGTCACCCACTCAATATGTTCTTGGAACGGAATCGCTTCCTCACCAACTTCTTCTTCCCGATCACTCAAGTCATAACAAGGAGGTTGTGAGAAATCTACCTCCATGTCTCTCTCAAACTTAATGGGAAGAGGCTCATTAGGATCATTGAGGGGATTGACCAAGGAGGACAAAAAATCACTTATGATAGAATCCTCATTTTGATCAATATCCCTCAACTCCTCCTTTCTGTCATCCGGTTCACATACTTCACTTTCTCCCTTTTGTTGCACTTTAAGCTCTAACCCTTCTTCCTTCCGTTGTGGCTCCATGCTCTCCTCTTTACCACATTCTTTAGTTGATCCTTTATATTCCTTAAGAGGAATGCCTTGATCGGATGAGTGTAAAAGGATTAAACGGTTTACCGCTTCGGCTATGGTTGCCATGAATTGCCCTTGTGTCTTTTGGAATCCTTCTTGCTCTTGGAGAAAGGCTTGAAGGTCTTGATGGTCTTAGGTAAAGGGTGAAAAACCTTCACATTACGATGAAAAATGAGGTTCATTGTTTGGGAGGGAGGTTGTATATGTGGGAGGTAGTTCATGTTGGTAGGTATCTTGAGGTGGTGTGTAAGGAGGTGGATGTTGGTATTGGTGTGGTGTTTGAATATGTGGTCATTGAGGGTTGTGTTGAGGGTAGGGGTCATAGATATATGGTGGTGGAGGTGTATAGTCATAGTGAAATCCACCATATCCTTGGTTTGGGTAAGCATATTAGGGAGGGTATGGTTCATTGTAATATGGAGGAGGTTGCTCCTCCCAAAATTGTTGCTCCAAACCCATGATGCAATCCACAATTGAAGTTATCAAACCCTACAAAATGATCACAACTAAACTCCAAACCAAGAGGGTGATAACTCATAAAGAAAATGGAAAATAAAAACTAAAGACATTAAGTGACAAAAGAAATAAAATACTAATTATCAACAAAAGCAAACAAACAACCAAAAAGTATGTATTCACACTATTCACATATTTACAACAACAAAAATATAGCATTCAAGACGCTAGCTCCCCGGCAATGGCGCCAAAATTTGATAAGTGGCCTAGAACGGGTTCGGAATTTATCTCAAAATAAGATTGACGTTGTAAGTATAGTTCCAAGCTCAAAATTGACCAATATCAAATTCAATTCTAAAGATAATGTCACAAATCAAAGCAAATATTAACCAAGAGTATTGAGACTCCCGGGTCGTTCTCCCTAGGAACTAGTGACAACAAGTGCATACAATTTTGGTTGTGAGAAAGCAAAGGGGGGGTGGTTTCAATGATTTAAGCAAACAATAAAGAGATAAAAGAACGAGAAAAAATTGCAAGTAATAAAGTAATAAAAGAAAAAAATAACTATGTATGCAATATAAACAATTAAGACTCAAAATTGACGGAAAAGTGGTTTAAAACATAAATGAAACCTTGACATGGGATGAGTTATGGAATCCCTTCCTTGCCATAACCACAACTATGATAATTATGATGGATTATTCTCACTAAGTCAACCCTCACATCGGAGAATAAGTCAAGTGAGCATAATTGTTATCAATCCACAAGTCCTAGCTAACTTACTAATTACCATAGTACATGATGAGCGAATAATTTATATGCTTTTTGGCATTGTTTTTAGGTAATTTTTAATAGGATTTAGCTACTTTTAGGGATATTTTCTTTAATTATGCTAAATTCACATTTCTGGACTTTACTATGAGTTTGTGTATTTTTCTGTGATTTCTGGTATTTTCTGGCTGAAATTGAGGGACCTGAGCAAAACTTAAAAGGCTGACAAAGGACTGCTGATGTTGTTGGATTCTCACCTCCCTGCAGTCGAAATGGAATTTCTGGAGCTACAGAACTCCAAATGGCGTGCTCTCAACGGCGTTGGAAAGTAGACATCCAGAAACTGGCGCTCAACGCCAGTTCCATGCTGCATTCTGGAGTAAAACGCCAGAAACACGTCACGAACCAGAGTTGAACGCCAAAAACACGTTACAACTTGGCGTTCAACTCCAAAAGAAGCGTCTGCACGTGTAAAGCTCAAGCTCAGCCCAAGCACACACCAAGTGGGCCCCAGAAGTGAATTTCTACATCAATTACTTACTTCTGTAAACCCTAGTAGCTAGTTGATGAGCGGATAATTTGTACGCTTTTTGGCATTGTTTTTAGTATGTTTTTAGTATCTTTTAGTTAGTTTTTATTATATTTTTATTAGTTTTTAGTTAAAATTCACTTTTCTGGACTTTACTATGAGTTTGTGTGTTTTTCTGTGATTTCAGGTATTTTCTGGCTGAAATTGAGGGATCTGAGCAAAAATCTGATCCAGAGACTCAAAAGGACTGCAGATGCTGTTGGATTCTGACCTCCCTGCACTCGAAGTGGATTTTCTGGAGCTACAGAAGCCCAATTGGCGCGCTCTCAACGGCGTTGGAAAGTAGACATCCTGGGCTTTCCAGCAATATATGATAGTCCATACTTTGCCCAAGATTTGATGGCCCAAACCGGCGTTCAAAGTCACCCTCAGAAATCCCAGCGTTAAACGCCGGAACTGGCACCTAAATGGGAGTTAAACGCCCAAACTGGCATAAAAGCTGGTGTTTAACTCCAAGGAGAGTCTCTACACGAAAATGCTTCATTGCTCAGCCCAAGCACACACCAAGTGGGCCCGGAAGTGGATTTTTTATGTCATTTACTCATCTCTGTACACCCTAGGCTACTAGTTTTCTATAAGTAGGACCTTTTACTATTGTATCTAAGCATCTTGGTAGCTATCTTTGAGTTTTATGCTATCTTAGATCATTGGGAGGCTGGCCATTCGGCCATGCCTAGACCTTGTTCTTATGTATTTTCAACGGTGGAGTTTCTACACACCATAGATTAAGGTGTGGAGCTCTGCTGTACCTCGAGTATTAATGCAATTACTATTGTTCTTCTATTCAATTCCGCTTGTTCTTTGTCCAAGATATCACTTGTTCTTCAACTTGATGAATGTGATGATCCGTGACATTCATCATCATTCTCACTTATGATCAAGGTGACTGACAACCACTCTTGTTCTACAAGCAATCAAGGCTTAGTGAATGTCTCTTGGATTCCTGATACATGATGCATGGTTGATCGCCTGACAACCGAGTGCTCGCCTGACAAACGAGCCAGCCATTCTGTGAGATCAGAGTCTTCGTGGTATAGGCAAGAACTGATGGCGGCATTCAAGAGAATCCGGAAGGTCTAACCTTGTCTGTGGTATTCTGAGTAGGATTCAATGATTGAATGACTGTGACGTGCTTCAAACTCCTGAGGGCGGGGCGTTAGTGACAGACACAAAAGAATCACTGGATTCTATTCCGGCCTGATTGAGAACCGACAGATGGATAGCCGTGCCGTGACAGGGTGCGTTGAACATTTCCAATGAGAGGATGGGAGGTAGCCACTGACAACGGTGAAACCCTTGCATAAGCTTGCCATGGAAAGGAGTAAGAAGGATTGGATGAAGACTGTAGGAAAGCAGAGAGACGGAAGGGAAGGCATCTTCATATGCTTATCTGAAGCTCTCACCAATGATATACATAAGTATCTCTATCTCTATCTTTATGCTTTATTCGTTTATCACTATATCCATTTGAGTCTGCCTGACTGAGATTTACAAGGTGACCATAGCTTGCTTCATAGCAACAATCTCCGTGGGATCGACCCTTACTCACGTAAGGTATTACTTGGACGACCCAGTGCACTTGTTGGTTAGTTGTGCGAAGTTGTAGTGATCACAATTTCGTGCACCACGTTTTTGGTGCCGTTGCCGGGGATTGTTTGTGTATGGACAACTGACGGTTCATCTTGTTGCTTAGATTAGGTATTATTTTTCTTCAGAGTTCTTAAGAATGAATTCTAGTGTTTCAAGGTGATGTTCTTATCATCACCAAAGCTGATTGATCATCATCAATTTAGCTCTTGAATGCAATGTCCTGCTGAAGCTTAGCTAGCTATGTCTAATTCCTTTAGACTAAAGCTTTAGACTAACATTGCATGATTCCTGGAATTCTCATTAAGAATTTTGATACCTTTATTTTCCCTTTCACCTAATTTTTGAAAAAAACCAAAAAAAATTACAAAATCATAAAAACCAAAAATATTTCTTGTTTAAGTCTAGTGTCTCATTTTAAGTTTGGTGTCAATTGCATGTTTCTGTTCTTCTTGCATTTTCAAATTTATGCATGTGTCTTCATTTATCTTCAAGTTGTTCTTGATGATTTCCTTGTTTTGATCTTTGAATTCTATTGACTTGAGTGTTTTGTTATTTCTTATGTGCATTCTCATTTTGTTAGTGTCAATAGTATACAAACTGCTAAGTTTGGTGTCTTGCATGCATTGTTATTTGATTTTAGTTGCATTTTGATTATTCCTCATTATTAAAAATCCAAAAATATTTTTAATTTGTGTCTTTTCAAGTCAATAATACAGAGAATTGAAGATTTAGAACATACTGCAGAGGAATCACACAGAAAAAGCTGAGCATTCAAAAATGCCCAGTGAAGAAGACAGACTGGCGTTTAAACGCCAGCCAGGGCCCAAAAGGGTAGAGTTTTGGGCGTTAAACGCCAGAATGTGCACCATTCTGGGCGTTTAACGCCAGGATGGCACAAGGGGGAAGATTTTGTTTTCAAAATCAATTTTTTTTCAAGTTTTCAAAGTTTTTCAAAATCAAATCTTTTTCAAATCAAATCTTTTCAATCAAATGTTTTCAAAATCAATTTCTTTCCTTTTTCAAAGATACTTACTAACAATTAATGATTTGATTGAACATTTTAAGTATGTTGCCTTTTCTGTTGAGAAAGGTTTAATGTTTGAATCATATCTTTTCTTGTTAGGCAAGTCATTAATTTTTAAAATCAAATCTTTTTAAAATGTTTTTCAAATCATATCTTTTTAAAATTGTTTTCAAATCAAATCTTTTTAAATTGTTTTCAAAATCATATCTTTTTAATCACATCTTTTTCAAAATAGTTTTCAAATCATATCTTTTTGATTTCTAATTTCAAAATCTTTTTCAAAAATCACATGATTTCTTTCCCACTTTTATTTTCGAAAATCAATTAAGTGTTTTTCAAAATGTTTTCAAAATCTTTTTAATTGAATTTTCGAAAATTACTTCCCTCCTTCTCACATCCTTCTATTTTTTTTTACTAACACTATTCCTTAATGCAAAATTCGAACTCCATCTTCTTTGATAAGTTCGAATTTTCTACTTCTTTCTTCTACTTTTCTTTTCCTCTGACACCTCAAGGAATCTCTATACTGTGACATAGAGGATTCCATATTTTCTTGTTTTCTTCTCTTTCATATGAGCAGGAACAAAGACAAAGGCATTCTTGTTGAAGCTGACCCTGAACCTGAAGGGACCTTGAAGCGAAAGCTAAGAGAAGCTAAGGCACAACTCTCTGTAGAGGACCTAACAGAAATCTTCAAAGAAGAAGAACCCATGGCAGCCGAAAATAACAACAATGCCAACAATGCAAGGAAGGTGCTGGGTGACTTTACTGCACCTACTCCCGACTTCTATGGGAGAAGCATCTCTATCCCTGCCATTGGAGCAAACAACTTTGAGCTTAAGCCTCAGTTAGTTTCTCTAATGCAACAGAATTGCAAGTTCCATGGACTTCCAATGGAAGATCCTCATCAGTTTTTAGCTGAGTTCTTGCAAATCTGTGACACAGTCAAGACTAATGGGGTTGACCCTGAGGTCTACAGACTGATGCTATTTCCCTTTGCTGTAAGAGACAGAGCTAGAATATGGTTGGACTCACAACCTAAAGATAGCCTGGACTCTTGGGAAAAGCTAGTCAATGCCTTCTTGGCAAAGTTCTTTCCACCTCAAAAATTGAGTAAGCTTAGAGTGGAAGTCCAAACCTTCAGACAGAAGGATGGTGAGTCCCTCTATGAAGCTTGGGAAAGATACAAACAATTGATCAGAAAATGTCCTTCAGACATGCTTTCTGAATGGAGCATCATAGGTATTTTCTATGATGGTCTCTCTGAACTATCCAAGATATCTTTGGATAGCTCCGCTGGAGGGTCTCTTCATCTGAAGAAGACGCCTACAGAAGCTCAAGAGCTCATTGAAATGGTTGCAAATAACCAATTCATGTACACTTCTGAAAGGAATCCTGTGAACAATAGGACTAGTCAGAAGAAAGGAGTTCTTGAGATTGACACTCTGAATGCCATATTGGCTCAGAACAAAATATTGACCCAACAAGTCAATTTGATTTCTCAAAGTCTGTCTGGAATGCAAAATGCACCAAGCAGTACTAAGGATGCTTCATCTGAAGAAGAAGCTTATGATCCTGAGAACCCTTCAATGGAAGAGGTGAATTACCTAAGAGAACCCTATGGAAACACCTATAATTCTTCATGGAGAAATCACCCAAATTTCTCATGGAAGAATCAAGAGAAACCTCAACAAGGTTTCAACAACAACAATGGTGGAAGAAACAGGTTTAGCAATGGCAAGCCTTTTCCATCATCTTCTCAGCAACAGACAGAGAATTCTAAGCAGAACCCCTCTGACTTAGCAACCATGGTCTCTGATCTAATCAAAACCACTCAAAGTTTCATGAATGAAACAAGGTCCTCCATTCGGAATTTGGAGGCACAAGTGGGACAGCTGAGCAAGAAAGTTACTGAACTCCCTCCTAGTACTTTCCCAAGCAATACAGAAGAAAATCCAAAAGGAGAGTGCAAGGCCATAAACATGGCCGAATCTGGAGAGGAAAGAGAGGAAGTGGACTGATGAGCGGATAATTTATACGCTTTTTGGCATTGTTTTTAGGTAGTTTTTAGTAAGATTGAGCTACTTTTAGGGATGTTTTCCTTAGTTTTTATGTTAAATTCACATTTCTGGACTTTACTATGAGTTTGTGTGTTTTTCTGTGATTTCAGGTAATTTCTGGCTGAAATTGAGGGATTTGAGCAAAACTCTGAAAAAGGCTGACAAAAGGACTGCTGATGTTGTTGGATTCTGACCTCCCTGCACTCGAAATGGATTTTCTGGAGCTACAGAACTCCAATTGGCGCGCTCTCAACGGCGTTGGAGAGTAGACATCCAGGGCTTTCCAGCAATATATAATAGTCTATACTTTATTCGGAAATTGACGACGTAACTTGGCGTTGAACGCCAAGTACATGCTGCTGTCTGGAGTTAAACGCCAGAAAAACGTCATGATCCGGAGTTGAACGCCCAAAACACGTCATAACTCGGAGTTCAACTCCAAGAGAAGCCTCAGCTCGTGGATTGATCAAGCTCAGCCCAAACATACACCAAGTGGGCCCCGGAAGTGGATTTATGCATCAATTACTTACTCATGTAAACCCTAGGAGCTAGTTTATTATAAATAGGATGATTTACTAATGTATTAGACATCTTTGGTCTCAGTTTTGTTTTATTCTTCATCCTAAGAGGCTATTGATCACGTTTTAGGGGGCTGGCCATTCGGCCATGCCTGGACCTTTCACTTATGTATTTTCAACGGTGGAGTTTCTACACACCATAGATTAAGGGTGTGGAGCTCTGCTGTACCTCAAGTATTAATGAAGTTCTATTTTCTTTTATTCAAATCTCTCTTATTCTTACTCCAAGATATTCATTCGCACCCAAGAACATGATGAATGTGATGATTAGATAACCCTCATTATCATTCTTATTTATGAACGCGCGTGATTGACAACCACTTCCGTTCTACATGCAACCGAGCTTGAATGTGTATCTCTTAGATTCCCCAACAGAATCTTCGTGGTATAAGCTAGATAGATGGCGGCATTTATGAGGATCCGGAAAGTCTCACCTTGTCTGTGGTATTCCGAGTAGGATCCTGGGAATCCGGAAAGTCTAACCTTGTCTGTGGTATTCCGAGTAGGATTCCGGTAATGAATGACTGTGACGTGCTTCAGACTTGCAAGTGCTGGGCGTGATGACAAACGCAAAAGAATCAAGGGATTCTATTCCAGTAGGCGCAGGAACCAACCAGTGATTAGCCGTGCTGTGACAGAGTGCGTGAGCGTAGTTTTCACTGCGAGGATGGGATGTAGCCATCAACCATGGGTGATGCCTCCAGACGATTAGCCATGCGAGTGACAGCCGCAGAGGACCATTTTCCCGAGAGGATTGAAAGTAGCCACCGTTGATGGTGAACCCCTATACACAGCTTGCCATGGAAAGGATTAAGAAGGATTGAGTTGAAGCAATAGGAGAGCAGGCGTCCTTGAGCCATGCAGCATCTCCATATGCTTATCTGAAATTCCCACCAATGAAACTGCATAAGTATTCTATCCCTTTTATTATCTTTATTTTATTATAAATTCGAAACCCATAACTTTTTAATCTGCCTAACTGAGATTTACAAGATGACCATAGCTTGCTTCATACCAACAATCTCTGTGGGATCGACCCTTACTCACGTAAGGTTTATTACTTGGACGACCCATTACACTTGCTGGTTAGTTGAACGGAGTTGTGAATTCAACAAGAGACACAATAGTTTTTGTGTACATACCAAAGAGCCAATATTATTGATCACAGTTTCGTCCACCATGGACGCCACTGAGGAAGACCTCAATGGGCGTGCACTAGCATCCACAAAGTTCCCTAATGAGGAACTATGGGAATCTGAGGCTCAAAATGAGACCATAGAGATTCCATTGGACTTACTTCTGCCTTTCATGAGCTCTGATGAGTATTCCTCCTCTGAAGAGGATGAGTATGACACTGAAGAGCAAGTTGCTAAATACCTTGGAGCAATCATGAAGCTAAATGACAAGTTATTTGGAAATGAGACTTGGGAGACTGAACCTCCTTTGCTCACCAAAGAACTGGATGACTTGTCTAGGCAGAAATTACCTCAAAAGAGACAAGATCCTGGGAAGTTTTCCATACCTTGTACCATAGGCACCATGACCTTCAAGAAGGCCCTGTGTGACTTAGGGTCAAGTGTGAACCTCATGCCTCTCTCTGTAATGGAGAAGCTAGGGATCTTTGAGGTACAAGCTGCAAGAATCTCACTAGAGATGGCAGACAACTCAAGAAAACAAGCTCATGGACTTGTAGAGAATGTTTTGGTAAAAGTTGAAGACCATTACATCCCTACTGATTTCATAGTCCTAGAGACTGGGAAGCGCATGGATGAATCCATCATCCTTGGCAGACCCTTCCTAGCCACAGCAAAGGCTGTGATTGATGTTGATGGAGGTGAACTGATCATTCAAGTGAATGAAAAATCCTATGTGTTTAAGGCTCAAGGATATCCCTCTATCACCATGGAGAGGAAGCATGAAGAGCTTCTCTCAATTCAGAGTCAAACAGAGCTCCCACAGTCAAACTCTAAGTTTGGTGTTGGGAGGCCACAACCAAACTCTAAGTTTGGTGTTGAACCCCCACATTCAAACTCTAAGATTGGTGTTGGGAGGTTCCAACATTGCTCTGAGTATCTGTGAGACTCCATGAGAGCCCTCTGTCAAGCTACTGACATTAAAGAAGCGCTTGTTGGGAGGCAACCCAATGTTATATTTTATCTATTTTCTTTTGTTATTTTATGTTATTTTTTGTAGGTTGATGATCATAAGGAGTCACAAAATCAATTGAAAAAGCAAAAACAGAATGAAAAATAGGAAGAAAAACAGCACACCCTGGAGGAAGAATTCACTGGCGTTTAAACGCCAGTGAGACTAGCAGTTGGGCGTTTAACGCCCAGTCTGGCACCATTCTGGGCGTTTAACGCCAGAAAGGGGCACCAGACTGGCGTTAAACGCCAGGAAAGGGCAAGAACCTGGCGTTAAACGCCAGAAATGGGCACCAGCCCGGCGTTTAACGCCAGAATTGGCTCAAAACGTGATTTTGAATGCCATTTGGTGCAGGGATGACTTTTCCTTGACACCTAAGGATCTGTGGACCCCACAAGATCCCCACCAACCCCACCACTCTCTCTTCTTCTTCACCCATTCACCAATCACCTCAATACCTCTTCACCACTCACATCCATCCTTCATAAAACCCCACCTACCTCACCATTCAAATTCAAACCACTTTCCCTCCCAAACCCACCCATACATGGCCGAACACAAAGCCATTCCCTTCTTCCTCATTTCTTCTTCTTCTACTCTCTTCTTTCTTCTTTTGCTCGAGGACGAGCAAACCTTTTAAGTTTGGTGTGGTAAAAGCGTTGCTTTTTCATTTTTCCATAACCATTTATGGCATCCAAGGCCGGAGAAACCTCTAGAAAGAGGAAAGGGAAGGCAAAAGCTTCCTCCCCCAAGTCATGGGAGATGGAGAGATTCATCTCAAGGGTGCATCAAGACCACTTCTATGAAGTTGTGGCCATGAAGAAGGGTCAACTCTGATCAAAGGTTGGACCAAGTCCTCATAGACATCTGTGAAGAGGACGACCAATGGAAGAGAAATTCAAGAGGGAAGCCGGTTCAACTGAGAAGGCATGACCTCAAGCCCATCACTAAGAAAAAAAAATGGAGCAAACAAGAGATCCTCCTCCTCAAAGAATCATGAAAGAGGAGCAACAAAGACAAGGAAGAGACATTGAGGAGCTCAAGCACTCCATAAGATCTTCAAGAGGAAGAACAAGCAGCCATCACTAAGGTGGACCCGTTCTTTAATCTCCTTGTTCTTTACTTTCCTGTTTTTCGAATTTTAGTGCTTATGTTATCTATGTTTGTGTCTTGTGATCATTAGTGTCTTAGTGTCTATGCCTTAAAGCTATGAATATGAATCCATCACCTTTCTTAAATGAAAACTGTTTTTATTACAAAAGAACAAGAAGTACAGGATTTCAAATTCATCTTTAAAACTAGCTTAATTAGTTTGATGTGGTGACAATACTTTTTGTTTTCTGAATGTATGCTTGAACAGTGCATATGTCTTTTGAATTTGTTGTTCATGAATGTTAAAATTGTTGGCTCTTGAAAGAATGATGAAAAAGGAGACATGTTACTGAGGATCTGAAAAATCATAAAAATGATTCTTGAAGCAAGAAAAAGCAGTGAATACAAAAAAAGAGAGAAGCAAGCGAAAAAAAAAACGAAAAAGGGGAGAAAAAGAAAAAGAAAGAAAAAGAAAGAAATAAAGTTGTGATCCAAGGCAAAAAGAGTGTGCTTAAGAACCCTGGACACCTCTAATTGGGGACTCTAGCAAAGCTGAGTCACAATCTGAAAAGGTTCACCCAATTATGTGTCTGTGGCATGTATGTATCCGGTGGTAATACTGGAAGACAGAGTGCTTTGGGCCACGGCCAAGACTCATAAAGTAGCTGTGTTCAAGAATCATCATACTTAACTAAGAGAATCAATAACACTATTTGGATTCTGAGTTCCTAAAGAAGCCAATCATTCTGAACCTCAGAGGATAAAGTGAGATGCCAAAACTGTTTGGAGGCAAAAAGCTACTAGTCCCGCTCATCTAATTTGGAGCTAAGTTTCATTGATAATTTGGAGTCTATAGTATATTCTCTTCTTTTTATCTTATTTGATTTTCATTTGCTTGGGGACAAGCAACAATTTAAGTTTGGTGTTGTGATGAGCGGATAATTTGTACGCTTTTTGGCATTGTTTTTAGTATGTTTTTAGTATCTTTTAGTTAGTTTTTATTATATTTTTATTAGTTTTTAGTTAAAATTCACTTTTCTGGACTTTACTATGAGTTTGTGTGTTTTTCTGTGATTTCAGGTATTTTCTGGCTGAAATTGAGGGATCTGAGCAAAAATCTGATCCAGAGACTCAAAAGGACTGCAGATGCTGTTGGATTCTGACCTCCCTGCACTCGAAGTGGATTTTCTGGAGCTACAGAAGCCCAATTGGCGCGCTCTCAACCGCGTTGGAAAGTAGACATCCTGGGCTTTCCAGCAATATATGATAGTCCATACTTTGCCCAAGATTTGATGGCCCAAACCGGCGTTCAAAGTCACCCTCAGAAATCCCAGCGTTAAACGCCGGAACTGGCACCTAATGGGAGTTAAACGCCCAAACTGGCATAAAAGCTGGTGTTTAACTCCAAGGAGAGTCTCTACACGAAAATGCTTCATTGCTCAGCCCAAGCACACACCAAGTGGGCCCGGAAGTGGATTTTTTATGTCATTTACTCATCTCTATACACCCTAGGCTACTAGTTTTCTATAAGTAGGACCTTTTACTATTGTATCTAAGCATCTTGGTAGCTATCTTTGAGTTTTATGCTATCTTAGATCATTGGGAGGCTGGCCATTCGGCCATGCCTAGACCTTGTTCTTATGTATTTTCAACGGTGGAGTTTCTACACACCATAGATTAAGGTGCGGAGCTCTGCTGTACCTCGAGTATTAATGCAATTACTATTGTTCTTCTATTCAATTCCGCTTGTTCTTTGTCCAAGATATCACTTGTTCTTCAACTTGATGAATGTGATGATCCGTGATATTCATCATCATTCTCACTTATGATCAAGGTGACTGACAACCACTCTTGTTCTACAAGCAATCAAGGCTTAGTGAATGTCTCTTGGATTCCTGATACATGATGCATGGTTGATCGCCTGACAACCGAGTGCTCGCCTGACAAACGAGCCAGCCATTCCGTGAGATCAGAGTCTTCGTGGTATAGGCAAGAACTGATGGCGGCATTCAAGAGAATCCGGAAGGTCTAACCTTGTCTGTGGTATTCTGAGTAGGATTCAATGATTGAATGACTGTGACGTGCTTCAAACTCCTGAGGGCGGGGCGTTAGTGACAGACGCAAAAGAATCACTGGATTCTATTCCGGCCTGATTGAGAACCGACAGATGGATAGCCGTGCCGTGACAGGGTGCGTTGAACATTTCCAATGAGAGGATGGGAGGTAGCCACTGACAACGGTGAAACCCTTGCATAAGCTTGCCATGGAAAGGAGTAAGAAGGATTGGATGAAGACTGTAGGAAAGCAGAGAGACGGAAGGGAAGGCATCTTCATATGCTTATCTGAAGCTCTCACCAATGATATACATAAGTATCTCTATCTCTATCTTTATGCTTTATTCGTTTATCACTATATCCATTTGAGTCTGCCTGACTGAGATTTACAAGGTGACCATAGCTTGCTTCATAGCAACAATCTCCGTGGGATCGACCCTTACTCACGTAAGGTATTACTTGGACGACCCAGTGCACTTGCTGGTTAGTTGTGCGAAGTTGTAGTGATCACAATTTCGTGCACCACTAGTCTAGTATAAATAGGACATTTTATTATTGTATTAGACATCATGGATTGTATTTTTGATTCTGTGATCACGTTTATGGGGACTAGCCATTCGGCCATGCCTAGACCTTCATCACTTATGAATTTTCAACGGTGGAATTTCTACACACCATAGATTAAGGGTGTGGAGCTCTGCTGTAGCTCGAGTTTTAATGCAATTACTACTATTTTCTATTCAATTCAATTTATTCCTGTTCTAAGATATTCGTTTCACTTCAACATGATGAATGTGATGATCCGTGACACTCATCATCACTCTCACCTATGAATGCGTGACTGACAACCACCTCCATTCTACCGTTGACCGGGCGCATATCTCTTGGATTCCTTAATTAGAATCTTCGTGGTATAAGCTAGAATTGATGGCGGCATTCATGGGAATCCGGAAAGTCTAAACCTTGTATGTGGTATTCCGAGTAGGATTCAGGGATTGAATGACTGTGACGAGCTTCAAACTCACGATTGTTGGGCATGATGACAAGCGCAAAAGAATCAATGGATTCTCTTCCGACATGATCGAGAACCGACAGATGATTAGCCGTGCTGTGATAGAGCATTTGGACCATTTTCACTGAGAGGATGGGATGTAGCCATTGACAATGGTGATGCCCTACATACAGCTTGCCATGGAAAGGAGTAAGAAGGATCGGATGAAGGCAGTAGGAAAGCAGAGATTCAGAAAGAGCACAGCATCTTCATATGCCTATCTGAAATTTCCACCAATGATTTACATAAGTATTTCTATCTTTATTTTCTGTTTATTTATTATTATTATTTGAAAACTACATAATCATTTATTATCCACCTAACTGAGATTTACAAGATGACCATAGCTTGCTTCATATCAACAATCTCCGTGGGATCGACCCTTACTCACGTAAGGTTTATTACTTGGACGACCCAGTGCACTTGCTGGTTAGTTGTGCGAGGTTGTGAAGAAAGTGCTGAATTATAAACGCGCACACCAAGTTGAATGCCATTATTAGAGATCACAATTTTGTGCACCAAGTTTTGGTGCCGTTGCCGGAGATTGTTCGAGTTTGGACAACTGACGGTTCATCTTATTGCCCAGATTAGGTAATTTTATTTTCATTTATTTTCAAAAAAAAAATTTTTTTTTAAATCTTTCAAAAAAAATTTTCCCCCTCTGTTTTCGAAAAATCCTTCAGAGTTTTTAAGAATGAATTCTAGAGTTTCAAAATGGTATGCTAAAGCTTGGCTGGCCATCAAGCTTTAGACTAACCTTGTATAATTCCTGGGATTTTGATTGAGGACTTTGAATTCATTACTTCCTTTTTCCTATATGTTAAAAAAAAACCAAAAATATTTTGTGATTCTACTTTGAGTCTTGTGCCATGTTTTAAGTTTGGTGTCAATTGCATATTCATCTTGTTCTTGCATTGTTCGAAAATTCATGCATTCATAGTGTTCTTCATGATCTTCAAGTTGTTCTTGGTAAGTCTTCTTGTTTGATCTTTAAATTTTCTTGTTTTGTATTATATGATATTTTTCATGTGCATTTTTGCATTCATAGTGTCTAAGCATTAAAGATTTCTAAGTTTGGTGTCTTGCATGTTTTCTTTGCATCAAAAATTTTTCAAAAACATGTTCTTGATGTTCATCATGATCTTCAAAGAGTTCTTGGTGTTCATCTTGACATTTATAGTGTTCTTGCATGCATAATGTGTTTTGATCCAAAATTTTCATGTTTTGGGTCATAATTGTGTTTTTCTCACTCATCATTAAAAATTTAAAAATAAAAAAATATCTTTTCCTTTTTTCTCTCAAAATTTCGAAAATTTGAGTTGACTTAGTCAAAAAAATTTTAAAACATAGCTATTTCTCATAAGTCAAGTCAAATTTTCAATTTTTAAAAATCTTATCTGTTTTGAGGATTACCTGAAACTGTAGGTCGATCTCGGACGAGATCTTCTGCGCTGGTCGGAGTTGTTGTGTCTGACTTGATGATGGTGGCTGGAGCCGCCGTGTCCAACTCGTTGGACACGATGAGGGTGCTGATCCTTCGTCCCCGAAGGGTGGGGGTACCTGCAAGGGACTCCGATGCTTAAGTTAGCAAGGGTATTAAGCAGGTATTGAGTAGAATCAGAGTATGAGTTATACCTGGGTGCTCCAGTGTATTTATAATGGTGAGATGTGACCTTCTGTGGATAAGATAAGTTAGTTATCTTATCTTATCTTATCTTCAAGTGAGGTCATCTTATCTTCAAGGGAACTGCCCTTCTCTCTGTAGACTTGGGCCGTCTTAGGATTTGGGGCGTGTTCCTCTATTTGGGCCCTTCTTTGGGCTTTCCTGGTGACTTTGGCCGAGCTTTTTGGAAAGAGGTTGGGTTGTCCTGACCTGAAGAGGTCGGTCGCTTTGTCTGTCAAACATCCCGGGTCGGACAGCTCGACCCAGGGTATGAACAGTGCCCCTGCTTGAGCTCTATCTTTCTGTTGAGGTCGAGTTTTTTGACTTCGGTCCTTTCATGACGAAGCCGAACTCAAGCATTTTGTCGATTTCTTCTTTTTGTAGAATCTTTTGAATGTAGAACGTTTTCCTCTAAAGGCGCGCGCTTTTATATCAACGCTTTGCTTTTGGGAACGTGAAAGGGTTTAATACCTTCATTAATTGGTATTAATTGCCCCGTTTTCTCCTGGCTTCTATTTTGAATTTTCTCAATCAAAAACGGTTTTTCTTCTTCGCTCTTCTTCGTAACTTCTCCCTTTACTCTCTCATTTTCTGTTTCTTTCGTAACTTCTTCCTGCAACGTCTATTCTGTCATTGCTCTCTGTCGAAGAGGGGTAATTTCCAGATTTTCTCCTTCTATCTTTGCAGTTTTTCGCTTCGAGGGGTGGCTTTGTTGCTTCTGCTCTTCGGCTTTCCTTTGAGGTTTTTTTTCTATTTCTCCAGGTTCGATTTCTCTTCCCCTGTTCCTTTTATATGTCGGTAAAAAGTTTGAATTTTGCTCAGAGAAAGTTGGGATCTTTCTGTTTTTACCATGCCTGATTGTTTGCGTGTTCTAGGATTTCTTCGTTTTTTGGTGCGAGTCTTTTGCTTTTCTCATTGCTTGAATCTTTTCTTAGGGCTTTTGCATGTTGTCGCCGCTCCTGGTTGCGCCTTTGATGATGATTTTTGCTTGATCTTGAAAAAGTTTGCGTCTTTGGTGATTTTCTGCTTGGCATTTTTGATGTTTGACAATGCTTTTTGCTGATAGACTGTAGGAAGGTGGTGACTTTGTGTTTTTGTTTTTACTTCCTTTGTTTCCTTTGAGACTTTATTTTCTTTCTGATGAGTGCCGGGGCATAAGCTGTAGAAATTTCTTGAATCCTTGCTTTATTACTGCCTCCAAAGGATGCCCCAGGATTTTGGTTTGAATCTTGGGGCTTTCCTTTTTTGTTCATCCGTCGAGTTGTTTTTGCCCCTTGTCCGAGATGCTTTTTTAGTAATCCACTCTTCTTTTCTTATTGTAGGATTTAGTTGGCCTCATGTCTTCTCGCAATAACGTTGTAGAGATGCCTTCCCAAGTTCCTGAGGGCATGGCTGATTGGGTGGACTCAATGGTCCTTATGTGTGTCTCCTTGGTTGATTCCGAGTTTTGCGTGCAGCTTAGGCAGTTTCATAGGGTCTGTAGTAATCCAGGTGATGAGAAGAACTATGAACTTGTCCCTCCCTCCTCCGAAGAGAGAGTCTGCTTCTCTACTCGGGTTGTTGACGATCGCCCTTTCTTCTATGTTTATGACTTTTTCTTTCCTGCAATGTCGCCCCTTCTCAACTTCACCCTAATTCCTGGGGTTTCATAAAGATTTTTCAATTGATGTGCAATGGTTTTGGTATCCCTGCTTCCCAATCTCTCTTTTACTATCTGTTTGTCTTGACTAAGCCCGGAGTGGTAAAAAAGAAGGCAGCTTGGGTCTCCTTTTGCTCTACCCAGGGAAAGAAGGTCTTTTCCATGTTTGACGAGTCATTCCATGATTTTAAAAACTACTTTTTCAAGGTCCGAGCTGTTGAAGGAGCTCGGCCCTTCTTTCTGGATGAAAATGACGAGCCTGCTTTTCCCTTGGAATGGCAAAAGGATGTGAGGGTGTCCCGATATATGTGGGAAATGTTGGATGAGGCTGAGCGAGCCTTTGTGACTGTCTTGGAAGAACACTAGGGGCAACCTCCCCATCTTGACACAAAGAAATTTCTAACCAATCCCTCTCTTCTTCAAACTGAGCTGGGTATTTTGTGTTTCCTTTTTTATCTGTTTATATTGCTTGTGACTGTCTTTTCCGACTTGTGGCTTAATTCCTGTTTTATTTGCAGAGGAAATGAAGAATAATGAAGCCATGAAATCTTTTAAAAGGGCGCAGAGGGCGACTGCTGCTAGAAACATCTCAGCCAAGGTGGCTGGGGAAGGATCCTCCCAAGTGCACGCGAAGCCGTCTGTGCCGAGTTCCCTTGGGGTGAAGAAGGTGATCCCCACTCCCCGGGTTCGTTTGGTGGATCCTCACCCTACTTCTGCTGCTCCTTCTGTTGCTCCTCCCAATAAAAAACAAAAAACAGCTGAGCCTTTCGACCTCAACGCTCCCGATTTTAATGCTATTGAATTTGTGGATAAGCAAATCGGTCCCTATGGTACCCTCTCGATGGACAATGTGTCCATCCTTCATCATTTGGAATTTATGGCCCGAAATCATGTACAGATGGCATATATGGCGGCTGCTATATACCGGACTGCTCAAAATCTTCCTCTCCATGCTACCAAGGCATTTATGGAGGAGGCAAAGTAGAAGTTTGACCGGATGAAGGGGCTGAAGGAGGAGCTTGAATTGAAGGTGACCAAGTTGGAGAAGGATCTAGAGAATAAGAAGGCAAGTTCCCTTTCACTGGCGGCTTCTTTGAGATTGGGCGAGGACACAGCCATGATGCATAAAGAGAGTTACGTTACGACTTATCGGGAGGTGATGCGCCTAAGGGAGGAGTTGAACAATGCCCGGGAAGATTATTCTGAGCTCCAAGGTCATCTTGTTGGCAGCGTGACTGCTGCTTACGAGAACTTGAAGGAGCAAGTTCGGATCATTGCTCCTGAGGCCGATCTCACCCCTTTCAGCCTGGACAATGTTTTCAGGGATGGCAAGATTGTCCCTGATGATGATGGTGATGATGATGCTGATCCTCCTCCTGTGTCCTCTGCCAAAGTGTCGACCTCTTCTGCTCCTCCGGTTGCACCTGATTCGGATTGCCAGGTTCTGAACCGGGAGGATGGAAATATAAATGCCGTGCCTATTCAGACTCGTCCTCCTTCTCCTTGTCCTGATGATGCCAAGAAGGCTCCTGATGCTTGCTGATCTCTTTCTAGATATTTATGTAGTTGGCCTGGCTTGTGAGCTTTTTAAAACTTTGTTTGTTTTGCTGACTTCTAGTTGCTTGTTTTAGCAACTTTATTTTGAAAAACAAAAAGTAGCTCGCTATCCTTAGCAGGTGTTGATGGCCGCCAAGGCTTTTATAACTTTGTGATTTATATGAAGGTTTTTGACTTGTTTTCTCTTCTACTTTCTGAGAATGCTGGAACCTTGTAGCTCGACTTCTTGGGATTGCTTTGTTCATGGCTTGGATCCTTTGAGTTTGTGTCTATGTGGGTCCGACCTATTTCTCAGTTTTCTTGCTTTCATACGTACTTTTGGCGCTCCGTAACCAATTCTTTTGCGTTGGTCCCCTTCTAAGTTATTTTTGTAATCCCTTTTTCTAGGAACTTTATTAGGATTACTTTTATAACTTGTAGGAGATTGACTTCGTTAGATCAATCTCTTTCTAAGTTATTTTTGTGATCCTCTTTCTTGGACCTTTGTCAGGTCTCTTTCAGGAATTACTTTTATAACTTCATTTTGTAGGAAATCAACTTCGTTAGGTCGATCTCTTCTTAAACTATTTTTGTAATCCTCTTTCTTGGACCTTTGTCAGGTCTCTTTTAGGGATTACTTTTATAACTTCGTTTTGTAGGAAATCGACTTCGTTAGGTCGATCTCTTCTTAAGTTATTTTTGTAATCCTCTTTCTTGGACCTTTGTCAGGTCTCTTTCAGGGATTACTTTTATAACTTCGTTTTGTAGGAAATCAACTTCGTTAGGTCGATCTCTTCTTAAGTTATTTTTGTAATCCTCTTTCTTGGACCTTTGTCAGGTCTCTTTCAGGGATTACTTTTATAACTTCGTTTTGTAGGGAATCGACTTCGTTAGGTCGATCTCTTCTTAAGTTAAAGTAATCCTCTTTAATAGGGTTGGCCAGACCTCTTTCCAGGGTTTACTTATAACTTGGGTTGACTTGGTCCGACTTCTGTACGTCGGCCAGTCTTTAAGTTATTATTTTAGCTATTCGTAAGACCTCGTCAGGTTCTTTTTTGGATTGCTTTCGATAACTTCTTACATTATTCTGTGTTCATCTTTGCCAATTTGTAGAAAGTGGTTGGCATCTTTAGATCGTCTTTGGGGTGAATCGCGTTTTCACGTTTATCGGACGGTTATCTTTATCGTGATCATGCAGTGAAATTATTTTTCACTTTCTGCCGATCTGTTGCTTTATAATCGGACGATGAATACTTCAGATTAATGCATCTTGAAATCTTTTAGAATATCTAAATAAGTTTTATTGAAAGAAAAGTGCGAAATATATATATGTGGGAATTTTTTCATCCCTTTCAAGTCGGATAGTGTCTAGGTCTCAGCCTGGTGCCTCATTAAAAAACCTTTTCAGAAAAAAGAGTGCATCCAATAATGAGTTCCTTTACCTTTTCTAACTGTAGTACCTTTTTAGGTTGCAGGCGTGCCATGATCTGGGAAGCTCTCGTCCATCGAGTTCGGTCAATCTGTAGTAGCCCTTCCCAAGTACTTCTATAACTCGGTAGGGTCCTTTCCAATTTGCTGCCAGCTTTCCTTCTCCTGGTCGAGTTGTTCCAATATCATTTCAGATTAGGACAAGATCGTTCTCTGCAAAACTTCTCGGTATTACCCTTTGATTATATTTGGAAGTCATTCGGTGCTTTAGAGCTTCTTCTCTAATCCGAGCTCTTTCTTGGATTTCCCGAAGTAGGTCGAGCTTTTCTCTTTGAAGTTGAGAATTGGTTTGTTCATTGTAGTGGACTACTCAGGGAGACCCTTCCTCGACTTCTATTGGAATTATTGCCTCCACTCCGTATGCTAATTGAAATGGTGATTCGTTCGTAGTAGAATGGGGGGTTGTTCGATGCGCCCATAGGACTTGTGGAAGTTCCTCGGCCCAAGCCCCCTTTGCTTCTTGCAGTCTCCGTTTCAGCCCGGCCAGTATGACTTTGTTGGCCGCTTCGGCTTGTCCATTGGCTTGGGGATGTTTGACGGAGGTGAACTGGTATTTTATATTCAAGTCGGCCACTAGTTTTCTGAAGCCTGCATCTGTGAATTGGGTCCCATTGTCTGTGGTGATGGAGTATGGGACCCCGAACCTTGTAACGATGTTCCTATATAGGAATTTCCGACTTCTTTGGGTGGTAGCGTTGGCTAGGGGTTCTGCCTCGATCCACTTTGTAAAGTAATCTACCCCTACTATTAGAAATTTAACTTGTCCTGATCCCTGGGGAAAGGGGCCGAGAAGATCGAGTCCCCATTTTGAAAACGGCCAGGGCGAAGTTATGCTGATGAGTTCTTCTGGCGGGGAGATGTGGAAGTTGGCATGTTTCTGACATGGTGGACATGTCTTTACAAATTATGTGGCTTCTTTCTGTAATGTTGGCCAATAGAACCCTGCCCGGAGTACTTTTTTGGTAAGGGCCCGCGCTCCGAGATGATTGCCACAAATGCCGCCGTGAACTTCTTCTAACACTTCCTTTGTGTGGGAGGTCGGCACGCATTTTAATAATGGTGCTGAGATCCATCTTTTGTATAGGATGTTGTTTATGATGGTGTAGTACTGTGCCTCCCTTTTCAACCTCTTTGCCTCCTTTTCTTCTGTGGGGAGTGTTCCTGTTTTGATGTAGTTAATTATGGGGGTCATCCATCCTTGATCCTGGTTTTCTATGGCCAGGACTTTTTCTTCTTCCGAGATTGACGGGTTCTGTAATATTTCCTGGATGAGGCTTCTATTGTTGCCGCCTGGTTTGGTGTTGGCTAGTTTCGAGAGTGCGTCAGCTTGGGCATTTTGTTCGCGGGGGATGTGGCAGATCTTATATTCCCCGATTTGTCCGAGCTGTTCCTTGGTCTTATCCAAATACTTTTTCATGATGGGATCTTTAGCTTGGTAGCTCCCTATTATTTGTGATGTGACCACTTGTGAATCGCTGTAAATGTTTAGTTTTTGAGCTCCCACCTCTTCAGCCAGCTTCAACCCTGCTAACAATGCTTCGTATTCTGCCTGGTTATTTGAGGCTAGGAACCCGAACTTGAGGGAGAGCTCAACTTGGGTTCCTTGGTTGCTTTCTATTATTATGCCTGCGCTGCTTCCAGTTTTATTTGAAGAACCGTCCATATAGAGATTCCATTCTGTGAGGGTTTCCTGGACATCTGTGAATTCTGCGATAAATTCGGCCAGATACTGTGATTTGGTGGCCGTCCGAGCTTCATATTGGAGGTCAAATTCTGACAGCTCAACTGCCCATTGTAAAACTCTGCCTGCTTAATCTGTTTTCTGCAATATTCCTTTTAGGGGCTGGTTAGTTTGAACCTTAATGGTGTGAGCCTGGAAGTAAGGGCGGAGTCGTCGGGATGTTAGAATGGGAGTATAGGCGAATTTTTCTATTTTCTGGTAGTTCAGCTCGGATCCCTGTAGTGCTTTGCTGATGAAGTATACGGGTTGTTGTCCATTCTCGTCTTCTCTGACTAGTGCTGAGGCTATTGCCCGGCTTCCTACTGCGAGATATAATATGAGTGGTTCTCCTTCTCGTGGTTGAGATAGGATAGGTGGCCGTCCTACGAACTTTTTAAAGTCTTGAAAGGCTTGTTCACATTCTATTGTCCATTCAAACTGTTTTCCCTTTCTTAAAGTAGCATAGAAGGGGAGAGATCTTATCGCAGCTCCTGCTAGGAATCGGGATAGGGCGGCCAATCTCCCATTCAGTTGCTGTACTTCTTTCACACAGGTTGGGCTCTTCATGTTGAGTATGGCCTGACACTTGTCTGGATTTGCTTCAATTCCTCTTTGTGTGAGCATGAAACCTAAGAATTTGCCCGCCTCTACTGCAAAGGTGCATTTCGCGGGATTGAGTCGCATGTCATGCTTTCTTATGGTGTCGAACACTTGGGCCAGATCGGACAATAATATCTCTTCGCTTTGTGTTTTTATTAGCATGTCATCCACGTAGACTTCCATGACCTTTCCGATGTGATCCAAGAAGACTTTATTCATTAGTCTTTGATAAGTAGCTCCTGCGTTCTTGAGACCGAAAGGCATCACAATGTAGCAGTAGTTTGCTTTCGGTGTTAAGAACGAGGCCTTTTCTTGATCTAGTGGGTACATGGGGATTTGGTTGTACCCCGAGTAAGCGTCCATAAACGAGAGATATCTATATCCGGAGGAAGCATCTACCAGAGCGTCAATACTTGGGAGTGGATACGGATCTTTTGGACAAGCTTTGTTGAGATCGGTGTAATCGGTGCACATTCGCCACTTCTCGTTTGATTTTTTCACCAAGACGACGTTGGCTAGCCATAGTGGGTATTTGACTTCTCTTATGAATCCTGCTTCCAGTAGTGTTTGTACTTGTTCTTGCACAGCCTGGGATCGCTCTGGCCCAAGTTTTCTTCGTCTCTGCTGTATCAGCCGAGATCCTGGATAAACCGCCAACTTGTGGCTCATTAGCTTAGGGTCTATTCCTGGCATGTCTGCGGCTTTCCACGCGAAGAGATCAACATTATCTCGTAAGAATTGTATTAGTAACTCTTTTGAATCTTCTCTTAGGATTGTGCCGATACTAGTTATTTTTTCCGAAGTATCCCCGATCTGAATCTTTTTTATCGCACCTTCTGGTTGTGGATGAAGCTCTTCTCGTCGTTGGGCTCTGCCCAGCTCGATTGTGTGGAACTCTTCTCCCCTGCCTCTGAGGTTTAGGCTTTCATTATAACAGCGACGTGCCATCTTTTGATCTGCTTTTATCGTGGCTATTCCTTTCGTAGTGGGAAATTTTATACATAGATGTGGGGTCGAGACTATCGCACCAAGTTGGTTGAGTGTTGTTCGACCTATGAGAGCATTGTAAGCTGAACTTACATTGACCACGATGTAGTTTATTTTGAGGGTCCTGGATTGGTTCCCTTTTCTGAAGGTTGTATGTAGTGGTATGTATCCCAGTGGTTGAATCGGGGTATCTCCTAGTCCGAACAGACTGTTTGGATATGCTTTAAGTTCTTTTTCTTCTAAGCCGAGTTTATTGAAGGCTGTTTTGAATAAGATGTTGGCGGAATTCCCTTTGTCTATTAAGGTGCGGTGTAGATTGGCGTTTGCCAATATGATGGTGATGACCATGGGATCGTCGTGTCCTGAGATGATGCCGGAAGCGTCCTCTTTAGTGAACGTTATTGCCGGGATGTTGAGTGCTTCCTCCTTTCCCTCGACATGATATACTTCTTTGAGATATCTTTTGCGAGATGATTTGGAGATCCCACCTCCTGCGAATCCACCATGTATCATGTGGACATGTCTCTCTGGTGTCCGAGGTGATTGTTCAGTTCGCTCGGTATCTTCATCCCTTCGTCTCTTTCTTTGATCATCATCTCGGGTGGCCAGAAATCGATCTAATTTTCCCTCTCTCACCAACTTTTCTATGATATTTTTTAAATCGAACCATTTGTTTGTGGAGTGTCCACAGACTCGATGATATTCACAATATTCCTTCCGGTTTCCTCCTCCCTTTTTGCCTTTGAGTGGTCGTGCTGGGAGATTTTTTCTGTATGGCAAACTTCATTGTATATCTCGACCAAGGATGCCCTAAGAGGAGTGTAATTGTGGTATTTTTTGATTTTCTCCCCTTGTCAATCTTCTTTCCTCTTGGATTCCTTGTTTTTGTCTCGATATGAGGTCCCTGATTTTGAGGTCTCTTCTAACCGAGCATTTTCTTCCATGTTGATATATTTTTCTGATCGTTCCTGTACTTCGTCCAAGGAGGTCGGGTACTTTTTTGATATAGATTGGCTAAAAGGTCCTTCTTGTAGGCCGTTGATGAGTCCCATGATGGCGGCTTTTGTTGGTAAACTTTGTATGTCCATGCACATTTTGTTGAATCTTTCCATGTAGTTTCGGAGGCTCTTCCGTTCTCCTTGTTTGATCCCTAGTAAGCTGGGGGCGTGCTTGGCCTTATCTTTCTGAATGGAGAATCTGGCTAGGAATTTTTTAGCTAGGTCATCAAAGTTTGAGATGAACTTGGGGGGTAGGTTGTCGAACCATCGGATTGCTGTCTTTGTGAGAGTTGTTGGAAAGGCTTTACAGCGAACAACATCTGGGGCGTCGGTAAGGTACATTCTACTTCTGAAGTTGCTGAAGTGGTGGTTGGGATCCGTGGTGTCATCGTATAGGATCATATCTGGGAGTTTGAAGTCTTTTGGAATTTTGGTTTTCATAATTTCCCTGGTGAACGGGTCTTGCTCTTTACGTGAATTTTCTTCAGGATTGGCCCGGGGGGCTTTTAATTTAAGGTCGGCTTCCAATTGCTGTAGTTTTTCTTCCAAATCTCAACGTTGCTGTACCTCTCTTTGTAGATCTCTTCTGATTTTTCGTTGTTGTTGGGTTTCTTTTTCAAGTTGTTTTAGGCGATCTAGGAGCGCTTCTATTGCCCCGAAATTTGGTGAGTCTTTGTCCTTGTTGGTTTTCGAGGTATCTTGTAGCGTGACGTCCGCGTTCTTGTGCGGTGTTCTATCATCCAGACCTGAATCATGGTCGTTGTCATAGTCGTCTGCCATGGTAATGGGATGACTTCCAGGTTCCCCGGCAACGACGCCAATGTTCCGAGGGTTACCTGAAACTGTAGGTCGATCTCGGACGAGATCTTCTGCGCTGGTCGGAGTTGTTGTGTCTGACTTGATGATGGTGGCTGGAGCCGCCGTGTCCGACTCGTTGGACACGGTGAGGGTGCTGATCCTTCGTCCCCGGAGGGTGGGGGTACCTGCAAGGGACTCCGATGCTTATGTTAGCAAGGGTATTAAGCAGGTATTGAGTAGAATCAGAGTATGAGTTATACCTGGGTGCTCCAGTGTATTTATAATGGTGAGATGTGACCTTCTGTGGATAAGATAAGTTAGTTATCTTATCTTATCTTATCTTCAAGTGAGGTCATCTTATCTTCAAAGGAACCGCCCTTCTCTCTATAGACTTGGGCCGTCTTAGGATTTGGGGCGTGTTCCTCTATTTGGGCCCTTCTTTGGGCTTTCCTGGTGACTTTAGCCGAGCTCTTTGGAAAGAGGTCTGGTTGTCCTGACCTGAAGAGGTCGGTCACTTTGTCTGTCGAACATCCCGGGTCGGACAGCTCGACCTAGGGTATGAACATTATCTTTTCAAAACTTTTTCAAAAATCAAATCTTTTTCATTTTTCTTATTAATTTTTGAAAATTTTTTAAAATATTTTTCAAAAATCCTTTTCTTAATTTTATCCTTATTTTTTCAAAAATTATACTAACAATTAATGTGATTGATTCAAAAATTTGAAGTTTGTTACTTTCTTGTTAAGAAAGGTTCAATTTTTAAATCCTAGAATCATCTTTTAGTTTCTTGTTAGTCAAGTAAGAAATTTTAATTTTAAAAAAATTAAATCTTTTTCAACCATATCTTTTTAATCATATCTTTTTATCATATCTTTTTAAATTTTATCTTTTTCAAAAAAAATTGATTTTAAAATGTCTTCTCCAACTTCTTATCTTTTCAAAATTGATTTTCAAATCTTTTTCAACTAACCAATTAACTTTTGTTTATTTTTTATCTTTTTCAAAACCACCTAACTAATTTTAGCTCTCTAATTTTTGAAAATTACCTCCCTCTTTTTTCAAAATTCTTTTAATTAACTAATTGTTTTAAATTTTAATTTTAATTTTAATTCTTCCTTTAATTTTTGAAAATCACTAACTACTTTTTCAAAATTAATTTTTGAATTTCCCCATATCTCATCTTATTCTATTTATTTATTCATTCACTAACACTTCTCTTCATCTCAAGAATCTGACCCTATCCTGACCCTTGTGTTTGGATTCTTCATTCTTCTTCACTCTTATTCCCTTTCTTCTTCTACTAACATAAAGGAATCTCTATATTGTGATATAGAGGATTCCTCTTCCTTTTCTGTTCTCTTCTTTCTCATATGATCAGCAACAAGGAAAAAGGCATTCTTGTTGAAGCTGACCCTGAACCTGAAAGGACTCTGAAGAGGAAACTAAGAGATGCTAAATTACAACAATCTAGAGACAATCTTACTGAAATTTTCGAACAAGAAAAGGATATGGCAGCCAAACCCAACAACAATAATGCAAGGAGGATGCCTGGTGATTATACTACACCTACTTCCAAGTTTGATGGAAGAAGCATCTCAATTCCTGCTATTGAAGCAAACAATTTTGAGCTGAAACCTCAACTAGTTGCTCTAATGCAACAGAACTGCAAGTTTCATGGACTTCCATCAGAAGATCCCTACCAGTTTTTAACTGAGTTCTTACAAATCTGTGAGACTGTTAAGACTAATGGAGTAGATCCTGAAGTCTACAGGCTCATGCTTTTCCCTTTTGCTGTAAGAGACAGAGCTAGAACATGGTTGGACTCACAACCTAAGGATAGCCTGGACTCTTGGGATAAGCTGGTCACGACCTTCTTGGTTAAATTCTTTCCTCCTCAAAAGCTAAGCAAGCTTAGAGTGAATGTTCAGACCTTCAAGCAAAAAGATGGTGAATTCCTCTATGAAGTTTGGGAAAGATACAAGCAGATGACCAAAAAGTGTCCTTTTGACATGTTTTCAGAGTGGACCATGATAGATATATTCTATTATGGTCTGTCTGAGTTCTCTAAGATGTTACTGGACCATTCTGCTGGTGGATCCATTCACCTAAAGAAAACGCCTGCAGAAGCTCAAGAACTTATTGAAATAGTTGCAAATAACCAATTCATGTACACTTCTGAGAGGAATTCCGTGAATAATGGGACGCCTCAGAGGAAGGGAGTTCTTGAAATTGATGCTCTGAATGCCATATTGGCTCAGAACAAAATGTTGATTCAGCAAGTCAACATGATTTCTCAAAGTCTGAATGGATGGCAAAATGCATCCAACAGTACTAAAGAGGCATCTTTTGAAGAAGAAGCTTATGATCCTGAGAACCTTGCAATGGCAGAGGTAAATTACATGGGTGAACCTTATGGAAACACCTATAATTTATCATGGAGAAATCATCCAAATTTCTCATGGAAGGATCAACAAAAGCCTCAACAAGGCTTTAATAATGGTGGAAGAAACAGGTTTAGCAATAGCAAGCCTTTTCCATCATCTTCTCAGCAACAGACAGAGAATTTTGAGCAGAGCACCTCTAACTTAGCAAACATAGTCTCTGATCTGTTTAAGGCCATTTTAAGTTTCATGAGTGACACAAGGTCCTCCATAAAAAATTTGGAGGCACAAGAGGGCCAACTGAGTAAGAAAGTCACAGAAACTCCTCCTAGTACTCTCCCAAGCAATACTGAAGAAAATCCAAAAAGAGAGTTCAAGGCCATTGATATAATCAACATGGCCGAATCTAGAGAGGAAGGAAAGGACGTGAATCCCAATGAGGAAGACCTCATGGGACGTCTCTCAAGAAAGAAGGAGATCCCTATTGAGGACCCAGAGGAATCTGAAGGTCATATAGAGGGCATAGAGATCCCATTAAATCTCCTTCTGCCATTCATGAGCTCTGAAGACTATTCTTCCTCTGAAGAGGACGAAGATGTAACTAGAGAGCAAGTTGCTCAATATTTAGGAGCCATCATGAAGCTGAATGCCAAGTTGTTTGGTAATGAGACTTGGGAAGGTGAACCTCCCTTGCTCATTGGTGAACTAGATACATGGGTTCAGCAAACATTACCTCAAAAGAGACAAGATCCTGGCAAATTCTTAATACCCTGTACTATAGGCACCATGACCTTTGAAAAGGCTCCGTGTGACCTGGGATCAAGCATAAATCTTATGCCACTCTCTGTAATGGAGAAGTTGGGGATCAATGAGGTATATCCTGCTATATTCTCATTATAAATGGAAGACAAGTCAGTAAGACAAGCTTATGGATTAGTAGAGGACGTGTTAGTAAAGGTTAAAGACCTTTACATTCCTACTGATTTCATAATCTTAGACACTAGCAAAGAGAAGGATGAATGCATCATCCTTGGAAGACCTTTCCTAGCCACAGCAGGAGCTGTGATAGATGTTAACGTAGGAGAATTAGTCCTTCAATTGAATGGGGACTACCTTGTGTTTAAAACCCAAGGGTGTTCTTCTTTAACAATGGAGAGGAAGCATGAAAAGCTTCTCTTAGTACAAAGTCAAACAGAGCCCCCACAATCAAACTCTAAGTTTGGTGTAGGGAGGCCACAGCTAAACTCTAAGTTTGGTGTTGGGAGTCTACAACATTGACCTGATCACCTTTGAGGCTCCATGAGAGCCCACTGTCAAGCTATTGACATTAAAAAAGCGCTTATTGGGAGGCAACCCAATTTTTATTTATCTAATTCTATTTTTATTTTTATTTTTATTTTTATTTTATCTTATATTAGGATCATGATCATGTGGAGTCATAAAATAAATACAAAAATTAAAAATAGAATCAAAAATAGCAGAAGAAAAAGCACACCTTGGAGGAAGGTCTAACTGGCGTTTAAACGCCAGTAAGGAGCATCTGGCTGGCGTTCAACGCTAGAACAGAGAATGGATCTGGCGTTGAACGCTAGAAACAAGCAGCATCCTGGCGTTTAAATGCCAGGAATACACCCTGAGGAGAGCTGGCGCTGAACGCCAGAAACAAGCATGGAACTGGCGTTCAACGTAGAAACATGCTGCAAATGCGCGTTGAACGCCCAAAACAAGCATCACTCTGGCGTTTAAACGCCAGAATTGCATGCAAAGGCATTTTTCAGGCCTCATTCGTGCAGGGATATAAATCCTTGACACCTCAGGATCTGTGGATCCCACAGGATCATCTCAGGATCTGTGGATCCCACAGGATCCTCACCTACCCCAACTCACCTTCTCTCCTCTTCACACAATCCAATAACACTCTTCCCCAAAACCCTTCACCAATCACCTCAATCTCTCTTCCCCATCACCTCTTCACCACTCACATCCTTCCACTCTTCCCCATATAAACCCCTCCATTCTTCTTCATTTTCACAAACCACAACCCTCTCTTCTTCACCTTGGCCGAAACCAAACACTTCTCCTTTTCCTCCATATTTTCTTCTTCTTCTTCTTATTCTTTCTTCTCTTGCTCGAGGGCAAGCAATATTCTAAGTTTGGTGTGGTAAAAGCATAGCTTTTTTGTTTTTTCATAACCACCTATGGCACCTAAGGCCGGAGAAACCTCTAGAAAAGGGAAAGGAAAGACAAAAGCTTCCACCTCCGAGTCATGGGAGATGGAAAGATTCATATCTAAAGCCCATCAAGATCACTTCTATGATGTTGTGGCCAAGAAGAAGGTGATCCCTGAGGTCCCTTTCAAACTCAAGAAAAATGAGTATCCGGAGATCCGACATAAGATCCATAGAAGAAGTTGGGAAGTTATGACCAACCCCATTCAACAAGTCAGAATCTTAATGGTTCAAGAGTTCTATGCCAATGCATGGATCACTAGGAACCATGATCAAAGTATGAACCCGAATCCAAAGAACTATCTTACAATGGTTCTGGGAAAATACTTAGATTTTAGTCTGGAAAATGTGAGGTTGGCATTCAACTTTCCCATGATGCAAGGAGATGCACGCCCCTACACAAGAAGGGTCAACTTTGATCAAAGGTTGGACCAAGTCGTTATGGACATATGTGTGGAAGGAGCTCAATGGAAAAGAGACTCCAAAGGTAAGCCGATTCAATTAAGAAGACTGGACCTCAAGCCTGTGGCTAGAGGATGGATGGAGTTTATCCAACGCTCCATCATCCCAATTAGCAACCGATCCGAAGTTACTGTGGATTAGGCCATCATGATCCATAACATCATGATTGGAGAGGAAGTAGAAGTTCATGAAGTCATCTCCCTTGAATTCTACAAAATAGCCGAAAAGCCCTCTACCTTGGCAAGGCTAGCTTTTCCTCATCTTATTTGCTATCTATGCTACTCAGCTGGAGTTATCATAGAAGAAGATATCCCCATTGAGGAGGATAAGCCCATCACTAAGAAAAGGATGGAGCAAAGAAAAGAGCCCCCCTCATGGATCCCAAGAGACGCATGAGGAAGCTCATCACCAAGAAATCCCAGAGATGCCTCAAGGGATGCACTTTCCTCCCAACAACTATTGGGAACAACTCAACACTTCTCTAGAAGACTTGAGTTACAATATGGATCAATTAAGGGTGGAACATCAAGAACACTCCATCATTCTCCATGAAATTAGAAAAGATCAAAGAGCAATGAGGGAGGAGCAACAAAGGCAAGGAAGAGACATAGAAGAACTCAAGGACATCATTGGTTCTTCAAGAAGAAAGCGCCACCATCACTAAGGTGGACTTATTCCTTGTTCTTATTTCTCTGTTTTTCGATTTTTAAGCTTTATGTTATCTATGTTTGTACCTTTATTACATGATCATTAGTATTTAGTGTCTATGTCTTAAGGCTATGAATAAATCTATGAATCCTTCACCTATCTTAAATGAAAAACGTTTTAATACAAAAGAACAAGAAGTACATGAATTTCGAATTTATCCTTGAATTTAGTTTAATTATATTGATGTGGTGACAATACTTTTTGTTTTCGGAATGAATGCTTGAACAGTGCATATTTTTTATCTTGTTGTTTATGAATGTTAAAATTTTTATCTTTTTGTTTTCATAAATTTGATTCTTGAAGCAAGAAAAAGCAGTGAAAAAGCAAAAGCTTGCGAAAAAAAAAGTGGCGAAAAAAAAAATTGGAAAAAAAAAAAAGAAAAAGAAAAAGCAAGCAGAAAAAGCCAATAGCCCTTAAAACCAAAAGGCAAGGGTAAAAAGGATCCAAGGTTTTGAGCATCAATGGATAGGAGGGCCCAAGGAAATAAAATCCAGGCCTAAGCGGCTAAATCAAGCTGTCCCTAACCATGTGCTTGTGGCATGCAGGTCCAAGTGAAAAGCTTGAGACTGAGTGGTTAAAGTCGTGATCCAAAGCAAAAAGAGTGTGCTTAAGAGCTCTGGACACCTCTAATTGGGGAATTTAGCAAAGCTGAGTCACAATCTGAAAAGGTTCACCCAGTCATGTGTCTGTGGCATTTATGTATCCGGTAGTAATACTGGAAAAGAAAGTGCTTAGGGCCATGGCCAAGACTCATAAAAGTAGCTGTGTTCAAGAATCAAGAAACTTAGCTAGGAGAATCAATAACACTATCTGAAATTCTAAGTTCCTAGAGATGCCAATCATTCTAAACTTCAAAGGATAAAGTGAGATGCCAAAACTGTTCAGAAGCAAAAAGCTACTAGTCCCGCTCATTTAATTAGAATTAATATTCATTGATATTTTGGGATTAATAGTATATTCTCTTCTTTTTATCCTATTGATTTTCAGTTGCTTGGGGACAAGCAACAATTTAAGTTTGGTGTTGTGATGAGTGGATAATTTATACGCTTTTTGGCATTGTTTTTAGGTAATTTTTAATAGGATCTAGCTACTTTTAGGGATGTTTTCTTTAATTTTTATGCTAAATTCACATTTCTGGACTTTACTATGAGTTTGTGTGTTTTTCTGTGATTTCAGGTATTTTCTGGATGAAATTGAGGGACCTGAGCAAAACTCTGATAAAAGGCTGACAAAGGACTGCTGATGCTGTTGGATTCTGACCTCCCTGCACTCAAAATGGAATTTCTGGAACTACAGAACTCCAAATGGCGCGCTCTCAACAGCGTTGGAAAGTAGATATCCAGAGCCTTTCAGCAATATATAATAGTTCATACTTTATTTGTGATTAGATGACGTCAACATGTGCTAAACACCAGTTCCATGCTGCATTCTGGAGTCAAACACTAGAAACACGTCACGAACCAGAGTTGAATGCCAAAAACACGTTACAACTTGGCGTTCAACTCCAAAAGAAGCCTCTGCACGTGTAAAGCTCAAGCTCAGCCCAAGCACACACCAAGTGGGCCCCAGAAGTGGATTTCTGCATCAGTTACTTACTTCTGTAAACTCTCATAGCTAGTCTAGTATAAATAGGACATTTTATTATTGTATTAGACATCCTGGATTGTATTTTTGATCCTGTGATCACGTTTATGGGGGCTGGCCATTCGGCCATGCCTGGACCTTCATCACTTATGTATTTTCAACGGTGGAGTTTCTACACACCATATATTAAGGGTGTGGAGCTCTGCTGTACCTCGAGTTTTAATGCAATTACTACTATTTTCTATTCAATTCAGTTTATTCCTGTTCTAAGATATTCGTTGCACTTCAACATGATGAATGTGATGATCCGTGACACTCATCATCATTCTCACCTATGAACGCGTGACTGACAACCACCTCCGTTCTACCGTAGACCGGGCGCATATCTCTTGGATTCCTTAATCAGAATCTTCGTGGTATAAGCTAAAATTGATGGCGGCATTCATGAGAATCCGAAAAGTCTAAACCTTGTCTGTGGTATTCCGAGTAGGATTCAGGGATTGAATGACTGTGACGAGCTTCAAACTCACGATTGTTGGGCATGATGACAAGCGCAAAAGAATCAATGGATTCTCTTCCGACATGATCGAGAACCAACAGATGATTAGCCGTGCTGTGACAGAGCATTTGGACCATTTTCACTGAGAGGATGGGATGTAGCCATTGACAACGGTGATGCCCTACATACAACTTGCCATGGAAAGGAGTAAGAAGGATCGGATGAAGGCAGTAGGAAAGCAGAGATTCAGAAGGAGCACAGCATCTTCATACGCCTATCTGAAATTCCCACCAATGATTTACATAAATATTTCTATCTTTATTTTTTGTTTATTTATTATTATTATTCGAAAACTACATAATCATTTATTATCCGCCTAACTGAGATTTACAAGATGACCATAGCTTGCTTCATACCAACATTCTCCGTGGGATCGACCCTTACTCACGTAAGGTTTATTACTTGGACGACCCAGTGCACTTGCTGGTTAGTTGTGCGAGGTTGTGAAGAAAGTGCTGAATTATAAACGCGCACACCAAGTTGAATGCCATTATTAGAGATCACAATTTCGTGCACCAGTAAAAAGCTAACGTTAGAGGAAACAATAACAATTAACAACCCAAGAATTATCACTAAATGTTGGACATTAAGGCTCTAGTAATCCATGTACTCATTTTTTCCAAGCCAAGGGGTGGAAATCTACCCCATAACTAAGGTTGACATTTCATCAAACACCTAGTATGCATATTCATAAAGCATGGCAAAATTGGGAAAAGGGTAAAAGCTATAAACCATAAATGATCAAAATCAATAAAAGCAATTCAAACAAACATATAAGAGCCATCAAACATCAACTTAAACAACTAAGAATCCAAAATTGCAAGACTATGTAAATTGGCAAGAGGAATGAAAATAAGAGAAAATGTAGAACAAGCAATGTATTAAAAGAGACAATTTAAGGAATACTTACAGTGTAAATTGAAAAAATCCAAAAGCAAGAACTTGAACTATAAAATCTTACAAAATCCTAATTGAACCCTAAGAGAGAAAAACCTAAAACTACACTAACACTACTCCTAAAGTGTGTTTCTACCCTACTCTAGGATGGCTCTAAGCTAATGCCTTCATATCTGTTGTTGCTCCCTTAATATAACCTCTTGAACCAGTCTAAAGCCTTTAGAAATCAGCCAAAAGGAGCCCCAAACCGCGAGTGCATGTGCATTTTTAATGAAGGCACGCATTGGGACCTGTGCGGACACACAGGCGTGGGCGTCCGCACACTTCGTCAAATTTCCACTTGTGCATACACACAGATGGTTATGCGCATGCACACTTCGCGATGCTCTGGATTTGCTCTGCTTGGGTTCTTGTGCATACACACTGGTAGTTTTGTGCACGGACACATGCAGATTCCCTTTGTGCGTACACACACATGCTGACTCCTTTGTTTCCTGTATGCTTTCTCCCAAATGCATGCTCCTCTTCCATTGCCACCAAGCCATTTCTACCTTATTCATCTGAAATCACTTACAAATAACATCAAGGTATCGAATGAAAGGTAAAAGGAATAAAATTAGTCAAAATAAGTGCAAAAGAGCATGTTTCCACATTTATGTCCAAATTAGGGAGATAATACAAAAGTATGCTATTTGAGTGCTTAAGTGTGAGTTTGTGTGCTAGAATCCATCCAATTTGAGTCAAAATATATTATCAAATATGGATACATTAGTCTACATCAAAATCTAATTCAAATTCAATGGGGGAGAATTCATCAAGCTTAAAAGGATCATGTGTTAGTGCGGAATCATCATCAATAGGAGGACTTGTTACTTGCTCCATTTCTTTCAATTCTTCATACATAGCATGCTTTGGAGGTTGTGCACTATCCTCCTCAACTCCAATTTCAAACTTCTCGGAAGAAGGCTTGATGAGTAAGAATTAATGTTGATCTAGAATTCCACAGAAATATAGAATTTCATTGCAAGCACAGTCTACACCAACAATGAACTCTCAATCAAATTGTAAATCAAAGATGTCATAATCAATACAAAATAATCGGGAGTTTTTAAGTCCCAGGTCGTCTTCCTTAGGAGTTGCAATGAAATGTTCAATTATTGGCTATGGGGATTTAGGGGTTTTGATTATAAGAGGCAAGCAAATAAAATGGCAAATGATTAAATGGAAAGCAAGTAAAAGGAATGAAAATAGAAATTAAATGGCCAAAAGAGCTCTTGGCAAGAATTGGGGAATTAAGGATTCCTATCCTTGTTATGGACCACAAACATGGTAATTATGTAGAATTAATCCCAATTAGTCAATCCTAACATCGAGAACTAGTCAAAAGGGCATAATTGATCTCAATCCACAAATCCTAGCCAACTATATTAATGGAAGGCTTAGTGTTAGTGGAAACTAAATCAACTAACAATCCTCACATAATGTAGAATGGACATCCACCACTCAATTTCACCTAATTACATAATTTCTCAACCAAGAGTCTGTAAAACTAGACAAAAATCAAACCAAGCATTTTATCAAAGACTTGGAAGGTATAAAAGAGGAGCATGGTAAAATAACAAGAGATAATAAAATCTACAACTACCAATTACAAGAAAACAATAATAACAACTAAATTAAATATTGAGAAACATAAAACATAAATTGTATTAATTAAAATTAAAAGTAACAGAGTGTCATAAACATAGAAGAACAAAAGAAAGGAAATAACAAATAGGAGTAAAGAAATAAGGTGCAAGAACAACAAATGGCAAAGAAAATTAAATGAAAACAAGAATTAAACCTAAGTCTAAGAGAGATCTAACCTAATCTACCCTAATTCTAGAGAGAAGGGAGAGCTTCTCTCTCTAGAATATAACCTAAATCATGTTTCTAATTTACCCTAATTGCTCTCCACTTGACATGGAGTGATACCCCTTTGATATAGCACTCAATCAGCTTCAGAAAGTCCAAAATTGGGCTCTGGAGGCCCAGAAATCGCCCCCAGCATTTTCCTTTAAGTGAGTCACGCACACTGAGTCGTGCGTATGCACACCTGCTAAATTTTCTTCTCTTGCGTACGCACAGGATGTGGTGCGTATGCACACATGGTTGTGTGCTCCTCCTTTGATTTCTTCATGTTTTCTCCCTATTGCATGCTTTTCCTCCACTCTCATTAAGCCATTCTAACCTATTATACCTAAAATTACTCATCAAAAACATCAAGACATCGAATAGAATAAAAGTGGAATAAAATTAGTTAAATTAAGCACAAAATATCATATTTTCATAATTAAGCTCAATTTAGGGAGAGAACACAAAAGTATGATATTTGTGTGAATAAATGTGGTTTTATGTAAAGAATTCACTCAAATCAATCCAAAATTTATCGTCAAATATAGATTCATCAATTTTCCCAGACTTTAACAATAGCATGTCCTCATGCTAATCATAATCAAAGGAGAAGGATCAAAGGGCAAGCAAGTTATTTAATGCAATTAACTGCATGCAAAAAACTAGGCTAAATGTTGTATATATATATATATATATATATATATATATATATATATATATATATATATTATATACTATGGTCTCTATTGAGATTGGAAAAAATAAATAATGGAATGTCAATCAATCCAAAATAAAACCTTAGGGCTAAGGTATAGAAAATATAGCAATATGATCAATGTCCAAAGATTTTATTTGAAATTTTCAAAAACTAACAAGCAAGTTGCAAGAAGATATAGGATAAGAGATGGAAACATAGAATTGAACGACTGAACTCCTCACCAAATGTGTTTACACTCTAATCGCTCAATGCTTAGGGTTTAAATCACTCAATTTTCCTTTAATCATGTTTTCTAGGATTTGCTAGTCATCTAACAATCAACAAATACTTGATGTATGAATGTAAATATCATGAGGTCTTTGGAGGGTTGTAATGGGGCTAGGGTTAAGGTAGGATTAATATGGTTAAGTGGACTTAATAAATTGGATCTTTGATTAGCCCAAGTATCCCACCTAATCTTATATTAACCTATGTACACAAAAGAAGTGAACCTAACTTCCCATTCATCTTCCTTTTCACATTCACTCATGCATCTTCTTTCTAATTCACATACATATGCATCCTTTATTTACATTATTATTATCATTTTTTTGGTCATCAAAGAGAGATGCATATGTTTTAAGTAATGAATGCATGGTGTTTACCCATTTTTCCAAATTTTCTCAATGAATACCCAAACTAGCTAACTAACTACCAATGTTTCCCACAAATTCCCCCCACACTTGAATAACACATACTACTCAACCCAAGCTAATCAAAGATACAATTAATGGACATTAATGGTTCTTCGCTTAGGACAAAAGATGTGCTTAAAATTAGAATAAAGGGGATTTAAAAAGCTCAAAATTAGGTTAAAACGGTAAATGTAAGGGTTGGCCATACAAGTTAGTGAGTTCAATTTTAAAAAAAGGACTCAATCATACTAAATGCATTCAAACACCAAATATAGGACATAAAGACTCAAACAAATCTAAGACCACAATTATAAAGGAGTATATCACACAAGAACAAAATTTGTGGTTGAAAATGTGCAACCACACAATTAAAGCTCAAATCTCACTTGGTGTTTTGTTCAAGCTCTTCTCTATGTTCCAAAAAAATTATTTCAAGCAAGTTGACAAACAAGTTTTCAAATCAAATCAATGGAACGCCCTAAAAGGGATTTTTTTGAAAATTTTTTGTTGTTTTACCAAATTTATTTACTATACCATGCAAATGCGAATATTTACTATCATAAAACTACAAGCAAGCTAAGATATATTCAAGAAAACTAAACAAAATGCAATGTAATGAAATACTAACACATATTCATATAACATTAAAACAAGAAAATAGTGCAAAGTATTGAGAAAGAGAAATTTACGCCCCAAAATTGCGGATCCTTTCCCACACTTAAACGTTGCACGGTCCTCTGTGCATGCACATAATCTGGGGGTGAAGAACTATGAGGCTCCACCTTCAGCTGGTGGGCATTGGGGCTCGGGCTGCATGGATAAAACAATTAAAGAAGCATTGAGGAAGAGTTCATATGAGGGTGGTATGATCAAAGATAATGTGTATATTCTAAGTGTGCAAGGTTTAGAACAAACACATTGGTCGGGTGAAAAAAGGCAACCACACAATCAAAAAGAAATACCATGTGTTCCTCAATTAAGTGGCCTAGGTTGCAAGTAGAGAATACGTGAGAGATAAGGTACAAATAAACCTAGGTAACCACAACTAAAGTGAATTGAATATATAAGATATTGGATATTGAAATTGTGCAAGTGAAAGCGCAAAATGACTGTAAAATGGCACAATCAACAATAACCAATTCTATGATGAAGGAAAACTACTTGCTCATCCTTAAACATAAAGAAATAGTCACATGGTAAAGGTACTTTTTGCAAAAATCGATAAGCTTGATAAGAATCAAGTTAAGTCATTCAAACAAATGCAAAGCATTAAAAAGAAACAAGTATCTTGTTATGTGATTATACTGATTTGGAAATCATGGTGAACAAGAAATTTGATTCAATTCACTAAAGTAAAAGTGCATAATTCATAATTAAGTTGCCAAACAAGTATATAATTTAATGCATATGGTAGCTACAACATATGAATCAAACTCACAATTCATTCAGGCAATCAAACAAAGACTTAATGCTCAGTGCACATATTCATTAAACCAAAATTCAAGCAAGAAGCAACCCAATCAACATCATTCAACTACTTGCAATTTATTGAATTTAGAAACAAGTAAATGAAAAGTAATATAATTGCTAAAACAAAAATGAAATGCTAACAAAACTAACAAGAATAAGTAGAAAATAGGGCAAGAGTAAGAGAAGAGAGGGGTGGAGGGGGGTGGAAGTGCGTTACGGCTTAATTCAAAGTAAAACAAAAATTTTGCCCAAAACAGCACTTGTGGGTATGCACAAACATGTGTGTGCATGCACACTAGGTGAAACAGGGGAAGTGAGCGGACGCATAAGGGTGTGAAAACGCTCTGACAAGAGAGGGGATTAAAAAGTGTGCGTACACACAATGGTGTGCGTATGCACAAAAGACTCTTCTTTTTTTTTTAACATGGGGCAGGGTCATGTGTGCGTGCGCACACATTTCTGTGCACACGCACAGTGGCAAATTTTGTCAGGGGTTTATGCGCACAGACTGTGCTAGCGCTCCCAACAGAGGGGGTGTAAGAGAGTGTGTGTACGCACAAGGGGGTACGTACGCATACAGCGCGCAAAAAGAAGGTTGCGTGCGTGCGCACAAGATCGTGTGCACGCACAAAGCGCAAAACAAAGGGAGATGCATGCGCACAGGTGGGTGCGCACGCACAGTGCCCTGTTTTTCCAAAGATTTTTCTTCATATTCCAAGGCAATAAGCCTTAGCTCAACAAAAGCTCAACCCCAAAACATTCAAAAACCCATAAATTCATGATCCATACAGAAATTAACCTAACAAATCTCAAAATTAAACTAATTCTAAGCTTACTAAAATAAGCAAACTGCAATAAAGTTAAATTATAAATAAAAAGAGAAGGTAAGAACAATGTTACCATGGTGGGGTGTTTTCCACCTAGCACTTTTATTTAGAGTCCTTAAGTTGAACTTATGGAGAGCTCTAATCACGGAGTTTCCTAGCTTTGATTGTACCAAGCTTTGTTGGAGTTTCCAACAAGCTATGAGCTCCCAAAATCAAACTCCTACACAAACAAAACCAAGAAAACAAACAAAAAGCAAGATATTCACATATTAACATATTCACAATAGCCAATAATATAACACCATCATAATTCCCCGACAACGGCACCAAAAAATTAACGAGTAAGAATTAATGTTGATCTAGAATTTCACATAAATATAGAATCTCGTTGCAAGCATAGTCTAGACCAACAATTAACTCTCAATCAAATTTTAAATCAAAGATGTCACAATCAATACAAAATAACAGGGAGGTTTTAAGTCCTGGGTCATCTTCCCTAGGAGTTGCAATGAAATGATCAATTATTGGCTATGGGGGATTTGGGGGTTTTGATTATAAGAGGCAAGCAATTAAAATGGCAAGTGATTAAATGAAAAGCAAGTAAAAGCAATGAAAATAGAAATTAAATGGAAAAAAGTGCTCTTGGCAAGAATTGGGGAATTAAGCATTTCTATCCTAGTTATGGACCACAAACATTGTAATTGTGTAGAATTAATCCCAATTAGTCAATCCTAACATCCAGAATTAGTCAAAAGGGCATAATTGATCTCAATCCACAAATCCTAGCCAACTCTATTAATGGAAGGCTTAGTGTTAGTGGAAACCAAATCAACTAACAATCCTCACACAATGTAGAATGGATATCCACCACTCAAGTTTACCAAATTACCCAATTTTCCAACTAAGAGTGTGAAAAACTAGGCAATAATCCAACCAAGTATTTTATCAAAGACTTGGAACGTATAAAAGAGGAGCATGGTAAAATAACAAGAGATAATAAAATCTACAACTACCAATTGTAAGAAAACAATAATAATAACTAAATTAAACAATAAGAAACATAAAACATGAATTATATTAATTAAAATCAAAAGTAACAAAGTGTCATAAAAATAAAAGAACAAAAGAAAGGAAATAACAAATAGGAGTAAAGAACAAAGGTGCAAGAATAATAAATGGCAAGGAAAATTAAATGATAACAAGAATTAAACCTAAATATAAGAGAGATCTGACCTAAAGCATGTTTTTAATCTACCCTAATTGCTCTCCACTTGACATGGAGTGATGCCCCTTTGATATAGCACTCAATCAGCTTCAGAAAGTCAAAAATTGGGCTCTGGAGGCCCAGAAATCGCCCCCAGCATTTTTCTTTAAGTGAGTCACGTCCGCTGAGTCGTGCATACGCACACGTGCTGAATTTTCCTCTTGTGCGTACGCACAGGATGTTGTGTGTACGCACACATGGCTATGTGCTCCTCCTTTGATTTCTTCATGTTTTCTCCCTATTGTATGCTTCTCCTCCACTCTCATCAAGCCATTCTAACCTATTATACCTGAAATTACTCGTCAAAAACATCAAGGCATCGAATGGAATGAAAGTGGAATAAAATTGGTTAAATTAAGCACAAAATAGCATGTTTTCACAATGAAGTTCAATTTAGGGAGAGAACACAAAAGTATGCTATTTGAATGAATAAATGTGGTTTTATCGTCAAATATGGATTCATCAAGGCTCTACAACATTAGATTCCCATGGGCATTCAACATCTCCTAAATCTTCAACCACTTCTTCCTTTTTAACAATTTTTGGTTCCTCCACTTATTCTAATATAAAATTCCACTCCTCATCCTTCACTTTAGTTTCTAACCTCTCTTTCATACTCCGCTCTTCATTTGATTTTCCACATGTGGCCATGGGGGTGCTTTGAGTGCTTAAGCATTGGGAGACAAAGTTGGTTACTACCTCATCAAGGTAGCCATGAGTTGTTCTTGTCTTCTTTGAGCTTCATGTCGCTCTTGAAGAAATAAAATGAGAGTGTCATCCATAAGTGTTTGAGGTGGAAGGAGGGGTTCATTGCTTGGGAGAAAGGATTCATAATAGGAAGGTGGTTCATCTTGGTGAGCATATGGAGGTGGTGTATATAGAGGTAGAGGTTCTTGGGAGTATTGATGTTAGAATTGTGGTGGCTCTAAGTATGGTTCATATGACTCATATTATTGTTGGTATGGTGGATATAAGTTAGGATCATATGGAGGTATTTTGTGGTATGAGGCTTGTGAATAAGGTTGAGAACAATAAGAGGGGTTCAAAGGCATATGGTGGTGGTGGTTGTTAATTACAAGGAGGTCCACCATATCCATTAGATTGGTATGCACCATGGAATGGTGCATGCTCATATTATGCCAGAGGAGGTTGTTGCCATGAACATTGTTCAAATGCTTAAGACTCCTCCCACCATTGATTTTCTCATTCTTGATGCATATCCTCATTGAAATTCCCATTTCCTACAACATAGTTAGAACCAAACTCATACCCAAAGTGGTGAGAATCCATAGTAGCAAGGGAAAATAAAGACAAAAACTAATAAAAAATAAAGAAAAGCAAAGTCCTATAACTAGCAAGAACTACCAAAGAAACAAAAGCAATAATTCACAATATTAACATATATACAATAACCAATAACAAGTTCATATTTGCAATTTTCCAGTAATGAGCGGATAATTTATACGCTTTTTGGCATTGTTTTTAAGTAGTTTTTAGTAGGATCTAGCTACTTTTAGGAATGTTTTTATTAGTTTTTATGCTAAATTCACATTTCTGGACTTTACTATGAGTTTGTGTATTTTTCTATAATTTCAGGTATTTTTTGGCTGAAATTGAGGGACCTGAGCAAAACTCTGAAAGAAGGCTGACAAAGGACTGCTGATGCTATTGGATTCTGACCTTCCTGCACTCAAAATGGATTTTCTGGTGCTACAGAACTCCAAATGGCGCGCTCTCAACGGCATTGGAAAGTTGACATCCAGAGCTTTCCAGCAATATGTAATAGTTCATACATTATTTGAGATTAGACGATGTAAACTAACACTCAACGCCAGTTCTATGCTGCATTCTGGAGTCAAACGCCAGAAACACGTCACGAACCAGAGTTGAACGCCAAAAACATGTTACAACTTGGCGTTCAACTCCAAAAGAAGCCTCAGCTCGTGTAAAGATCAAGCTCAGCCCAAACACACACCAAGTGGGCCCCGGAAGTAGATTTATTCATCAATTACTTACTTCTGTAAACCCTAGTAGCTAGTTTAGTATAAATAGAACTTTTTACTAGTGTATTAGATGTCTTTGGATTATCTAGTGTTGGACTATCTAGTTCTTTTGACCATTCGGTCTTTCATGGGGGCTGGCCATTCGGCCATGCCTGGACCTTCATCACTTATGTATTTTCAATGGTGGAGTTTCTATACACCATAGATTAAGGGTGTGGAGCTCTGCTATACCTCAAGTTTTAATGCAATTACTACTATTTTCTATTCAATTCGATTTATTCTTGTTCTAAGATACCATTCGTACTTCAACCTGATGGATGTGATGATCCGTGACACTCATCATCATCCATCCTTATGAACGTGTGCCTGACAACCACTTCCGTTCTACAAGCGGGAGCTAGGATGCGTATCTCTTGGATTCCTGATACACGATGCATGGTTGCCCCTCGCCTGACAACCGAGCCTTCCATCCCGTGAGATCAGAGTCTTTGTGGTATAAGCTAGAATTGATGGCGGCATTCATTAGAATCCGGAAAGTCTAAACCTTGTCTGTGGTATTCCGAGTAGGATTCTGGGATTGAATGATTGTGACGAGCTTCAAACTCGCGATTGTTGGGTGTGATGACAAACGCAAAAGAATCAAGGGATTCTATTCCGACATGATCGAGAACCGACAGATGATTAGCCGTGCTGTGACAGAGCATTTGGACCTTTTTCACTTAGAGGATGGGATGTAGCCATTGACAACGGTGATGCCCTACATACAGCTTGCCATAGAAAGGAGTGACAAAGATTGGATAAAAGCAGTAGGAAAGCAGAGATTCAGAAGGAACACAGCACCTCCATACACTTATCTGAAATTCCCCCCATTGAATTATATGAGTAACTCTATCTTTATTTTCTGCTTTATTATTTATTATTCGAAATCTCCATAACATTTATTATTCGCCTGACTGAGATTTACAAGATGACCATAGCTTGCTTCTTACCAACAATCTCCGTGGGATCGACCCTTACTCACGTAAGGTATTACTTGGACGACCTAGTGCACTTGCTAGTTAGTTGTGTGGAGTTGTGACTAAGTGTGATTCACGTTTGAGAGCGCTACCAAGTTTTTGGCGCCATTGTTGATGATCACAATTTCGTGCACCAATTTTTTGGCACCGTTGCCGGGGATTGTTCGAGTTTGGATAACTGACGGTTCATCTTGTTGCTCAGATTAGGAAATTTTCTTTTTTTTGTTTTATTTTCGAAAAAAATTTTCAAAAATCTTTCAAAAATTTATCACCTATTTTCAAAAAATTTTCAGAGTTTTCAAGAATGAATTCTAGAGTTTCATATAACATGTTTTAGCTTGGCTGGCTATTAAGCCATGTCTAATTCATAGGATTTTGATTCAGGACTTTGGATTCATTACTTTCTTTTTCCTATATGTTTTTCGAAAAATATAAAATAAAATACAAAAAAAAATAATAATAAAATCATAAAAACCAAAAATGTTGTGTTTCTTGTTTGAGTCTTGTGTCATGTTTTAAGTTTGGTGTCAATTGCATATTCATATTGTTCTTGCATTTTTCAAAAATTCATGCATTCATAGTGTTCTTCATGATCTTCAAGTTGTTCTTGGTAAGTCTTTTTGTTTGATCTTGATGTTTTCTTGTTTTGTGTCTTTTATTGTTTTTCATGTGCACTTTTGCATTCATATTGTCTAAGCATTAAAGATTTCTAAGTTTGGTATCTTGCATGTTTTCCTTGCATAAAAAATTTTTCAAAAATATGTTCTTGATGTTCATCATGATCTTCAAAGTGTTCTTGGTGTTCATCTTGACATTCATAGTGTTCTTGCATGCATTAAGTGTTTTGATCCAAAATATTCATGTTTTGGGTCATATTTTTGTTTTTCTCTCTCATTAAAAAATAAAAAAAAATATATCTTTTCCTTTTTTCTCTCAAAATTTCGAAAATTTGAGTTGACTTAGTTAAAAAATTTTAAAATTAGCTGTTTCTTGTAAGTCAAGTCAAATTTTCAAATTTTAAAAATCTTATCTTTTCAAAACTTTTTCAAAAATCAAATCTTTTTCATTTTTATCTTATGATTTTTGAAAATTTAAAAATATTTTTCAAAAATCTTTTTCTTAATTCTATCTTTATTTTCGAAAATTATGCTAACAATTAATATGATTGATTCAAAAATTTGAAGTTTGTTACTTTTTTGTTAAGAAAGGTTCAATCTTTAAATTCTAGAATCATATCTTTTAGTTTCTTGTTAGTCAAGTAATTCATTTTAATTTTAAAAATTAAATCTTTTCCAACCATATCTTTTTAATCATATCTTTTTATCATATCTTTTTCAAAATTTTATCTTTTTCAAAAATTTGATTTCAAAATATCTTCTTATCTTCTTATCTTTTCAAATTTGACTTTCAAATCTTTTTCAACTAACTATTTGACTTTTTGTTTATTTCTTATCTTTTTCAAAACCACCTAAAAACTCTTCTCTCTCTAATTTTCGAAAATACCTCCCTCTTTTTCAAAAATTCTTTTTTTTAATTAATTAATTGTTTTAAATTTTAATTTTAATTTTATTTCTTATCTTAATTTTCGAAAATCATTAACTCCTTTTCAAAATCATTTTTGAAAATTTTTCCCTCTCTCATCTTATTCTATTTATTCATTCATTTACTAACACTTCTCTTCATCTCAAATCACTGCCCTTATCCTCACCCTTGTGTTTGGATTCTCCTTTCTTTATCCCTTTTCTTCTTCTACTAATAATAAGGAACCTCTTTACTGTGACATAGATGATTCCTCTTCTTTTTCTGTTCTCTTCTCTTTCATATGAGTAGGAGCAAGGAAAAAGGTATTCTTGTTGAAGCTGATCCAGAACCTGAAAGGACTCTAAAGAGAAAACTAAGATAAGCTAAATTACAACAATCCAGAGACAACCTTGCTGAAATTTTCGAACAAGAAAAGGAGATGGCAGCCGAACCCAACAACAATAATGCAAGGAGAATTCTAGGTGATTATACTACACCTACTTCCAAGTTTGATGGAAGAAGCATCTCAATTCCTGCCATTGGAGCAAACAATTTTGAGCTGAAACCTCAATTAGTTGCTCTAATGCAACAAAACTGCAAATTTCATGGACTTCCATCAGAAGATCCCTACCAGTTTTTAACTTAGTTCTTGTAGATCTGTGAGACTGTTAAGACTAATGGAGTAGATCCTGAAGTCTACATGCTCATGCTTTTCCCTTTTGCTGTAAAAGACAGAGCTAGAGCATGGTTGGACTCTCAACCTAAAGATAGCCTGGACTCCTGGGATAAGCTGGTCACGGTCTTCTTGGCTAAGTTCTTTCCTCCTCAAAAGCTGAGCAAGCTTAGAGTGGATGTTCAGACCTTTAAACAAAAAGATGGTGAATCCCTCTATGAAGCTTGGGAGAGATACAAGCAGGTGACCAAAAGATGTCCTTATGACATGTTTTAAGAATGGACCATGATAGATATATTCTATTATGGTCTATCTGAGTTCTCTAAGGTGTCATTGGACCATTCTGCAGGTGGATCCATTCACCTAAAAAAAACACCTGCAGAAGCTCAAGAACTTATTGACATGGTTGCAAATAACCAGTTCATGTACACTTCTGTGAGGAATTCCGTGAATAATGGGACACCTAAAAGGAAGGAAGTTCTTGAAATTGATGCTCTGAATGCAATTTTGGTTCAGAACAAAATGTTGACTCAGCAAGTCAACATGATTTCTCAAAGTCTGAATGGATGGCAAAATGCATCCAACAGTACTAAAGAGGCATCTTCTGAAGAAGAAACTTATGATCCTGAGAACCCTGCAATAGCAGAGGTAAATTATATGGGTGAACCTTATGGAAACACCTATAATTCATCATGGAGAAATCATCCAAATTTCTCATGGAAGGATCAACAAAAGCCTCAACAAGGCTTTAATAATGCTGGAAGAAATAGGCTCAGCAATATCAAGCCTTATCCATCATCTTCTCAGCAATAGACAGAGAATTATGAATAGAATACCTCTAACTTAGCAAATTTAGTCTCTGATTTGTCTAAGGCCACTTTAAGTTTCATGAATAAAACAAGGTCCTCCATCAAAAATCGGAGGCACAAGTGGGGCAGCTGAGTAAGAAAATCACTGAAACCCCTCCTAGTACTCTCCCAAGAAATACTGAAGAGAATCCAAAAAGAGAGTGCAAGGCCATTGATATAATCAATATGGCCGAACCTAGAGAGGAAGGAGAGGACGTGAATCCCAATGAGGAATACCTCATGGGACGTCTCTCAAGCAAGAAGGAGTTCCCTATTGAGGACCCAAGGGAATCTGAGGCTCATATAGAGACCATAGAGATCCCATTAAACTTCCTTCTACCATTCATGAGCTCTGAAGACTATTCTTCCTCTGAAGAGGATGAAGATATAACTGGAGAGCAAGTTTCTCAATATCTAGGAGCTATCATGAAGCTGAATACAAAGTTATTTGGTAATGAGACTTGGGAAGGTGAACCTTCCTTGCTCATCAGTGAACTAGATACATGGGTTCAGCAAACCTTGCCTCAAAAGAGACAAGATCCTGGCAAATTCTTAATATCCTATACCATAGGCACCATGACCTTTGAAAAGGTTTTGTGTGACCTAGGGTCAAGCATAAATCTTATGCCACTCTCTGTAATGGAGAAGCTGGGGATCATTGAGGTATAGCCTACCATACTCTCATTACAAATGGAAGACAAGTCAGTAAGACAAGCTTATGGATTAGTAGAGGACGTGTTAGTAATGGTTGAGGGCCTTTACATCCCTGCTGATTTCATAATCTTAGACACTAGGAAGGAGGAGGATGAATGCATCATCCTGGGAAGACCTTTCCTAGCCATATCAGGAGCCGTGATAGATGTTAACAAAGGAGAATTAGTCCTTCAATTGAATGGGGACTACCTTGTGTTTAAAACCCAAGGTTATCTTTCTGTAAACATGGAAAAAAGACACCATAAGCTTCTCTCAATACAGAGCCAAACAAAGCCCCCACATTCAAACTCTAAGTTTGGTGTTGGGAGGCCCTCATCATGCTCTGAACATCTATGAGGCTCCATGAGAGCCCACTGTCAAGTTAGTGACATTAAAAGAGCGCTTATTGGGAGGCAACCCAATTTTTATTTATCTAATTTTACTTTTATTTTATCGTTATTTCATGTTTTATTAGGTTCATGATCATGTAGAGTCACGAAAAAAATACTAAAATTAAAAACAGAATCAAAAACAGCAGAAGAAAAATCACACCCTGGATGAAGGACTTACTGGCGTTTAAACGCCAGTAAGGAGCATCTGGCTGGTGTTCAACGCCAGAACAGAGCATGGATATGGCGTTGAACGCCAGAAACAAGCAACATCCCAGCGTTCAAACACCAGGAATGTTCCCTAAGGAGAGCTGGCGCTGAACGCCAGAAACAAGCATGGACCTGGCGTTCAACGCCAGAAACATGCTGCACATGGGCGTTGAACGCCCAGAATGAGCATCACTTCGGCGTTTAAATGCCAGAATTATATGCAAAGGCATTCTACATGCCTAATTGGTGCAGGGATGTAAATTCTTGACACCCCAGGATCTGTGGACCCCACAGGATCATCTCAGGATCTGTGGACCCCAAAGGATCCCCACCTACCTCCACTCACCTTCCCTCCTCATAATCCTATAACACCCTTTCCCAAAAACCCTTCACCAATCACTTCAATCTCTCTTCCCCATCACCTCTTCACCACTCACATCAATCCACTCTTTCCCATAAACCCCACCTACCTTCAAAATTCAAAATTTCTTTCCCACCCAAACTAACCTTAAATAGCCGAACCTACTCCCTCTCCCCTCACTATATAAACCCCCCATTCTTCTTCATTTTCACACAACACAACCCCCTCTTCTATACCTTGGCCGAATACACTTCCCCCACTCTCCTCCATATTTTCTCTTCTTCTTCCTCTATTATTTCTTCTCTTGCTCAAGGGCGAGCAATATTTTAAGTTTGGTGTGGTAAAAACATAGCTTTTTGTTTTTCCATAACCACCTATGGCACCTAAGACCGGAGAAACCTCTAGAAAAGGGAAAGGGAAGACAAAAGCTTCCACCTCCGAGTCATGGGAGATGGAGAGATTCATCTCTAAAGCCCATCAAGACCACTTCTATGATGTTGTGGCCAAGAAGAAGGTGATCCCCGAGGTCCCTTTCAAACTCAAGAAAAATGAGTATCCGGAGATCCGACATGAGATCCAAAGAAGAAGTTGGGAAGTTCTAACCAACCCCATTCAACAAGTTGGAATCTTAATGGTTCAAGAGTTCTATGCCAATGCATGGATCACTAGGAACCATGATCAAAGTATGAACCCGAATCCAAAGAATTATCTTACAATGGTTCGGGGGAAATACTTAGATTTTAGTCCGAAAAATGTGAGATTAGCGTTCAACTTTCCCATGATGCAAGGAGATGCACGCCCCTACACTAGAAGGGTCAACTTTGATCAAAGATTGGGCCAAGTCCTTATGGACATATGTGTGGAAGGAGCTCAATGGAAAAGAGACTCCAAAGGCAAGCCAGTTCAATTAAGAATACTGGACCTCAAGCCTATGGCTAGAGGATGGTTGGAGTTCATCCAACGCTCCATCATCCCCACTAGCAACCGATCTAAAGTTACTGTAGATCGGGCCATCATGATTCATAGCATTCTGAATGGAGAGGAAGTAGAAGTTCATGAAGTCATCTCCCTTGAACTCTACAAAATAACCGAAAAGCCCTCTACCTTGGCAAGGCTAGCTTTTTCTCATCTTATTTGCCATCTATGTTACTCAACTGGAGTCATCATAGAAGGAGACATCCCCATTGAGGAGGACAAGCCCATCACTAAGAAAATGATGGAGCAAACAAGAGAGCCCACTCATGGAACCCAAGAGATGCATGAGGAAGCTCATCACCAGGAAATCCCGGAGATGCCTCAAGGGATGCACTTTCCTCCCAACAACTATTGGGAATAACTCAATACTTCTCTAGAAGATTTGAGTTACAATATGGATAAATTAAGGGTGGAACATCAAGAGCACTCCATCATTCTCCATGAAATTAGAGAAGATCAAAGAACAATGAGGGAGGAGCAACAAAGGCAAGGAAGAGACATAGAAGAACTCAAGGACATCATTGGTTCTTCAAGAAGAAAGCGCCACCATCACTAAGGTGGATTCATTCCTTGTTCTTATTTTTTCTGTTTTTCGTTTTCTATGCTATATGTGTGTTTATGTTTTTGTCTCTACTTCATGATCATTAGTATGTAGTAACTATGTCTTAAGGCTATAAATAATTCCATGAATCCTTCACCCCTCTTAAATGAAAAATGTTTCTAATTCAAAAGAAAAAGAAGTACATGAATTTCGAAATTATCCTTGAATTTAGTTTAATTATATTGATGTGGTGACAATACTTTTTGTTTTCTGAATGAATGCTTGAACAGTGCATATTTTTTATCTTGTTGTTTATGAATGTTAAAATTGTTGGCTCTTGAAAGAATGATGAAAAAGAGAAATGTTATTGATGATCTGAAAAATCATAAAATTGATTCTTGAAGCAAAAAAAAGCAGTGAAAAAGCAAAAGCTTGCAAAAAAAAATTTTGCAAAAAAAAGAAAAAAAAAAGAAAAAGCAAGCAGAAAAAGCCAATAGCCCTTAAAACCAAAAGGCAAGGGTAAAAAGGATCTAAGGCTTTGAGCATCAACGGATAGGAGGGCCCAAGGAAATAAAATCCAGGCCTAAGCGGCTAAATCAAGCTGTCCCTAACCATGTGCCTGTGGCATGAAGGTCCAAGTGAAAAGCTTGAGACTGAGTGGTTAAAATCGTGATCCAAAGCAAAAAGAGTGTGCTTAAGAACCCTAGACACCTCTAACTGGGGACTTTAGCAAAGCTGAGTCACAATCTGAAAAGGTTCATCCAGTTATGTGTCTGTGGCATTTATGTATCTGGTGGTAATACTGGAAAAATTGATATGCCAAAAACTGTTCTAAATTCCTATAGAAGCCAATCGTTCTAAACTTCAAAGGACAAAGTGAGATGCCAAAACTGTTCAGAAGCAAAAAGCTACAAGTCCCGCTCATCAAATTAGAATTAATATTAATTGATATTTTGAGACGTATAGTATGTTCTCTTCTTTTTATCCTAATTGATTTTCAGTTCCTTGGGGACAAGCAACAATTTAAATTTGGTGTTGTGATGAGCAAATAATTTATACGCTTTTTGGCATTGTTTTTAAGTAGTTTTTAGTAGGATCTAGCTACTTTTAGGGATGTTTTCATTAGTTTTTATGCTAAATTCACATTTCTGGACTTTACTATGAGTTTGTGTGTTTTTCTGTAATTTCAGGTATTTTCTGGCTGAAATTGAGGGACCTGAGCAAAACTCTGAAAGAAGGCTGACAAAGGACTGCTGATGCTGTTGGATTCTGACCTCCCTACACTCGAAATGAATTTTCTAGAGCTACAAAACTCCAAATGGCGCTCTCTCAACGGTGTTGGAAAGTACACATCCAGAGCTTTCTAGCAATATATAATAGTCCGTACTTTATTTGAGATTAGACGATGTAAATTGACGCTCAACGCCAGTTTCATGCTGTATTCTGGAGTCAAATGCGAGAAACACGTCACGAACCAGAGTTGAACGCCAAAAACATGTTACAACTTGGCGTTCAACTCCAAAAGAAGCCTCAGCTCGTGTAAAGATCAAGCTCAGCCCAAACACACACCAAGTGGACCTCGGAAGTGGATTTATGCATCAATTACTTACTTCTGTAAACCCTAGTAGCTAGTTTAGTATAAATAGAACTTTTTACTAGTGTATTAGACGTCTTTGGATTATCTAGTCTTGGACTATCTAGTTCTTTTGACCATTCGGTCTTTCATGGGGGGCTGGCCATTCGGCCATGCCTGGACCTTCATCACTTATGTATTTTCAACGGTGGAGTTTCTACACACCATAGATTAAGGGTGTGGAGCTCTGCTATACCTCAAGTTTTAATACAATTACTACTATTTTCTATTCAATTCGATTTATTCTTGTTCTAAGATACCATTCGTACTTCAACCTGATGGATGTGATGATCCGTGACACTCATCATCATCCATCCTTATGAACGTGTGCCTGACAACCACTTCCGTTCTACAAGCGGGAGCTAGGATGCGTATCTCTTGGATTCCTGATACACGACGCATGGTTGCCCTCACCTGACAACCGAGCCTTCCATCCCGTGAGATCAGAGTCTTCGTGGTATACGCTAGAATTGATGGCGGAATTCATGAGAATCCTGAAAGTCTAAACCTTTTCTGTGGTATTCCGAGTAGGATTCTGGGATTGAATGACTGTGGCGAGCTTCAAACGCACGATTGTTGGGCGTGATGACAAACGCAAAAGAATCAAGGGATTCTATTCCGACATGATCGAGAACCGACAGATGATTAGCCGTGCTGTGACAGAGCATTTGGACCTTTTTCACTGAGAGGATGGGATGTAGCCATTGACAACGGTGATGCCCTACATACAGCTTGCCATAGAAAGGAGTGACAAAGATTGGATAAAAGCAGTAGGAAAGCAGAGATTCAGAAGGAACACAGCACCTCCATACACTTATCTAAAATTCCCACCATTGAATTACATGGGTAACTCTATCTTTATTTTCTGCTTTATTATTTATTTTTCGAAATCTCCATAACATTTATTATCCGCCTGACTGAGATTTACAAGATGACCATAGCTTGCTTCATACCAACAATCTCTGTGGGATCGACCCTTACTCACGTAAGGTATTACTTGGACGACCCAATGCACTTGCTGGTTAGTTGTGCGGAGTTGAGACTAAGTGTGATTCACGTTTGAGAGCGCTACCAAGTTTTTGGCGCCATTGTTGATGATCATAATTTCGTGCACCATCCAGCAATGGTGCCAAAAAATTGACAGAGGAAAATCGTCAGTTAGAAATTTTCACAAAATAATCTCCTCAAAGTATAGATCCAAACTAATAAACAACCCTCAATCAAAGTTTAATTTGTTTGTCACTTAAGTTAAACCAATAAAAACTTTAACCCTCGGGTCGTCTCTCAAAGGAATTGCTGGGAAGTGTGCATATTATTGGTTTTGGGAAAGTATTTTTGGGGTTTTGAGATTGATAAACAAGAAGTTAAAGCTAACAAGTAAGAAAGGTCTTGGCAAGGGTTGAGAATTGGAATTCCTATCTTCATTGTCATCCTCAATTGTGATGGTAAGTGTAAATTATTCTCACTTAGTTAACCTCTAACAAATGAAAGAAAGTCAAGTGAATACAATTAACTTGAGTTCACAAGTCCTAGCCAACTCATAGTGAAAGAGTAGAATTAGTGAAATTCAAGCCAACTAGCAACCTTCAATTACCAATCAACAAGAGATTTTGACAATTCAAGAGTCTTTAAATTACCAACCCAAGTCAAGAATACAAAAACCTACTCTAAAATCCAACTAAGCATTTTATCAAACACTTGGAAGATATAAAATGAAAGCATGGTAAAATTACAAGAATAATAAAATCTAACACTACCAAATGCAGGATAAAAATAATAGCAACTCAGTTAAATAATAAGAAAAGAAACATGAAAAGGAATCAATTGCATTAAAAAAAATGAAAATTAACAAGATTTCAATAATATAAAAGTAACAAAATACAAGAAATACAAAATACAACTAAGAAAGCAAGGATGTAGTAACAACAATTTGTAATGGAAACTAAATCAAGACAAGAATTAAAACTTAAAACTAAGAGAAATTTAATCTAATCTATCTTAATTCTAGAGAGAATAGAGAGCTTATCTCTCTAGAATATACCCTAAAACATGATTTTAACTAAACCTAATTGCTCTCCCTTCATCCTTCATGAATTTGGCCTCTAATAGCTTCAGAAATGAATGGATTGGACTTTGGCAGGTCCAGAAATTTCCCCCAGTGTCTTCTCCTTAATGAATTATGTGATCACATTCGTGCGTAGGCATGCCTGACCATGCGTACGCATGGCTGTAGAAAAATTCAATCGTGCGTGCGCATGGCTATAAAAATTGCAACGTGCGTACGCATGAAATCTTGTGCATACGCATGGCTATAAAACACTCCAAACTTTATTTCTTCATGAATTATTCACTTTTCCATCCTTTCTCCTCACTCCTTCAATCCATACTTTTCTTGGAAATCCGAAATCACTTCATCAAACATATCGAGGCATTGAATAGAATTAAAGTGAATTAAAATTAGCAAATTTAGGACCTAAAAAGCATATTTTCAATCTTAAGCACAATTTTGGAAGAATTCACAAAACCAAGCTATTTTGGTGCATAAATGCAAGAAAAATCAATAAAATCCACCCAACTAGAGCAAATAAATACCATGAAATGTGAATTTATTACCACAAGGAGTGGTTGGTAAGTCCCTTGTTCTTTTCTTTTTTCTGTTGATTCATTCTGGTTTAGTAGTTAAACTTTACAATTATTCTGGTTTATGACAGACTGAAGTTGTGTTTCTGGGTCAACTGAGTCACCCGCACCTGGTGAATTTGATTGGATACGGCTGTGAAGAGGAATATAGGCTTCTGGTATATAAGTGTTTACCACGAGGCAGCTTAGAGAATTAACTCTTTAGAAGTATGTTGTTGGGTTAATTACTGTTTAATTTGTTTGACTATATTAATGTATTTAATATGCTAATGTGTCTGAGTTTTAATGAAATTGCAGGATACTCTGCATCAACGCCATGGTTAACAAGAATTAAGATTGCTGTTGGAGCAGCGAAAGATCTATCCTTTCTCTATGTGTAATGGTATTTTACCCGAATTCAATGCGTAATGATGCATGTCCTTTGTAGCTATATATGCTTCTTCAACCTATTGTATATCATATTGCATATCATTTTTCTAGTTATAAAAAATTGAAGTAGCACCAAGAATTGTGCTAACTTTATTTTTTAAGCCGACATAATTTTGATAATTTACACAACTATTTTTAGTTTGGTTTCTAACCATTTTCAATTTGATTTTTTAATTTTTATAATTGCGAATGTCATTATAAATATTTTTCTAATTACTTTTTTATATAATTATGCATGATAATATTAAGGATGATAATGAAGATTAAGTTATTTATCATTGTGGTTTATCAGTTAAAATGGAGTAATGTTGGGAATGGATATATGTATGGTTGACTAATGACTTTTATTAGAAGATACTTATGTAGGATATAATATTTTATTTTTTCATAGAGTATTAGTAGTAAATTCTAAATGGTCTTATGCTTATTTTGATATGGCTATGCTTAATTTAGTGTGAGATGTATGAATATTCAAAATTAACTTCATTCTAGTACTTTTGGTTCATTATAAATATATTTTGTCTACAGATAATTTTTATTATTTAAAAAGATTATTTAGTATAATTATGTATTTATTTTTATTTTATAATATTTAACTCATTTAATTAAAAATATAGAATTATATATGTAATCATATTACAAAAATTATATATATACAAAAATAAAAAAAAATAATGAGGGACTAAGGCTATACTTATATAGAGTAGCTATGGTATACAATGTGACTACGCTTTACAGGTGATGCAGGAGCAAGGATAAGTGTAGCCTATTCTGGTAAGCATAGAAGCTAAAAATGGGAGCCTGTTTAAAACTTAAAATCGCATAACCTTTCAAAAATACTTTTACGTTGAAAACACGCACGTGCAGACACACACACAAACACACACACACACACACACACACACACACACACACACACACACATATATATATATATATATATATATATATATATATATATATATATATATATATATACATACCAGATACAATACTTTATAATTAGATACATATACATAACAATAACTTATAAACATACATATCACAAATTCCTATCCCTCTTACAAAATTGGTAAAGATAAAGGCTAGGGAAAAAATATTAATAACTAAGATAATACAAAGATATCGAATAAACAGAAAGTTAAATAACTTTTCTGAAATTTCATCACCCATATCCTGAAAAAGAAACACCTGTAGGGAAGTGAGAACATCGTCCTCGCTGGTTCTCACTATAGAGTTACAAAATTGCTATAATAAGATACGTAAAATAAAATTTTTTTAAAGTACATTGATCATTGCTCGTCTTATGTATCTTCTCAAATACCTAGGCTCATATTCAAAAATCCAAAAATCCTTTTTTTAAAAAGAGAGAACTTAGTTAACTCCTCAAAATCCAAAACTTTTTTTCTTTCTGGTAAAACCTTAAAAGTTTTCCTAAATAGTATGAATGACCAACCTGTCCCAAGCATAGGTTCAATTAAGTCTATGCTGTAAGATTTTGATTTTTCATACTTTACTAGACCATAAACATAAAAAAAGTTACCTACGCGGTATAAGTGATCATCCTGTTCCATGCATAGATTCATTAAGTCTATGCTAAACCATTCAAATACTTTATACGGAACTAGACCTCAAATATACCAATCACAGCCTTAGGCCCATCCAAATCCAACACGACCCCCGACCCAAACAACTCAATCATCAACCAATTCAAAAAAAACCAACCAATCAAACTCAATCACAATTAATGTAGTTCAAGCATAATCAAGAGCAATTACAACAAGTATAACAGTTAGTAGTTAACATAAGTATTCACATAGGCAAACCAATTACAATATGCACACCCAAACAATGTCAAATAGATGCAAATGATAAATGTCTATCATACTGGCTGTGATATCACATTGTCGGTTCAATTACCAATCCGACACATTCCCATGGGAATGTCGCCTTCCAATCACGAATATAGCTATGGGAACCCACCACAGATATAGTGTCGGGCACACTACTGTGATCTGAAAGGATGCGAGCGGGATACTCTACCTCCGACCTCACATCTACACGTAAGAGGAATTAAGCAACCACCCACACGTGGGCGCCGCAACCTCAACAAGCGGGATTAACCAACCGTCCTTGCCAGGCACAAGCAACTTATCAACAATCTCAATAATATCCACAATCCATCAGGCTAAAAATATTATTTAAGAAAAATCATTCTTGACCCATTTACTTTCAAATAAGAAACATACTCATTTAACATCTTGCCTAGAACCACTTTTCTCAAGTCAACTTTCTTTTCCAAAGCAGAACCACTTTTTGCAATATCTTTCCAAAACTTCAAAACAACTTCAAAATCATGCCAACTTCAAAATTTCTTCTAAAAGACTCAAAATCATTCCTTCTAAATCAGGATTTGGTGATGAAATTCCTTAGCAGAGTCTTAAGACTTTAAGGGAGAATAACCTAACTCATTTCCTTAAATTTATTGAAAACCTCTAAAATCTTAGCTTCTTGATTTGAAAAAATAAAATAGTTTAAACCAAAAACAAGTCTTGTATCCAAATATTCCGTACCAATTTCAAAACCAACTTACTTAAACCGAAACCAAATCATTTAAACCGAAAACCAGTTTCAATTTCATTCTTTAAGTGTTTTTAAAGGCCCGGAAATTGTTTTAGTTTTACGAAAGCAAAGTTTTAGAGAGTCTTTCAAACTTTTCCTAAAACATCGTCAAGTGAAAATAGTTACTCGAAATTCAAGTTTCTTTTAAATCCACTAATACTCCTCCAAATCTGTTTACTTAAATCAAATTTCAAAACATAAGAATTTTCATCTTTAAATCAACTTTAAAACATAATTCTTTTCTTAAATAAATTACATTCAAAATATAATAATTTTCTTAATAAAATAAATCAAACATAATTCATTTATCAGTAATTCAATTCAAAGCATAATTCATTATTTTCAAAATAACGTTTTAAAACAAAGTCTCGGATTTTATAAAAATTTCGGCAGCATCTCCCCTAAAACATGGACTTTGCCACCTTTTTCAGGTCTCAACTAAACCAATCCTCAACTCTTTCCAACAGGTTCAAGACCAAATCAGTTTTCAATAAAACCAAATCTAGACTTTTAAATATTAAAATCATTTCAAATCAAACCAATCAGAAATCTCCATTTTTACAAAATTAGACATTATTTCAATCAAGCAGACAACCATATTCATTCAAGACAAATCAGACAATGCATAAGACTTACATAATCACCAGAAAAGCATTTCGCTCATCATATCAATTTATAACAATTCCAATCTAAAATAAATTAGTTTGTAGAAAAAGCCCCTGATGCCAAGGCATCATGGCCTGTTTTTCTATGCTTTTTTAGTAGATTTTAATTCAGTTTTCATACAATTTCTCTTGTTAAAAGAGCAAAAGCATGAAAAATCTCTGCATGAAACAAAATCTCAAGCATAGGTGAATTTTAGTTAATATACAGGGGAAATACGATAAAATAGATCACACTAAGTGAAGTTATGATTTTGAGCATTATTAACACACTTAGTATAGTGAAGTTTATCTTGTATGTTACTTTGATACACTTTTTTTGTTTGATTTCATACCAAAAGAAGTAGAGAAGAGCCACGTTAGTGGCCAAAATTAGTGCCACTAACATGGCCATTAACGTGGAAGGAAAGAAAGTTTGGAACGTTAGTGGGAACGTTAATGGCATTAACTTTGAAGAAGGAGAGCATGAAAAGTTAGTGACAACGTTAACACCACTAACTTTAGCAAAGCAAATGAAGACCCATATTAGTGGCCACGTTAACACCACTAACTTTAGCAAAGCAAAGAAGGCCTACGTTAGTGGCCACGTTAGTGCCACTAACGTGGGCAAAATCTCATCCGGCAGCCTGACCATGCCTTCTTCAAACAAGAATAACTTGAGCCACAAAGCTCCAAATGAGGTGATTCCAGTGGCATTGAAAAGTAGGATTCCAGAGCTTTCCAAGCATACCTACATGGTGGACACTAAATTTGAGGGAGAAAACCTGTCCCGAAAGTGCAAAGATGAACATGGTATCAACCTGTAGTAAGGCCGGCTGACCTCTTCAACTTCCAAGAAGTGTAACTCGAGCTGTAGAGATCCAAATGATGTGCTTCCAAGGACGTTGGAAAGAGGACATCCAGGACTTTTCAACAATATATAATAGTATGGGATGGACACTAAGTTTGAGCTTTAGAACCTGGCAATATTAATCCCTTGAACGCTGACGTTAGTGTGGCTAACGTTGCCAAAAATGCCAGTGACGGCGCCAGTGACCCTGTCCCTTTCAAAGGATAATAACTTGAGTTACAGAGGTCCAATTGAGGTGATTTCAGTTGCGTTAGAAAGCTGATATTTAAGGCTTTCCAATGATATATAATACTCTATAGTGGGCATGAAATTGAAGCACAAATAATAGGCATCTTTTAAGCCCTAAAAAATACCAACTGAGTAGCAAGTGTGACGTTAGTGCCACTAACTTCAGCACTAACGCCAAACTTGTAGCGTTGGTGTGGCTAACGGTAGCAATAATGCGAAGTCACCCTAGACCTCAATTTGATTTACTTCTCTCTCAAGCTCACTTCAAAGTTCAAGCAAGCAAAGGCTACAATTGTCAACCAATCAAGGCCACCAGAAGCATCTAGAATAGTTAATTTTCATTTCATTGTAATTTGCTTTTAATTTTAATTTTATTTTGTAATTTAGAAGAGCCTATATAAATGTCTTAGTTTCTACATTGAATTCACGCTGGATTGGAGGGGAGTCCAGGGTCATGCATACACATCCCCTGACACACACCATTCATCACTCTTCTTTCTTTTCTTTTCTTTTCTGCTTTTTAGTAGTGTAGCTTTACTTTGTAATGTCCATTTATGAATTTGGCAGTTTCAATTTCAGTTTTTATCTTCATCTTTATTTTTCTGCACTCCTTTTCTTTTCTGTTTGAGTGGAGCAAAAACAACTAACTCTTTTAATTAGGTTAGAGAGCTTTGTTACAATTCAATGGATTAATTTATTTTTATCATTAATCTTCTTCGGTCTTTTCACTTGATTTTTCTAGAAAGCTTTCGTTCTTCATTCAATTGAGCAATTATCTCGACAGAGAAGTTGTTCAAAATTTGATCTCCTCTGAACCTTGGAAGAGGAATGAGGAGATCGTGCTAGAAATGCTTTCTCATGTTGGACCGGATTGGGGTTTGGATAGATATTGTGACATTTTATCCTACCAACACTTTGATTTGGAAATTCATGTGGTATAATTAGTGACCATACTTCATATCTTTCCATGAGCAATTAAATCAAGGAATTGGGCAATTGTTCAAGCTTAGAGAGATGGATTGCCAAGGAATTGGGATGCAATCACCTATGATTGCCAAAGAGATCAATGAATGCATTGAATGAGGAAGAGATGAAAGCAATTGATCCGGAGATTGCAATATTTTTCTATCCCAATGATTTCTTTTCTTTTTACTTATTGTTATTTACCTTCTTGTATTTTACATTCCTGTCATTCTTCTTTCCTGTACTTTATTTCTTTTCTTTATTTTCTGTCAATTTATATTTCCTTGTTGCTTATCACTCCAATATGATTCGTCTAACTAGGATATACAATTAACCATTGATTGCTTAATCCGTTAATCCATGTGGGATTCGACCTCACTCTATTATGAGTTTTTACTTGACGACAATTCGGTATACTTGCCGAGGGAGATTTGTAGCGATACAAGTTCTCGTGCAACAAGTTTATGGCGCCGTTGCCGGGGATTAATTGTGATTAACAAACTATCGATTGGTTGATTACCTAGATTAGACATTTTCTTTTGTTTTGCTTTGTTCATGTAATTGCTTTTGTTCTTTATTTTCTATGCTCTCTAACTGTTTGTGTTAATGCCTCACCAAGAAGCCCCTGTTTGTGATAGCTCTAGCTCTTGGTGATTTTGTTATTAATACAACAGTTTCTTTTACTTAGCTTATTTTCAAATAAAATTGGCATATGGTTACATTCTAAGTTTGGTGTTGCCCTACAACAATCTGTTTTTCAATCTTTTTGGATACTTGCATCAAGTCTAAGAGAAAGTGTCACACTAAGTTTGGTGTGCCATTTATTTTTCTATGCAATGTATCCAAAAACACCACTTGTTTGTATAATCATAATGTCTGTGCTTCTTTGGCCTGCAATGCTATTGGTGGACGAAATTGTGATCACATGTTCTTTATACTTTGATGAGTTTACTCTTAGGGCACTGTTTATTTTCACAACTCCGTTCAACTAACCAGCAAGTGTACTGGGTCGTCCAAGTAATACCTTACGTGAGTAAGGGTCGAATCCACAGAGATTGTTGGTATGAAGCAAGCTATGGTCACCTTGTAAATCTCAGTTAGGGAGATTAAAGGGTAATTGTGATTATTAGAATAAAATAAATAATAAATAATAAAAAGGATAGAAATACTTATGCAGATTCATTGGTGAGAATTTCAGTTAAGTATATGAAGATGCTGTATGGCTCACGGACGCCTGCTCTCCTACTGCTTCTACTCAATCCTTCTTACTCCTTTCCATGGCAAGCTTTGTATAGGGGTTCACCATCAGCTGTGGCTACTTTCATCCTCTCGGGAAAATATCCTATGCGGTTGTCAGTCGCACAGCTAATCATCTGGAGGCATCACCCATGGTTGATGGCTACATCCCATCCTCGCAGTGAAAGCTAATGCTCACACACTCTGTCACAGTACGGCTAATCACCGATTGGTTCCCGCTCCTACTGGAATAGAATCCCTTGATTCTTTTGCGTCTGTCACTAACGCCCAGCAGGTTGCAAGTTTGAAGCACGTCACAGTCATTCATTACCGGAATCCTACTCGGAATACCACAGACAAGGTTGGACTTTCCGAATCCTCATAAATGCCGCCATCTATCTAGCTTATACCACGAAGATTCTGTTGGTGAATCTAAGAGATACACATTCAAGCTCTGTTGCATGTAGAACGGAAGTGGTTGTAAATCACGCGCGTTCATCAGTGAGAATGATGATGAGGGTTATCTAACTCATCACATTCATCATGTTCTTGGGTACGAATGAATATCTTGGAATAAGAATAAGATAGAGACCGAATAAAAGATAATAGAACTTCATTAATACTTGAGGTACAGCAGAGCTCCACACCCTTAATCTATGGTGTGCAGAAACTCCACCGTTGAAAATACATAAGCAGAAGGTTCAGGCATGGCCGAATGGCCAGCCCCCTTAAACGTGATCAATAGTCTCTTAGGATAAAGAATTATACAAAACTGAGACCAAAGATGTCTCTTACATTAGTAAATCATCCTATTTATAATAAACTAGCTCCTAGGGTTTACATGAGTAAGTAATTGATGCATAAATCCACTTCCGGGGCCCACTTGGTGTGTGATTGGGCTGAGCTTGATCTATCCACGAGCTGAGGCTTCTCCTGGAGTTGAACTTTGAGTTATGACGTGTTTTGGGCGTTCAACTCCGGATCACGACGTTTTTCTGGCGTTTAACTTTGGAAAGGAGCATGTACTTGGCGTTCAACGCCAAGTTACGTCGTCATTCTTCGAATGAAGTATGAACTATTATATATTGCTGGAAAGCCCTGGATGTCTACTTTCCAACGCCGTTGAGAGCGCGCCATTTAGAGTTCTGTAGCTCCAGAAAATCCATTTCGAGTGCAGGGAGGTCAGAATCCAACAGCATCAGCAGTCCTTTTGTCAGCCTTTTTCAGAGTTTTGCTCAAATCCCTCAATTTCAGTCAGAATTTACCTGAAATCACAGAAAAACACACAAACTCATAGTAAAGTCCAGAAATGTCAATTTAACATAAAAACTAAGGAAAACATCCCTAAAAGTAGCTCAAACGTACTAAAAACTATATAAAAACAATGCCAAAAAGCGTATAAATTATCCGCTCATCACAACACCAAACTTAAATTGTTGCTTGTCCCCAAGCAACTGAAAATCAAATAGGATAAAAAGAAGAGAATATACTATAAATTCCAGAATATCAATGAATATTAATTTAATTAGATGAGCGGGACTTGTAGCTTTTTGCTTCTGAACAGTTTTGGCATCTCACTTTTTCCTTTGAAGTTCAGAGTGATTGGCATCTCTAGGAACTTAGAATTTTGGATAGTGTTATTGACTTTCCTAGTTAAGCATGTTGATTCTTGAACACAGCTACTTTTGAGTCTTGGCTGTGGCCCTAAGCACTTTGTTTTCCAGTATTACCACCGGATACATAAATGCCACAGACACATAACTGGGTGAACCTTTTCAGATTGTGACTCAGCTTTGCTAGAGTCCCCAGTTAGTGGTGTCCAGAGCTCTTAAGCACACTCTTTTGCTTTGGATCACGACTTTAACCATTCAGTCTCAAGCTTTTCACTTGGACCTTCATGACACAAGCACATGGTTAGGGACAGCTTGATTTAGCCGCTTAGGCCTGGATTTAATTTCCTTGGGCCCTCCTATCCATTGATGCTCAAAGCCTTGGATCCTTTGCTTTTTAAAGTTTTCGCCATTTTTTTTTTGCTGCTTTTTCTTACTTCAAGAATCAATTTCATGATGTTTTTCAGATCATCAATAACATTTCTCTTTGTTCATCATTCTTTCAAGAGCCAACAATTTTAACACTCATAAACAACAATATCCAAAGACATATGCACTGTTCAAGCATTCATTCAGAAAGCAAAAATTATTATCACCATATCAATATAATTAAACTAAATTCAATAATAATTTCGAAAATTTTGTACTTCTTGTTCTTTTGAATTAAAACATTTTTCTTTTAAGAGAGGTGAAGGACTAATGGATTTTATTCATAGCTTTAAGGCATGGTTACATACTAATGATCATGAAACAAAGACACAAAACATAGATAAACACAATAATAATAAAAAAACCGAAACAGAAAGAAATAAAGAACAAGGAATGAATCCACCTTTAGTGGCATCTTCTTCTTGAAGGACCAATGATGTTCTTCAACTCTTCTATGTCCCTTCCTTGCCTTTGTTGCTCCTCCCTCATTGCTCTTTGATCTTCTCTTATTTCTTGGAGAATGATGGAGTGCTCATGATGTTCCACCCTTAATTGTTCAACATTATGGCTCAAATCTTCTAAAGAGGTATTGAGTTGCTCCCAATAGTTGTTGGGAGGAAAGTTCATTCCTTGAGGCATTTGTTGATGATGAACCTCCTCATGTTCTTCTTGATGGCCGTGAGGAACTTCTCTGGTTTGCTCCATCCTTTTCTTGGTGATGGGCTTGTCTTCTTCAATGGAGACATCTCCATCTATGATAACTCCAGCTGAGTAACATAAATGGCATATAAGGTGGGGGAAGGCTAGCCGTGCCATGTGTGAAGGCTTGTCAGCTATTTTGTAGAGTTCATTGGAGATGACTTCATGAACTTCCACTTCCTCTCCAATCATGATGCTATGAACCATGATGGCCCGATCCACAGTAACTTCAGATCGGTTGCTTGTAGGGATGATGGATCTTTGGATGAATTCCAACCATCCTCTAGCTACAGGCTTGAGGTCCAGTCTTCTTAGTTGGACTGGCTTGCCTTTGGAGTCTATTCTCCATTGGGCGCCTTCCACACAAATGTCCCTAAGGACTTGGTCCAACCTTTGATCAAAGTTGACCCTTCTAGTGTAGGGGTGTTCATCACCTTGCATCATAGGTAAATGAAACGCCAACCTCACATTCTCCGGACTAAAATCCAAGTATTTCCCCCTAACCATTGTGAGATAATTCTTTGGACTTGGGTTCATACCTTGGTCATGGTTCCTAGTGATCCATGCATTGGCATAGAACTCTTGAACCATTAAAATTCCAACTTGTTGTATGGGGTTGGCTAGGACTTCCCAACCTCTTCTTTGAATATCAAGTCGGATTTCCGGATACTCATTTTTCTTGAGTTTGAAAGGGACCTCAGAGATCACCTTCTTCTTTGCCACAACATCATAGAAGTGGTCTTGATGGCTCTTGGAGATGAATCTTTCCCTCTCCCATGACTCGGAGGTGGAAGCTTTTGCTTTCCCTTTCCCTTTTCTTGAGGAAACTCCGGCCTTAGGTGCCATTGGTAATGGAAAAACGAAAAAAAGCTTATGCTTTTACCACACCAAACTTAAAATTTGCTCGTCCTCGAGCAAGAAAGAAAAGAATAGTAGAAGAAGAAGAAGAGAATATGGTAGAGAGGGAGAGAGTAGGTTCGGCTATGTGGGAGAAGAAGGTGTTTGTGTTGTGTGAAAATGATGAAGAATGGGAGGGTATTTATAGTGAGAGGGGAGGGTTAGTGTTCGGCCATTTTGGGTGGGAATGGGTGGGAAATTGAATTTGAATTTTATGAGGGTAGGTGGGGTTTATGGGGAAGAGGAGGTTGATGTGAATGGTGAATGGGGTAATTGGGAAGAGGAATTGAGGTGATTGGTGAAGGGTGTTGGGAAGTGTGATATGGGGAAGAATGAGATTTGGATTAGTAGAGTGTGATTAGGATTAAAAGGAATATGGTAGGTGGGGATCCTGTGGGGTCCACAGATCCTGAGGTGAAAACAAATACCATTCCTTCACCATATAGGCATGTAACATGCCTTCATGCATCATCCTGGCGTTCAAACGCCCATTGGTGCATGTTCTGGGCGTTCAACGCCCATGTAATGCATGTTTCTGGCGTTGAACGCCAGTTTCATGCTTGTTCCTGGCGTTCAGCGCCAGCTTGTCCTCTTCGTGCACCATCCTGGCATTTAACGCCAGGTTGTTGCTTGTTTTGGGCGTTCAACGCCAGAATGGTGCTCTGTTCTGGCGTTGAACGCCAGACAGATGCATCTTACTGGCGTTGAACGCCAGTCTGCGCTGCCTCCAGGGTGAAAAATTTTTTTCTTCTGTTTTTGACTCTGTTTTTAATTTATTTTGATTTTTTTTCGTGACTTCTCATGATCATGTACCTATTTAAACACAAAAATAACAAAGAAACAAAATAAAATAAAATTAGATAAATAAAATTGGGTTGCCTCCCAACAAGCGCTTCTTTAATGTCAATAGCTTGACAGTGGCCCTCATGGAGCCACAAGGTGATCAGGTCAATTTAAGTGTGGTCCCAACACCAAACTTAGAGTTTGGATATGGGGTATGAACACCAAACTTAGAGTTTGGTTGTGGCCTCACAACACCAAACTTAGAGTTTGACTGTGTGGGCTCTTCTTCTTGACTCTGAATTGAGAGAAGCTCTTCATGCTTACTCTCTTTTGTCACAGAGGGATGGCCATGTGCCTTAAACACAAGGTAGTCCCCATTCAATTGAAGGACTAACTCACCTTTGTTGACATCTATCACAGCTCCTGCTGTGGCTAGGAAAGGTCTTCCTAGGATGATGCATTCATCATCTTCCTTCCTAGTGTCTAGGATTATGAAATCAGTAGGGATGTAAAGGCCTTCAACCTTTACTAGCACGTCCTCTACTAATCCATAAGCTTGTCTCATTGACTTGTCTGCCAATTGTAATGAGAACAAAGCAGGTTGTACCTCAATGATTCCCAGCTTCTCCATTACAGAGAGTGGCATAAGGTTTATCCCTGACCCAAGATCACATAGAGCTTTTTCAAAGCTCATGGTGCCAATGGTGCAAGGTATTAAGAACTTGCCAGGATCTTGTTTCTTTTGAGGTAGAGTTCTCTGAATCCAAGTATCTAGTTCACTAATGAGCAAGGGAGGTTCACTTTCCCAAGTCTCATTACCAAACAATTTGGCATTCAGCTTCATGATAGCTCCTAAATATTGAGTAACTTGCTCTCCAGTTACATCTTCATCCTCTTCAGAGGATGAATAGTCCTCAGAGCTCATGAATGGCAGAAGGAGATTTAAAGGAATCTCTATGGTCTCTAGGTGAGCCTCAGATTCCTCAGGATCCTTAATAGGGAACTCCTTCTTGCTTGAGGGACATCCCAGGAGGTCTTCCTCACTAGGATTTTCGTCCTCCTCCTCCCTTGTGCATTCGGCCATATTGACTATGTCAATGGCCTTGCACTCTCCTTTTGGATTTTCTTCTGTATTGCTTGGGAGAGTACTGGGAGGAGTTTCAATGACTTTCTTACTCAGCTGACCCACTTGTGCCTCCAAATTTCTAATGGAAGATCTTGTTTCATTCATGAAACTGAAAGTGGCCTTTGACAGATCAGAGACTATATTGGCTAAATTAGAATTGTTTTGTTCAGAGTTCTCTGTCTGTTGCTGAGAAGATGATGGATATGGCTTGCTATTGCCCAGCCTATTGCGTCCACCATTGTTAAAACCTTGTTGAGGTTTTTGTTGATCCTTTCAGGAGAAATTTGGATGATTTCTCCATGATGAGTTATAGGTGTTTCCATAAGGTTCACCTAAGTAATTAACCTCTGCCATAGCAGGGTTCTCAGGATCATAAGCTTCTTCAGAAGCTGCCTCTCTAGTACTGTTGGATGCATGTTGCAACCCATTCAGATTTTGAGAGATCATGTTGACCTGTTGAGTCAACACCTTGTTCTGAGCCAATATGGCATTCAGAGCATCAATTTCAAGAACTCCTTTCTTCTGAGGTACCCCATTATTCACGGAATTTCTCTCAGAGGTGTACATGAACTGGTTGTTTGCAACCATGTCAATGAGTTCTTGAGCCTCTTCAGGCGTTTTCTTCAGGTGAATAGATCCACCTGCAGAATGGTCCAATGACATTTTCGAAAATTCAGAGAGACCATAATAAAATATATCTAATATGGTCCATTCTGAAAACATGTCAGATGGACATCTTTTAGTCAGCTGCTTATATCTTTCCCAAGCTTCATAAAGGGATTCACCATCTTTTTGTTTGAAGGTTTGAACATCCACTCTCAGCTTGCTCAGCTTTTGAGGAGGAAAGAATTTATCCAGGAATGCAGTGACAAGCTTATCCCATGAGTCCAGGCTATCCTTGGGTTGTGAATCCAACCATACTCTAGCTCTGTCTCTTACAGCAAAAGGGAAAAGCAAGAGTTTGTAGACTTCAGGATCAACTCCATTCGTCTTTACAGTCTCACATATCTGCAAGAATTCAGTTAGAAACTGATAAGGATCTTCAGATGGAAGTCCATAAAACTTGCAGTTTTGTTGCATTAAAGCAACTAGTTGAGGCTTAAGCTCAAAGTTATTGGCTCCAATGGCAGGAATGGAGATGCTTCTTCCATCAAACTTGGACGTTGGCTTTGTGAAGTCACCAAGCATTCTCCTTGCATTATTATTATTATTTCCGTCTGCCATCTCTTTCTCTTGTTCGAAAATTTCAAGAAGGGTTCTTCTGGATTGTTGTAATTTAGCTTCTCTTAATTTTCTCTTCAGAGTCCTTTCAGGTTCTGGATCAATTTCAACAAGAGTGCCTTTATCCTTGTTCCTGCTCATATGAAAGAGAAGAAAACAAGAAAAGAAAAAGGGATCCTCTATGTCACAGTATAGAGATTCCTTTATGTTAGTAGAAAAAGAAAGGGGTATAAGAAAGAAGAAGGATGGATTCGGATTTATGGATGAAGAGAGGTGAAGAGAAGTGTTAGTAATTAAATAATTAAATAGAAGAAGAAAGGAGAAGAGAAAATTCGAAAATAATTTTTGAAAAGGAGTTAGTGATTTTCGAAAATTAGAGATAAAATGTAATTAAAATTAAAACATGAAACAATTAATTAATTAAAAATAATTTTTGAAAAAGAGAGAGATATTTTCGAAAATAGAAGAGGAAAAAGTAGTTAGGTAGTTTTGAAAAAGATAAGAAACAAACAAAAAGTTAGTTAGTTGATTGAAAAAGATTTGAAATTAAATTTTGAAAAAAGATAAGAAGATAGTAAGTTAGATAAGATATTTTGAAATCAAATTTTGAAAAAGATAAAAATTTTTAAAAAGATCAAATAAAAGATAGAAAAGATTTAATTCAAAAATTTTGAAATTATTTACTTCACTAACAAGAAACTACAAGATAAGATTCTAGAAATTAAAGATTGAACCTTTCTTAACAAGAAAGTAAGAAACTTCAAATTTTTGAACCAATCACATTAATTATTAGTGAATTTTCGAAAATTACATATAAAGATAATAAAAAGATTTTGAAAATAATTTGAAAAAGATTTTTGAAATTTTCGAAAAATAGAAAAAAAAATGAAAAAGATATGATTTTTGAAAAAGATTTTGAAAAGATAAGATTTTTAAAATTGAAATTTTGACTTGCCTTGTAAGAAACAACTAATTTTGAAAATTTTTGACCAAGTCAACCCAAAATTTCAAAAATTTGGAGGGAAATAAGGAAAAGATATTTTTTTGATTTTTGAATTTTTTAATTATGAAAGAGAAAAACAACAAAAATACTCAATGCATGAAATTTTTAGATCAAAACCATGAATGCATGCAAGAATGCTATGAATGTCAAGATGAACACCAAGAACACTTTGAAGATCATGATGAACATCAAGAACAAATTTTGAAAATTTTTTTTTTATGCAAAGAAAACATGCAAGACACCAAACTTAGAAATCTTTAATGCATGAAAAATATGAATGCAAAAATGCACATGAAAAACAACAACCAACACAAAACAAGAAATCATCAAGATCAAACAAGAGGACTTATCAAGAACAACTTGAAGATCATGAAGAACACTATGAATGCATGGGATTTTCGAAAAATGCAAGAAAATTTTTTTTTTTTAAAAGCATGCAATTGACACCAAACTTAAAAATTGACTCAAGACTCAAACAAGAAACACAAAAATATTTTTAGTTTTTATGATTTTCTAATTTTTTTTGTATTTTTATTAATTATTTTCGAAAATAAAGTTTTGAAAAACGAAAAATAAAAGAAAAATTTTTGAAAAAGATTTTTGAAAAGAAAATTACCTAATCTGAGCAACAAGATGAACCGTCAGTTGTCCATACTCGAACAATCCCCGGCAACGGCGCCAAAAACTTGGTGGACGAAATTGTGATCACATGTTCTTTATACTTTGATGAGTTTACTCTTAGGGCACTGTTTATTTTCACAACTCCGTTCAACTAACCAGCAAGTGTACTGGGTCGTCCAAGTAATACCTTACGTGAGTAAGGGTCGAATCCACAGAGATTGTTGGTATGAAGCAAGCTATGGTCACCTTGTAAATCTCAGTTAGGGAGATTAAAGGGTAATTGTGATTATTAGAATAAAATAAATAATAAATAATAAAAAGGATAGAAATACTTATGCAGATTCATTGGTGAGAATTTCAGTTAAGTATATGAAGATGCTGTATGGCTCACGGACGCCTGCTCTCCTACTGCTTCTACTCAATCCTTCTTACTCCTTTCCATGGCAAGCTTTGTATAGGGGTTCACCATCAGCTGTGGCTACTTTCATCCTCTCGGGAAAATATCCTATGCGGTTGTCAGTCGCACAGCTAATCATCTGGAGGCATCACCCATGGTTGATGGCTACATCCCATCCTCGCAGTGAAAACTAATGCTCACGCACTCTGTCACAGTACGGCTAATCACCGGTTGGTTCCCGCTCCTACTGGAATAGAATCCCTTGATTCTTTTGCGTCTGTCACTAACGCCCAGCAGGTTGCAAGTTTGAAGCACGTCACAGTCATTCATTACCGGAATCCTACTCGGAATACCACAGACAAGGTTGGACTTTCCGGATCCTCATAAATGCCGCCATCTATCTAGCTTATACCACGAAGATTCTGTTGGTGAATCTAAGAGATACACATTCAAGCTCTGTTGCATGTAGAACGGAAGTGGTTGTCAATCACGCGCGTTCATCAGTGAGAATGATGATGAGGGTTATCTAACTCATCACATTCATCATGTTCTTGGGTACGAATGAATATCTTGGAATAAGAATAAGATAGAGACCGAATAAAAGATAATAGAACTTCATTAATACTTGAGGTACAGCAGAGCTCCACACCCTTAATCTATGGTGTGCAGAAACTCCACCGTTGAAAATACATAAGCAGAAGGTTCTGGCATGGCCGAATGGCCAGCCCCCTTAAACGTGATCAATAGTCTCTTAGGATAAAGAATTATACAAAACTGAGACCAAAGATGTCTCTTACATTAGTAAATCATCCTATTTATAATAAACTAGCTCCTAGGGTTTACATGAGTAAGTAATTGATGCATAAATCCACTTCCGGGGCCCACTTGGTGTGTGCTTGGGCTGAGCTTGATCTATCCACGAGCTGAGGCTTCTCCTGGAGTTGAACTTTGAGTTATGACGTGTTTTGGGCGTTCAACTCCGGATCACGACGTTTTTCTGGCGTTTAACTTTGGAAAGGAGCATGTACTTGGCGTTCAACGCCAAGTTACGTCGTCATTCTTCGAATGAAGTATGAACTATTATATATTGCTGGAAAGCCCTGGATGTCTACTTTCCAACGCCGTTGAGAGCGCGCCATTTAGAGTTCTGTAGCTCCAAAAAATCCATTTCGAGTGCAGGGAGGTCAGAATCCAACAACATCAGCAGTCCTTTTGTCAGCCTTTTTCAGAGTTTTGCTCAAATCCCTCAATTTCAGTCAGAATTTACCTGAAATCACAGAAAAACACACAAACTCATAGTAAAGTCCAGAAATGTGAATTTAACATAAAAACTAAGGAAAACATCCCTAAAAGTAGCTCAAACTTACTAAAAACTATATAAAAACAATGCCAAAAAGCGTATAAATTATCCGCTCATCAGCTATCCTTAATTTTTGCTAGCATAACCACATACATCACTCACATTTTAGTGTGTAAGACGTTCGTGACCCATCATAGACCCCATCACCACAGTTTTGTTTGCTGCTTGAAGACAAGCAATCAGTCTAAATTGGTATGGAAAGGGAGAAAAAGGGCAACAACAATGAAGATGAACTACAAACTGGTAAAGTTCCTTTTTCCTCTCACTTATTCCCAGTACATTCAATTGCATGATTGTCTTCTATTTTCTTTGTATGTATGTGTGCTTGCTCCTTGTGAATAAGCATAGTTTAATTTTTGAATTGCAATATGTTGCTGTGACATTATGATTGCCATCATGCATTTTTGTGAGTCCAAAGCGATGTAGTTTCATGATCATAAACAAACAAGGTCATTTAAGAAGAAGTTAGCATGAGCATATAAGTATTGGGAAGCTAGCATGACTATTGTTGCTCAATTGGATTTGAATTTATTTAATTGAAGTTTTCATCTAGGATATTTTATGAAATTTTTGAAATCATGAAAACCTTAAAAAAGCAATTGCAAATAAGGCAAGAAAATAAAAGGGAGAGAATGAGAAAGCTGAAGGGTCTGAGTACCAATGACAATTCAATTGTTAAGTACTTGAGGTGTTTATGTATCAAGCAAAAAGTTTGAAAACAAAACAGTTAGAGTTAAGGCTAGGCTCAAGTGCAAAAGAACTCCCTCAAAGCTTAAGGCTCTGAGCATCAATGATTAGAGAGTCAAGAAGACAAGAAAACAAAATGAGCTAAAAGAGTCCTCTGATTAAATGCTTGTGGTGCTTATGTATCAAGTGGTAATACTTGAAAACAAAGCATTTAGAGTCGTAGCTTTCAAATCATGGTGCAAAGCACCCAAGAAGATAAGATAAAAAGAGAAAGAAAAGCTTGTTTAAGGAAGAAACATACAGAAAAGATTTCATAAAATGATCTAGATAGAGGCGTCAATCATCTGAATTTCTTTTGTGATTGTTGCATGCATAGAAAGCTAGCTAACCATGAACATTACACTGCTACTCTTCTTACCTTGCATTGTCAAACCTTATTGCATGATTCTCTTCTTTCTTGGGGACAAGCAAGATTTAATTTTGGTGTTGTGATGCCAAGGCATCATAGCCTATTTTTCTATGCTTTTTTCAGTAGATTTTAATTCAATTTTCATACAATTTCTGTTGATAAAGGAACAAAAGCATGAAAAATCTCTGCATGAAACAAAATCTCAAGCATAGGTGAATTTTAGTTAATATACAGGGTAAATATGATAAAATAGATCACACTAAGTGAAGTTATGATTTTGAGCATTATTAACACACTTAGTATAGTGAAGTTTATCTTGCATGTTACGTTGATACACTTTGTTTGTTTGATTTCAGACCAAAAAGAAGCAGAGAAGAGCCACATTAGTGGCCACATTAGTGCCACTAACGTGGCCATTAACGTGGAAGGAAGGAAAGTTTGGAACGTTAGTAGGAACGTTAATGGCATTAACTTTGAAGAAGGAGAGAACGAAAAGTTAGTGGCAATGTTAACAACACTAACTTTAGCAAAGCAAAAGAAAACCCACATTAGTGGCCACGTTAACGCCACTAACGTGAACCATTAACGTGGAGAAAGGAGGCATCTGTAAAGTTAGTGGCAACGTTAACGCCACTAACTTTAGCGAAGCAAAGAAGGCCTACGTTAGTTGTCACGTTAGTGCCACTAACATGGGCAAAATCTCACCCGGTAGCCTGACCATGCCTTCTTCAGAACCTGGCAATATTAATCCCCTGAACGCTAACGTTAGTGTGGCTAACGTTTCCAATAACGCTAGCGACTGCGCCAACGATCCTGTCTCTTTCAAAGGAGAATAACTTGAGTTACAGACGTCCAATTGAGGTGATTCCAGTTGCATTAGAAAGCTGAGATTCAGAGCTTTCTAATGATATATAATACTCTATAATGGGCATGAAATTGAAGCACAAACAATAGGCAGCTTTTAATCCCCAAAAAATACCAACTGGGTAGCAAGTGTGACGTTAGTGCCACTAACTTCAGCACTAATGCCAAACTTGTAGCGTTAGTGTGGCTAACGGCAGCAATAATGCGAAGTCACCCTGGACCTCTAGTTGATTCACTTCTCTCTCAAGCCCACTTCAAAGTTCAAGCAAGCAAAGCCTACAATTGTCAACTAATCAAGGCCACAAGAAGCATCTAGAATAGTTAATTTTCATTTCGTTGTAATTTGCTTTTAATTTTAATTTCATTTTGTAATTTAGGAGAGCCTATATAAAGGCCTTAGTTTCTACATTGAATTCACGCTGGATTGGAGGGGAGTCCAGGCTCATGCATACACATCCCGTGACACACACCATTCATCACTCTTCTTTCTTCTCTTTTCTTTTCTGCTTTCTAGTAGTGTAGCTTTACTTTGTAATGTTCATTTATGAATTTGGCAGTTTCAATTTTAGTTTTTATCTTCATCTTTATTTTTCTGCATTAATTTGTTTTTATCATTAATCTTCTTCGGTCTTTTCTCTTGATTTTGCTAGAAAGCTTTCGTTCTTCATTCAATTGAGCAATTATCTCGATGGAAAAGTTGTTTATAATTTGATCTCCTCGGAACCTTGGAAGAGGAATGAGGTGATCATGCTAGAAATGCTTTCTCATGTTGGACCAGATTGGGGTTTGGATGGATATTGGGACATTTAATCCTACCAACACTTTGATTTGGAAATACATGTGGTATAATCAGTGACCATACTTCATCTCTTCCCATGAGAAATTAAATCAAGGAATTGGACAATTGTTCAAGCTTAGAGAGATGAGATTGCCAAGAAATTGGGATCCAATCACCTAAGATTGCCAAGAAGATCAATGAATGCATTGATTGAGGAAGAGATGAAAGCAATTGATCCGAAGATTGCAATATCTTTCTATCCCAATGCTTTCTTTTCTTTTACTTTTAGTTATTTACCTTCTTATATTTTACATTCCTGTCATTCTTCTTTCCTGCACTTTATTTCTTTTCTTTTCTTTTCTGTCAATTTATATTTCCTTGTTGCTTATCACTCTAATATGATTCGTCTAACTAGAATAACTAATTAACCATTGATTGCTTAATTCGTTAATTCCTGTGGGATTGGACCTCACTCTATTGTGAGTTTTTACTTGATGACAATTTGGTATACTTGTCGAGGGAGATTTGTAGCGATACAAGTTTCCGTGCATCAGCCCCTACCTCGATAAGTCGAAGCCATAACCCAAACGCGCCCGAGAATTCCTTTTCTCTCAACCTAAAATCAACGGCAGCTTCAATTCGTAGCCCCGCACATTTTTGCAATAGCATGAACATCTTTAAATCACAACATTCAACCTCAGTTACTAACTCCTAAAACATTAATATCGCAAAGGCTTTCATACACTTAACAAAACACTAATGCGGGATTTCAGAAACAAAAATACTTACTATAATAAGAAAAACAAAATAGCAGTGGTCTCTGAACAAATCTAACGGTAGCCCCGGCAACCACCCCAAGCGATGCAGCGACTTAAACAACAAGCATCAACGATGAAGTTCCCAAAAACTCAACGGAAAGTAAACCAAACCCAAAACCCTTACTGGTAGTAGATCTCAGCAGCGGCAGTGGCATTTCCGGTGGCAGAGGCTTAGTCAGAAGCTTCAGTAGTGGTAGATCTAGCGGTGGTTTGGACGAAGAAGGTGCCAGCGACACGAATGGCGACTGGGCGCGGTGACTGGACTGGTCGCGTCCCTCCTTCCAGGTTTTTTCTCTCACTCGCAGATCCTCTCTCTCCCCGTGGCTTCGCTTGACGGTGACGGACTTAAAGGTGGCGGCAATGACACGCGTAGCAGTAGTCTGTGATGATGACGACGGCGGCGCTTGCTTCATGTCTAGGGTGGCGGCCGCGATAGGGACCCGGGAAGACGGCAAAGGACGCGAGTGGGGTGGCGATTTACAAGGATGGCGCGAGCTCCTCCCTCCTCCACCGGCGCTCTCCCCTCTCGAATCACTTCTCTCCTTTGCTAACAGCGGTGGCGGCAGTGGCAGTTACAACCACCATGCCGCCTCCCTCTTCTTCTTCCCCCTCTTCCCACGACCCCGCTTTCTTCTTTCCCTTTCTTTCTTTTTTTCCTTCTTTCTTTCTTTCTGCCGTTGGCTAAGGGGTAAAGGTGGCTAGGGTGTGAATTGGAGAGTGTGTGTGAGAGTGTTGTATTGTGGTAGGGTTAGGATTTCAATTTAAGAATTTTAGGTTTAATTCGAGTAAGGTAATTTTATTAAAATTGGGGCATAGAGTATTAATTTAAAATCTAATTTAATCTCTAAAATTGACTTTAAAATATTATTTATTGTATCATAATATTAATTTGACTCTCATTCAAATGCTCTAATTGAAAATATAAGATAGTATGATTAATTTTTTTTATGCCCAAGCCATAAGTTTTAAATTGTAAAAAAATTAATTATTTAGCGAACATCATATAAAATTCTTATTATTTCATAACTACCAAATTTATAATTTAAATATAAAAAATAATTCAATAATTGTAAAATGAGATAAAATCCTAATTTAAATAGTAAAACCTCGATATTTTTTTTAATTTCTAAAATTTTTAATTGTGAATAGAAAAATAATCCATAATTATAGAGTTTGGATAAAAACCTTAATTTATTTCAAATTAAATTAATTAAAAGTGCGTTTAATTATCTTTAATAAAATAATTTTTCAAATTAAAAACTATAAAAAAATATATACTTTGAATTTAAGTCATAATATGACTTTTCAAACGTTCTGGGTCTTGCACTTTGATCCTGAACAACATCATTTAAAAAGCGCATCCTACTCCCAAACACCAAAAGTGTAGCCTTTGGTACAGAAAAATGTAGCCCGAAAAATGTAACCTTTTGCCTAATGCATTATTTTATTTTCGCTTTTAGCTAGACTTTTCAAGTGTACTTGAATGGATATTTTTCTTATTGTATATTTAGATTGGTTAATAAAAAGTATATTGTATTGTATTGTATGTGGTATTTTATTAAGAAATGAAAGCAGGGATGGGGTTTACAATGGATATGATAAGATAGAATTTTGATACGAGCAAGGTTACATAACCAGTAAATATTATTTTTTTTAATAATTGATCAATAATCATTTATACCTATGTTTACATAGATTTTGTATATAAAAATATATAATTTGCACCTATATTTACCAAAATTTTGCACACGAAAATTAATACAATTTTCAGCCACATTTTTTTAGAATTTGTACACATAAATTAATAAAATTTATTTATTAAAGGTAATTTAGTGTTTGTATTGGGAAAATAATAACAAAAAATACTAAAAGTTACTGACCCTAAAAATTTCTCTTTTAACATAATTCTAATTATGTTTGTAAGTTTAATTTTTTTAAAAAAATTAATATTTTTTATTTATGAATTTAAAACTCCTTAACCTAAAATTTATCTGTATCTTAAAATCCTATATTTGACATTAACTACTTCTACCTAAAAAAATTTATTAAAAACAATATAATTTTTAATCATACAATATTTGATAAACAAATTCTGTCGACGTTGGAAGACATGCTCGAATAAGGGCAGCGGCGTGTAGGTGCAGTAGTGATAAGCATGAGAAAGAAGGTCAGAGACAAAGGACGATGAGTAAGGTGGGAAGAAGGGGCGGCTTCAATGATGTGATCGATGCTGGAGGTGATATCAGCGGAGTTGGCAGGGATGACAACTTTGTCACAGTAGAGAAGTGGAGGATAGTTACTATGTTGATGGTGACTAATGAGTGAGTTAGAGGTAAGGGTGGAAATATATAGATGGTCTAAGTCTAAGTCTGTTATTTTTTATAGGCTATTTTTTCAACCACAAACTTATTTAAAAAGCCTGTTTTGTAAATTATAACTCAAAATAATAAATTAAAAATTCCTAAATTGACATTAAATACATTCTAAAATTTATAATTCATAATTTGTAAATTATAATCCATTTATATATCAATCGTTAGTCACATATAATAACCATACTCACAATCCATAAACTTTTTCATTGGAAAAAAAGAAATGCTAGAGGGCCATTGTAATTTATTACTTTTGGTCATCACTTAACTATCAACTCAAGTTCACTAGTCTAATTCCTTTAATCTAGTAATCTAATAATATACTTTGTCCCATACTTTTAAACATTGACGGCTAACTGATGGCCAAAGACAATAAATTCTAATGGCCTCTAGCATTCTTCGAACAAAAATATTAAAATCATAACTAATCTTGATTATTGATTCTTTTTATTTTTTTTTTTTTGCATTTAATATAAGTAAATAATTAAAAGTCTAAACTAAAAACAATTTATTTTTATAGAAAAATATTTTGACGAACCAGCCAAACGAGCTTTGTAGGCTTTTTTAAAAGCCTGTGACCTAGCGTTTTTAATTAATAGGATTTACAAAAAGTCTAAACCTAGTATATTTAATAAAATAAACCCAGTCGAGCCAAGCCTTAAACGAACTAATCTACGAATCTCCGTCGGGTAGCCCAGCCAACTTCTACCCCTAGTCATAGGGTAAGTGAGAGAGAGGAATTGTGAGAGAAGAAATTTGGATTTAGGAGATTTTTTAAAAGCATGATAAAAACAAAACAGGCCACATTTCCTTTTCGTTTGCCATATAAGTTATTTCGTTTATCACATCACACTGCAATATTAACGGACTACGTTTGTCTTTATGGTCTATAATTTTGGCATGTTTTAAAATTAATCAAAAATATTCTTGTCGATAACTACTGTTATGCAAATTTTTATAAATCCTAGTTGATTCAATATTTATTATCTGAGAGTGAAACATATTCCTTTTTTGTGGGTACTAATTTTTTATGTACCAAAAACTTCACTTTGAACAAATGGTAGCCAAAAAAAGCTGTTGGAATAGCTCTTGGTGAGAACTTATTTCTAGAAGAAGGCAAAGTCGAAGCATAAACAAGACATCTAAATGCCTTCAAGTCTTCATATGAGGGTGCCTTATTGTAAAGTAATTGGTAAGGGGACTTCCAGCCAAGAATAGAGGAAGAAAATTTATTGATTAAAAAAGCTACTGTAGTAACACTTTCACCCCAAAAATAAATTAGGACACCTAATTAATAATACAAGCTCCTTGTTACATTTAAGATGCTTTCGTTCCACCACCAGATTTTGTTGTGGTCGCTCAACACAATTGAATAGGTGGTTATTCACGATTTTGTAAATTACAATTTTTTTTTAAACTAAAAATTATAATTGGGACTCACGATTTTTTATTTTTTTTTGTCCTATCCAAAATTGTAATTCACGATTTCTATTTTTTTTGTTTTATTTAAAATCGCTATTCAACATTTTATTTTTATCTCATATCATTATATTACACTAAAATATCATAATATTATCAAAAAATACCTATAAAAACTCAATATAAAAAATTAGTCGAAGTATTCGATAGTATACTATAATTTTGTAGGTAATATATAGGTAAGAAAGGAAATAATTAGTTTGTGTTATCACTTTACCTTATGACAATGGCACAGGCATATGATTATGGCCCATGAAAAGGTAATTAAACATTAAACATTAGTTTATATAGGGAAGACCTATACTATATTGGAAATTATTTTTATTTATTTATTTAATTTTTTTTTTTGCATGCGTGAATCTTTGAAATTAAAGAAGAAAATGTTGCTTTAAGAGTTGAATTAAATTCAAACATTAAGTTTCAATATTTACTGATTTAATTACTAAAAATAAAAGATTAAATAAAAAAAATTAAAAATCTTAATAGAAGCCTAACAAAATTTGTTTAAAGTTCACAAAATTTTAACAAATTATTTATTTGTCAAAGATCTAATTTTAAAAATCAAGACTTGAATTCAAAGAAAAAAAAAAGAAACGAAATGCAAATTGAAATAAAAAAGTTTAAACTGAGAATGAAAGAAATTAAAAAAAAATAAATGCTTCAAATTAAGAAAAGTAAACAAGTGAATTTAAAAGACTTTGGAATTAAAATGACAATTTGAAATTATAAAAAAAAAAGAAAAATGACTTTGTGAAAGAGAGATAAATGGCATGAATGGAAATTACAAGAATTAGAAAATAGGAATATAACGACATGGAAAAAATTTTATAGAAAATTAATTCGTTGTAGACTTAAAAAATCACTGGAATATGAATATACGAGAATGTTTTCTAAAGACGAATTCTAATCTTTTATATTTTTTGAGCCTCATTAATTTATATACCAATCTAATTAATTTTATACCGCCAAGTGTCACTCCTAAAGTATTCAAATAATTACTGTTTGTATCCAAATACAAAACTAAATAACTGTCTTTGTGCATTGCATCATCAATCTTGATATGTTTATCAACTTCATTCTTCAATGAGCTATATCAAATTGAGATCCCTTCTGTCAATATCTATTTCTCGAGTCGACATCTTTGAAAATTCAACTAACAACACCTTAATTAACAAACTCTTCGACTAACAAAGTCTTCAACTGACAATAACAAAAATGAGAATTATTTTTATTAGTGTTAAAATATTTTAAAAATATTTGTTGTGATTAACCCTTTTTTTATGGTACTTTAAAATGTGACTTTAGAATATAGGTTATCAAAACCCATAAATTTATAACATTCTATAAAATATTTTATGATTAAAAGAGTTTGAATTCGATGATTGTTAATTCTTTCATCTAAAAAGTTAATCACAATCTACCTTGTAAGCATGAGGAGGATGTGCAAGAAGAATATAATACAGAGAGGCGAGAAGGGTTGAAATGGCAGAGGGGACAGGCATGAGGATGGGAAGCGACAAAGCACGAGGAAGTGTGTGACCGTTTTGTCTGCGGTCAACCGGGCAGGGTATTGCCGCTACAGCTTCCTCTAATGTCGACACGCATGCACGTGTTTCCAGCCTGTTAATCTTCCTTTGACTGCCTAGTATCTTGTATTCCTTCCCCGCTCTTTCTGCTCCTTAATCCATGAAATCAATCAATTTTCCAACTCACTACTACTGTACTCTTCCCTTACTATATTATTGCACACGCCCTTTTCATCACTTTCCTTTCTTGTTCCTTAGTTTTCAATTCATCTTTTCTTATTGTTTCTACCTTATTTCGGGTATCATACTCTATCTCATATGCACGTGAATTCTCGATCACATACATCCTGCCTTAGAATTTATCCTTCTATGTATGTTTATTTGTATTTGCATAAGCAGATCATTTATAAATACCGAAAATATTAGAAAAACCAAAAAAAAAATTATTATTTTATTTAATATTAATTAATTATTATAATAATTGATAAATATAAAATAAGACTAATATTAAGTAATATATTTAACATTTTTTTAAGTAAAATATTAAAAAACTAATATTTTTAGTGTAAAAAGTAGAGAGTTGGTTAATGTTAATTTAAATATAAGATAACAAAAAGGGATAAGTATTGGTTATTTAATTATTTTTTTTTCTGTTATATTTATCTTATATTTAAATTAATATTGACTAATTTTTTAATTTTTAATTAAAAATGTGGATCGTTTAGCATTTTTTTTAACAGCACAAAGTATAGAATCTACGAACACATAAATCAATATAATTAATTTGTTTTCATATTACACATAATATATATATATATATATATATATATATATATATATATTATATCAAAAATAATATTTTCGACAAGATATCATTGAACTCTTTGACAAGTCATTGTTCGATAAGTTTAAATTTCAATGATTGTCAAGTGCAAAACATATTGCATTATCGATCTACTTCAAAGTACAAATTGAAACCTCTTTAGAAATGGTTAAGAACTCAACTACGTACTGTATTAAAATTGTTACTCGACAAAATTTGGGTTGAAGTCATTTTGTGTAGACATCGACAAGATAGATTCGATCAAAAATAGAGGTGTGTCCATGTCATTTGGTATCGATGTCGACGAGGAAGATTCAATCAAAGATAGATGAGAAGCATCAAAAAGCTTGAATATTTTGGTATCAAGGCATGAAATCAATAAGGAACTGTGGTATATTAAAAGGATATGGTCGAAGAGGAGGTTGATGTGGTAGAGAGCGGAGTATCTTTGGAGAAAATGGTTATTGATGAGATAACTGTATATGGCGATGTGTCAAGAGAGGATTAGTCAAATGTGTCTATAAATAGAGAAGCAACCGAAGAACAAAGGGTTGGAATTCTTCTTTAGAAAATATTCTCGCACACTCACATCTCCAGCAACTTTCTGAGTCTGTCTCAAGTTCATTTTCTGTTGGGCTCCTTCCATCATTTCTTTCATTGTTCTTTTGAATTCTACACTTTAAAATTATGCAATTTACTTTAATTTCAAATTTGAATTCAGTTATTTTACATTTTAGAATTTGTCATCATTTTCTTTTATTACCATTTATAGCAAACTTTATATTCAGTTATTTCAATTTGCAAGTTAAATTGATTTCTATTTCTTTAGTCTCTTTTAAAGAAAACAAAAAAAATATCTTCTTGTTCATGAAAAAAATGGAAGACTTTGATGCATGATAAAACTGGTACTCACAAAAGAGTAGATTTCGCTCGCAGATAATAGAGATCGAATCGACAACCAAATATTTGCTAACAATTTATATAACAAATTGGCACGTTCGGTAGGATAGTTTTTTGTTGATTATGTCAAAATTATTTGTCTTCGTAATGTCATGCATAAAATTTTGTATCATCAATGCATGCTGTTGCGCAGTTGTAAAATTATTAACGTGGTTGAAAAAGTACCTAGTGATAAAATGGAGTCAAATGCATCATCAGTGGTTGTTGCACAAACCTCTATGAATTTAGTGTCACGTGCCGAGGGGAGTACCTAGACTTCAGGAATAATTCTGGAGAAAACATGCCCAGTTTAATGCAAATTCTGGGGCTCATGGGTGCAATCTATGACCTAGAATTGCACTAGTGCAAAATCAATCACCAGTAACTATAGGATGGCCCCCATTCAGTCTTCCCCCTATGACTAGACACTACCAGAAAAATTTCCATTCAGCCACACTTTTTTTAAGCTACATTTGAAAAGCGTAGCCTATTCCTAGAATAGGCTACCTATTCCTATAATAGGCTACACTTTTTTGCATGGTACCCTTTTATAAGAGAAAAGAAAACACTATTGAGGCATCCCTTCAAAAGCGTCTCCTTAGATATTTTAAATATCACTTATAAAGCGTAGCCAAATCTGAAAAGCTATGGATACACTTTATTGACCAAAGGGAGCACTTTTAAAAAGTAACCCATTTGTTAAGTTTTGGGTGCGCTTCAAAAACGTCTCCTAATGTATATAAGACTAAATACAAACACTTAGTGAAATTTTTTTCACCCTTTCACCAAATCTCAAAAGGCGTCGTATCCTCCAACCCCTAATCTAATGAACCCCTCTCTTCTCTGTTCTATCTCGTCACTCTCTTTTTTGTTTTCTCCTCACTCTCTCACCTCGCCTCGTCGCTCTCACCTCTCGTCGCTGATCTCTATCTCACTTCTCTCTCGGTCTCACACTCTCGTCTCAGACTCAAGCTCGTCGTTGCGGTTTGTGTCGTCACCATCTCGCACTCAGTCGCCGCCTTCACTGCGCTCACTGCGCTCACCTCAGGTAGTGGTAGTCTTCGTCTTCTTGTTTCGGCCAGTAGTTCAGTTGGTCATCTTTCTTCACCATCGGTCCCAGGTGAGTTTCCTTTAGCCCTATTCTTTATGTCAATTTCGTTGTATCTTAGGGTTTCATAGTGAAATTAGAATTTTATGGTGGTGGTGGTTGTTGTTGTCTCTGTGTTTTTTTTTTTATTAATTGTCGAAGCTGAATACTAGGGATTTGGAAATTAGAATAGAACTTCTTCACAGTTTTATTGTTGCTCTGTGTTTATGAAAATGCATGTGTTGTTGCAGCAGTGTTACTGTAAAGGGAATAAGTGCTGCTCATTTTCTAAGTCAAGTTGCTGTAAATGGAGGAGCATCTTCTGGGTATAATTTTGCTTTCGGTGATTTTCCAGTTCTATTGAGCATCACATTGGTAAATCTTTATTGTTTTATAACTCTCAAGACATTATTGTTCATTATGTGTTGATGCTATTGTAGTTAAGTTTGTAATGTTTATTTTTTGGATTCTATAAGTTTTCTTAATTTCTTATTATTTTGTAAGGTTGCTAGCTAATGTTTAATTATCATCAATATGGGAAAGTGTTTTACTTTTATGCAGCATGTAGTATGTTCCTTACTCACTCTCTATCCTCTCTTCACTATCATTCTCTCACTCATTCTCTTTTCAGTGTAGAAGGTGTGTGTGGCTGTGCTGATGATGATGAACAATAATGGCTAGTGGTATGTATCAATTTTCAGTTGGTTTTGTAAAATTTGAGAGGTTTAGGGTTTCGATTTAGGGGTTTTTATTTGGGGTTTTTAGCTACTGGATATGCCACTAGGAATTAGGGGGTTTTAGCTTCAGAACGGTGGTATGTGTCGATTTTCAGTTGGTTCTATGAAATTTGAGAGGTTTGGGATTCTGATTTAGGTGTTTTATTTGGGGTTAGCTACTGGATATGCCACTAGGAATTGGGGATTTTAGCTTCAGAACGATCCACCTGAATTGCATTTTCCTGCAGGATCAACGGAGAGCAATAGGCTTTCATTTTCTCTCGGTGTCATTTAATTGGAAAAGAGGAGAAACTATTTGTAAGTATAGCTTCTGCTAAATGCATCCATTCATTCATTCATCTTCATCTTTTTCATTCTTATTACTGAATATTGGGAATTAATATGCAGAAGAGAAGGATGTTAGTGGATTAGCAACTTATAATTATAACTGCTATTTTTTTATATTTCTTTTTTGTTGATGTTTGATAATAAACAATTAATATATCTGATGAGGTAACTTTTTTGTGCTTGTTTGGAAGCAGATGGATTTGGAGTTTATCTTTGAAGTTCTATATATTTAGGATGTACACTGTAGTAGGAACTTGGCATCTAAGATTCACATGAATGGAATTTATGGAAAGAAAAAAGCTAAGGACAAAAGCAAATTAAATTATCCTATACCTTTAGAATTTTTCAAACTGTGAGAGTGTTGGAATTTATGCAAAGAGTGATGAAAGTATGAGGTGGAGATGCTCCAATATGATACTATGATACAATAATGCTCTCAATGGCTACTGATCAAGCATGATTTTAGCATAAAAGAAATATTTTATGTACTCATTTATCTTATATAGCCATTGCATAGGATTAACACAACTCTATATAGAAACTATTTGAATATAAGAAATTAAGAATAGTGATGGAAGTTAACATTTTTTGTTCTCAAGAAGTGGAGCTACATGAAATTGATAATAATCACATGAACTAATACTTAGATTAGTATTCTTCTCCTGTTTCAGCTGATGATCGGACTTTTGTGTGGTATAGAATTTCACTAATGAAATCTCGTTGCAAGTATAGTTTCTAAACCAACAATAATCCTTTCATATAAAAATTTGTTTGTCACAAGTAACAAACCACTAAAATTAATAAACTGAAGTATTTAAACCTCGGATCGTCTTCTCAAAGGAATTGCAGGGTAGTGTTCTTGTCATTCGTTATGAGTTCTTGATGAGCGGATATTTTATATGCTTTTTGGTGGTATTTTCATGTAGTTTTTAGTATGCTTTAATCACTTTTTATTATATTTTTATTAGTTTGTATGCAAAAATCACATTTCTGGACTTTACTATGAGTTTGTGTATTTTTCTATGATTTCAGGTATTTTCTTGCTGAAATTGAGGGACCTGAGCAAAAATATGATTCAGAGGCTGAGAAAGGACTGCAGATGCTTGGATTCTGACCTCCCTGCACTCGGAAGAGATTTTCTGGATCTACAAAAGTTCATTTGACACGCTCACAATTGCATTGGAAAGTAGACATCTTGGGCTTTCCAGCAATATATAATAGTTCATACTTTGCCCAAGATTTGATAGTGCAAACTGGCGTTTAAACGCCAAATTTTTACCATTTTCTGGCGTTAAATGCCAGAACTGGCATAAAAGTTGGAGTTAAACGCCCAAACTGGCACCAAAGCTAGCGTTTAACGCCAGGAATAGCCTATGCACGTGAAAGCTTCAATGCTCAGTCCAAACACATACCAAGTGGGCCCCAAAAGTGGATTTCTACACTCTCTATCTTAGTTTACTTATTTTTTGTAAACCTACACTACAAGAAAAATACCTATTCAGCCACACTTTTTTTAAGCTATATTTGAAAAGTGTAGCCTATTCTATGAATAGGCTACGCTTATTCTATGAATAGGCTACGCTTTTCTCCGTGTTGCCTTTTTATAAGAGAAAAGGATACACAATTGTGGCATCATTTAAAAAGTGTAGCATTAGGTATTATAGAAATCACTTATAAAGCGTAGCCGTAGGTTGATATCTATAGGTTCACTTTTCGTATCAAAGGAGACACTTTTAGACGGTATCCTATTTATTAAGTTTTGGGTGCATTTTAAAAGTGATGCCTAATGTATCTAGTGCAAAAAAATTTAACACAACTCACAAACACTTAGTAATTTTTTGTTTCCTTTTCACCAAATCACATACTACACTGTACACTCTCTCCCTCACTTACCCTCTTTGCGTGGTGCCCTAACCTTGAATCAGAACCCATCTCACCTCTCTCTTCTCTCCCCACTCTGTCCTTCAAGCCCGTCGCCGGCTCCTCAAGCTTTGGTCGCCCCCTCAAGCTCGTCGCCGCTCAAGCTTTGGTCGCCCCCTCAAGCTCGTCGCCGCCTCAAGCTCTGTTCGCCCCCTCAAGCTTGTCACGGCCTCAAGCTATGTCGCCGCCTTAAGCTTGTCGCCACCTCAAGCTCACGTCGCCACCTCAAGCTCGTTGCCGCCTCGAGCTCGCGTCGCCGCTTCAAGGTCATCGCCGCTCAAGCTCTGTCACGCTCTATCATAGTTCGTAAGCTCGCCTTCCTGCTTCGGCCATCAACGCTTCCTCGGCCCTGAGTCTGGGTTTAGGGTTTCAACTACGGCTCGGGTCTTCCATCAACGCTTGCTTCGTCTCTCTGCCTATGTGAGTTTCATCTTCAGCCCTGTTATTTCTCTTTCAATTTTATTGCTGTAAATTATTAGTACATCTTGAATTTATTGCTCAAAGTTGAGTTTGTTGCTGAAATTATGATTTAGCTAATGTTAATCTGCTGTAAATCATATTTGGAGAATTGAAGGTTTTTTGTTGCTGCCTGAAAGTTATCATAGTTTAAGTTTTTGTTGTTGCCTGAAAGTTATCATAGTTATCATAGCTGAATTTGTTGCTAGAATTCTAGAAGTAGAATTTGTTGTCAGCTGTAAGTTGAATTTGATGCTGAACATATCATAAATGTGGTTGTTGCTGGAAGTAGAATTTGTTGCTGGATAATTGAGTTGAGTTGAATTTGTTACTGATCCTTGTTGTTGTTGTGTTGAATTTGTTCTGATTAGGGGAGGTTCTGCGATTATTTATTTTTTAATTAAGAAGCATCATGTTCTATTTTTAATTTGTTTTTGGTTTTGATGTTTCCCAATTATTCTTCATTATCAAGTGAAAAACTAATTGATTTATGGAGTAGTTTATTTTATTTGATTTTAATTTTTCCATTCTTTTTATCTGGTGGTGTTTCAAATGAGAAATTAGTTTGTTCTATGTTATGGTGGTTGAATTCGATGGACTTTTATTGGAACTCTGTTTCATTGATGATGGATTATTCTAAAGAAGTGGCATTTGGTTATTACAAGGTGCTGCTCTTGCTATATTCTATTATTCTATTACTTCATCATCTCTGCCAGCGCAACCTTACTTGCCGCTTTCTGCTCTGGCTCCCTTCGTCTCTGGTAAGCTTCTATTTTTCCTCTTCCCTTGTTTTTTGCCTGATTATATGTTGAATAGTGAAACATTACTTGTAATGCGGTGGTTTATGTATTGACTATACTCTTGTGTGAAACCATTTTGAGAAAATTGATTTCTAATGTTTTATTTTGTTACTTATTTGTTTGATAAGAATATCCCTGGATCAAAGATGTAAAAAGTAATGCAGGTTATATTTTGTTTCTAATGTCTTCTTTTGATTCTTGTGTTTATGTTTTCTTTTTCATATTTTTTATGAGCTTTGATTTATTTTTAGTGCCAATAGTCTTATATTTTTCATGTTTTAAAATCTCAGTCGCGGTAAAGATTGACATCAGGGTAGGTTAAAAAGTGCAATGGAGACAATACTTTCTTCCTCCTTGTTCTTTAAGTCCAGAACAAAAGTTTAGGCACTGCAAATTAGGTTTTGAAGGTATATAGTGACCTTATGGGATTTGTTTTTGGTGATGATCAATCACTTTAATTCTATATATGCTCACATGACTTCAATTCATAAAATAAATCCAATAGAGATTGCACTGGAATTGGATATTAATGTTGCTTGTGTTGATAGAATTGCTTGCTTCGATGATATTTTTCTCTTAATGCACATTATGGAGCATGAATTAATTGTTAAACACTTTTAGGTTGAATTCTAAGCTTGATTTAGCAGATCACTGCATTAAGCTTGGTCTGGGATTTAAAATCTTAACTTAAATTTGTTTTTGTTTGCTTTTTTTGGCAATGGTTATTGTTATCAGTGCAAGATGATGATTTTAAGAGGAATGACTTGATTTTTACTGTGATATCACATACTGCAATTTTGAAAAGGCTTTTGATGAAGTTATTTTTCCAAAGGGGGAACCTAATGCTGTTTCTATTAGTAAGAGAGATGTCAAGCTTTTACAGCCAGAGACATTCATTAATGATACTATCATTGACTTTTATATTAAGCATGATAATAGAAGTTATAATGTTGCTATAATTTTAATGAGTATGTACTACTTGTATTATTCAGAAATTGGTTTTCTCTCCCTTTCTCTGTCATTTGTACATGCATATGTGTTATCTCCGTATCTCATCAATTACCTAGGAAAGGAAGGAGGACAAATCTTTGTAAGAGTGAGCAATATATATGCCAGTGTTGTAATTTTTGCAACTTCAATAATATACTTTTTCAATAGCTTCTTCTTTCAAAAGCTTGCTGATTTAGACAGAGATCCATCAAGTGCTTGTGACGGTAAAGCAGCATTTCAACTTATTTATATATTTAATTGGCATCTTTTAGATGGTTGGGATTTTCTAGGTCCTGTCAGAGTTCTATGCATTCACTAAATTTTCTATGATATGCAACAAATTTCGGAAAGCATGTTATTTATCTAAACAGACCAAGAGTTGAATGGCACTCTTGTTATTATTGCTCCAGCTTCTTGTTTTAGAATAGATTCCTATAACTTGGCATTGGAGTCTCAGCTCAAATATTCTAATCACACTCTTTCATAAAACTTGCATTCATGTATAGTTTCTGATTGTCTTCTTGTTTATTAGGGACTCAACAAGTCACTCATAGAGGGAATAAAGAGGGAAGAGAGGAATTGCTTGTAGTGTTACTGAGCCACATTCAGATCTTGAGGGTGACAATGAGGAGGTACTTTCAGTTTGCTTTGGGTTGGAGAATTTGTGAGTTGGTTAATATGTTGTAACTGTCAAGTTAGATAGAAATCAGAAGTTAGTTTGTTTCATATTTTGACAATTTGCTGCACTATATCTATTAGACTAGCATCTATTATAACAGTTATTTTAGTTTCAGAAGTTAGTGTCGATTAGTTTCAAATTCTGATCATTATAGAACTTGATAGGAAGGAATTTGATTCAAGAGCTGTAATCTTACATGTTTCTAAATTCTAAGTGGTCTGTTCTCATTGTTTTGAGTTATTTTAGTGCCATTTCTTAAAATCATTGGTAGTTTTTGGCAAATATATATCTGGATTTAAACACAATCTAAGAAGTTCCTTTTAAGACATGAAATTGGTTATAAAGTGAGTTGAGTTAAGATTTAAGAATATGTGACTGCAATGAGAACTTATGGAGATTGAAGGGTACTGGGAATATAACAAGTTCTATGAAGAAGGAGTTTACAACTGTGCTGGGTATGCAACTCCTCTTTACAAGTCTTCCACTAAATTTGACTCTGGTTATGGTTGGCCTGTGATGAGCGGATAATTTATACGCTTTTTGGCATTGTTTTTAGGTAGTTTTTAGTAAGTTTAAGCTACTTTTAGGGATGTTTTCATTAGTTTTTATGTTAAATTCACATTTCTGGACTTTACTATGAGTTTGTGTGTTTTTCTGTGATTTCAGGTAAATTCTGGCTGAAATTGAGGGATTTGAGCAAAACTCTGAGAAAGGCTGACAAAAGGACTGCTGATGCTGTTGGAATCTGACCTCCCTGCACTCGAAATGGATTTTCTGGAGCTACAGAACTCCAATTGGCGCGCTCTTAACGGCGTTGGAAATTAGACTTCCAGGGCTTTCCAGCAATATATAATAGTCCATACTTTATTCGGAAATTGACGACGTAACTTGGCGTTGAACGCCAAGTACATACTGCTGTCTGGAGTTAAACGCCAGAAAAACGTCATGATCCGGAGTTGAACGCCCAAAACACGTCATAACTTGGAGTTCAACTCCAAGAAAAGCCTCAGCTCGTGGATTGATCAAGCTCAGCCCAAGCATACACCAAGTGGGCCCCGGAAGTAGATTTATGCATCAATTACTTACTCATGTAAACCCTAGGAGCTAGTTTATTATAAATAGAACATTTAACTATTGTATTAGAGGTCTTTGATCATTCGGTCTTGTGACCACATGGGGGCTGGCCATTCGGCCATGCCTGAATCTTTCACTTATGTATTTTCAATGGTGGAGTTTCTGCACACCATAGATTAAGGGTGTGGAGCTCTGCTGTACCTCAAGTATTAATGCAATTCTATTTTCTTTCATTCAATTCTATATTATTCTTATTCCAAGATATTCATTCGTACCCAAGAACATGATGAATGTGATGATTATGTGACGCTCATTATCATTCTCACTTATGAACGCACGTGATTGACAACCACTTCCGTTCTACATGCAACAGAGCTTGAATGTGTATCTCTTAGATTCCCCAACAGAATCTTCGTGGTATAAGCTAGATAGATGGCGGCATTCATGAGAGTCCGGAAAGTCTAACCTTGTCTGTGGTATTCCGAGTAGGATTCCGGTAATGAATGACTGTGACGTGCTTCAGACTTGCAAGTGCTGGGCGTGATGACAAACGCAAAAGAATCAAGGGATTCTATTCCAGTAGGCGCGGGAACCAACCAGTGATTAGCCGTGCTGTGACAGAGCGCGTGAGCGTAGTTTTCACTGCGAGGATGGGATGTAGCCTTCGGCCAGGTGATGCCTCCAGACGATTAGCCATGCGAGTGACAGCCGCAGAGGACCATTTTCCCGAGAGGATTGAAAGTAGCCATCGTCGAACGGTGAACCCCTATACACAGCTTGCCATGGAAAGGAGTAAGAAGGATTGAGTTGAAGCAGTAGGAGAGCAGGCGTCCTTGAGCCATACAGTATCTCCATATGCTTATCTGAAATTCCCACCAATGAATCTGCATAAGTATTTCTATCCCTTTTATTATTTCTTCTTATTATTAATTTTCGAAACCATAAACCAATTTAAGCTGCCTAACTGAGATTTACAAGGTGACCATAGCTTGCTTCATACCAACAATCTCTGTGGGATCGACCCTTACTCACGTAAGGTTTATTACTTGGACGACCCAGTACACTTGCTGGTTAGTTGAACGGAGTTGTGTTCACTCGTGCCAATTTCAAATTCCATAATTTTACAATGAGTACAACTTAAAGAATATGGATCATAATTTCGTCCACCAAGTTTTTGGCGCCGTTGCCGGGGATTGTTCGAGTATGGACAACTGACGGTTCATCTTGTTGCTCAGATTAGGTAATTTTCTTTTCAAAAATCTTTTTCAAAATTTTTCTTTTATTTTTCGTTTTTCCAAACTCTATTTTCGAAAAAAATTAATAAAAATCCAAAAAAATTAGAAAATCATAAAAATCAAAAATATTTTGTGTTTCTTGTTTGAGTATTGAGTCAATTTTTAAGTTTGGTGTCAATTGCATGCTTTAAAATTTTTTCTTGCATTTTTTCGAAAATCCCATGCATTCATAGTGTTCTTCATGATCTTCAAGTTGTTCTTGATAAGTCCTCTTGTTTGATCTTGATGTTTTCTTGTTTTGTGTTGTTTGTTGTTTTTCATGTGCATTTTTGCATTCATATTTTCCATGCATTAAAGATTTCTAAGTTTGGTGTCTTGCATGTTTTCTTTGCATCAAAAATTTTTCAAAAATATGTTCTTGATGTTCATCATGATCTTCAAAGTGTTCTTGGTGTTCATCTTGACATTCATAGCATTCTTGCATGCATTCATTGTTTTGATCTCAAAATTTCATGCATTGAGTATTTTTGTTGTTTTTCTCTCTCATCTTTAAAAATTCAAAAATAAAAAAAAATATCTTTTCCTTATTTCCCTCCAAATTTTCGAAATTTTGGGTTGACTTGGTCAAAAATTTTCAAAATTAGTTGTTTCTTACAAGTCAAGTCAAAATTTCAATTTTAAAAATCTTATCTTTTCAAAATCTTTTTCAAAAATCATATCTTTTTCATTTTTTCTATTTTTCGAAAATTTCAAAAACATTTTTCAAATTATTTTCAAAATCTTTTCCTTATCTTTACATCATATTTTCGAAAATTCACTAATAATTAATGTGATTGGTTCAAAAATTTGAAGTTTGTTACTTTCTTGTTAAGAAAGGTTCAATCTTTAAGTTTTAGAATCTTATCTTGTAGTTTCTTGTTAGTGAAGTAAATAATTTCAAAATTTTTGAATTAAATCTTTTTATCTTTTATTTTGATCTTTTTCAAAAATTTTATCTTTTTCAAAATTTGATTTCAAAAAAAAAATATATCTTATCTAACTTACTATCTTCTTATCTTTTTCAATTTTGATTTCAAATCTTTTTCAATCAACTAACTAACTTCTTGTTTGTTTTTCAAAACCACCTAACTACTTTTCCCTCTCTAATTTTCGAAAATATCTCATCCCTTTTTCAAAATTTCTTTTTAATTAACTAATTGTTTCATGTTTTAATTTTAATTACATTTTATCTCTAATTTTCGAAAATCACTAACCCCTTTTTAAAATTATTTTTGAAATTCTCTTTCTCTTTTCTTCTTCTATTTAATTATTTAATTACTAACACTTCTCTCCACCTCTCTTCATCCAAAAAATCCGAATCTCCTTCTTCATTCTTCTACCCCTTCTTTTTCTACTAACATAAAGGAATCTCTATACTGTGACATAGAGGATTCCTCTTCTTTTCTTATTTTCTTCTCTTTCATATGAGCAGGAACAAGGATAAAGGCACTCTTGTTGAAATTGATCCAGAACCTGAAAGGACTCTGAAGAGAAAATTAAGAGAAGCTAAATTACAACAATCCAGAAACAACCTTTCAGAAATTTTTGAACAAGAGAAGGAGATGGCAGCCAAAAATAATAATAATGCAAGGAGAATGCTTGGTGACTTCACAAAGCCAACGTCCAAGTTTGATGGAAGAAGCATCTCCATTCCTGCCATTGGAGCCAATAACTTTGAGCTGAAACCTCAGCTAGTTGCATTAATGCAACAAAACTGCAAGTTTTATGGACTTTCATCTGAAGATCCTTATCAGTTTTTAACTGAGTTCTTGCAGATCTGTGAGACTGTAAAGACGAATGGGGTTGATCCTGAAGTCTACAGACTCATGCTTTTCCCTTTTGCTGTAAGAGACAGAGCTAGAGTATGGTTGGATTCACAACCCAAGGATAGCCTGGACTCATGGGATAAGCTGGTCACTGCCTTCTTGGATAAATTCTTTCCTCCTCAAAAGCTGAGCAAGCTGAGAGTGGATGTTCAAACCTTCAAACAAAAAGATGGTGAATCCCTCTATGAAGCTTGGGAAAGATACAAGCAGCTGACCAAAAGATGTCCATCTGATATGTTTTTAGAATGGACCATATTAGATATATTCTATTATGGTCTATCTGAATTTTCGAAAATGTCATTGGACCATTCTGCAGGTGGATTTATTCACCTGAAGAAAACGCCTGAAGAGGCTCAAGAACTCATTGACATGGTTGCAAATAACCAGTTCATGTACACCTCTGAGAGGAATTCCGTGAACAATGGGATACCTCAGAAGAAAGGAGTTCTTGAAATTGATACTCTGAATGCCATATTGGCTCAGAACAAGGTGTTGACTCAACAAGTCAACATGATCTCTCAAAATCTGAATGGATGGCAACATGCATCCAACAGTACTAGAGAGGCAGCTTCTGAAGAAGCTTATGATCCTGAAAACCCTGCCATGGCAGAGGTTAATTACATGGGTAAACCTTATGGAAATACCTATAACTCATCATGGAGAAATCATCCAAATTTCTCATGGAAGGATCAACAAAAGCCTCAACAAGGTTTTAACAATGGTGGACGCAACAGGCTGAACAATAGTAAGCCATATCCATCATCTTCTCAGCAACAGACAGAGAATTCTGAACAAAATACTTCTAATCTAGCTAATATAGTCTCTGATATGTCAAAGGCCACTTTCAGTTTCATGAGTGAAACAAGATCCTCCATTAGAAATCTGGAGGCACAAGTGGGCCAGCTGAGTAAGAAAGTCATTGAAACTCCTCCCAGTATTCTCCCAAGCAATACAGAAGAGAATCCAAAAGGAAAGTGCAAAGCCATTGACATAATCAATATGGCCGAATGCACAAGGGAGGAGGAGGATGAAAATCCTAGTGAGGAAGACCTCCTGGGACGTCCCTCAAGCAAGAAGGAGTTTCCTATTAAGGATCCAAAGGAATCTGAGGCTCATACAGAGACCATAGAGATTCCATTGAATCTCCTTCTGCCATTCATGAGCTCTGAAGACTATTCATCCTCTGAAGAGGATGAAGATGTAACTGGAGAGCAAGTTGCTCAATACTTAGGAGCTATCATGAAGCTGAATGCCAAGTTATTTGGTAATGAGACTTGGGGAAGTGAACCTCCCTTGCTCATTAATGAACTGGATACATGGATTCAGAAAATTCTACCTCAAAAGAAACAAGATCCTGGCAAGTTCTTAATACCTTGTACCATAGGCACCATGATCTTTGAAAAACCTCTGTGTGATCTGGGGTCAGGGATAAATCTAATGCCACTCTCTGTAATGGAGAAGCTGGGGATCATTGAGGTACAACCTGCCTTGTTCTCATTACAACTGGCAGACAAGTCATTGAGACAAGCCTATGGAATAGTAGAGGACGTGCTAGTAAAGGTTGAAGGCCTTTACATCCCTGCTGATTTCATAATCTTAGACACTAGGAAGGAAGAGGATGATTGCATCATCCTTGGAAGACCTTTCCTAGCCACAGCAGGAGCTGTGATAGATGTCAACAGAGGTGAATTAGTCCTTCAATTGAATGGGGACTACCTTGGGTTTAAGGCACATGGCCATCCCTCTGTGACAAAAGAGAGTAAGCATGAAGAGCTTCTCTCAGTTCAGAGTCAAGAAGAGCCCCCACAGTCAAACACTAAGTTTGGTGTTGTGAGGCCACAACCAAACTCTAAGTTTGGTGTTAAGATCCCATATCCAAACTCTAAGTTTGGTGTGGACAACTATACAACATTGACCTGATCACCTTGTGGCTCCATAAGAGCCACTGTCAAGCTATTGACATTAAAGAAGCGCTTGTTGGGAGGCAACCCAATTTTATTTATCTAATTTTTATTTTATTGTTATTTTATGTTTTATTAGGTACATGATCATGAGGAGTCACAAAAAAATCATAAAAATTAAAAACAGAATCAAAAACAGCAGAAGAAAAAAATTTTCACCCTGGAGGACGCACAGGCTGGCGTTTAACGCCAGTAAGGTGCACCTGGCCAGCGTTCAACGCCAGAACAGAGCACCATTCTGGTGCTGAACGCCAGAAACAAGCAACATTCTGGCGCTGAACGCCAGGAATGTGCCCAGAGAGGAAGAGCTGGCGCTGAACGCCAGTAACAAGCATGAAACTGGCATTCAACGCCAGAAACATGCTTTACATGGGCGTTGAATGCCCAGAACGTGCACCAATGGGCGTCTAAACGCCAGAATGATGCACGAAGGCATTCTACATGCCTATTTGGTGCAGGGATGGAATTCCTTGACACCTCAGGATCTGTGGACCCCACAGAATCACCTCAGGATCTGTGGACCCCACAGGATCCCCACCTAACATATTCCCACCTTACCTTTTAATCCTAATCACACTCTCCTAATCCAAATTCACTCTTCCCCATGTCACACTTCCCAACACCTTTCACCAATCACCTCAATTCCTCTTCCCAATTACCCCATTCACCACTCACATCCATCCACTCTTCCCCATAAACCCCACCTACCTTCAAAAATTCAAACCAATTTCCCTCCCATTCCCACCCAAATGGCCGAACATACCTCCTCCCTCTCCCTATAAATACCATTCCCTTCTACTTCATTTTCACACAATACAAACCCCTTCTTCTTCACCTAAGCTGAACCTACCCCTCTCCCTCTCTACCATATTTTCTTCTTCTTCTTCTTCTCTTCTTTCTTTTATTGCTCGAGGGCGAGCAATATTTTAAGTTTGGCGTGGTAAAAGCATAAGCTTTTTTTTGTTTTTCCATTACCAATGGCACCTAAGGCCGGAGTATCCTCTAGAAAAGGAAAAGGAAAGACAAAAGCTTCCACCTCCGAGTCATGGAAGACGGAAAGATTCATCTCCAAGAGCCATCAAGACCACTTCTATGATGTTGTGGCAAAGAAGAAAGTGATCCCTGAGGTCCCTTTCAAGCTCAAGAAAAATGAGTATCCGGAGATCCGACATGAAGTCCGAAGAAGAGGTTGGGAAGTCTTAACCAACCCCATACAACAAGTCGGAATCTTAATGGTTCAAGAGTTCTATGCCAATGCATGGATCACTAGGAACCATGATCAAGGTATGAACCCGAGTCCAAAGAATTATCTCACAATGGTTCGGGGGAAATACTTGGATTTCAGTCCGGAAAATGTAAGGTTGGCATTCCACTTGCCCATGATGCAAGGTGATGAACGCCCCTACACTAGAAGGGTCAACTTTGATCAAAGGTTGGACCAAGTCCTTATGGACATTTGTGTGGAAGGAGCTCAATGGAAGAGAGACTCCAAAGGCAAGCCAGTCCAACTAAGAAGACTGGACCTCAAGCCTATAGCTAGAGGATGGTTGGAGTTCATTCAACGCTCTATCATTCCTACTAGAAACCGATCTGAAGTTACTGTGGATCGGGCCATCATGATTCATGGCATCATGATTGGAGAGGAAGTAGAAGTTCATGAGGTCATCTCCAATGAAATCTACAAAATAGCCGACAAGCCTTCACCTATGGCACGGCTAGCTTTTCCTCACCTTATTTGCCATCTATGTTACTCAGCTGGAGTTATCATAGAAGGAGACATCTCCATTGAGGAGGATAAGCCCATCACCAAGAAGAGGATGGAGCAAGCAAGAGATGCCCCTCACGGTTCTCAAGAGGTGCATGAGGAAGCTCATTATCAAGAAATCCCTGAGATGCCTCAAGGGATGCACTTTCTTCCAAACAATTATTGGGAGCAACTCAACACTTCCACAGAAGGTTTGAGCCACAATGTGCAACAATTAAGGGTGGAACATCATGAGCACTCCATCATTCTCCAAGAAATAAGAGAAGACCAAAGAGCAATGAGGGAGGAGCAACAAAGGCAAGGAAGGGACATAGAAGAGCTCAAGAACATCATTGGTCCTTCAAGAAGAAGACGCCACTAGAGGTGGACTCATTCCTTGTTCTTTATTTCTTTCTGTTTTTCGGTTTTTAATGTTGTGTTTATCTATGTTTTGTGTCTTTATTTCATGATCATTAGTATGTAGTAACTATGTCTTAAAGCTATGAATAAAATCCATTAATCCTTCACTTCTCTTAAATGAAAAATGTTTTAATTCAAAAGAACAAGAAGTACATAAATTTCGAAAATAGCTCTTGAATTTAATTTAATTATATTGATGTGGTGACAATACTTTTTATTTTCTGAATGAATGCTTGAACAGTGCATATGTCTTTTGATCTTGTTGTTTATGAATGTTAAAACTGTTGGCTCTTGAAACAATGATGAACAAAGAGAAATGTTATTGATGATCTGAAAAATCATGAAATTAATTCTTGAAGCAAGAAAAAGCAGTGAAAAAAAAAAGAGCAATAGAAAAAGCCACGAGCCCTTAAAACCAAAAGGCAAAGGTAAAAAGGATCCAAGGCTTTGAGCATCAATGGATAGGAGGGCCCAAGGAAATAAAATCCAGGCCTAAGCGGCTAAATCAAGCTGTCCCTAACCATGTGCTTGTGTCATGAAGGTCCAAGTGAAAGGCTTGAGACTGAGTGGTTAAAGTCGTGATCCAAGGCAAAAGAGTGTGCTTAAGAGCTCTGGACACCACTAACTGGGGACTCTAGCAAAGCTGAGTCACAATCTGAAAAGGTTCACCCAGTTATGTGTCTGTGGCATTTATGTATCCGGTGGTAATACTGGAAAACAAAGTGCTTAGGGCCACGACCAAGACTCATAAGTAGCTGTGTTCAAGAATCAACATACTTAACTAGGAGAATCAATAACACTATCCGAAATTCTAAGTTCCTAGAGAAGCCAATCATTCTAAACATCAAAGGAAAAAGTGAGATGCCAAAACTGTTCAGAAGCAAAAACCTACAAGTCCCGCTCATCTGATTATAATTAATATTCATTGATATTTTGAGATTTATAGTATATTCTCTTCTTTTTATCCTATTTGATTTTCAGTTGCTTGGGGACAAGCAACAATTTAAGTTTGGTGTTGTGATGAGCGGATAATTTATACGCTTTTTGGCATTGTTTTTAGGTAGTTTTTAGTAAGTTTAAGCTACTTTTAGGGATGTTTTCATTAGTTTTTATGTTAAATTCACATTTCTGGACTTTACTATGAGTTTGTGTGTTTTTCTGTGATTTCAGGTAAATTCTGGCTGAAATTGAGGGATTTGAGCAAAACTCTGAGAAAGGCTGACAAAAGGACTGCTGATGCTGTTGGAATCTGACCTCCCTGCACTCGAAATGGATTTTCTGGAGCTACAGAACTCCAATTGGCGCGCTCTTAACGGCTTTGGAAAGTAGACATCCAGGGCTTTCCAGCAATATATAATAGTCCATACTTTATTCGGAAATTGACGACGTAACTTGGCGTTGAACGCCAAGTACATACTGCTGTCTGGAGTTAAACGCCAGAAAAACGTCATGATCCGGAGTTGAACGCCCAAAACACGTCATAACTTGGAGTTCAACTCCAAGAAAAGCCTCAGCTCGTGGATTGATCAAGCTCAGCCCAAGCATACACCAAGTGGGCCCCGGAAGTAGATTTATGCATCAATTACTTACTCATGTAAACCCTAGGAGCTAGTTTATTATAAATAGAACATTTAACTATTGTATTAGAGGTCTTTGATCATTCGGTCTTGTGACCACATGGGGGCTGGCCATTCGGCCATGCCTGAACCTTTCACTTATGTATTTTCAATGGTGGAGTTTCTGCACACCATAGATTAAGGGTGTGGAGCTCTGCTGTACCTCAAGTATTAATGCAATTCTATTTTCTTTCATTCAATTCTATCTTATTCTTATTCCAAGATATTCATTCGTACCCAAGAACATGATGAATGTGATGATTATGTGACGCTCATTATCATTCTCACTTATGAACGCACGTGATTGACAACCACTTCCGTTCTACATGCAACAGAGCTTGAATGTGTATCTCTTAGATTCCCCAACAGAATCTTCGTGGTATAAGCTAGATAGATGGCGGCATTCATGAGAGTCCGGAAAGTCTAACCTTGTCTGTGGTATTCCGAGTAGGATTCCGGTAATGAATGACTGTGACGTGCTTCAGACTTGCAAGTGCTGGGCGTGATGACAAACGCAAAAGAATCAAGGGATTCTATTCCAGTAGGCGCGGGAACCAACCAGTGATTAGCCGTGCTGTGACAGAGCGCGTGAGCGTAGTTTTCACTGCGAGGATGGGATGTAGCCTTCGGCCAGGTGATGCCTCCAGACGATTAGCCATGCGAGTGACAGCCGCAGAGGACCATTTTCCCGAGAGGATTGAAAGTAGCCATCGTCGAACGGTGAACCCCTATACACAGCTTGCCATGGAAAGGAGTAAGAAGGATTGAGTTGAAGCAGTAGGAGAGCAGGCGTCCTTGAGCCATACAGTATCTCCATATGCTTATCTGAAATTCCCACCAATGAATCTGCATAAGTATTTCTATCCCTTTTATTATTTCTTCTTATTATTAATTTTCGAAACCATAAACCAATTTAAGCTGCCTAACTGAGATTTACAAGGTGACCATAGCTTGCTTCATACCAACAATCTCTGTGGGATCGACCCTTACTCACGTAAGGTTTATTACTTGGACGACCCAGTACACTTGCTGGTTAGTTGAACGGAGTTGTGTTCACTCGTGCCAATTTCAAATTCCATAATTTTACAATGAGTACAACTTAAAGAATATGGATCACAATTTCGTCCACCAGCCTGCTTTCTTTGAGGGTTTACTTGGTGCCATCAATCGCTCAGTGAGTTCTTTTTCTTATTCAATATTTGGATATTCATCTCTCTTTTTTTTTCCTTTGCTAACATTGATTGAATAAACCACTTTCAGCCAGACCCATATGGGAGGAGGACTGAGATAACTTGTGCAGCATGTGGTGGCCATTTGGGTCATGTTTTCAAAGGAGAGGGGTTCAAGACACCCACTGATGAACGCCAATGTGTTAATAGTGTTTCCGTTAAGTTTATTCCAGCTAATTCTGCTGCTTAACCATTATGGCCTATGTGTTGAAAATTGAGAGAGCCTTGTGTTTCCTTTCTCATTTGTTCTCCCATTTGATAGGTTGATGCTGAGAGAGCCTATCATCGAAATGTCCTTGTCATTCTAGAAAAACTGTATACTGAGGTTAGCCCTTGTAGCTTGAACTACAAAAATGAGAGTCAAGATTCAAGAACTATGTTTGAAGAAAGATTTTATACTTTTACCAGAACTTACCATTATATATATAGTTTCACTATCTTTTTATTTAGTAGCTTTTGGGAGTGGATGCATGAGTAGATATTGCGAAATATGGTATGACGGTATGACCATCTTTTTCTTACTCCTTGTATTGCTATGCACTAGAGAGATTGTAACTGAAACTGGGTAAAAAGAAAGTACTGATTAGGTTAATGATCTCTATTTCTATAGTTATAATATTGGCTACTGAATTGGATAGACTAATTATGTACAAACAGTTTTGTCAGGTTAATGATCTCTGTAGTTATTATTTCTATTATTGCTATTGAAGCTTTTTCTGCTAAACTCATCAGGTAAAAAATTCTGGAACTTGTTCCATATACAACCTATACGTGACCAGAAGGTATAACTTATCATAATCAAGTGAAGAAGTTAGCTCTTTTAATATTTTGCCACACAAATTTTGTTTTGGATGGATAAGCACTTTTTTTTTACTCGGTTCAACAGAGAGAAGTACAGTATTTTATTGGTGTTCAACTCGGCGATAGCCAACATGTGGAGCCTCTTCACAACTGCATCACAGAAAATACTGCAAAAGAAGGAGAACAACTGGTTTGGACTCTATTCAAGTGCTTCATTAATTTACCATATACTGAGTCTCAAATCATTAAACTCTATTAACATCATTACACATTCAACTTGTGCCAAATATTGAAGTCTCCAAAACCTAAAAATGGTGACTTCCATTAAAATTTATGTAACCTTGGTTTTGTAGATCCTGGACAGTGGAGAATAGGTTTTGTAGATCCTTGGTTTTGATGACAAATTTCTGCATGTTCACTATGGTAAGAAAAAGAATTGTTTGTTATTTTTTTGGTTTCTAATCTTAATTTTGTAATGTTTATAGTGCTGAAAAAAGATGAGACACTTTGCTACTATGTGCAAGAATGTAAAAAATAGGAAGTCTTGTGTCATCAAATTTTGTCACAAGTGCCTCTTAAACAGGTTAGTTTCAGTTTGAAAAAATTAGTTATAAGTAGAAAGGTAGAGTAACAAATATCTTTGGTTGTGTTAAATTAGATATGGAGAGACTAGAGAGAAGGCAGAAGAAGTGATGCAGCAAGAAGAATAGATTTGTATGTGATATTGAATGAGGAATGAACCAAAACATGTTGATAAATACATTTATCAAGGATTAGTGTAAGGACCAAGTTTCTTATGTAATGTGTATCAATTTTCTTTTTTTGTTTTATATGGAATGTCCATAGAGTTTAAGTGTTATAAGATTGTTTTTTTCTTTTCTCATAGTATGATCTCATTTTATTTGCATTACAAAGTAAACGTGTACAATGATTATTGATTAATGAAAAAGGCTATAAAGATTTCATTTCGTGAATGTGAATTTAATGAAATATTTCATGTTGTAGTAATTAATTTTAGTGATAGTATATTTTAGTGAATTTAATAATGAAATATATTTTGTTGAAAGATCATTTTTATTATTTAAAGAAATTATTTAGTATAATTATATATTTATTTTTATTTTATAATATTCAACTCAGTTAAATAAAAATGCAGAATTATTATACATTATGTTGTATTAATATATATACAAAAAAAGAGACCTAAGGCTACACTTATATACAGTAGCTATAGTATACCAAAAAAAAAAAAAATAGGGACCTAAGGCTACGCTTATAAAAAGTAGCTATGGTATACAATGGGGCTATGCTTTATAAGTGATGCAGTAGCGTTGAAAAGTGTAGCCTATTCTGGAAGAATGAAAGCTGAAAAGCGTAGCCTTTGGTCCTGAACAGCATCACTTGAAAAGCGTAGCCTATTCCCAAACGCCAAAAGCGTAGCCCTTGGTGCAGAAAAGCGTAGCCTTTGAGAATAGGCAACGGCCGAATAGGAATCACCCCAAAAAGCGTAGCTGTAGCCCAAAAAGCGTAGCCGTAGCCTAAGGCATCATTTTTTTTTTCACTTTTAGCTACACTTTTAAGTGTACCTGAATGGGTGTTTTTCTTGTAGTGCTAGGTTACTAGTTTAGTATAAAAACTACTTTTAGAGATTCATTTTGTACCTGATGACATTTTACATCTGAATTTGTATCTTCTACGGCATGAGTCTCTAAACCCCATGGTTGGGGATGAGGAGCTCTGCTGTGTCTCGATGGATTAATGCAATTATTTCTGTTTTCTATTCAATCACGCTTGTTTCTATTCTAAGATATTCATTCGCACTTCAACATGATGAATGTGATGATCCATGACACTCATCACCATTCTCAACTTATGAACGCGTGCCTGACAACCACGTCCGTTCTACCTTAGATTGAGTGTGTATCTCTTGAGTTCCTGGTTCACGAGTTTGATTGCCTCTCCTAACAACAGAGTGTTCAAATCCATGAAACCAGAGTCTTTGTGGTATAAGCTAGAATCAATTGGCAGCACTCTTGAGATCCGAAAAGTCTAAACCTTGTCTGTGGTATTCCGAGTAGGATCTAGGAAGGGGTGACTGTGACGAGCATCAAACTCACAAATGTTGGGCACAGTGACAGTGTGCAAAAGGATCAATGGATCTTATTCCAGCACGAGTGAGAACCGATAGATGATTAGCCCTATGGAACCCGTAGTTTGACCATTTTCACTGAGAGGATGGATGGTAGCCTTTAACAACGGTGATCCACCAACATATAGCTTGCCATGGAAGGATCGTTGCGTGCATGAAGAAGACAACAGTAGGAAAGCAGAGATTCAGAAGACAGAGCATCTCCAAAACCTCAACCTGTTCTCCATTACTGCATAACAAGTATTATTCATTTCATGTTCTTTTACTTTTTACAAACAAAACTCTTTTCATTATTAATCTCCTGACTAAGGTTTACAAGATAACCATAGATTGCTTCAAGCCGACAATCTCCGGGGGATCGACCCTTACTCACGTAAGGTATTACTTGGACGACCCAATGCACTTGCTGGTTAGTGGCACCGGAGTTGTGAAAAGTGTGAATCACAATTCCGTGCACCAAGTTTTTGGCGCCGTTGCTGGGAATTATTCGAGTTTGGACAACTGACGGTTTATCTTGTTACTTAGATTAGGAAAAATTTATCTTTTTTTGGTTTAGAGTCACTAGAATTGCATCTTCTATTTTCCTGTCAAAATTTTTCAAAAATAATTTTTCTTTGATTAAATTTTGTGTCAAACCTTTAAGTTTGGTGTTCTCTTGTTATTTTTAGTTTTCTAAAAATTTTAAGTTTGGTGTTCTTTTTTTTATGTTCTTGAGTTCTTTGAGTCTTGCATGTGTTTTGATCTGAAAATTTTTAAGTTTGGTGTCCCTTGGTGCTTCCCTCCAAAAAAATTTTTGAAAAACAAGGGTGCTAGATCTAAAAATTTTAAGTCTTGAGTCTTTGTTATGTTTTTCTCTTTCCTCATTAAAAATTTAAAAATCAAAAAAATATCTTTTCCTTTAATTACTCATAATTTTCGAATTTTTAGTCTTATTTTATTATTTTGATTGAAAAATTTTAAATTTGGTGTTTTCTTATTAAGAAAGTTTCAATCTTTAAAATTTTAAAATCATATCTTTTTCAAAACTTCCTAACCACTTTCTCTCTCTTCATTTTCGAAAATCACCACCCAAAAATTTTCAAATCCTTTTAATTAATTAATTATTTTCAATTTTTTTATTTTCGGTTTTCAAAAAAAATATTGAAATAAAATAAAATAAAAAATCTTTATTCACAATTCACATCACCTCCCTTTCTCCATCATAGACCTAAGTGGAACTGAACAGTCCAGAAGGACTCTGGGGTCATATGCCAACCCCACTACTGCTTCATATGGGAGTAGTATCTGTATATCCCCCCATAAAAGCTAACACTTTTGAGCTAAATCCTCAGCTCATTATCATGGTGCAGCAAAATTTCCAGTA